>NC_137103.1:46769892-47384892 GCF_949357685.1 Gobio gobio
AACACACATGCACTCTAAAAAAAAAGGTTCTATATGGTACCAAAAATGGTTCTTGGCTCGTAATCATAGGGGAACCTTTTTTAGTGATATATAGCACCAATTTTGGTGCTTCAGTGGTTCTTCAGAGGTTCTTCACTTGTTCTTTGACTAAGGTGCTATATAGCACATCAAGAACCAAAATTGATGCTATATAGCACTAAAAAAGGTTCCCCTATGATTACGAGCCAAGAACCATTTTTGGTGCCATATAGAACCTTTTTTTTTTAGAGTGTGGTATAATGCAAGTTTACCCACAATGCTCCAGAGCACACTTAATAAAACATTATACAGCTGTAAGAGCCATACAGTGTGTCTGTATTTCATTAAGATATCATTACGCAGAATGGAGGATGCCAGACCTTTATATGTTGTTAAAAACACAAACAAATAGAGCCTGTGGCAACGTTTTGCTAATGAATTGGACAAGGACGTGTTGTAGAGATCTCCAGTTTGTTACTACTGTAAAAGCAGAGCAAAGATAAGGGGTGGAATTGAGTCAGTCACAGGAACATTAGTGTTAGATTAGGTACCGAGTGTGTTGAGCCTTGAGACGATGGCACACTGTGCAAGTTAATAGACTATAAGAGGGTTTGAGTGCAGCAGATGCCAGACAAGGACAAACCCAGATATTGAGTGTGATGATGAATGCATGTTGCTTTTTATAATTTTTTTTTTTTTTGTTGAGCTGACGTAAAAATTAAAGGTTCACTTCACCCAAAAATTACAACTATGTAATTATTTATAGTAAAAGGCAATGGATTGTATGGAAAAGATTTTTTTTTATTCCACTGAAAAAGTATTGGCAAAAGAGTTAAGAAAAAATATAGGGATGAGATGAGTAAAGAATCAGCTCCTAAATGATCAAAAACTGCCGGCATTTAATGTACACTTATATTTAACAGATCTTAGCTCAACTTGAACGAACCAACTTGAATGGAGGCAATGTATAAGAAAAAATAGAAATAAAATTGATTTAATATCACTGTTTCCCTTATACCGCAATCAGATTAAATGGTGACTTAGCTCAAGTCTCTTGCCTGTCAATTTTTTTTTCTCCTGAGAAAAAGACCCCTGTAATCTCACATGCATCTCAGAAGAGATCTCAACATACACCGATCAAGCATAACATTATGACTTAATATTGTGTTGGTCCCCCTTTTGCTGCCAAAACACCCCTGACCCATCGAGGCATGGACACCACTAGACCCCTGAAGGTGTGCTGTGGTATCTAACACCAAGATGTTAGCATCAGATCCTTCAAGTCCTGTAAGTTGCGAGGCGGAGCCTCCATGGATCGGACTTGTTTGTTCAGCACATCCCACAGATGCTCAATTGGATTGAGATCTGGGGAATTTGGAGGCCATGCAGTGATGAAGAGAAAATCATTGTTATTCACTGGTCATAATGTTATGCCTGATCAGTGTATCTATACCACAAAAGTCTCAAACTGTGCACCGATTTTCCAAAATCAATCATTTTAAATCACAATCAAGTCAACATTTTCTCATTAAATTAATTCAAGAAAAAATTATCTATGATATATGCCATCCTCGTTGATTTTATGGCTTCAACAAACAACTGTCTAATTTGTTTCTTTTTGTTTTTTATTTCCCCTAAATCAATTTTATAAGAAACACTTGAGACAAAGAGGGACTTTGTTTGTTTCTGATTTTGATTTTGTTTCTGCAGTGAAAACTCTTCTCTCCAAAGAGCATCATTCTTTAGTGCATGTTTTTAATAATAATAATAATAATAATAATAATAATAAATGCTAAAAATATTATGACTATTAATTCTAATGTATTATATATTATTATTTGATATTATAATCATTTGAAAATTTAACAGAGGTAAAGAAAGTAATAAATACATCAATATATTTTTATTATTATTATAAAATGTAAAATTTGCACAATATGCACAGAAGAATGCCCGGTACACATTGTACGATTTTGGGCTGTTCTAGACGAAAGATGACCAATCGTGGCGATTTCTGTGTGAAAAAGACGACCATTTTTAGACATTTAATTTGTAGACTACGATTCAATAGGTGTCATCATTGTACACTCAACATACACGTCATACCCAAGTTTATTAGATCCATGTCGTACAGTGTGATTTGTAATGATCTTATAGGATAGCAGGCATTAGACAAAGCATACGGTAGTAGACAGATTCGATTATGATTTTATGTCAACTTTATGGATGGTTGTGATCGAGTATGAGGTGGTTCTCATTAAAAGAATAGCTGTAGAGAGAAGGTAAAGCTCACGCTGCCCTGTGAGTCGGCGGCAAACTAGCAAAATCAGAGGCGATCTTGCGTCTGACATGTCACATTTCTGGAACACACAGGGAAAACCCTTTAGGCCTTCCGATTTCACACTGTTCAGAATTAAACAATATTTTATGGTTTTCTCTCCGGGCATTAGATCAGGATGACAACCATTACAAAGATTCCACTTGTGGAATCACTTCACTTTTTCCCCAATTTGTAGATTTATTCCCTGCTGTCTTCACGCTCTTGGACACATTGCATGCTGTGAATCTCTGCAGCGTGACACAAATTTTTCACTCAACGTGGCTGGCCGCCTCTACCAGATCATAAATCAAATAAGCTCGCAAGACAATATAAAACTAGCTTAAGAGAGTCCAATTGAAAGATATTAGACACATTGCACTAATGAACTCTGGTGTAGATTGTGTACCTCAACGGGAGAGCCCAATCCCAGGATCCCTCGGTGCTGTCGCTGGCTCTAACAGAATTATTCTGCACATTAGACATCAAAACACGTCGGAATGTGAACCGCCTGTTCTGTCTCAAACCCGGTTCTCTTTCATTTCTTTCAGCCCTCCCCTCGAGCCTGTCTTTCCCTCTAGCTATCTTTATCTCTCAGTATCCTGTTCTCTTGAACCCTCCACAATCTTCTGTCCTTCACCTCCCTTTGTTTCTCCTTAAATGTCTTTATGTTCGGACTTCCGAGGAGGACCTTATCAAAGCCCAGGCCAATCTCGCTGTGAGAGCTTTTTCTCATGCCAGTAGAGTGCTGATTGAATTACCGCCCGGGTACTGGATGTTTGTCATCGCCATCTGAGCTGCAGCCCCACGGTGACTGGAATGATCACTCGTGTCAGGTGTGGCACAACTGCTTAATCCTGCTGTGATTTCTTCAGGCTGGGGCCGGGGTGAAATACAATCCCAATCATGCCCCTCGGGCAGTGGAAACATGGGGCATGAGAATAGAAAGGCATACAAGGAGGAATTGACAATTTACGGAATTGCCATGGCTGTGTAATACTGAAAATCTCTCTCTTCTAGTAATATAATATAAGTATTCATTTTTGGTGCAAGACTTGGGTGTTCACTGACATTTAAAGTAGTCATATCATGCATCTTTAATCATGAAATACACTTACAATAATCTCACGTGCATCTCAGAAGAGATCTCAACAATGTCAAATGGCAAAATCAGAAGCCTACATGCAAAAGTCGAATCTAGTAAAATAGCAAGCGATCAAGACTCATAAAAATATTTCAAAGACATACATAATAAATAAATATTAGTCTTGTTATTATAGTTTTAAGTCTTGATAAATTGGTCTGTTTATGTTGAATAAATAAAAATAACTAAATAAATGAGTTGTGTTATTATAGTAATAAGTGTTAATCATTTGTTCTACCTCTGTTAAACAAACAAACAAACAAACAAACAAATAAATAAATATTAGTCTTGTTACTATAGTTTTAAATATTGATAAATTGGTCTATTTATGTTGAATAAATAAAAATAAATAAATAAGTTAGTTGTGTTGTTATAGTAATGTGTTAATCATTTGATCTACCTCTGTTAAACAAACAAACAAACAAACAAATATTAGTCTTGTTATCATAGTTTTAAGTCTTGACAAATTTGTCTGTTTATGTTGAATAAATAAAAATGTATAAATATCAGTTGTGTTATTAACTATTGATAATTTGATCTACCTCTGTTAAATAAACAAACAAACAAACAAATTAATAAACAAATAAATAAATATTAGTCTTGTTATTATAGTTTTAAATCTTGATAAATTTGTCTGTTTATGTTGAATAAATAAAAATAAATAAATCAATTAGTTAGTTGTGTTATTATAGTAATAAGTGTTAATAATTTGGTCTACCTCTGTTAAACGAACAAACAAACAAATAAATAAATTACCCCTTAGGTAAACTTACCCCCCCCCCCCCACCCCATATAAGTCATTTAGCTTTTAATGAACATGTTTCACCCTCTTTCTGGCATTAAATAGGCTGTTTTTTTGCTGTTGTGCCTTTAAGACTTGTGTAAACACTCTATTCGCATGTGAATTGAGAATCAATCACAAAAGAGCAGGTAGGTTCCAACAGCCCCATCCTTCAATATTAACCTTTTTGCAAAGCCTGAATTACATAGCGAAAGACCTAAGACAAAAAATTATCTGTCGCTTAGCTTCTCACATCAAAAAATATGAAAATCGGCAGGTGCTAAAGACGGTCAGGAATATCCCAAGGTTTGAAAAACTTTATACACTTGAGTTTTTCTATTATCTATACCACTTCCTATATGTTATATACAGTATATATCCATTCCCGGATTAAGAACATATAGGGCCCTGGGGCTATGACAAACCCAAGGGCCCCCATAGTAGCCAATCTTGGTGCCACAACGTTTTCTACCACAGAAAAAATTAGTATTTTTAAAAAACTAAATCTTCAAAGCACAGAGATACAATGAGTATACTGTCTGAATTTTCCATTTTAATATTAAGTAGGCCTATATATAAATATTCCAGGCTGCAACACATTAACAGCATAAATGCATTAACAGATATGAGGTCAAAGCAAACAGGTTTCCAGAAAAAGCAACAACTTTTGAGCATGTAACTGCCTTAAGGAGTTTTAAAACCAGTGAGGTCCCAAATGTGAGCTATTTTGGGGAATTGGAGAAAATTTAGATTTCTCTGATCTATGTAAGTGCATTTTAAGAGGTTTGAAGGCTAAAAAAAAAAACAAATAGCATTCAAAACCATGTTAGTGGGCAGTAGATTATCTGTCATACCTGCTCTCTCCTCATTTCATCACTCTCATTCTCATTTCCATCACTCTTTCTTTTTCTCTCAGGCTCCTCCTTTTGCCCTGTCTCTTCCCATCCTAAAGCTGAGCTCTGGCTGATAGTCTTTTCATTGTTTAACATTTCTATCCTAAAGCAGCTGTCAAATATGAAATGTTTAGTTTAGCTACTTACATCTCACCATGTTTACCGAAGCGACTCGCACAGCAGCTTCTGTGTACATAAAGCACTCTATTGGTTGATTATTTCACAACATTTATTATGTACACCTCAGAAAAATACAGAGGTCCGGACCTCGGAGACCTCATAGCTGGCTACGGCCATCGTGTAGGCAGCCTATAGTTTACCTCAACACTTCAGACATGGTCGGAGTTTCGCCACAGAGCCTTTACTGTACACATGATGTTGGGCTTGTATCAAATTAAAATGGATAAAGCGACTGCCTGGCGCTTGTTATGACTTCACTAGAGCGGCGAAAGCGCTGAACAAGCTCTCGCGCTGCGACTGCTGGATGCGCGCACGGTTTAATCAGGTAGCGCCGTTTCTTCACCTGGCTTTTGATTTTCCCATGCACTCGCAGCACTCCAGTAGCATAAAAAACAGCGCTTAATATGTGGGGGCGTGGTGTGGTTTGGCGAGCGGCCCAACAGGAAAACTTTAGATGCTCCCGATCGATTGTCAATCATTTCCTCGGCCAATCACGGGCCCCCGCCGTGCTCGGGCCCTGGGGCTTCAGCCCCACCTAGCCCTTATGTTAATCCGGCCCTGTATATATCACATACAAAAATTTTCACTGAGGAGAAAGTTTTGAGATCTGAAATGTTCAGTATGTTTTCATAGTACAATGAACTCTTTTATCTCAAAAGATCAATGGAAATTTGATCCCTCGTGATATGACCCCCTCGTCTGATTGCAGAGCTTTAAGATAAATTATTTGTGGCATTTTGAAAATAATGACTTGCTGCATTTCAAGTATATTTGTATTCATACTGAACACCGCTGAACACCGAGGTTAAGGAGAAGTCTCCGAGTTCAATCAAAATTAAGCTTTACTGAAAGCATCTGTGGCATACACTACCATTCAACAGTTTGAGGGCAGCAAGATTTTTTCGAAGTCTCTTATGCTAGAATGTTAGTGTACACGTTATGCACCTTCAATGTAAGTCTTAGTGGCAAGGGTTTCAAGAGAGTTTGAATGCAGAAATGCACTGCTACATTTGAGTTGGTTTAAATCATCCTTTAGCGGTGAGACTATTATTCTAGGAGGATGAACATCTGTGTTACAGAAGTCATTCCAGTGGGCTGAGTTACATTATGTTCTTTGTGCATATAGTGTGAAATTTACTTGGTTAAACTGCTTTAAATAATTGGAATTGATAGATTGGATATACACCGATCAAGCATAACATTATCAGAATATTGTGTTGGTCCCCCTTTTGCTGCCTAAACAGCCCTGACCCGTTGAGGCATGGACTCCACTAGACCCCTGAAAGTGTGCTGTGGTATCTGGCAGCAAGATGTTAGCAGCAGATCCTTTAAGTCCTGTAAGTTGCCAGGTGGGGCCTCCATGGATTGGTCTTGTTTGTTCAGCACATCCCACAGATGCTCGATTGGATTGAGATCTGGGGAATTTGGAGGACAAGTCAACATCTCAAACGTGTGCTCCTCCAACCATTCCTGAACCATTTTTGCTTTGTGGCAGGGAGCATTATCTGCTGAAAGAGGCCACAGTCACCAGGGAATACCGTTTCCATGAAAGGGTGTACATGGTCTGCAACAATGCTTAGGTAGGTGGTACGTGTCAAAGTAACATCCACATGGATGGCAGGATCCAAGGTTTCCCAGCAGAACCCAAAGCATCACACTGACTCCATGCCCTGTGTGTTCTGACACCTTTCTATCAGAACCAGCATTAACTTCTTGAGCCACAGTAGCTCGTCTGTTTGATCGGACCACACGGGCCAGTCTTTGCTCCCACGTGCATCAATGAGCCATGGTGCACCAATTTTTTTGGTCCCACGTGCACCAATGAGCCCATGACCCTGTCACCGGTTCACCACTTTTGACAGATACTGACCACTGCAGACCAGGAACACCCCACAAGAGCTGCAGTTTTGGAGATGCTCTGACCCAGTCGTCTAGCCATCACAATTTGGCCCGTGTCAAACTCGATCAAATCCTTACGCTTGCCCATTTTTCCTGCTTCTAACACATCAACTTTGAGGACAAAATGTTCACTTCCTGCTTAATATATCCCACCCACTAACAGGTGCCGTGATGAAGAGATAATCAGTGTTATTCACCTTCATCATCATAATACCTTTACACAATAAAGGTTATTTTAAGACTTAAACAATACATTTCAACATTCATCCTTGTTCCCCACAGCCCTCAATTTTAAGTTCATCATAGGGCTGTGACGATTTGACCAAAAATAAAAACCTCGATTAATTGAACATTTGACCTCGATTACGATTAATGAACGATTCTTTTTCTCTTTTTTTCTGCCCTCATAAGGTTTTTGAGTAAGTTCACTGATAAGGTTTGTACTGCAAATATTTTCTACTATTAAAGGTGGAATTTTTTTTTTCTAATGAAAAAGTGCATTGTGATTTTAAAATACTTGAAGGAAACGGTTCACTTTTAGCAGTTATTGTCTATGGAGAAGATTTCTGTTTGTTGTACATCAGATACAGATAAATTAACACTGTAGGCCTACATTACATTTATTTGAATGCATTAATGAGAGAGTGATTGTGTGTGAATTACTCATACAGTCTCTATTCATTATGAAGCTGTGGTTTGTACTTACTGCAAAGGTATTAAAATGTATGCCTATAACGGTTGAGTTTCTAAGCTACTTTAGTGACTTTACTTTAGTCACAGCTTCTGTCTGAGTGTTCGTTTGTCAAAATATATCAGGCATTTGTTCAACATAATACACATCTGATGGTCAAAACTCGCTTTAATGTTCAAACTGGCAGGGCTTAAACCACATACAAATGACAAAGCTTTGTGAGGACGCAGGTGAGAGAGGTCTGCCTTCAGGGCGTGCGCGTTTTCAGAGACGCGACACGGCTCGGCTCTGTGTCACTGAAAAAAGCTAAGCACTGAACTTGACCAACTTTATAAACTTTATAAGCACGAAAGTGAAAGCGGCTTCGGGGCTTGCGCGCGCCGTCTGTGTGTGTGTTTGTGTGTGTGTCAACACGTAGGCTATAAGAACAGCAATTAACTGACCTTTATAAACTATGTAAAACATGCAGTTACTATAGTGATTCTGGGTATCTATAAACACAGATAACTGCTCCTGCATCTCTCTGTGTGCCTTCAAACTGCACTTGATGTGACTGACGGGGCGGAGTCACGTGAAAACCGAAATAACCGACATGGGAAAAATACGTCGGTTAGAGGTTCTGAATGTCAGCCCTAGTTCATCATTGCAAACACATTTTTTGTTTGTTTTTGCAAACTGAGGAATAAGTTGAAATGATTTGCTGCAGTAAATATACAGTACCTTAACCTGCATTTCACCTGTAACGTTACTTTAATAGTTCAAAACAGAAACATACAGCTCTAACAGTGTACACATTTGAAGCTTTTGAAGTAAGAATATCAAATACCTTTAAACGCCTCGCTACATCACTGCTGCTGTGCACCAGAGGCCTGCTGGGAAATTCTCTGAAGAACAGTAGCTACAGCACAGGCTCCTATTGATACACCACTCAAATACCTCAAGAGTGAATGGTGCTCAACTCACCACAATTTACCCATCTGACTGCATTTGATTATTCTTGTATAGTTAACTTATTCAATAATTGCCTCTCAAATCTGTCAGTCTACCCAGCTGCTACCTAGAGGCTTCTCAGGGAGAATTCCTTCTAGTGTTGGAAGGGCGACACCATCGCACCGTCAGAGGAAGCTCATCAAAAATAGATTACAGGGGCTTCATATCAAGTCTTTACCAAATAAAAGGCCCAAGTACGCCTTGAAGAGTCTGGAACAGTGATTCCCTTAGAGCAGAATCATGTCTTATTCCGCATTGCCAGTTTCAAAAATTAGGTTGCAACTCTCAGGGGAATTTGCATATACTTATCTTCACTCACAGCATTGAGGAACGGGTAATGAGCGGCGTATGTGGCCAGTCATAGTCTAGAGGAGCATATGAGGCTGGCCAATCAAAGTCAAAGATTTACCGTCTGCTTGTGAAGAACTGGGTGTACTTCATTGCACAATGGACAGGCCGAGCTGTTGTTTTCCATCTGGACTTTCCTCCTGCTGAAGCTTCCAGCGAGATGTCCTTCATGCTAATCGTCTATCCTTTCAAACTCCTCCTCAACCTGACCAGCCCATGCCATACCCCTGCTGGAACTCTGTAATGGCTACCACTGGCAGGTTCATAAAAGTTCATACGGTCATGTTTACAGGTTTTTATACAGGAAGAAGCCCTGATGTCTCTTGGTTTCCTGATTTGTGTCCTCTTAGCTCCTAAGATCCAACAGCTAAATCACATCCTTAAAGGGACACTTAGTGAAATATTGTCAGAATGAATTAGTTTGGCAATGAGGACGAGTCGGCCCCTTTAGAATTTAAAAGTACAATGACTGGGCCTACCTACAAAAGACTTCCACTGACCTCTTATAAAACTACATGCAATTCCCAGTTTTAAGGACCGCAGAGCAATAAAGGCTAAATTGTAACCTGTAATGAACAGGGAGCCCATTAAAATAGCTAATAAAAGGAGCTCCCAAGATCAATTTACAATGATGACGACAACATGATTTCCCAAAATCTTTTCCAATGCAATCATGGTTTCTGTGATTCAATGGTCAAAATAGTACAGGGCTCAACAACAAGATTTTTTTTTTTTCTGAACAAAAAAATATTCAGAAAGTAATACAAATATAAATACCGGTACATACGCACTTCTGAAATATGAATGTATATAATTAAGGAATTGCTTTTACAGTAATTATAGTTAGGTTTATATATTCAAATTGTCATGAAAAAAATAACATTTTGAGGAAAAACAATATGATTGATGTGTTTACACAAGGACAAACTTTTTCACAATCATTAAAATCTAAATTTAAATGGCACAATATTTTAAAAATCACATTTGTACTATTTTATTTTCAGTAAATGCATACTACAAAACATGGGGAGCTATTCACCTTGCATATTCAAATGTATTTTCAAGCATTTAACAAAATTCTGACCCTAAACTGTAAACAATTATATGATCAGTAATGTTTTTACATTGCTTTACCTCATAAAAATAAGTTAAGCAATTTTCAACTTTTTTATAAGTTATACAAGATTCAACTATTTTTTTAAAGGGATAGTTCACCCAAAAATGGAAATTATGCCATAATTTACTCATCCTCAAGCCATCCTAGGTGTATATGACTTTCTTCTTTCAGACGGATACAATCGGAGGACATAAAAATGTCCTGGCTAACCCAAGCATTATAATGGCAGTGAATGGCAGCCCAAAATTTGAAGCCCAAAAAAGTGCATCCATTTATTAAAAAAGTACTCCACTTATTACTCCGGGGGGTTAATAAAGGCCTTCTGAAGTGAATATATGGTTTTAACACATTATAAAGTAAAATATCTAGCTTCCAGTGGACCGCCTTCTGTATTCCACTTATAAAAACAGTTCACACCTCTCGCAGTTCAAAATGCATCACGTTGTCAAGCCAGTAACGCTTTTTTCGTAAGTTGAATACGAAAGGCGCTCTGTCGGAAGCTAGATATTTTACTTTATAACATGTTAAATATGGATCTTTTTCTAACAAAAAACCCATCGATGCACTTCAGAAGGCGTTTATCAACCACCCGGAGTACATTTATAATGGATGGATACACTTTTTGTGCCCAAAAATTTTGGGCTGCCATTTCATGCTATTAAAATGCTTGGAAGAGCCAGGACATTATTTAATATAACTCAAATTGTATTCGTCTGAAAGAAGAAAGTCATACACACCTATAGGATGACTTGAGGGTGAGTAAATCATGGGATAATTTTCATTTTTGGGTGAACTATCGCATTCATTTTAATGTAATTTAAGTTAAAATCAAAGTTGATTGTACTTAATTTAAGGCAGGATTTTTTTTTACAGTGTATAAGCTAAATGTACTTAGTTGCCAAGTCTGAAAATAACTTTGAAATGATTTAATCATGCTGTCGTCATTATTGTAAATTGATCTTGGGAGCTCTTTTTATTAGCACTTTTCTACAGTATCTGGATCCTAATAGAGAAAAATATGTTCTCAGCTGTAGGTGACTTATCTTTTTGCTCACTGAATAATAATATTTATATATATAATCATATTTACACGTTTCAATGTTTTATGCATTTCAGCTAATGCTTCCAAGACTGTCCTCTAATTTTGTCCTCTAAACAAGTCAGTCCTCTAATTTTGACAAAAAAAAGTTTGAGTTCATGCACATGATCAACAAAAGTGTGATTTTTGGAATGTAAGAGCATACAATCCGGCCTGAAAGATCAAGCAAATTGACCTGGAACATTCACAACGGCCCCAGAGCATGCTCATTTTGAACCCCATAGTCTTCATCTAAAAAAGAGCAACATCTCTAACCTGCCACATTTGGAAAACTCATGTCTCAGTGGGATATGCGCATAGACACAATCCAAAACATTAAAGAGATGTCAAATCAAAATGACACAAAAGCAGACAAACTGTGAGGCAGTTCAGAGGCAATTACCTTTGATGCCCTGTGCTGCGAAAGAAAATATGTGCACAGACAAACTCTGACTTGCTACGTGGCTCTGGGAGAGGACTTGCATATGGAGCGTATCTGTTATTTAAAGAGAAATAGAAATGACAGTCTGGGGGCTGCATGATGCTGTGCTAAGAGAGGAAATATGCAGTAAGCACATTTTAACAGCAGTAATGTAACTCATTAAAGGAACAGTTCGGCCAAAAATGAACATTTTGTCATCGTTGACTCCAAATCTCTATGACTTTCTTCTGTGGTGCCCAAAAGATAAATGCTTTGTGGATGCTTATATTCAAAAAAGTCAACAAATATCAATAAATGGAGGATTCAGAACTGCCTGAAAACGAGTCGTCAGTAACACGAATTTGCATTATGCCAGCCTATTTATTTGATGCCCACAAACAACGGCTAGCTTGACCCTCCCTCAAACACTGTAGTTGTAGCTGTAGCCTGGAAGAGTTTGGTTCATGTTGTTGTAACGTTGAGAAGACGCTGTTTTCTGCGCTTTGCATGCACTTCCAAAGGATGAGGACGAATCGATGCGGTAAAACAGATGCCATCGTTACTGTTCGGATCACTGTGTAACAAGTGCTGAGAAAGGAGCTGAAATTTAGATATGGTAATGGTGTTTCATTTCATAACAGACTGGGCCGTCCAATCAGAGCAGAGTAGGCTCTGTAAAGGAGGGGTTTAGAAAGACACCGTTTCAGACGCTGTGAGAAAAGAGGTGATGCTGAAGTGTATATTATGAGAAAATTTGTGTTTTTTTGACCTTGGATGCGTATAAACCTATTGTAGGATATTTCCAAAATAAAACAAGGAGCCTTTCAAATAGCATAATTGGGGCACTCTGAAGTATCATTAAGGTTTATGACTTCTGAAATGTTGACAATGGGCCCTATTTTAACGATCTAAGCGCATGTTCTAAAGCCCACGGCGCAAGTGCACTTAGGGCGTGTCTGAATCCACATTTGCTAGTTTAACGACGGGAAAAATGGTCGGCACACCCGGCACATGGTCTAAAAAAGGTTGACCCTATTCTCTTAATGAGTCATGGGTGTGTTTTGGGCATTACGTGCAATAAACCAATCAGAGTCTCATCTACCCATTCCCTTAAAGAGCCAGTTGCGCTCGCACCATGGCACATTCACTATTTACATGGCGGAATATAGACACCCTAAACCTGATGAGTCATGTGTGTGTTGCCACGATTGGTTAAATAAGTAGCCAATTTTATTCGTCATTACTGTAAATAGGTAATTCTGATACATGCAATGTATTCTATCCATATAACATGTAGGCAGTTTTATCTTTTTTATTTATTTTATCTTTTACATTGTAATCCTTTTATTTGGAATATTTAAAAAATGTTGTGTGCTGCTGTGTGTAATAACGCGCTCCTTAAAAAACATAAAAAATACTGTGCAGTCGTTTTTAGTTGCCTCAAAATAGCAATGCACCAACAATGCGGCTGAACACACCTCGTTTTCACCAGCACGCTCATGAGCGCACCAACGTGAAAATGATAACTGCGTCAGAATGAAACTAGCAAAAAAAACATGCGTCGCGCCTGCCGCCACATTGCACTATGAGAGGGCCCAATAGTTTTATTTTGGAGATCCAACTCTATTGTGCCTATATAACAGCAAATCATTGGGGAAGATGTTAATGCACACCACAAAAGCATAACCATACACTAAGTGAATTGATGTTTATGTTGCAGAGCTACAAAGGAAATCAATCGCAGTGGACGGACACATTCCCCGGAGAGCCAGACATTTCATTAGACTAATGGTACAATAATTACTTCCCACTTGAATCCAGCAAGTTGCAGAGGAAAGCTTGGAGACCAAACAGCATGGGATGGAAAACAGGTGGCGATTTGGTGGGCTTTTGTCTTCTTTTTCTATTACCATCTCCCAATTCTTCAGCTAACCTAATCCATGTGTAACACTTATTGGAAGGATGAAAATGAGTTTTGACGTGAGGCTTGGAAATGTGATCCAGAGCCAAAAGGTACAATTCTCTGAACTTCAGAGTCCAGCTGCAGGTTTTCACCATGACATCATCTCCGAATAACATCGTTTTAGGAAAATTGATTCCAGATAACCCTTGGAGTGAGTTTCCAAGGGAAACCACAACTATTGGCTTTCTCATGTGGACTTTGATTGGAATTTACATCCAAGAATTTATTGTACACCTCTCCAGCATTCCAGAGAGTCAACCCCTTATTCTCAGAAACATTCAGCCTTTCCAGAGCATTTAAAACTGGATTAAGGTCTGGGTCAGGCACCTATTTTTGAGGGGTTAACCAGTGGCAAACCTAGCTCACTTGGTTCCCTATAGTCTAGAATAGATCAAATGAAAGACTTTACCAATACTTTTTTAATATCCTTGCAGTTTATTACTTAAATGTGCTCTAGGAACTTTGGCCTCCTTGTCGCCATCTGTGAATGATATGGGTGATGTCGTTTCCAAACCTGTTTGACTTTATTTCTTCTGTGGATAATATTTCAAAAAATAACAATGAAAGTCAATTGTTTGGACCCCATTGTGAACCATCCCTTTAAGAATAAGCCTAGTCTAGCCATGCCTCCTAAGTTTGAATTGACATAGCCCTTTAGGTTGATGAAGTTTTATTTGCCATCCCCAGAAAAACAAAAAAATAGTCATGTATCTACGTTTGCAATCATGCAGAAAGCTCATGCAAAATGGTATTACTCTGGAAGAACTCAAGCTCTGGTTCAGTGAACTGCAGCTTCAGGCAACATTCAAATTCACCGTAGGGAATCTGAAGTCGACACAGTCTGACAGCAAGAGCGTCTAGTTGCTCAGATGGCGCTTAAATCATTTTGGATGGCCACTCCTGGTAAGCAGTAACAAAGAGACGCAGAATATGCGAGTTCTCATATGAATTCAGACGGTCTCAATAGACATTTATACAGTAATTTTGCAGGTTATATGCACATTATCCTCTCTTCTCTATCCTCCAGTCTTCAATGTCTTCAGCATGCACTACAGCAGTGGCGCTTAAATGTTCATTTTATGAAAATGGTAAAACAGTACAGCTGCGCTGCACATAATAGCAATGTATAAAAAGTATTAAATCTGCATAAACATTATTAAGTCAGAAATAGGGTGAATTCAGGGTGATTGGGACACTTTTTGCCATTGAGATCAATCAACCTGAATTCACCCCTACACACACACACACATACATAGTATATATATATATATATGCAGACCCTGTACCGGGTCCGGAATGACATCATCAAGTATACACTTTAAATTTTAAATGTCTGTGGAGGAGCTCTGACCTCATATGTGGTACCATTTGAAAGCTTAGAATGTCTACTTTCTGGAGATATGCATAATTTTAGCATTACCCACATACAGTGGTTTGGTGTAATTTTACAGTAAACCCGTTGCAGTTACATAACCCCCATTTTCATTTTTGAAAGTGTAACTCAGGCCCTGTGTGCTCTAGCACCCTGCAGACAGTTTTGGCTGTTTCCACAAGATTCCTGGAACAAATAATGTTGTCTGAATATTACCTTTTTTTATGTAATCCCAATATACCCATGTACAGTTATTACAGCTCAAACAACATATACTTACATGTTTATTTTAGCAGTGGTTTATGTAACTTCAAATGGTTTCCTGTAAAGACCACTGTATGGGAAGCTTTTCAATTTGTGTAGGCCAAATCCAGCTGGAAATACCCCAAAATGGTCCCAGAGCATTAAACCAATTAAAATTAAGATACTATTGTAAATAAAAGTGAAAAAGCACTTAATTGTTATTCTATTATATACAGTATATATATATATATATATATATACACACACACACACACACACACACACACACACACACACACACACACGTATAGTACCTATCAAAAGTTTGGAAACATAAACATTTGTTTAATGTTTATTTATAAAAGATTAGATAAATCAAATACTTTAATGGGTATTTTTTGACAATCTTTTTTTTATCATGGAGGGAATAATCCATCACAAAACGCACAGCAATAAACATAAAATGCTTAAATCCACTAAATACTCATTTTAAAATATCAATGGCAATATAAAAAAAATATTTGTGGTATTACTAATTGCTAGAATCAGTAGATTTCCTGGCTAAAAGACTTGCATCGCAAAACAGAAGCGGACATTTTGGAAATGATTTTAAAAGTGCGTCTACTTCCTGAAGAATAAAAAGAATCCACCAGGGGGCAGAAGACATGCAGTAGAGTAGATCATGTACAAAAGGTTTTTTGGGAAAGTACTAATTGTTTTAATGAGGACTTTGTGTAAAGACATTATATTTGATACATGGCTTTCTTATAAATGTAATTGTTTTTTTTGTAAATATGTAATTGGCTTTTATAAATTTGTATTGGGAATTGTGAAATTTTACTGATACGCCTTACACTTTCATTGATTTTATAATGCTTCTCGATTCCATATAAATATATATGTACACAGACTACACACACACACAGTTGTTATCTTGAAGAAAACAATTCTGACTGGCTGATGATCTTCTGATTGACTAAATCCACAGAGGTTATAAAAGGTGACAGTATGCTTTATGAATAGACTCGCTCTATTGTGTCAGCTGAGGTGCCCATTATTCAAAGAAACTGGTCAGGAAGCAAAATCCTTTATTAACTCACCACAAAAAAAGATATTATCAGCTGTTCACATCAATTTTTGAAATTAAGCCTTTCAAATAGAATGCATTCAATTTAAGAACATGAATATCCTTTCTTTGCATCAGAGTTTTATCGCTGTCTCTTGAGGATGAAAGTAAAGGAAACTCATTGACAAAAGAGGTTCATTTCTCACAGTGATTTCAACAGAAACAGTCACGGCTGCAGCACCAATCAAATATCAAATATATCTTAAACTTTTGTTGGAGGATTATGACTGAAGTTTGACTTTTAGAAGATTAACTAGCCAACTAGTGCAAACTGTTTACCTTGGAATTTACTTCAGATTTCAGTTCCAGGTTTTGGAGTCTAAACAAAGGTCTTAAGCATAATAGGATTGCAGGGGTAAGCAGTGCGTCACCAAAGCACACTTCAACAATGCTTTAGAGGGGAAAATGAATTACATGAGCCAAGACTTGCGTAACAGCACACTAAATGAGAGAGAATGAGCTCTTCTAGATCATAACACACATTTTGACTCCTGAAAGGGATGCAGACAATCGCTGAGAGCTTAATTAGCTCAGCAAACCAACCTACCTGCTGAAAATCCACACAAATCTTATGGAAATGTTTATGAAAAAATCCAATTTAAAATAATGAATGAATAATTCAAATTTTTTCTAGTTTATCATTACTGCCACACTTTTCAATAAGGCTATTCATTACAGTGATTTTACCACCGTTAAGTGGATTTTTTAAAGTGTATTTGTGGTAAAAAAAAAAAAATTTCAACTGATTTGAACTTGCCTTATGCATGCTAACATCAGTATAGCTCTCAAAGAGAGATGATTTATAGAGCGGGTTTATCTGAAACACCATCCCAATCTCTAAGATTTCAATAAATGTTTCTTTAAAACATCATTTCAAGAACACTGGCGTCACAAAACTCCATGCAAACTAAACTACTGTGAGGAGCTTTCAGACAACGTCAAGGATTTTATTCATCATGGCCATTGTCATGGTAGCCTGTTAACGCAGGCTTTGAAATAACATGAATCAAATGCGATTCTCTAATACAAGGGCATCACATGCTCTTTCAGGCATCTTGTAGAGTAAAAACTGACACAGTAATGGCTCACATATGGCGGAGGGGTGTCTTTTGACCAAGAAAAAAAACACAAAAAAGCTTGGCAAAGTGCATGTGAATGAGCCACCAGCTGTTTCTCACCATAATTCCACTATCAGGCATCAAGAGAAGACATTTGTGGTGAGGATGAAGCCATAATGCCCATAATAAAATGCAGAGAGGACGTTCATCACACGCAGGGTTTCAACCTCCATGCTGTGGTGTAAAGAGTCATGACAGTTTATTAAGTCTTCTTCTAATAACACAAAACCAACATTGCAGTGTCACTGTGACATATGCTGCCTTGGCGTGCTATAGGAATTAAATATGAGTCTCCTGGTAAAAAATTGGACATGAGGGATCTCTCTTGACGTATTTACCACTGGGAAGCTCTGCATAATTTGATACCTGAGTTCCAGAGTTAAAGGGTTAGTTCACCCAAAAATGAAAATTATGTCATTATTAACTCACCCTTATGTCGTTCCAAATCCGTAAGACCTTCGTTCATCTTTGGAACACAAATTAAGATAATTTTGATAAAATCAACACAACAATTTCATCAAAAATATTTTAATTTTTGTTACAAAGATGAACAAAGGTTTTACGGGTGGACATGAGGGTGAGTAATTAATGACAGAACTTTCATTTTTGGGTTAACTATACCTTTAAATGTGCCATAAACTTTAAACATGGCGAAGGTGAGACCAATCGCTTCGATTTTCCCAATAAATGGCAAGAATAAACCTGGTGTCCTCCATGATTCCTGTTCTTTCCGACAACAAAGCACTTGAATGCGACAAGCTCATAACCACAAATTCAGAAGTGGGAAATTTCTGAAAGCATAATACACACAGACACAGCTCATTGAACTCTGGGTAAATCCTCACATTAGACCATTTTATGTCAGTCTTAGGCTTGGTACATACTCCGCAAGAACAAAGAAATTTGTTCATTTTCTCGAGGTGGCAAGAACAAGAACTAAGTTCGTTCTGGCCAGGACATTTCATACTTCACGAGAAAAGCAGGTGCCAGACATTTCTGCATTAACCCCCATTAACCCCGCCCACTTTGAATTTCTGATCAATCACACAATAGACACCCACAAGAAAAAAGTTCTGCGCAGGTGATGTGTCGAGAACAAGCTGCGAGAACTCCCAAACCATGGCTGCCATTTTGTTCTTGGAGCCCTGGGAGCGAGAACTTTTTTCTCTGTTCTTGCGGAGTATGTAATGGCCTTTAACATCACCAAGAAACCAAAATTTTTGTAGTATTTATTATAAACAATTGTATAATAATGCACATAATTTTTTTTGTTATTCATGTGCCCTCATAATCTTTAATCAAAATATCTCCCTCTTGGAGCATCATCTCTTCTCTTCTGATGACGTGTGACTTTCGTGAGATCACAGCATTGGTAAACCAGAACGATCCAATGATCCAATCAATACCCAATGGACAAAATCAACTTCCGTCCTACATTTTTTCTTGTTCGAGAAGCCGTTTCACTCAGATGAAAAGAGGGAAGAGAAGACTATTGCAACTTTCATTTCATGCCGACTTTAAATGTCTTTCTCAGTCCAATCTAAATACAGACATTGAATTTTAAGGCGTCATTGTTACGGTGTAATTATATATTTAAGTACTAAATAATATTAAGTAAAATGTACTTAGTATAGGGTTAGGGTTTTGTTGAGTGTTAGTTGCATGTAAGTATGCATAATTTACTGTTATTGCTATGGTAAGTACATGTAACAAATGTAACAATGACACTGTAAAATAAAGTGTTACCAATAACAGTTCTGGTTCTGCAATCTGATTCACATACAGAAAATCCAACCGGTTTCTGACACCTTATACTAATAACCTCTTGTTAACCACCAATGTCTTTTACCACATTGCTGTTGCCACCATTTAAGCATATGTCAATAAGGCTATACATTATAGCGATTTTACCACAGTTAAGTGGATTTTAGGTGTATTTGTGAAAAAAACCCTATAATGTATGGCCTCAATGTCTGGCTTATTGCTTTATACGCGACCAGACAAGGATCCGTGGTCATCGAATTGTGAATTCTTAATAAATCAGGCTATATCACACATTTATAATGAATGGTGGATATCTCAATTGGTACTCCATTGGTAATGTGCATGTGTGCAAATGTCCAAATCAATTAACATTAGCTGTGATCTGAGACGACTGAGATTGCATGCAGAGCGGCTCAGCGGCGGAGTAATGCAGCGGTAACACTGGTGCAGCATCTGTGTTTGCCGACTATCATTGCTGAGATCTTAATTGCTGCAGCACTACTTGAAGTTGATGAAGTAACAACATTAGAGATAGTTTTCTCCAGAGACGCTGCAGATGAAAAGACAGAGATACGCGATGACAGGGGCCTCATAGGACCGCGTGGCAAACAGAACACGGCGAAAATAAAAGAGCCTTGTAGCAATTTCCACATGCTGGGGGTAACCATATCTCTGCATTATTTTTTAAATTGAGGATACGTGAAATGAAGTGACTTCAATTGACGAGGCTAATCCAATTTAATGAAACTGAAAAGGTGGATGAACGCTGCTGGGAAAATAAACGGACATAGAAACTTGAAGTGAAAAATCAAAGGAAGATTCTTACGTGAGCCGATATTGGATTGGAGATTTAAATGTTCGCTGCTTTCATGGTGCTCCTTAACTACTGCATATTTACTTTTTTCTGCAACATTAATGGCTATTGACTCACATTTTATCTCATAGCCAGTGTGCTTTTTATGATATTTCTTCTTACAACTGCTGATAAGATGAAAAGAAGCAATTATAGTAGAAATAAATCGTATGAATGAGTCTACGGAAAGGTCATGGGAAAAAAAAATGCCCAGCTTGAAGCTAAAACATTTAAATTTGCTTCACATGAGGCAGCTGAAATTCATCTCTATCAACTCACTCTATATTCCTTTCCCGTCAGATTAAGTCAAGAAAACAGTCCTCCATATCTACTGGTAATGAGTACTTTTCTCAGTGAAGATTCATGAGCCAGACAGAAAACAAATTAAGGAAAAGCAAAAAGGGATAAAAAAACCTGCCACTGTCCTTTCAAAACCAATCTCTCTGAACCTTTGAAAAGAGCAATTCTCTCTAAATGTTGTCCTGGGGGACCACATTTTGTTTGTATTTCACGAGACTATGAATATAGCTCAGAAACCATGCAGACTATATTTTTAAGTTTTACTTATATGGACCAATATTTTTATGATGTTTAAATGGCTGATAACAAACATCCACAAACAATTTTAACATATTATTATTACTATATATTATTATTATTAATACACTTATACTTAATGGTCGCAAGTTTATTGTCATTTTGAGCTACACTACCGTTAAAAAACAGTAAATACATTTATAGCCCTGGTTGAATATATATATATATATATCAAATTAATTGTGGTACTTTAATCATCAAATAATCTTGGGGAAGAAAATGTATACTTGTTTTCATAAAATATTAAGCAGAACTGTTCAATCTTGATAATAAGAAGAAATATTTCTTCAGCACCAAATCAGCATATTAATGATTTCTGAAGGATCATGTGACACTGAAGACTAGAGTAATGCCATCATAGGAATGAATTACATTTTAAAATATATTGAAATTGAAATTTTATAATGTAATACTACTAAACAATATTACTGTTTTACTGTATTTTTGATCAAATAAATGCAGTAAACAAATGCTTGGAAAGCATAAGCACTTCAGAAGGAATAGAAGTAAAAAGGCTGAAAAGTTAAGTAATTTATGCTAAAAGTATATTATCAGCCATTGGCCAGCGCTGAGTTGTCATAGTCTGTCGGTCTAGTTTTTGCGGTGCGTTCCACACTTCAGCTCTAGTCGCGCTCGCGCTCATGTCAGTGGGAGTTCGCCCAATTCACTGTGTTGAATCAGCGTCAGGGTCATCAGTGTGAGAGATCGCTCTGATTGGCTGTTCAGTTTAACGCACTCGTCAGTGTACAGCCAACTGAACAGCTAATCAGAGTGATCTCTCATACTGATGACCCAGACGCTGATTCAAGTGAGTGAGCAAGGAAGTCATGACAGCACAGACAGAAGGCTGTTCTAAAGTTACATGATCTTACCGGAGCACTCCAATGAATTGATATTCAAAATGCTAAGCAAGCGCTGCTTTGTTTACGGCTTATATATCCGCAATCCTAGTTTCAGGTTCCCTTTTTGAATGACAAATATAGACTGTATTGATACCTGCTGATATAGACAGTTATTTTTCCTACACGTAGGCAAGAGAAAGCATGTGCATTGGCAGTTGGCTGAAGTCTTTGCGGTGTGTTCAAGTGTAGTTTTTTGTCTCACACACAGCCCACATGAGGTTTGATGTTGCACGGCCTTAAGTTACTTCAGTTGACACGAGAATACTTTCGCAGGTAAAGTAACTTACCTGTTGAATACACAGTCGTTGGGCACTTGGTGCTAATCATAGGTAGACGTTTAGACATTTTTAGTAGACGATATAGTACAGTATAAAAGTATGAATACTGGTGAAAACGATTATCGGACAAGCTCTATTCGACAGCTGTAATGATGACTATGAAATAGGGGTGGGAGATTTTATATCGTGATCCATCTTGAAGACGTTTACAATCGACTTTTTTTCAAGCGAATCAGAGATTGCAATCTTTTATGTCCTCGTAATAATGTTAAAATACAGCAATGACTGCCTACTAAATTGTTGTGCTGGCCAAATTATATCATGTGTCTCTATCATGTGTCGTTCATGTGTGGTGACGCATTTGAAAATCAATTCAACAGCAGTAGAGCGATGAATCAAGTTATAGTTTCCATTTTGATTTTGGCTTCTAATGATTATGAAAACGTGACAATCAAGATAAAATGATCATTGTGCTACATGCCGTTCCTTTCCTTTAAAGCGGTGTGTGCTTCCGTCCCTCCATAAAAGCCTACATTTAACATCCAAATCTGTAAAATCATGTAACGTGACTGTCGTAAAATGCTGTCTATAACAGGACATAACTGTTTTAGTTATTAAAAGCACATTAAACTGCGAAAGAGCCTGATCCCTACATGCTTTCTGTGTGCGTGATGTGAGACGGAGCAGAACACAGAAGAGCAAAGTAGCCTTGGGGTTTCAGGAGCGCACCTACAATCAAATATACACACAAATATGTCAAAATGTCTGTCTCTGTGAGTATTTACATTAGTGGTGGGCATAGATAATTTTTTTTGATCTAGATTAATCTCACTGTAATCTTGGAATTTATCTAGATTAATCTAGATTAAAATGGCTCCTTTGAATTCTGCCGAAGGCATTCAGAATATGTGCGCTCGTAAGTGATCGTTTGCCTTTTTGTAGTTTGAATAATAAATAACTTCTGTCCCTTTAAGACCTGACGCACGCATGGATCCCAAACACTGTTCCTGTGAGCTGGTTACGACTGTGTTTACGTTAAAACTCACCAAGATGGGCATTGAGACATTTTTGAGTGTATTTGACCTTTAATAAGCTGGAAAAAGGAGATCATTTTTGCACTTGTGTGTCAGAGGCGGCTTTATTACGGTATGTGTGCGCTTCAGATGCGAGCACGAAATCTGCGGGAATTAGTAGAATTAACATTATGTGCAACCCTGTGCGAAATTCAGACCGGTCACACCAACACTAACATGCGATAATGAGGAAAAATCCAACAGAACACCCGTTCGCCATGTTCAGAGGGTTAACTGGACTGAATGAGAGGAGGCGGGTGTGTGTCAACTCGCTGTCGGTCGGAGAGGAGAGCACAGCTGATATCGATACTGTAGAAAATGAGTATCGTATCGTATCGTTTCAGATATTTCAGCATCGATACATAGCGAAATATCAATATTTTTGACAACACTAGTAGGCATACACACAGGTTCGAAGACTCGTTCTCTCGCCCCTACAGTGCAATTCGGCTTGGTATACATCTGCGCTAAAATATCAAGGTGAAAGTCATCATAGCTTGCGTAGTATAGACCCAGTTCCCAACCCAACTTTGAGAATAGATTAACAGCAATATTTTTTTTTATCGCTCGATAAGAGTCTCAAGTTAACGCAGCACGTTAACGCTGATAACGGCCCACCACTAATATATCTAAAGACAGCCAGATACATCTTAAGTGAATAAACAGTTGGGAAAGAAATCGGATGCGTGTCATTATAGTAGACCCATGCATTCGATCTTACAGCCTAAAGGCCCGTTCACACCAAGAACGATACCTATAAAGATAACGATAAAGATATAGTTCTAAAAATCGTTCTCAATATGAAACAATAGCAGAGTTCACACCACAGCTATAACAATAACGGCACAGAGAAACGATATCGCTGGAATCACTTTCAGAACGATTTAATCCAGCTGATGAACGATAAAAACATTGATAGCCAATCAGAATCGATCCTGCTGTAACGAGCTCGAGCATTTAAAGCGGCAGACGATATTGTCCGCTGGTGTGGACACTAATATAGTTATCTTTATAGTTATTGTTCTTGGTGTGAACGGGCCTTAATGCAAAATACCTGCTGCTGTCTGTGTCATTAATGTTAAACCACAGACACAATAAAGAACTTAATGAAATGTATTAATGAGATTATGCAGTGTTTTAAAGTTTAACTCAGGGTTTAATGACTATTTTAACAACTGATTGTTTAATGCAATACTGCAAGTCCATCGGCTTGTTCCAGTTTGGATCATGATAGTACATCTCAAAATTGGGAAGATTGCGCGCGATTCAGATCATGGCTCGTGATTGTTTGTTATAATATCATAATATGAAATTTTGGGAGGAACACCCACCCCTATTATGAAATGTCCTTAAATTCTTTGTGTTCTACAAAATATAACAATGCGAGATTGGAACAACACGAGGGCAAAAGTCATTAATGTCGGGATTTTCTTGAAAGTGTCCTCACTTCAATCAGCTGGGGATCAGAGTTCTTGTGAAGGGGGAAACAAAAGGACTCAGCGTGCCAAGCGATTACGGAGGAAAAGTGGCAGAGATCGGTTTGCGGCAGCTGTGTGGTCTGAAGGGAGAAATCGATTAGTGGAGCTAATAAAATCATGCTCTAAAAGCCGGCCGACTCACCGCGGCTCTGCTGACATACAGCTCCTTTACGCGGAGTGCTTATTGATCTGCCAAGGAAGTTAAACTTCATGTGCATTGTCAGCCACACACTCACGTGATGGTTGTAAAACACTCACACACATCACAGCGGTGCATTTCAGAGACAAGTGCACGTACATTCACGCTGTGTTTCCCACATAAATACAAAACTGTGCACGAAAAGCCATTATATGAAATTAGATGGCGGTAATGAATCGTGCATTTCCCAGCACTGACAGTGATCCCACTGAATTAATGCAATAATGCCCTTGGCGTCTCGGTTGGATGGTTAGCCCGCTCTCTGGTGTGTCATTGTGGTGTTTTATCTCACACGGACACCTTGGCTGTCCCGATACCGCATCAGGGCTAGAGACAGAAAGCGGCCAATCCTGGCAGTGAACCACAAACTGACCGTTGCAAGAAAAGAGCCTGTAAACAGGGGAAAGGGAGCAGGGATCAAATGCAATTTCATGCCTTCAAAGCACACTTCAAAAACCAAGAAGAGCTGTTTGGAGTCCCAGAGTCTGATAGGGAAAACGTATTTATTTCTGTGATACTTGTTTGATCGTGCCATCAATAAACAAACCTTTTGAAAGAGATCCTGATTTTGCTCCAGTCATCTGCATTCCCACTTGAGCGGCCTAAAATTTGATTGACCACTACAAATGTAACCTACAACTGGCTATCTTTTAATTCAGAAGCAGGATCTTAAATAAAACCAGGTAACCTTTTCTGCTAAAATCAAAGTGGGAGAAAAAGTCAATTTTTGGTTGTTGTTGTTGTTGTTGTGGTCCAAATAGTCAGTAGCTCTTATCTTTTCAAAAGCAGGTAGATAAAGCTCAACTGAATGTTTTTAACTCTTTCCCCGCCAGCGGTTAAAAAAAAAAAGCCAGTCATCAGCAGCATTTTTTTTATCATTTTTATAAAATGTTCATGGCCCACAGAATATTTTGTTGTATGAATATCTAAACATGCAATATATCAAATGAAAGAACACAGCTTAATGCATTCTTTATTATCAACACTTAAATGTGGTAAGTTTCATTAAAACAAAAGCTTTTTGAGCAAAAAGCTGAGAAAATCGCATTCATTTTTATCAAAGACTACATCCAGATCGGATTCTGAGAGATGATCATAACATAGATGGAGTAGATCGAGTCCATAAACACCCTAAGGTTACACTGTCCTATAGCTCATCCTGGGTTGCAGTTTTGATTTATATGCTGTTTAATGTTGATGATCATGTTATTTTACATATGCATCTACTTAGATGTGCTATCGCTTGTTTCTGCTTCTATTTCACCTGTTTTGATCCAGAGATTCTGTACTCTTTCAGAAGATGTCATAGCGCCCCCTATTATATAACATGGAAAGCTCCCGTCAATGGCGGAGAAGAGTTGTCTCATAAAAGGCGGAAATTTCCGTCAATGGCGGGGAAAGAGTTAATAAAATAATTGAACTTGATTTAACTAGACACTAGCCATCTTGATCAAGACATCGATCTTGAGCAATTGAAGACTTATATGTAAATAAACTAAGAATTAAAAAAAAATACCAGAGGTTAATTCATCTGCAAAATATGCAAAAGTATTCAAAATGCTTTGATTTGTGTGTTTAACGTTTCAATGTTGAGCTTCTTCAAATATGAGAATTTGGTGTTTATCATCATGTTATGTTAGTCATTCATCTAAGTAAATTTGTCTTCACTCTTTTTTAGCATAAGAATAACATTATAAATAAAATTCTCATAACATTTATGCATTTGTCTGATGCGTGTATCCAAAGCGACTTACAGTACATCACATTAAAGGTATACTTCTCATCAATTTATGCTTTCCCTGGGAATCAAACCCATGAATGTTAGAGCCATGCTATACTGTTTGTTTGAGCTACATTAATAAAATATAATATATGCACTTGAGAATGGGGAACACATGTTTACTATTAACTAGGACTTTTGCTCCAATAAACTGCTAAAGTACTGCTTATTAATAGTTAGTAATGTTTTTTTGTAACGTTTAAGTTTAGGTATGGGGTAGGATTAAGGGATGCAGAATAAGGTCATGCAGAATAAGGCATTAATATGTGCTTTATAAGTACTAATAAACAGCCAATACCCTAGTAATATGCATGCTAATAAGCAACTAGTTAATAGCGAAAATTACAAGTATTGTGATGAAATAAAATATTTTGCACACAACATACAAATCAAATTTTATTTCATTATATTATAGTACATGTTTTACCAGCGACACTCATTTTTCCTAAAAGTGTGAAATAGAAGAATAATAACAATAATTTCCGTCTTTTGATGTCACAACTCAGGAGAGCCGTTAATAAAGGGGTTTGAACTGTGTGTGTTATGCAGTTCCAAAAACCAATCAGCATTATCTTGCAGCACCAAAGTGATTAGTCTCATGGCATTCACAGCTCAGGTGATTGTCTCAAAGATGCCATCGAGATGGAAATGCTAACTGAAATCTTACACCTCTTCTTGTGGATTACCTCCTCATCTGAATGCAGTGAATTGTACTATGATCTGCCTCAAATCCGTGTTTTGCTCCATATTGAGCGAAACAAGCTGAATTCTCTCTCTCCCATTTCACCTGATCCCAGCATCCTCCACTCCATGTCACACTCCATTGCCTCACACACACACACACACGCAAGAGAGTGTGTCTGCTATGCCCCCCGGATGCAGACACAGACACGGAAAACTCCTGCCCCCTCCCTCGTGTAGTCCCCCCGGCCCACGCTGCCCTGCCACTGACCTGAAGGCTGGAGATGACTTATGGATGAATACGCAAAAGCATCCACAACTGTCACAATGCTGGGTTGAAAACAGGGCTTCAGATTAAATTAAACTAACTCGCATTAGAAATTATTTTCTACATTAAAAATGCCACAAACAATAGAGCAGAAATAACATGCTACACTGTCGCTTACCCATGTTTAAGTTTAATTTAGGTATCAACTATGTCTCAGACGTTTTGCCTAAAATTCCATCAGAAACAAAGACAATTGCTGTTGTACAGTAGAAAACAACGCAATAAAATGAACAAATATCACAGCTCAGATAATGCTGTCTTCAATTTACTGAGAAATATTTGAGTTCATATTGAGAATTAGATTGGAGACTTTAGTGCCTTTGGTGACAAATCTGAGCACAGGAATTTTTGAGATCTTTTCTGAAACTCTAAATATGATACTGGCGTCTTATTTTTTCAGGAGAAACATCTGAGACACAACAGTCAGACTTGTGCAAAGTCTCAATTTGCTCTCAAACAATTGAGATATTAGAGAGATCTCATTTGCCTTTTTCTTTGCTACGGATACTGCTGATAGAAATCATTAAGATAATCCTCAAAGTACTTTGTCTGCAAACAACATCCAAATGTGACCACAATGTCATTTCTTAATTCCAGAAGACAAATGATTTATTCTGGAAGTGATAAGAATATTAATACATGAAAAAACGCTGCAAATCTGTAACGCAAACTTGATTGCTCACCTCTGTTGAGAAAGCTGGTCCACATTTTCACAAACAGTAATGTATTCAAATGACGACAGTCGAAAAAAAAAAAAAAATCAAAACTGTGAGCGTGAATCCTACAGATTGCACGTTGCTTTGAGCAGTGCTACAGCGCCTCAGTCTCGTGTCTTATAATCTGTGACAATAGTCTTTAGGATCAATGCACCCCCTCAGACACTGCTTCATTTCCCCTCTCAGTGGAATCCCAGAGTCTCTGGCACACAAAACACACACACACACACACACACACATAGGTTCATACTCCCAGCTGTATGAGGAGGCGGGAGAAAGAGAAAAACTGTGTCAGCCGGCTAATTACCTCGGGTCATTGATGCTCATTCGTCGTAATGCGCAGACCACATGCTTTGCACCACAAGGCATAACTCAATGAGAAAACATAATTTTTCAATCTCTCTTCTTCCTGTAGACTAGCAGGGGAAGCAGTATGATGGATGCTAAATTACTATTTCTTCATTAATGTAATGAATAAGTAACTCATTTACATGGGTCAATGACCAAAAAAATTTAAAATCTGGTTAAAAAGGCACCAAGTTTTTAGAAGTGTAATCTTTCATTTTCAACAACAAGTGATTTAATGAAATATATACATAACCATCAGGTAAAAAGTAATAAAATAGTTTAAACATCGTAATGATTCATTTTAAAAATGTTTTCATAATAAAAATTCGAATTAAATTTTAAATAAATTAAATAATATTAATAGCTCACAAATATAACAAGTTTTGAATCATGAATATCATTAAGTATGAAATGGAAGTTATATTTCTCAAAAACCTTCATATTAACCTTGCCAAGTCATGCCACTATATATATAATTCTGACTTTGACTCAATATTAATAATAGAAAAAAAAAATTGAAAAACTAAAATTTAATTAATACAAAAATTAAAATAATAATAATAATAATATATTAATAATTAATTACATAACATAAAGCATTCATATATATATATATATATATATATATATATATATATTACAAAACATAAATTAATGTTTTCAAAGTCAAAATATCTGACAATTCAACCAAAACATTTAAAATTTAAATAAATATCCTGACATTCTATCATTTGTGATATAATTTCCTGTTATATGGCTTTCATTTGAACTAATACATATATACTTTATAGCATGGATCGATTAAAGGGGGGGTGAGGGGTGCCAGGTATAGAACAAACATGACATAAAACCAATACATTTGGTTATAAGTCTATATGTATGCACGATTAATCGTTAAGAGATCGCAATCTCAATTCAAACACACAAGCGATCTCATTCCTTAATGACAATAATGAATCCACTATGTCTATTAAATAACCCGGTGAGAGCGCAATTTCATAGGTTTGAAGATGCGGTGATTCTCATCTAGTGTGCGAAGTTCTGCAAACCATCTCAACCACCCCAAACACCCCACAGTATATGAATATATTAAAAGAAAAACAACAACAACTGAAACAATGTCACAGCACTGAAAGTATCTAACAAGCAATGACAGGCCTCTGCTGATGACTGTACTAAACCAAATGACACATTCATGGCATCCCTGTCTCTCAGAAGGGGGCTTGTCACAAATCAGAATGATTGGCTATCTCAAAGCACCCTGGTAGTGAGAGAGAGAGAGAATCAGATGGACAGGCCCTGCCATCGGAGGTGACAAAATGAATGGAGAATAGGCTTGCACAACCTGACACTCGTGAGTAAACGGCCATGCTGGCTAAGATGAATGTGTGAGTATATGTCACCGGATGAGCCCCGTTACCCCACGGCTCAGAAAGCTTCTAGCAGCTGCCAAACTACATACTAGCACAGCATGTAACTGAATATTTCAGCCCTGGTACACGAGCCACCAGTAATGTCACACTGGGCTATCACGGTTACATCAAGTCATCGTTTCCAAAGACTAGCATCACCTGTTTGTGTGTGTGTTAATTACAGAACGGTGACTATGTGTTCCGCTGATGACCGCTGGCTGAATGAGATGGATGTGGAAGTACTCGTTATTTAAGCCGCACAACTACAGAGAATTTGATGCAAAACATATTGAGCACACGAACATGAAATGTAAGATCTGTTCCAAAACTTTGATGTATACATGTCTCTAAGACAGCTTGCAACTGAAATGGAAACAACTCTGTGGATCATACAAATAGCGCTCATCAGTTTAAGCACCAGGGGGACTCGACTTACAATTTCACTAGTGTTTGAGTTAGCGTATCGTTAAGGAAATGATGTGGTAAATACAAAAACACACAAAAGACAATATATACTGTATATATTTATTTTTAAATGTTATTTTTTGAATCAAGAATAAAAACCACAAAACAAAAAGGATTTTTTTGAAATTGAGATTTGTACATCATCTGAAAGCTGAATAAATAAATTGTTGTATGTTAGGATAGGACAACATTTGGCCAAGACACAACTATTTAAAAATCTGGATTCTGAGGGTGCAAAAAAGTCTAAATATTGAGAAAATCGCCTTTAAAGTGGTCCAAATGAAGTCTTTAGTACATTTTTTATATATTTAAGGGAGTTAACTAAATATCTTCATGGAACATGATCTTTATTTAATACCCTAATGATATTTTGCATAAAATAAAAATCTATAATTTTGACCCATACAATGTAGCCTATTGCCACAAATATACCCGTGCGCCTTGTGACTGGTTTTGTGGTCCAGGGTCACATATTTGACAAAACATAAATTAAAGGTGCACTATGTAACTTTTTTTTGAGTAAAATATCCAAAACCACTAGGCCAGTGTTATATATTTTGTTCAGTTGAGTACTTACAATATCCCAAATGTTTCCAACTCTTTGTAAATCGTGAGAAAATTGCTATTTTAACCAAGGAACTGGGACGTGTGAGAAAGTCGCCTGTGAATTGCGTCATATCTGCTTTACCCTCGGTTTCCGGTTTTATTTTGCAGAAACACTTTTCTCTCACTGTAGTGTGCAACGAGTGTCATAGCAGCTGCCAAGCGAACGCACAGAGTAACGTCATAACTTCATTTTCAACACACTCAGATGTATCTAATATGATAACAGTGTTTCCCCTAGAATTTTTTCCAGCAGCGGTGCTGTTACGTGCCGGAGGTTGTTACCAAGCCGCTCGTCGGGGGATCCGGGGGCATGCACCTCCGGAATAAAAAAAACAAAACAAACTTAAACCATGACTTCTGGCAAGTTTTGTGGATAGAAATAGACATTTTGAACATTAAAATCCAAATTAAGCTTTTCATTAGTTTAAAAGGTGACTAGCTTATAGCCTATTTTACTTCAATAACCTGCAGGGACGTGCAGAAAGTTCCTAAGGGGCAAGGGCTCGAATGTAAGAAAGGGGCAATATGTAAAAAAACCCCACAAAAAAACCCAAAGTGTTTGGATACTATTTTATGTTTTTGCAAAAAGTCTCATGCTGATCAAGCCTGCATTTATTTAATCAAAAATACCAGAAAAAACAGTAGCCTAATATTGTGAAATATTATTACATGATGGTTTTTTTTATCTTAAGTTTTTATTAATCAAATATATATATTGTTGTTTTGATTCACATTATGGCTCAATCGTCACCAAGTTTATTAGATGCTGCCCCTTTAAGACGCAGATCTAAAATCATTCTCCCTTTTACGCCCATTTAAGTTAACTGTGTTTAAGTGAATACTCTCCAAGCCTGTCATTTTGAGATATAGGCTATTTTGTTGTGTATTTGATGGTTTAGTCGCGCACATGAAGCATATGTGCAAGTCGGTCCGTTTCGCAGCGTGCGTACACACACCATGACACACACACACACACACACACACACACACACCCGCCTTGAACTTGGAAACAGCGTCTATTGCGCGGATTATTGTGCTTTTAATTTAATCAAACACGTTCTGCAATTTAGCCAAAGTGGAGAGTGCATGACAACAATCACGGATTGTGCTGAATCTGGCGTTAAATGCATGTTTGGGCAGAAATGACAGCGCGCGCTGTGAAGGGAAGGAAGTTGTGCTAGACGATGCGCGAGCATAGCTTATAATAGTTTTACCTCATATCTTCTTTTTTTAATCCTTGGAAGCGAAAATAAGATTAATATCACAGCCCTGTGATATTGTGAAAGTGTAAGCAGACTACATTTTTGTTTAGTTCTCTGGCCATCGTCAATCTCTCTCTCTCTCCTTTACAGTGTGTAAGTGAATGTGATATTACTGATCATGTGAAGATTTTGCAGTGGCGCTGAAAATCCAGTGGTGGCACTGCGCCGCTGTGAATACATTGTAGGGGAAACACTGGATAAACAGAGCTGTGTTACCTCATAATCATGACCGGAAAAGCGGAAATGGCATGATAAAAGTCCCGCCGGCGACTATGCCATAATAAAAGAACATTTCATCACGTGTGATAAAATTTGCTGTTTTAATTTCCTGTTATATGGCTTTCTTTTAATCATATATATAGTTTACAATTATGTATACAAATAATTTTTACCAATAGACTTCCATTTAGTATATTTCTGGCCTTAGACTGGAATTGCACACACTCCAGCTCAAGAGCTCCACATAATCTAAACAATGAACTCCCTAACAACCTAACAACTGCTCATAGACACATCTGAGAGGAAATTATTCATGCAATCACTCGGGGAAATGCCGAGGGTAAAGCCATTAGGCTTAAATCCATTGTTAATGAAATGTCACACCTCTGGAGTGGAGTCCTGCTGTGTTCCTCATTTACGTTCCTCTCCATCTCTTCTGTATCCGTACTCTGGTCAGGCCAGCTCGCTGGGTTTCTGTGCGACAGGAGTCGGACAGAAATACTGAAAGGGCCTGTTGTTTACAATGCAATGGAAATCCCAATGAGAAATAATGATTTAACAAACATTCATCAACGCACACACTGGATATGGTAAACGAAAGCTCAAACATGCTTGCGAGAACCAATGAGGTTTGTTCTCGCGCGTCAAGCAAATATGGCTGCACTTCAGTTTATGTGCGCTGATCAACATTTATTAGCGTGCCCCTTCAGAAAATGTAGACTCAACCACTCAATTCGTATGAATTAGTTTTATGATCTCTTTATGAACTTATTGAAGTGACAAAGAGGTAGTTGCATAGCTGTCAATGGAGGGACAGCAACTTAAAATATCTCTATTTTGAAGATAGGTTTGGAATGATATGAGAGTGAGTAATTGATGACCTTTTTTCATTTTTGGGTGAACTAACTTGCAAAATTGTAGAACAAAGGAGGTTTTTTTTCTCTTGCTTCAGTTTGTGAAATGGTGCTTGCTTTTAGATGTTTCGAGACTTTGTGGTCACACAAAGCAGCATCTCTCTGCAAAACATGTTTTAGAATAATGATGCGCATACATCTGAATAACATAAACAACAGTGAAATTAATTCAGATATCTTTTGTTTACCTCCAAACATATGGGCCCATATTTCAACTTCAAAGGGAGAGTAAAGGCTGTTTTCAAGAACAAGGCACGGCATATTTAAAGAAAAACCCACACCAAAAACTAATCCCAGGCTACTTATTTTACAATGCAGAGCATCAGGTCAGGGAGGCAAATGAAGATAAGGTGCCCGCTGCATATAAACAAACATAAAACAAGAAATTCATGCAGCATGCACGCTCTCAACAGCCTCACAGCCATGAATAACTTTTCATACTGTGTGTGTGACCCAAACAATTTCTCTCCAGGATATATTTTGAAGGTTAATCTAAAGGAGCTGGATGGGGCGGACAAGTTCGTTTACGGACACACAGACAAATGTAAACCCACATGGAAAACAGGCCGAAGGGAAGGACAGGCCATCTGCTGGGAGGCGTGCACTGGCCGTCCCAGACTCATCAAGCGCCTGTTGGGTGGGTCGTCTCACCCTCTGTCTATTCGACAGAAACGCGTTTGATGGCGTTTGAATAGCAAATCGTCCGTGCAGTGTTGCACTCACATGGAAAATTGGATCTGAACATTTGCATAATTTTTCTTGCTCAAACAGGAGATGATTTTTATTTTTTTTTTACAACTGGAGGCATTTTATTCTTTTCTCCATTTCTCACATGTATGACCTACTTTAAACCTGTCATTATTATGCATGCTTCACAATCGGATAGCGCTTGGGCACATTAAAGCCAGGTGTAAAGGCACCTTCTGTAAGAAGCATTGCAATTAGACCACTGAATTCAAATGTTGTCAGTGATGGATTCAATTAACACCGTTAAGAAGAAGAAAGAGAAGATAAAGAAGTAGGCGAAGAAGAAAAAGAAGAAGAAAGAGGTGAAGAAGGAGGAGGTAAAAGAAGAAGACGACATCGGAAAAAAAAAATCGGGTGAAGAAGGTAAAAGGATAGTTCACCCAAAAATGAAAATTAGCCCATAATTTACTCACCCTCAAGTCATCCTAGGTGTATATGGCATTCTTCTTTCAGACTAATACAATCTGAGTTATATTACAAAATTTCAGGCTAATCCAAGCATTAGAATTGCAGTAATTGTTGCTCTTTTTTTTTTAAGTCCATAAAAAGTGCATCTGCCCATCAAATAACGTGCTCCACATGGCGCTGGGGTGTTAATAAAGGCCTTCTGAAGCAAATCGACGCCTTTGTGTAAGAAAAAAAGTTCCCCTGCCGATCGAAAGACTAACGCGACCAGGTAGGCTCGTCATGACGTCACGTACGCATCTTGAGTTTAACTTTCAACGCTTTTCCACGGAAGGGGGTCGGCTGAAAGTTTACTTGATAAAGTTTTAAATATGGATATTTTTCTTACACAAATGCGTCGATACGCTTCAGATTCTTTATTAACATCCCGGAGCCGCGTGGAGCACGCTATTTGACGGACAGATGCACTTTTTATTGACTTCAAAAACAGAGCCACTATTACTGCAATTCTAATGCTCGGAATAGCCTGGACTTTTGTAATATAACTCCGATTTCATTCGTCTGAAAGAAGAATGTCATATACACCTAGGATGACTTGAGGGTGAGTAAATTATGGGCTAATTTTCATTTTTGGGTGAACTATCCCTTTAAGTTGATTAAAAATTTGAAGGTTAAGTACAAAAAGGTGAAAAAGAAAGAAGAAGAACAACAACAAAAGGTGTAGAAGGATAATGAGGTGAAGAAGGATGAGGAGGGGGTAAAGAAGACGAAGAAGGAGGAGGTGAAGAAGAAAAAGGAGAAGAAGGAGGAGGTAAAGAAGAAGGAGGAAGAGGTGGTTAAGGAGGAGGTGCTGAAGAAGGAGGAGGAGGCAAAGAAGAAAAGGGGGAGGTGAAGGAAAGTGAAGAAGGTGAAGAACGAGAAGAAGAAGGTGAAGAAGAACAAGATGACGAAGGAGGAGAAGAGGGAGGTGAAGGAGAAGAAGAAGGTTAAGGAGAAGAGGGAGGTGAAGGAGAAGCAAAAAGAGGTGAAGGAGAAGAAGAAGAAGAAGGTGAAGAAGAAGAAGAAGAAGAAGAAGGAGGAGGAGGTGAGCAAGAAAGAGATGAAGAAGGAGGAGGAGTTAAATAAGAAGGTGAAAAAGCAGATGAAGAAGGGTAAGGAGAGGTGTAAGGTGAGGAGGACGAAGGGGAGAAGGTGAAAAAGAAGAAGGAGGAGGATGAGGTAAAGATGAAGGAGGTGAAGAAGAAGAAGAAGAAGATTCAAGATTCAAGATTCAAGAGTTTTATTTGTCACATACACAGTTATATACACAATATACAACTGGCAGTGAAATGTAAACAGGTCCGCTCCATGGACAGTGCAAATAACAGTTACAAGAAATTAAAATAGAAATAGAATAAAATTAGAATAAAAAGTATTAACATAAGTAGAATTATAAATAAATCAAGTAAAAGATAAAAATAGGAAATAAGATAAAAATAAAAAAATTAAAATTAAAATATAAAAATATAAAAAAATAAGTGGATATGATAAGTGAGATAAACTGTAGACTTAGAAATAAGTGGTTAACATAAATATATATATATGTATATATAAAGAAGTATAATGTGCAAGGTTTATTACAGGTTGTTACGCAGTAACAATAGGAAAGTAAAGTGCAGTGCAATGGCAGTATGTGGATGTTAATGTTTAAACTGGATGTTTATGCGTGTGCGGGGTGAAGTGAGTCACGTGACTGAGTTCAGGAGTCTGATGGCCTGGGGGAAGAAACTCCTCCTGAGTCTTTCAGTCTTTGCCATCAGGCTACGGAAGCGCTTACCAGATGGCAGCAGGGTGAAGTGAGAAAAAGAAGAAGAAGAAGAAGAAGGTGAATAATAAAAATAAGAAGAAGAAGAAAGGAGGAGGTAAAGAAGAAGAAGGTGAAGAAGGAGGAGGAGTCGTCTTGTAGTTTATGTGTGTGTGTATAAATGAGATCAGATTGGAGATGCATTGGTTTCTAAGGTATAAATTCAATCCAGCTAAAGAAGATCCACATACTGTACTTTCCAGATACGAGATGCATGTTAATGGTGTGTGTAAAGGCAGCCTATGGTCATGAGGGAAGCCCTCAGGGAGACATGATGCTCTCACAGCTCGACTCTGAGAGACCAATTTTCCCAGGTTGAGATGAGGGCCGCATTCAAAACATCACGTGAGAACGCCGCCCAACACCCCTGATGCTAAATAATATAAATCTTTCAACAGGGACCATTAAAGTTTCATTCTGGCGATGGTTGTACCTCACGCACACGTCATGACTCATCAACTGAGACTACATCACTGTGAGGCGACCGCATTTCACCAGACGGCAGACGACTCGCCAAATGATTTATGACATATATTCATCAACATGCTGCATAATTCAAGCAGTTTCACTAATGAGTTTATTTACAACAACAAAAAAACTCTCCGGAGCAAAAAAATTATAATTTTTCTGATGTTTTTTTAGAGGTTGTTTACATTACCTTTTAAATGTGGCCCATACCACAGGTTTGAACAGATGACGTTCCTAAACTGACCCGCCTGCATAAAACACCAGACAGTTTCATTAGAAGTTAACAAATAAAGTGAGGCAATGCTCGTGAAGCTTATGTGCAGTGGAGGTTGGTGTCAAATTGCTTGCTGATTAATTATGAGGGCAGGAGGCAAAGAAGGGGCAACATTTAAATAATACATTCTATGTAGTCATACCTGGCCTCAATTGTACAGGAAAGATGGAAGCGTGATCAGGACCAGGAAAGGTGGTTTTATAATTTGACTATGTATGTCAGCATCTTTCTACAAGGCTTATGAATAATGGAAAATTCAAGTTAAACCGACATAAATGCAAAGAAATTTTGCATGAGTTTGCATGAGTGATAATTTAGCTCATATTTGGCATGTCTAAACAAGCAACACTTCAATTGTGTTAAAGGTTGTAACACTGATGAAAGGTTTGGGGTCAGTTCGGGTCTCTTTTTTTAAATTATACTTTTATTCAACGAGGAAACATTGAATTGATCATAAGCGACTGTAAAGACATTAAGGCCTGGTTTCACAGACAAGGCTTAGATTGAGCTTAGTTCAATTAGGACATTTAAGTAGCTTTTAATGGTGTGCATCTTGAGACAAAACAAAGGCACTGACATATTTTAAGATACACTATATTGCTAAAAGTTTTGGGATGCCTGCCTTGACATGCACATGAACTTTGATGACATCCCATTCTTAATCCGTAGGGTTTAATATGGAGTTGGCTCAGCCTTTGCAGCTATAACAGTTCTTCTGGGAAGGCTTTCCACAAGGTTTAGGAGTGTGTTTATGGGAATTTTTGACCATTCTTCTAGAAGAGCATTTGAGAGGTCAGGCACTGATGTTGGATGAGAAGGCCTGGCTCGCAGTCTTGCTCTAATTCATCCCAAAGGTGTTCTGTCGGGTTGAGGTCAGGACTCTGTGCAGGCCAGTCAAGTTCCTCTGCACCAAACTCGCTCATCCATGTCTTTATGGACCTTGCTTTGTGCAGTGGGTGCGCAGTCATGTTGAAACAGGAAGGGGCCATCCCCAAACTGTTCCCACAAAGTTGGGATCACGAAATTGTCCAAAATGTCTTGGTATGCTGAAGCATTAAGAGTTCCTTTCACTGGAAAAGGGGCCAAGCCCAACCCCAGAAAAACAACTCAATAATCCCCCCTCCACCAATCTTTACACTTGACACAATGCAGTCAGGCAAGTACCGTTCTCCTGGCAACCGCCAAACCCAGACTCGTCCATCGGATTTCCAGACAGAGAAGCGTGATTCGTCACTCCAGACAACACGTCTCCATTGCTTTAGAGCACTGTTCTTGAGCTGATCTGAAGGCCACACAAAGTTTGTAGCTATTGACTCTGCAGAAAGTTGGCGACTTCTGCGCACTGTGCGCCTCAGCATGCGCTGACCCCGCGCTGTGATTTTACGTGGCCTACCACTTCGTGGCTGAGTTGCTGTTGTTCCCAATTGCTTCCACTTTGTTATAATACCACTAAAAGTTGACCGTAAAATATTTAGTAGTGAGGAAATCTCACGAATGGACTTATTGCACAGGTGGCAACCTATCACAGTACCACGCTTGAATTCACTGAGCTCCTGAGAGCGACCCATTTTTTCACAAATGTTTGTAGAAGCGTCTGCATTCCTAGGAGCTTAATTTTATACACCTGTGGCCATGGAAGTGATTGGAACACCTGAATTAAATTATTTGGAGGGGTGTCCCAATACTTTTGGCAATATAGTGTATGTCAAGTGCCAGTTGCTTTCAGTTAAAACAGCCCAAACATACATTTTAGTCTGGGACTAGGCTTAAGCGGGGGTAATATCGTTACAAAATATTTCTATTTCAGATAAATATTGTTCTTTTGAACTATTGTGTAAGGAATAATTGACAATGGGCCATTGAATTATTAGACAAATAATGCACACCCGAGGAGGTAATTGAGCCATAATGCAAAACGTTATTACTATGGTTACCACACCTCAAAACATTGTTCAGATGATGTATTTCAAGACGTTTGTCAGGTTTTTGTCCTTAAAACATAAAATAGTGAATAGGTGTTACCAAGTAATTTATACATTTAAAATGATTGCAAGTTCATCAACAAATGCTGTATATTTTGCAACATTCTGTGTAATGCTACACATTGAGCAAGTCATACAATATTTTTTGAATCCTCCTGCCATGGGTAAATCAAACATGCAGATGAATGTCAACTCTGATTGAAATTGCGTGATGGAACTGAACCTTCTGATAGTTCACATTGCACAAAAACAGATGCATATTCAATTTATTTAATGACAGTGGCCAGGATCAGAACTGAAAAGGTCAGATTGAAGGCATAAATTGTGCCTTTAAGGTTACAGCAGCTTGTCACTAGGGCAGTAATCCTAAAGAGACATCGTTGTACCTTATTTACTCCTAATAGGTTTATAGTAGTACCATTATGGTACATAAGGTACTAATATGCACCTTTTAGGGGTAAATATGGTATAAAGATGACGCATAACCAGTGACAAGCTAATACCCCTGAAGGAACAAATTGTGCCATTTGTTTTCTCTCATGTGATTCACACTATCATCGTTTGTCAGGTTTTTGTCCTTAAAACAGTCTTGTGCGTGGGACTAATTTCTTACGCATTTCATCCCAAGCCTCTGTTGCTAATTCCAAAATTTCATATTAGAGCTAGTAACGGTAGCTAGACTTGAGCCACTGATAGCAGACTAGTGCAGTTACTAATGTAGTTACACAGAGAGAGAGAGAGAGAGAGAGAGAGAGAGAGAGAGAGAGAGAGAGAGAGAGAGAGAGAGAGAGAGAGAGAGAGAGAGAGAGAGAGAGAGAGAGAGCGTGTGTGAATTACCTCTGTCTGTGTGTCTCTCAACAGTGTTTGGCACCAGCATCTACTAATAACGAAACTATGTTTATCTCCACCTCGCTAGTGGGAAACGTCATGTAGCAAGTTGCTAAACTATTTTACAGATAAAATCGTCAGAGCAGCGTTGACAACTCCATACTGTGTGTGCGTTTGAGTGGGAGATAGAGCGGGAGAAAGAGATATGTGCTTTTCCATAATAACTAATAAATACATAATACATAATAAAACGTAATCTTGTGGGGGAAAACTTGGAAATAATTAGTTTTTTTTTATCGTACTGTGTACTATATTTATTTGCTCGGTCAGTGTCGTTGTGGGTTTTGGTTCTGTAGGCTGTAAAGACCTTTGAAAATACTGAAATCATTTGGCAAAGTGATATGGAACTGTAATGCGGTCAAGACCTGCCTGGAACTACTTTAGCCGTGCGCTTCCCTGAAAATAATTGCACCTTAGAACGTTCGTCAACCAATCAGAATCAAGCATTCAAACAGCCCCGTCGTATAATATTTATTAACTATATACCAACTTAACTATTATTCTTTGAAATATTGTTCTTTATTCATAAAAGAATCTTAAAAATCACAGTTTCCACAAAAAAATATTAAGCAGCACAACTGTTTTTAACATTGATAATAATGAGAAATGTTTCCCAAGCAGCAAATCAGCATATAATGATTTCTGAAGGATCATGTGACACTGAAGACTGGAGTAATGATGCTGAAAAATTCAGATTTTTAAGCACATCAATAAATTGCATTTTAATATTAAAATAGAAAACAGCTATTTGAAATTCGAATAATATTTCACAATATTACTGTGTAATAGCATTCAAGTACTTTATTGTCATTGTGTAACACAGCGAAATTACTCTTGTGACTACCCCAAAGGTGCATTTAAAATTCAAAAGAAAAAAATCTATTTAAAATAAACCAAGTAGTTAACAATACATATACTAAAATACAATAATTACTATATTTTAATACAGTACTATATTTTCAAATAAATGTTATCAAATAGGCTATATCCAGCCTTGGTGAGACTTTCAAAAACATTTCAAAATCTTCATGATCTCCAGCTTTTAAACAGTAAAGGGTTACACTTGATTTTAAGGTGCCTTTGTTACAATGCAATTATACATATAAGTACTGAGTAATATTAATTAAGTACATGTGTAACGGAGGCGAGCTAGTAGTTGCTGTGCGAGTAAACCTCACTCCTCTGATCTCAAGAGACGCTCTAGTGACTGACATTAGGGGTTGCAGCCTTTAGCCTCCTTGTTAGAGTCTCATGACTCTCATGCCGGCAGACCCGGGTTTGACTCCCGCTTGGAGCGGGCGGGTCAAACAGGAGGGGTTACATTGGTGCCGTGACCCGGATGGGAGTGAGGTTTAGGGGGGTAAGTGTAACCTAGAGGCCAGCTAGTAGTTGCTGTGCGAGTAAACCTCACTCCTCTGATCTCAAGAGACGCTCTAGTGACTGACATTAGGGGTTGCAGCCTTTAGCCTCCTTGTTAGAGCGTCCGACTCTCATGCCGGTTCGAGTCCCGCTTGGAGCGGGCGGTTCGAACAGGAGGGGTTACACATGTACTTACTATAGAGTTAGGGTTGGATTAGGATTTGGGTGAGGGTTAGTTGCATGTATATGCATAATATACTGTTATTACTATAAGTACATGTGTAACAAGGACACTGTAAAATAAAGTGTTACCGGATTATGGTTTGGTTTAGTGTAAGTTGCCTGTAATTTTGCATAATTTATAGTTATTATATGTAAAGTGATGTTCATCAACAAATTTATATTTTGCAACATTCTGTGTAATGCTACACATTGAGCAAGTCATACAAAATGTTTTGAATCCTCCTGCCATGGGTAAATCAAACATGCAGATGAATGTCAACTCTGATTGAAATTGCGTGATGGAACTGAACCTTCTGATTGTTCACATTGCAAAAAAACAGATGCATATTCAATTTATTTAATGAAAGGTGGCCAGGATCAGAACTGAAAAGGTCAGACTGAAGGCATAAATTGTGCCTTTAAGGTTACAACAGCTTGTCACTAGGGCAGTAATCCTAAAGAGACATCGTTGTACCTGTATTTACCCTGAAAAGGTGCCATAAGGTACTAATATGCACCTTTTAGGGGTAAATAACGTACAAAGATGACAAGTAACCAGACAAGCTAGTACCCCTAATGGAACAAATTGTGCAAAAAACATTTCTGACATGATTCACACTATCATCGGGGGGGAAAACCCAGATCTATGACGCATACGATGGGGGAAAAAAACACATTTGAACCACACTCAGCTGCGCTGTGTACATTGCTTATGTTTGTTTTAATCTGAGGTGGTTCTGACAGAATCATAGTAGACAGGCGTGAGCTATGATGATTCAAAGAACAGGAAGAGGGAATTTGTCTGGCTTATTCATGTCATTAGTCATTATATTTTTTGGCCATTTTATTAGTGGGAGTGGAAAGAGTGGAAAGAAAATGATGGTGAAAGGGAACACAAATTGGAAATATGACTGCAAGACTTGAACTCAGACATTTTATATTATGTTTACAAATATTATTCATCCTAGTTAGAAATATGATTATCTTCACCTGCTATGAACTTTGCCGGCCATAATGATGAAAATGTCCCTTTTCAAGATGATAGCACTGCCATCTAGTGGTCACTAGCGCTCTGACCACAACAAGAGCATGATACATGGTCACACACATGCACTTTCACACGCACAGACTACAGAAATGTACTCCGTCTGTAGTGAGTAAATGAGGTGCCACCTTGGCAGAAATGCTCTCGATAATCCATCAAAGTCAGCGCACAGATGTGGGGAGCGAGCTGAGCTCTTCTCTTCAACGGTCTGAGCGCTTTAAGCAGACCTGATCCACTGTCAGTCAACAGGACATCGCGGTAAAGCGCAGCACATCCTCCCTGCTGTAATTACATATGTCCGGCTCAGACTACAGCAAATAATGAGCAGCCTGCTTAAAGATTCAGAGCCATTGACACCGCCAGCAGCGCGAGGCAGTGTCCAACTCAAACGGGCTCAATCAATCACAAACACAAGCGCTCAACGTCAACACAATCTTGTGACTTCATTTTACAAACAGAATCTATACAACAGATAAAGTGAGCATGAGAGATTTATGCAGGGTTCCTGCATATTTTTTCATTTTAAACTTCCATATTTTTCCAAACCTCTGTGGATTTTTCAGACCATATTTAAAATAAATGGTTCGTATAGCATCATTTTTAGCATTATATTTGGTATATAGTACAATCAGCTGTACATTTTTTTTAAGTTTTTTTATTGGTTGTTTTCTCAAAGTGATAACATGAGCTTATATGATGATAAGACACCTAAAACACTTTAACCTTTTATATATTATAAAATTGAATATATTGCATATATTCACCTCTAAAACATCAGTTTGATACCATAAATGTGGTTTAGTGTTGCATCACCAAAACAGAAAAGTACAGTCTGATTTTGCTCCCTTATTTATTGCTGGTTTGAGTGGCACACCAACATGCACAATCATTTAGTGAAGTTCAAAAGAGACAAACAGTTTGCTTGGTGTGCGCTTGGAATTCATTCAATCTGGTTCTACAATCACTAAAATAGTTTAAATAAAAGGTCTAATATAGTGTAAATAATGCTAAAAATAGCAATTATCCTAAAATGCGTCATTTTCTTTATGCAACATTTAATTCTTTGCAAATATTAAAAAAAAATTCAATATGATCTGTGTGTGACAACAACGCTTCACGACAATGAATGTTTTGTCACCCTTATTAATCAAAATATACATTGAATATCATAAAAAAATATCTGAAAAACATCAAGGTTCTTTGGCACCGTACTAGCTAACCTATTATTTTAAACCCATACTTATCCAGACCTGGAAATTACTCAAATCAAATTCCATACATTTCCATACTGCGTACGAACCCTGTTTATGTGTTATGTTAGTACAATAAAACATAGTATAAATTATAAATAAATAAATATATATATACATAATTAATATTTAAGAGTGTAATGTGTAAATAATGCTTAAGATACCAATTGTCCTAAAATGCGTCATTTTCTTTATCCAACATGTAAAGTCTTTGCAAAAATAAAAGAATGCATTCAATATTATCTGTGTGCAATATAAAAATGTAGAAAATGTTTTAATTATTTTAAATGTGCTTCACGACAATGAATGTTTTGTCCAAATTATGTATTCCCAGGCAGAAAAATTACCCTTATTATTGAAATATCTGAAAAACATCAAGGTTCTTTGGCACAGTACTAGCTAACCTATTATTTTAAATAGCAGTTGAGGCGTTTACAGATGACTGCTTTAAATGCATCAGCCCCTGCAGCTCTTATTGCTGTTTATTGAAGCTCCATGGAGCACTAGAGACGCTCCCAGAGAGAGAGAGAGAGAGAGAGAGAGAGAGAGAGAGAGAGAGAGAGAGAGAGAGAGAGAGAGAGAGAGAGAGAGAGAGAGAGAGAGAGAGAGAGAGAGAGAGAGAGAGAGAGAGAGAGAGAGAGAGAGAGAGAGAGAGATGAAAACACGTGACATCCCCTCACTCCCAGACATCCCTGCAGGGAGCAGCAGCTGTTTGGGGCAGATCAAACATCACCTCTGCTTTTCACACACCCATATATTTAAAATCTAAATAAATCACTTTTACATTCACACACACATGTGGGCTGATGTACAGTACATCACCAGCTAAACGTATCAGCTGACAAATGAAACTTGATGACACTTACAAGCACAGACAAAATATGCACTTGAATCATGTTATATGACAATAATACATGACAATCTCCTCATTTGAAGAGAAACATGGTGGCCGCATCCACACTGCTGCTAAATATGATTGTGAAACCTCTTCTGAGCGCTTAATCTTGTTCTGTTCACACTGACTGGTTGAGTTTAGTTAATTACAGGAGTGGAAAAACTGCATTTGATTACCAAATTCACTGCAGGAAAAAGCAGGTTCTGACATCTAAAACTGAACAGCTGCTTGCAAATGCATTCATCTTTTGGACACTGACAGCTTATCGAATTTTCTAGAAAATCACAGAAACAGAGGTGTGCGTCTTGATTCATTCACAAATTTCCACCATAGGTTCTCCCACCAGCTATAACAGCAGCTCATACATTATAGTTGACAGACTGTCATAAAAAAAACACGTTGCCTATGTCGATGTACCAACGGTTGACAAATATTAAAATTAGGGTTGGGGAGGGGGGGGGGGGTCAATTTTAAATAATGTGATATTTTACCTCATGAACCTCTTACACATGCATCTATATCATAATGTAAATACAAATTGTCATAGGAATATTTTTGGGGAAAAGCATTTGGGCATTCAGTGAAAATCTGTAAAAAGGTGAAACAAACTGTAGCATTAAGTCAATTGAAACATAATTATTCCAGTTACGGCCAAATTCTCAAAACAAGCTAAGAATATAAAAACACAATTTTTTTTTAAAAAATACAGTAAAAACAGTAATATTGTAAAATATTATTACAATTTAAAACAACTGTTTTCTATTTTTATATATTTTCAATTTCAAATGTAATTTATTCCCGTGATGGCAATGCTGAATTTCAGTGACATGACACATGATCCTTAAGAAATCATTCTAATATGCTGATTTGCTACTAAAGATAGATTTCATATCATTATCAATGTTGAAAACAGTTGTGCTGCTTAATATTTTTGTGGAAACTTCTTTGCTGAATCAAAAGTTCATAAGAACAGCATTTGTTTTAAATAATATTAACATTTGATCAATTAATTCATCCTTGCTGAAGAAAATAATTAAAGTTTTCCCAAACTTGTGTGTAGTGTACATATAAACAATCACGATAATATCATATTGTGACTCAGACATTTCCATATATCATGTGGCCAGATTCCCATCTCTCCTGGTCTCTAATTTCAAAAAAATGCATAGCGAACGTCAAACATGCATTCATGTTTCTAATGTATAATGTTGCACTGGTTATCAATTCATAATCATCACCCATCACAAATGGGATGATAATTTAGGGGATTTAAAAGAAGTTTTCACTCCCTAAACTGTCTGTTGTGTATGCGGCCAAGAATTATGGCATATATCTCTCGTGTTTAATAGTAGAATAACGTCATGGTGGGGAAAAAAAATCATATCTGTGATTCTTCATATGCGAAAGCACACAGATTATTTTACCAGCATTCATAAAGTCATGAAATTCACTATGACATAGTAGACCTTCTAATAGTGCAATAAGCTCTTCAAACTGAATAAAAATTTCCATTTTGCTTTGGCCGCCCCTTCAAAAGAGGCAAAAGTTTTCCCATGGAGTCCAACACAGCCTGTCTAACGTCTGTAGCCTGTATGCTACTTTTCCACCAATCTAATGAAAGTTTGGTCACCACCGCTCTGACACCGCTCTGGAAGCCAATCTCGCCTGCCAGTCCAGCACCAACTTCTCACAGATCCTCTGCCCATCTTGCATCAATGCAACCCAAAATGTTTCCCAGGTAACATGCAAAACAAGAGAGTGTTTGTTTAAATATGAAGAGGTAACCTGGTATGCATCTGGATCCTACTCATAAATTGCATGAGCCATTAATACAGGTTCATCTTCTTCTTTTTTTAGTCTCAACAGTTCCACCCACCAACCAGACTGTGAACACACTGATAAACTGTCACTTACTGGTCATGTGCAGTTGCTGCCATTCGCACCAGTTACACATGCCAGCACCACCACAGGCCTGTTAAAGGCACACATTATCCTTGAAAGTCTATGTGAAAAGCATACTTCAGACAGGGGGGAAAATGACATTATTTGTCAGAGACTCCCAAGAGGTTACAAAAATGATGCACAAGCCTCTCAGTACTGCTCCTACCAGGGTCAGAAATTAATCAGGGATCAGGGCAAAAATGCTACAGAAAGGTACAAAAATTCCCCAATGAATGCAAGGATTAATCTAGCATAGCCAGTCATAATGGCCAATTATTTAAATTGTTCAGCAGAGAGAGAGAGAGAGTGTGTGTGTGTGTGTGTGTGTGTGTGTGTGTGTGTGTGTGTGTGTGTGTGTGTGTGTGTGTGTGTGTGTGTGTGTGTGTGTGTGTGTGTGTGTGTGTGTGTGTGTGTGTGTGTGTGTGTGTGTGTGTGTGTGTGTGTGTGTGTGTGTGTGATGATATATTGTGTATTATTTACAGGTATTTTTGTGTACAAGATATATTTGGATATGATGATATCTATAGGTAACACCCAGAACTGTTCAGATTTTTCAATTATTTGAATCTATTGAATTCAAAAGATTGTTCAATTAATGTTCAGTGTTTGACAAATAGATGAATTGTGCATTTTTATATGAACAAAATCATCAAATATGCGCCGCTGAAAATCAATTCCAGGGGGTAAATATAGCCCTTTAACAGGGTAATATTTGCTGACACTGGTTTTCATGCACACTATTGCCATTTCAAACAACTGCACAAGAACTCAGAGCAAAGCTTGTTTGCCAAAGTGGTGTGAGTGGTCTCTGTATTGTCTAAAGTTCAGGACCTGAAAGTGGAAGGTTGCCTGTTCAAGCCCCGCAAAAGACGACGTGCCACCGGTGTGCCCCTGAGCAAGTTTCTCCAGGGAGATTGTGCCTGGAATAAGTGTGCTTCTTGCTTTACTAAATGGTCGCTTGTATTTGAAAATAAATTGAACTAATAGTTCAATCAGAAATTAAAGGTTGTCATAATCATCATCATCATCATTTATTGTTGTCCCAAACCTGTATGGACTTTTTCTTTTGTAAAATTAAAACATTATCCTGGCCACTATTTTCAATATAATGAAAATGATAAGGACTGGGGCTGCAAAATTACAAAAAAACATCATAGAAACGTACCGAAATCACAACTTGTGAGCTATGTTGCGAGTCTTCTGACGTCATACAATACTTTTGTGTGATCAACGGACTAAAAACTAGTTGTTATTCATTGATAAATTCAGTGAGTCAGTAAATTTGAACTTGAGATTAAAATCAGTTTGATTCGATTGTTAGCATCGACAGCCAACTATGGTCAAAAGTTCTGTTACCAATTTAGTTAAAAGATTTTGTGTTTCTAGAAACCATAGAACATTCGCAAACAGCATCGCAAACTTGTGTGGTTGGAACTACAGCTCTGGACTTGTGTTTACAATTGTTTGTAGTTAGTATGACTTAAATAGATTATGCTTTTGAGCAAAATAATGCCAGGTTCATTGTTTAAAGCAATAATCTGACATTACATTTGATCTCGAAGCAATTTATTAGCATAAGCTTTTAATCCAGTATCTGTATGACATCATCAACGATTCAATATTGTTGAACCAACATGGCACGCGCAACAAAGTTATTGCGATTTCAGGAAAGATTTGTGACTTGCTAATTGATTTCTCCAAAACAATGCACCGTACAATGGTAGTTATGCCAGCGAGTTATGCTATTTTAAGGGAAACACACCAGATTGTTCTGAGAACTGGATAAACTGGTCTAACTCAAAATTGTCAGTGAAAAATGACTTAAATTATTTTGTTCTGTTCCTTACACAAAGGAACCATGTGACTTCAGAAGTCTGGAAATAAGAGCGATTATGTCGATATAGACTATTTTAGTGGTACTTTTATGACATCTTTTTGTAATTTTGGAGCTTGACAGATGCACAATTGGGTTATTTTGTGTTTGACAAAAGAAATAAAGTCATACAAGTCTGGAAACGGCATGAAGAGGAATACATTTTGACAGATTATTTATTTATATGTGAAGTATATGGCTTTAATAAAAACACCTCTTTAAAAATTCCACAAGAACTCAGGGTAACTCAGGGTGCATTAACATCAGAGCTGTTTACGCCTGCATGGAGGAAACATCGGAGGACTCTCTCCCCTGGGTTAAGGAGGTCTTACCTTGGCTGCCACTGCTGCTGAGAGAGTGTAGAGAAGTAGGAGCCGAGCTGACGCTTGCCGTGGGCAGATCTCCTTTATTCAATTGTTTGACCCTCTTGAGGTGAGACTTGCCGTTGTAGTGGACCTGGGCCTGCGTGGCGGAGTGCAGCTGGATGTTGCAGACTTCACAAAGCGAGTAGAGTAGCTTCTTCTTTTCCTGCTGGAGCTGCATGTCTGTGTTGGCATTGCTAGGCTCCTTTACCTCCATGCAACCTGGGATGGCGAAGCACAGCTGTCCATTTTCTATGAGCTGGGTGGGGCTCAAGGGGGTCTTCATACCTGCAGGAGAGCAAAAGGACGAGGGTTAGAAGCATGGAAAGTGTTTAATCCGAACCAGGATTGGCGATGACTCACCTTCTGAATTCAACATCACCCCACACAGAGCTTTTTGAACACCAGGTGGGGAGAGTTTACATCCTAAAGCCACCAAGGTAGAGAAACGGAAACGTGTGTGAGTGCGGATGTCTGGAGCGCTTGTGTGGGCTACACGGGTGGCTGAATGTTCTCTTCTCCCTGAGCTCCTCCCCTCAGTACTCAAGCCAAGCTTCCCCACTTGTGGAGCGGGCACAGAGCTATGGACTGACCTCCTGTGCCCATCTGTTGCCTTTCCGAAGAGACCCGACTCACATACCTCATGCCCACGGGTCTTACACAACCAACATGGATGGGAGGAAGACAGTCGGCCCAGGGGGCACAAGCAGCAGATGCCTAACCAGCTATTGTGTGTCTGCGAGAGTGAAGAAATTACATAAAGCCCCCCACCCGAGCCGCGGCCTCTTGAGAACTACAATTAAATGGCCAGTGTAATGGATAGCTGCAAAAGGGGAATGATGCGCTCCGGGAAACGGTGATCTTTTTAATCTGAAAATTGCAAAAACTGCGTTTCTAGTTAGTCTGCACTAATGCCACGGCTGCAGGCTTCCTGGGCTGGATGATAGAGGATAAAGGAGCATAAAGATACCAATTGAGTCAGCTGCACTTTTGAGAGCATGCTGAGCATGAATTATCCGTCGCTGTGCTCACGTAAACGTGTTTACATGTGTGTGAGAATATATGTGTGAGATGTTCTTTAAGCAAAATAAAATGTCCAATTTCTTTCTTTTCATTTTAGGGTGAAATGACCAAAACACGCATGCGAGTACAAAGGCTGCACACGTCGAGTATGTTTCGGTCCCTGTCCAGTAATCCTCCTGACACTGTCTCAGTAATCTCTGTGGGCAGCTGCACACTCTAATCCCTGCAGATAAACTTCCTTTAACTTCCCCTGAATCTCAGGCCATCCAGCTCTCATCCATTCCTTAACACTTTCTCAGGAATCTATTAAATTCTGAGAAAGGAAAACTGTAAGTGGAAATCCCTGATGTTAATCACTTTCTTTCAATGTTGTGAATCTATTTCTCTAACTCATAGCTATTACTTAAGCTTGAGCTTTGCTCTACTTTGCGGTGGAAATGAGGCCAGTGAGAATTTTTTTTTGAAGCTGCAGTGGTTTTGGTGACCTGTATTCGCAGGCAGGATTTCTAGATATGTAGTGCGGCCCGTGCCTTGGGGTTTGGAGGAAGTAAACCGACTGTGATGCTCAGTTCGTGGCTGTTCACATCACATCTGTTAGTTTAGCGGTCAACTAATCAACCAGCCATGGTCCTCTACTTTCCCCCAGTGCCATCTTCAACACTCCTGTGTCACATTAATGTGCACACACGTGGAATGCAAGCTTACATACTGCACAATATGCACCGTACTGCTTTTTAAAATAGCACGGTGAAGGCATAAGTAGGCATTATTCCACACAATAAACATTGAGGAAATTTTTTTTAGGAAAATTATATTCATTCTGGTTGAATGTCACTCACATTTGTCACTCTGGAAATAGAAGCCAACACATTGCTTTGTAAGATATATTATTCCATGCAATGAGCTCTCAAGTATACTACCTATCAGGGCAAATATAGTAGCTCATCGTGGCATTCATACAGATATGTATTTTTTGCATGGTACACATACACAGAAAAAAATAGTAGTATGTTAGTATTCCAAACATAATAAGAAATACTGGTGTTTATACAATCCTAGTTAGTGTAATTCAAACAAAGCTTTATAGCTTTGAAAAGATAACTTCAGGCCAGTGCGGTATTGCAGACTCCAGGGAATGACCTAATGTACAGGCATTTTTTGTACAACTGCCTGCATTTAGGTATAAAAAGATATCAAATTAGATGACATTTTTTGTAAAATGTACAAAATAACAATAGAGATTTGAATCCCTTACTTGAATCTTTGGGGTCTATTTCATGCATTCTGACTTATTTACACTGTTAAAGAGTTGGATTCTCATGCTAAATAAGGCCAAAATGTAAAAAAACGTTGGACGTATGATGAAGTATTTCTGTGCCAAATACACTCCTTCAGAATTAAAAGTTTTTTTTGGTATGGTCCTGTATGATGTCATAAAGGGCTTTGGGCACTGTAGCTCCTGGATGAGCGTGCACACACATCAACCAGAGCGAGAGCAAGAGCACGCACATCAATGAGCTTCGTTCGGGTTGCGGAAGTCGTCGGCAGCGCTGTCATTTTGTTTTTAGACCACAAAATCAACGTCACTAAATAAGTGTGTTTTTAGTTGTGAGGGAAAGATAACCTGATTCAGCTTCCCAAATAACCAAGCGTTAAGGAAACAGTGGATGCCGTTTGTTTTCCGGAGCAGCAACGGAGTTATACGTCACAATAAGGAGAAAAAGACGATCTCAACTTCCGTTTCACACCGACTTTAAGACTCTTCAGAGATATGAAGGATGCTATACTACTCTATAGGTCCTCCTCAAGATTAACAGGAGATTGGCAGACACTGTGTTCTGTACCCTTTAATTCACATCAATGAACTAAATGAAACATTCATGACAATGTATTTCAAATCAACCAGACAATGTAATCAAGACAACATATAATTTAGCACTAGAAATGTAAAAGAATGAATTACTAAACTCTACTGTGCACGTCCTTGGTATAATAGGAAAGCCATAAAAGCATTAATCTTGAAGCAGATCACAGATCAAAGCAGGAGCCCAAGAACTATAAAACGTTATTAAAGTGACTGATCAGTGGAACGCATGAAATTGTCCTTTTGAAATTTACGAAGCAGTTCTACAGTGTGACGACAAGTGCAAACATTTCTCAGACATTTTCTGAAGGTCTTTCTGGAAATGGATATTGATACCATACAGCAAACATAAAGAGCGCTTTGACCCTGATACATCACGTATTGTGTAGCAATTTCCAGAAAACATCATTACAGCACTCCAGTACAGAGAAATATAGACTGAAGTGGACCATTTAAAAGGGGTCAAAGGGCTTTGTTTCTTAAGCAAACATTTGATTGTTCTATGATAGTTTACCTGAGCATGAAATTACCCTTGTGACAAAAAGCAAAGTTTCACTTTGTAGGAGAGCAAATGCAAATTTTAAGACATGACACACTGAGAGGTTTAGAGCAGCGCGAGAACCTTCATTGCAAATGCACTATATTAGCATGCAGAATGGAAGCTGAGTGTGATGCTGGCAGATCTTTGACTGATTTATGTGTTCATTTAATTGCAAATTCTTAGTGGTTAACTGTTCTCGAACATTTCGTACCCTCAATTCATTCCCAACACATCCACATGCTATTAACCTGTCTCTATTTCTCACTCTCTCTCTTTCTACTCACAATCTACCTCTTAAAGGTCAGGTGATTACTGCATTAAAACAAATGTGATATGGAAAGTGTCGACTTGTGGTCATGTCAGACTTTGTGGTCATGTCAGACGTATGCCTGAGGGCAAAGGTGAGACTGTCGGCTGAGGAAACCCTTGTTTTCATGTTCGAGTGAATGAAACGTGCTCCCAGCTACAACCCCCAACTCCTCTCCTCATCTAGCTTTAAGATGGAGAGCTGTGCGTTCAGGCATGTCATGCGCAATCAATGGTGAGATTCTGAGGTCAGACAACAGGAAGTTAATCAGGTGATCACAGGCCAATGCAGTCAAGTAGGTGGTAATGCAGAGAGAGGCATGCATCCAAAGAGAAAAAAAAGGAGGAAAAAGAAATAGAAGAGAAAGAAAGAGCATAGTTCTTTATATTAAACTTATTTAATAATACATTACTTACACTGAAGCTAATAAAGAAGCCTGTGTTATGAATTATAAATAATATGAAATATAATTATGAATTAATATGATATGAAATCTATCTACACTATATTGCCAAAAGTTTTGGGATGCCTGCCTTTGCATGCACATGAACTTTAATGACATCCCATTCCCATTCCGTAGGGTTTAAAGGGATAGTTCACCCAAAAATGAAAATTTGAAATGTATCTGCTTACCCCCAGGCCATCCAAGGTGTAGGTGTCTTTGTTTCTTCAGTAGAACACAAATGGAGATTTTTAACTTCAACCGTTGCTGTGTGTCACTCATAGAACGCTTGTCAATGGGGTCTAATTCTATTAGGGTAAAAAAAACATGCACAGACAACTTCAAATTAATCCATGCGGCTCGTGATGACACATTAATGTCTTAAGACACGAAACGATCGGTTTGTGCGATAAAGAGCAATGTACACGATCTAGTGTAGAGACCTCACACACAGGAAGTGATGTCTCTACACTAGATCGTGTACATTGACCTTCCTTTCCGGAAGTGCTGCGCTTTCAGGACTGTTGGACATGGTGTTGTATTTGAGGTAAAAAATGATATAAATACTGTACAGTTAAAAATCTCAATTTGTATTCTACTGAAGAAACAAAGACACCTACACCTTGGATGGCCTGGGGGTGAGCAGATTTCATTTAATTTTTGGTTGAACTTTCCCTTTAATATGGATTTGGCCCAGCCTTTGTAACTATAACAGCTTCAACTCTTCTGGGAAGACTTTCCACAAGCTTTAGAAGTGTGTTTATGGGAAGTTTTGACCATTCTTCTAGAAGAGCATTTGTGAGGTCAGGCACTGATGTTGGATGAGAAGGCCTGGCTCGCAGTCTCCGCTCTAATTCATCCCAAAGCTATTCTATCGGGTTTAGGTCAGGACTCGGGGCAGGCCAGTCAAGTTCCTCCACACCAAACTCACTCATCCATGTCTTTATGGACCTTGCTTTGTGCACTGGTGCGCAGTCATGTTGGAACAGGAAGGGGCCATCCCCAAACTGTTCCCACAAAGTTTGGAGCATGAAATTGTCCAAAAAGTCTTGGTATGCTGAAGCATTAAGAGTTCCTTTCACTGGAACAAAGGGGCCAAGCCCAACCCCTGAAAAACAACTCCACAACATAATCCCCCCTCCACCGAACTTTACATTTGGCACAATGCAGTCAGGCAAGTACCGTTCTCCTGGCAACCGCCAAACCCAGATTCATCCATCGGATTGCCAGACAGAGAAGCGTAAGGCTTGGATGCAGCTGCTCGGCCATGGAAACCCATTCCATGAAACTCTCTATGCACTGTTCTTGAGGTAATCTGAAGGTCTATCTTATATTTCAAATTGCTATTCTGCATCCCATTTGCAACCTCATTTCAAAATTCAAGTTAAAAAAATAAGCAACTGATAATGTCTGTCTGAGAGAGATTTAGGGTGCTTTCACACTAGCAGTTTTGGTGCGCACCCGGGTTCGATTGACGTCAGAGTTCGGTACGTTTAGATGATGTGAACACGGTCTTCCGAACTCGGGTGCGCACCCGCGAACCGTACCAGAGTCCACTTAAAAAGGGTGGTCTGGGGTACGGTTCATGTGAACTCCGGTACGGTTCGCTGCTGATGTGAACACAATCGTACTAAATCGCGGAAGTGAACCTCTATTAATGACGTATGATTTGATAAAAATGTGTGTTTGTGTGTGTTTCACTCATTTTCCTGACGAGCGTGACTGACATACTGCAAGCAGAGAGCTGTAAACCTCATTTCTGCTCGTCTTCAGCATTCTTTAGAGCATTGCAGTACATTTGCGGCATATAGACGCAAGTGCCATTACGTACTGAAGCTTTAGAAACAAAACCAATGGTTAAAAAACAAAAATATAAAAGTGAGGTGAGCAACGCTATGCATTTTGCCGCCTTCACGCTCGCTGTCGTTACTAAGCAACCGCACCCCGGTTCGGATCCAAATAATATAATATGAACACAGTCCAGCGGGGGCAGGGGGAGGGGGGAGCAATCGAACTCGGGTTCGGTCCAGGCAATCGAACCAAGTGTGAAAGCAGCCTAACAAAACCTTTTCACTGCCACAAGGATCAGTTCGGGTCCTCTGGTTGATGCATTATCATGTTTACTGTTATTACCTTGTCAATTCATAACAAAAGAGTTGAAATGGTTGCATACAAATTGCAAGACAAAAGTTTTTCAATGATCTCAACAGTTTAAAAATACTGATATGTATAAAATGTGTTTATATGAAAGGATTGGGGGTTTAAGATAAAAAAACATAAAATAGTATGTATTATTTAACTGTACTAAAAAATGAATTCAAACTAAATAGGTTTTGTAGAATAAAGTGATAGATGTCATGAATTTATCAAATTATTTTAAAAGGAAATAATGCACTTACAAAAATATGCAATGTTTTGAGCTGATTGTGTTGATCAGAAAGAAGAAAGTCATATACACCTAGGATGGATTGAGTGTGAGTAAATCTTGGGGTCATTTTCATTTTAAAGCGAACTAATCCTGTAATATACAAATTTTTGTGAAAACCTCAAATTCGACCAAAATTTACATTTTTCATTTCTTTTGCCTGTCGCTCATAATTAGCCTGTGCGCATTCCGACTCATCTTGCCAGCACGGGTCACATACATATAAATTATTAATATATAAGATATAGATAGATCTTATATTATTAATCATTTATAATATTTAATATTATATATGTACAGACAAAGACATATTGCACACACACATACCTTTTATGTAGCTATATATTCCAGTTCAGAGCAGTATCTATATGCAGTGTCTATGTAGAGTAGCTAGAGTCCATTCATTAACTGAAGGCGCTTCACATTGTGACACGCTACGACAGAATTGGTGCTTCCAGTCTAGACAGCTTTGTTGATTTTAATAGGGGGGGTGACAGTGAAAAAGTACATCTACTCTGTTGAGAGATGCTAATATCTATAAAAGCACATCTATGGTTCAACAGTGAGTCAGGAATCAGCACAAAACACATGTCTCAAGTATAATAGTTTGTGGCCCTTGGCTTGTATGGGTGACCTCTGTGTGGGCAGGTGATGATGAATACACTGCAGGCCATATTTAAGAGCCACAGAAGGTAAATGTTAACGCTTTGGCACCCTTAGCTCCTATAACAGTTTGGGCTTAATTACCAACTTTACCCAGATATTGAGTTCTATGCCAGGTTGTGGGAAGTGGAATAAAAATAGCAACAGTAACTAAAAACCACTGTTCGTCGTCTAGAGACCAGAGAGAGAGCGAGAGAAAGATAAAGTAGTAAAAAAACAGAGACGGATATGAAATCACGCCTGTCTCTTTGGGAGCATCTCAGTCAGCTCCCTAGTCCAGTTATGGCACTGACCAGGGAGTCAAGGAATGATAGAAAATACATCAGAAAAGTCAGGAATTTCTTCAAAGCTCTCCTTGGGATCGTAAAGATGGAGAGCTGCTCGTGTCGCACCCGGTCAGCCGTGCCCATTTCAAACATACGGCCCATTACGAAACCCACAGCTAAAATCTCACAGATGGAAAGGCCGCGGACGTGTTTCTGCAGACCAATTCCGCGCTAATGCCTTTCACTGGAAGCTCTTAGCAGAGACACAGAAAAAGAAAATGAATGTGAAAGTTTTCCACTCCGTGTGCGTCTGTCACACACAGGGAGGGCTTGGCACGCACATGCATAACATCTGGACAGGAAGCGCTCTGTTAATGGCGGGTCGGCAGCTTACAGCAGTGTCAGGTGAGAACTGGAGAGCCTCAATTGCTAAGCTGTTCACAGATGTCCTCAATGTGCCTTTGACCAGGGCATGTGGATATTATATAGCCATTTACACCAATCCACACCATACGCAGTTTTGTACAGAAAATACTTGCCATGATAAGACTGTGAGCTGAGTGGACATATGTTGGTATGCGTCTGACCTTGTGGCGTGATCCGATGTTGTCAAAAGAATATTCACTGGCCCTTGAGAGCTGACAGAACAGACATACAGACGGTTAAGTGGAACATCGGACCGGTTGTGTTGATGGGGGTCCTTGACAATGCTGAAGTGTGTGGAAATACAAGAGGGAAATCTGCTTACAAAGGGGTCTGATATCACTGCACCTGCTCCGCCGTGTTCCCGTTGAGTGACCTCTCAGATTCAGCACAGCACACAGAGAAACTAACTATGGGGAAAGGAACATTTCCTGCTACATTATCCATCGCCGCTTCACAGTAATAACTCAATAAAGCAGAACATTCATAATTAACCTCTTAAATTGGATATTTCTACCAAAAAAAGGTGTTGAAATGAGAGACTGCTGGTTTTTTATTTCAGTACTTTTTAACTTGGTGACGGTACTTTCAACTTCTCTCATTTTAAAACGGAGCATGAACAGTGTGTGAAAATTCATAATTCACCACATATATTGGATTTTGTCCTCTCCAAGAAGTGTTGTAATGAAAGATGGAGTTATGAGCGCAGCAGAAACTAGATGTTTTTCTACAAGAAATGTCAGATGTCTTACAAACTACCTACCTACCCGTGAAGAAACATTTCCTTTGTTACAATATCGGTTTCAACTGGTTTCATAACCTAATATATGGAGAAATGTCATAATTTGCCTCATATATTGGATGGAGGCATTGTCGAAGAGCCAACCGTCCAGAAAGTTTGTGGTTTTTCATGCGTTTGAAAGAAAATCGCTTATGCTCACCAAGGCTGCATTTACCTCTTATTAAAATATTATTACCATTTCAAATGATTTTTCTATTTTAATATATTTTAAAATGTAATTTATTAATGTGATCACTACAGTCTTCAGTGTCACATGATCCTTCAGAAATCATTTTTAATAGTTTGAAAAGATTCATATTTTGCAGAAACTGAGATAAAAAAAAAATTCAGGATTCTTTGATGAATAGAAGGCTAAAAAGACTGAAAACAGAAATTCAGACAACATACCATTGAAGAAAAACTAGCCAAGAGAAAATAAAATAGGTTATCACATGGACACTCACATGAACACACACACTCTCTCAGACAGACTATAAATAACGGTGATGAGACATGACTGTATTTACCACTCATTACCAAAGAGATCCATGGAGAATCAAGCTGATAAAAGACAGAGACAGGGAGAGTGACAAGGGAATTGAAGAAAAGATGTAAAAGAGGAGTGACGGAGATTGAGATGAAGAAAGGGGGTAAGTGAGAAGAAAAAAAACAGAATTAGAAAAAGAGAGAATCACTTATGAAAGGGTACAGGCCCATGCATGTCTGCACAGCTATTCCCCGGTCTACATTACCATTCAAAAGTTTGGGGTCAGTATTAAGATTGTATTTTTAAAGTGAAAGTGAAGTGATGTGTAGCCAAGTATGGTGACCCATACTTGGAATTTGTGCTCTGCATTTAACCCATCCAAGAGCAGTGGGCAGCCATATTGCATTTAACTTAAATGATGGTTTAGTAAGTTTATTGTGTCCTTTTTCACTATAAAAAAAATCACCATAAGAGCTGAACAAATAAAGCATAAGAAGTATGCATTAATGTCTCATTCACAAACTCTCTCTCCGTTGCATTATATTAAACATACACCGCAAATTATACAAAAACACACCTACAACTAACAGTAAACAAACATATACAGACATTATGCCTTTTCAGGGGTGCTAATAAACTGTAAACTTTGTACCTGAAAACAACTCATAAACTGTGAGTCCGAGCTCTGCCTTTCACTACCCGCATTGCACCGAAGACTATAATATCCATCAAAATAGGAGTCCCTCCTTAGTAAGACAGATAATGCAGACCTTAAACTTATCTAAACTCACAGAAATGTATGTGTTTTTTACCTACACTGTTAACGTTACATGACGTGAGAACAGTTAGTTATATCGCTTTGTATGTTAGCAGGGACTCACTAACTTTAATCGTAACTTGATGAGAGCATGACAACCGGAAAATCCTCTCAGGATACCTGTAATCAGTGTTACAGTATCCCAGACACATCGTTTTACCATTTTTGTAGCATAAACGCCATCAAACCGATGAGAGCTTCGGATTTTCCAATGTTTCTCTATGGCGCTGAAACCTAAAGATGTCCGAGTTCCGGTCCCAGCGCAACTAATACTCAACTGCCATTGGCTTATCAGCGTCTGAGGGGAGGGGCTTACCGATAAGTCAATTCCTGCCGGACCTGAGACTCGAACCCGCAAACTTTGGGTTACAAGTCGACTCTCTAACCATTGGGCCACAACTGCCCCCAAATCATATTTAAAGAAATATATGCTTTTATTCATTCATCAAAGAATCCTGAAAAAAAAAAATGTTTCGACAAAAAGATTAAGCACAATTGTTTTTAACATTGAAAGGAAGAAATGTTTTTTCACCATCAAATATTAGAATATTACAATGATCTCTAAATGATCATATGACACTAGCTGTGTTTCCATTACCCTTCAAATTGAAATTGTGAATGGAAAATATGCAATGAAACCACGTCAATTTCGCAAAAAGTCCCATATAATTGCAACAAAAAAAAAACTGTTTTTACACTTGCATGAGGTGGTTTTTGGAAAATTTTAATTGAAAAATTGAATGAAAGAAAAATCCCCCGCATTAACAGGTCCTGGCGTACGTAAAAGTCTATAATTCTTTAAAGAAGCTGTGGTATGTTTGGACAGAAGATGAGACATAGTTCTTTATTATACTCAAGACAAAATAATTACGGGAATACTGGATTCTAAATAACAAATAAATGCCCCATTTTATAACAATGGCAATCAATAACACGCCCATGTCTCCTTCGATTAAAAATAATGGCTAGTGCGGTGGCTGGCTACCAACATGCATTGCCATAATTTTTGGAATTACTTAGAGCGAGAGGAAAAATAATGTTTTAGTCACATAACATCGCTTAATGGAAACGCCATCATTTTTCTCGTAGTTTTTTATCGACATTTAGAAAATACTGCAAAAGTTTTGCGCAAATCTGTAATGGAAACATGGCTACTGATGACTAATGTCTGTTTTCAGCTTTGTCATCACAGGAATAAATTACATTTGAAATACATTAAAATAGAAAACATTTTAAATTGTAATAATATTACACAATATTAAAGTTTTACTGCATCTTTGATCAAATAAATGCAGTCTTGGATATGGATGGGAACTGTAAAGGAAGTGTAATCTGATTCTGATTTCACATAACTAGTATTCCAGTTAACTACTCACAATTTTGTGAATGAATGATTCAATGACTCACTCAAAAACACATAGGTCGCTTCTCAATAAGCGTTCTTGTCTGTACTTGTGTTCTCGTGGACTTGTGAAACGTCATCAGTCGCTGCCCAAGTACTGTTCCGATTCAAAGTTCACATCTAGCCAAGTACCGTTCAAATCCCCGTATGTGTCCTTGATCCGCCCCTTTTATCGAGGATGCATCGAGAGGCGACTTGTGTGGACTTCAGACAGACCGGTATCCCAGAATGCATCTTGCACCAACAAGCAAACGTCAATAGCGGATGAGAAACCCAGCGTAATTTAAAAATACTACTGTTAATGTGTCACAAAATGTAGTTTTAAGACTTTTTCAGGCGAGAATGTAGTTGTTTAAAGCTCAAATCTGTGGTTTATTTATAAAGAGAGCGCCTATTTGAACATTTTATCTGGCGTTTTCGGAGTTGTGAGATCCAGTCGATCCGCGGCGTTCAGCGCTCTTTAACCCCGAAAAGAGGCAGGGTTGTGCCTCTTTTCGGGGTTGCAGTGAAGGTAATCAAGGTATGCGTTGCCTGAACCACAATTGTGTAGCTATAATCTGTTTAATATATTTTTTAATTTATATGAAAAGAGGCAGAGTGGTGTTTTATGACATATATTTTGTTTCATTGTAGCCTAAAATATACATACAGGCATGAGAGCGAGCTGGGTGACGCTATCAAGAACGCTGCTCCATTAGCAGAGTACCGGACTTGTGTCCTCGGGAGTTCGTTCTCCCGAGTCGAACTTGGCAAGTCTGAACTCCCAAAGATGCAAGTCAGAAGTTTGCGTACTTGGTATTGAGAATTGCCAGTAACTGGTTTCATTCCAGAATGAGTGTTTTTAAATGAATCGGTTGAATGAATTTGATGAATCACTCATAATCATGCTACTTGGCGTAACAATGTAACCTACAGAAAGAGTTACTGTTAACTAAACTAACATTATTAACACTAACTATTAACATTGAACTTTAAATCATGGTTAACAAAAAGAAAAAAGGCTTTCGAATCCCAATACTCCGACTGAATGTGAGATGAGCGGCTGAAGCACACAGCAGGCCTTGGACAACATGCTGCCACAGCTCATGCGCCGCTTATAAAAATCATAACACACACACACCATTTCCATGTAATCTAACCCCCTCACTGCAGACTAACTGTAAAGACTTCATCTTGGTCCAAATAATATTTTTATGTCTCTGTCACATACTGGAAATCAGAGAGCTGCTTGATGGTAAAGCGGAGCAATCATGTTTTCCCCCATTTTGTGACTAAGTACCGACGCATTGGGCCGTCTGAAAATGTGTCTGGTGCGTTTGACTAATTTGGACTTCGTTCTCCTGCTGTAGTTGGCATGTCTGAGAAAAACAACAACATTTGTGACTGATTCGTGCAATAAAATCTAAGGAGAGAGAGCAAACAAGAAGAAAGGACACTACTGCTTTGGACATATACTGACATTTGTCATGCACATGTTTCACCGTCTGAAAGGAATGCTCTTAAATAGTCCACCAGACTTCAATAAACCTTTCTCCTGGTTCAGCTGGCACGTCCAAGAAAAACAACAACATTTGTGGGTGCTTTCTCAGAGGGCAATCTGAATGGGAAAGTGTGACATTTTCGACATTTGCAACAGAGCATGGTTAGACTCAACGCCAGAAGACTGTCTCTCCAAACCAGAGGAGGAAGAAATGCTTTCAGGATGTTCAAGGGGAAAGTACACATGAAATTCATGACAAATTTCAATGATTTGATTCTATGACCTTGATTTCAGGGTGACATTCAGACTTTGAAGTTCAATTCAGTTCAAGTTCACAATACATATTATTTCAAAGCAAATTTACAGAAAGTGCTTGTTTCTGTCTTATAATTTAGGAAGTATTCTGTTATCAGCCAGCGATGAGTGTATTAAAGGAATGTTCATGGATAAATACAAACACTGTGGATTATCATAGAAAATTACTTCGATTTTGTTGATAAAGTTGATGTTGTATTAAACTAGGAACATTTATTTTAGAAAGTCTTTTTGTTCGATTGTCTTGTCAAAGAAAAAACCTAGACTGAAAATGAGGTGAAATAATCCTGTTGAAAGTATTTTAAACAGTTTTATTTATTCTGTCAGACCAAACCTCATGTCCAACTTTCTATTCATACCTCAGCGTGTGCCAGCTCTCCCCACACATTAGCCACATTCACAAACTCACACAGAACCAAATTATTGCCTGACTGTACACAGAGAATGAACGTGTTGACCTCTGACAGGGTGAACTGGTCTACAACAACCCTACGGGAACACAAATTTCAATTTCCACAAAAATGTTAAGCAGTACAACCTATTGTTTCCTAATCATTTCTTGAGCATCAAATCAACATATTAGAATGATGTCTAAAGGATCATGTGACACCAAAGACTGGGAGTAATAATGCTGAAAATTCAGCTTTGAATTACATTGTAAAATACATAAACATGATATTACTTTTTTTAAAATAGGACGTTTGTACAATAGGAAACAGACAAGCAAACAATACAGTTGGATGTACAAAGGTACCGCTCAAGTACAGCGTTAAAGTTAAAGATGCACTATGTAAAATGTTTTGAGAAAAATATCCAAAAAACACAAAGCCAGTGTTATATATTTTGTTCAGTTGAGTACTTAGAATATCCCAAATGTTTCCAACTACTTGTAAATCGAGATGAAATTGCTATTTTAACCAAGGAACCGGGACGTGTGAGGGAGTCGCCTGTCGATTGCGTCAAATCTGTCTAATCCCTCGGTTTCCGGTTTTATTTTGCAGAAACGCTTTACTCTTACTGCAGTGTCATAGCAGCTTTTTTTTTTAACGCTGTATTTTTGTTATATTTTACCTTTATTCCACACCGCTGTCTCCACTGTCCTTTGAACGGCTCGTTTGCTTCCTGATTCTATGAAGCCCATCCCTCCGAAAAACGCAATGGTCTTAGATTGGTTAGATGGCAAAATGTAGTTTGTAGTTCTGCAACAGCTCTCTCTCTTTCGTAATGACTGCGACGTGGCCTCGCCCACTTTGTTGTGTGTTCGCGGGGGCAGTGTTTATGTTAATAGCAAGGGTTTATGATGTCACCAACCCAGGAAGAAGCTTGTTGTAGTCCAAAACGGCCGTTTTGTAGGCAATAAACTGCCATAACTTTAAAAGACAATATCTCCGTTTGCATTGAACTTTCAGCGCTGTAACTTTGCAGATACTGTTTATGCTCAAGCAGCAACATTACACACTAACTAAAGTTTAAAAAGTGAAATCGCATGCAACTACCCCTTTAATTCAAGAATGCATCTTGGTGAACTGCCCTTAAAGGGGTCATCGGATGTCCATTTTCCACAAGTTGGTATGATTCTTTACGGTCTTAATGTAAAGTCTGTAACATACTTTTGTCAAACTTTACACAAACTCAATGTTTGTGTAAAACAACAACCTTTTTACCTCCTCTAAAACAGCTCTGTTTATAGTGACCCGTGTTTCGGTGCATGTCTCTTTAAATGATTATGAGCTGCTGCTAACCCCTCCCCTCTCTTACGTGGGGTGTGTGGACACAAGACATGTGAAGTGCTGCCTTAGCGGACAGTGTACAACTGGCTGAGGGCGGAAATATCCACACACTGCACAGACACATTCATATGCAAACACCATATAGAAGTGTATTTTGCATCCGATGCAAAATTTAAGATCATCACCCATCTAGATGGGGATCAAGATGCACTTGGAAAAAAAATCCCCTGAAACCAGATTCCCTATCCAGCACCAGTGCAACAAAACAACCACACCTCAGACCTCGAAACCACAGCAGTGTGATACTAACATTTCCATCCTTAAAGTCCCCATGGCATTCACATGTGCTGTAGCAGCATGCAAACAGTCTGAGTTTACTGTTGCAGGGAGCCGTTGCGAGCATGCATGCCCTTGTAATTGCGGTCACGTCTGCCAAAGTGTGTAACGGTATACGTGTCCAATGAGTTCTATTTCATAGGCAGGGCATCACCTTGATGACAGCATCGTTCAACTAGTTATGAATGTCAATATTGCTGAGCTATTTAGAGCAGAAGGTGATGATGACGAAAATGCAATGGTATACGAGCAAGCTAAGAAGAAACACTTGTAGTTGAAAATACATTGTATTACAGAGGCTAGATCTGCATTTGCTGAGGAAAATGACTGTGCTTGCAAGGCAAAAAAAAAAAAAAAAAAGTGTTAAAAATATTCAGTAGCATTTCTGGTGAATACATAATGCCATTGTCACAACACTTAGTATGTGTCTTGCGTTGTGAAGAAGAATCAATTCATGGGCCACACAGGATTTTGCATTCATGTCTGCATTAAGGATGTCAGAAGTACCAGTAATTTGTCAATAAAATGGTAATAATAAAAAAAAAATTATTCACAGCTAACTGACAGGCGAATACTCTTACATAAAACCCTGAAGAAAGGTTTACTTGAAGGCTACACGCTATTTTGTTCATTTAATACCAAGAAGAAGAAGAAGATGAGTGTAAACGATCTTTGCCGGTGTATTTACCAACACGATCATTTTTGAGAGAAAGAGTAGGTGAATGCATATACAAACAAGTTCTCAGTTTAGGATTAGAACAAATTCTGGACGGATTCTGTCCATCATCATATAAAGCCCGTCCTGACAATTTGATTGGTCCGAACAGCTCTGGATTGAGCATAGTTGCTCCACAACGGATCAAGTCCAGACCGAACTCAAATGTTGTGGGCCCGGCTAAGTTCGGCTGGCATCCAGCGCTTTTGGTCATTTTAACAAAAATTTAATTGCCCCCAGAATATTTTGTTGCATGAATATCTGAACATGCAATATAGAGCTGCGCAATATTTTTGAAATTATCGCAAATGTTCTTAACGCGATATGCACATCGCAACGGCACACAATATCTGAATGATTTTATTAGGCTACTTCAACATTGTGAAAAGTGTACGTTTTAGGTCAACGGATATAGCAGAGAATAGACTGGGCACACGACGGTTACTTATGTGACTTGCTTGACGTTAAAAATAACTTAACTCAATAACTTGCGAAAAACAAATCCTTGCCGTCTTGCGCTGTCTGCTGTCTCACACACACCAAAACGTGTGCACAAGCCGCCTCTCTGAAAGCGTGTGATCCCTTCAGTTCTGTTTCGTGCCTTGTTACACATTCGAACTGTCAAATACACACACAGTTATGTTAAAATGGCTGTCTTGATGAGTATTCATGTAAACACAGTCGGTTATGCTTTAAGGTAACGATATCAGTTGGGGAAAGAAACCGGATGCGTGTCAATAGGAGCCGTGCATTAGGTCTTAAAGTGAAAGCCTGCTAATACAGTAAACCTGCCGCTGTCTGTCAAACAACAAAAGAAAAAGTGAAAATTTATTGTTGATGATTGCATTATTTTTCATATGCATCTGCTTGCATATGAGATTGCTTGTTACTGCTGCTTCTTTACCTGTGTTTTGATCTGGAGTAGGGATGAAACGATTACCGGTTTCACGATAAACCACGGTAAAATTTAGTGACGGTTAGTAATATCGTATAAAATTTAATTATCATTAAAACCGCATGTGATTATCACGATTTTAAAACTCGCGGTAAATCTTGTCCAGTCAGCGTCAGTCTGTTGCGCGCACCGCTGTTTTCTGAATGAGAAGAAATGGCAGAAGGCAGTGACAGCACTCTGGAGATTGTTCAGCCTTTAAAAGGACCCAATCTGAGGCGGTCATATTTTGGCTTTTACAAAAGTCCTGAGGGAAACTTAATCGAAGATGGTCACCTGTCTGCAGAACATGCCAGAATAAAGTCGCTGTAATAGAGGGAAACACTTCAAAACTACGAACGCAAGGCAAGTGGACTTTGACCTTAATACCAAAACTACGTCTGGGAAATAATAACGTGAAGCGAACGAACAAGTTCAGACAAGACTAGGGTGACATTTAAGGGATAATAATCAGGGTTTGCCATTAACAACCGCCGTTTGCGGGTGTAAGTTAAAGTTATTTCGGCTGCACACTAGCCACTCTGCTGTTGAACTTATTATAGTCTTCTCAAAAGCCATCTGTTATAATCGCGTTGTGCATTATAACCACTCACACGTGTTTATATTGAGTTTATGAATGCAATGTCTCATAATCAGAGGCGTTCAGATTATCCGGAATTTTGTTCAGAGCGCGCGCCGCTCACACGCTGAAATCTACACTAAAAGCAGATGCGTGTGTGATGTACGCAAGAGATTCACTCATCATACAGAGGTTGACTGTTTTTGTTCTATTTCAGCAGCGAAAATAGTTTCAAACAAACACAGCAGAACCACAGCGCATCTGATGTGACTGGCATAAAGTTGGTGAATTTAGGGACCGTCTCTAAAGTTACACACAACATTGGTAATGTTATACACGTTTGAAACTTTAATAGCATTTGAAGACAATGAAAGTCATAAAACTGGCTGTAAAGTGATCATCTAGGTGTCAGGTATGATGCAGTCATTTTGATATTTAATAAAATAAACTGTCAAATCATATGGAAATATGGATATGCATTATTTCTCTAGGATACTGTTTGGGCTCTTACACAAAATATGCTAGATTTAAATGCATCATTGCTGAACACTGATGAGAATATTGCTTGAGAATATATTTACAGAGATAATATTAGAGATTATATTTACGAGAAATTATTATTATTTATGCGTTGCTATATTGACGACGGCCATTATAAGGAAGAAAATCCCACAGAATCTTGCTTAAAAAAGTGCATAGAGCTGCTTTAGTGTGTTTGTTGATTTTCAAATATAAAAGTTGAACAAAACCGTGATAATATTGATAACCGTGATAATTTGGGTCACTATAATCGTGATGTTAAATTTCCATACCGTTTCATCCCTAATCTGGAGATACTGTACTCGCTCAGGAGATGCAAAATAGCGCCCCTACCTTATAACTTTGATAACACAGAAAGCCGTAAAAAACTGGTCATTGGCAGGGAAGCTTTTTCTCATAAATGACGAATTAACTCGTCAATGGCTGGGAAAGAGTTAAATAAAGAAATTTGATTGATTAACAAATCACAATTCATATGCCGATTGGTAGTTGCAGCTAGTCACTGCTTATTCGCATAAAATATCATTTTTCTCTCAAGTCACTGGACACGGCTACATACTGTTGTCAATTAACTTTAAATGGAGTCTGTAAATTTACTTTGGGCTGAATTAAGTAGAATAAAATTGTAATGTTTGAGACCTTGCAAGCACTTTAATGAACAAGTAAAGGAGGAAAAGTAAATAACAGATATGCTAATAGCTTACTCATGTTTATTTGGCCACACATCAGAGTATAGTAGCGTGGCTGCTCTGCCAAAGTGCCTGACACAGGTCAAGGTTATTGTATTTAGCCCAGAAGCTCACAGTCTGCTTAAGACAGGAGAAGAACGTGATGCTGTTACAGATGAATAAGAGCCACATATGCTCTATGAGCAAGAAAAATGAGAAAAGACTCTACCTGACAGTTCATCGCCTGACAGAACCAGGCTGTCAACTCTCTTACTGAGCCAAAGGAGGAGAAAAATGTCTCCTTTTGCCCTTCAGTGTGAAGAAAAACCACCCCATCTGAAAGCATGCAAGGAGACGGTTCGGAGGAGCATTAATGGCACTCCCTGTCACTGGGGTTGGAGAACTAGGAGGTAAAGCGAGGAGGAAAGACACGCGCAAATACACTTGCACACACATGCATCAACAAAGAAACAAAACCCACAATACGGTCCACAATACAGTCCACACAGTCATGGAAAACCTGGAAATATTATTTTTTTTATATTGTGTTTTTCAGGCCTGAACAAATCACGAAAAAGGCTAAAATTCAGTGAATTGGGTATCATTAAATAATATATTTTTCTGCTTTCATATTCTGCTCAAAAATATATGCTATGTTCGGGGTTAGTAATTATTAATAATAATTAGTTAAATTTATATAGCACTTTTCTGGGTACTCAAAGCACTTTATATATGGAAGGGGAGGAATCTCCTCAACCACCACCAATGTGTAGTAGGGCTGAACGACTAATCACAATTCCCGAAATCGCGATTTGGCTTAGTGCAATTATGAAATCGCCACGGTTGTGATTATTTTTTATATGCAGCTTGTCAGTGAAGCACAGCTCTGTGATCAGAAGTAAATGCTGCTCCGTCTGAAAGCACTGCGAGTTTGAGTCGCTTATAACGTGCATTTGAAAAAGCAACATGCCTGAAACATCTTTCCCAAGTCCCTGTAAAGTCCAAATTAAAGATGTGTTCTTAGTTTGTCACACCACAGAAAAATGTGTTATTAACCACCGTGCCAAATATGAATCTGGACGCTGGGGGCGTGTCCGCTGTCGGCGTTGAAACCACGGCTACTCGCGGGAAAGCTGCCGTAAGCACACAAGACAACACTCGCGTACAAGTTCACGGCGGCACCAGATGTCGGCGGGAGATAATCGGTTCGGCCCCATTCTGAAGTGGATTATCAGTGAATCCCAGTACCCTGTTGAAAGTTTGTAAAACTATCCGGTGTAAAGTCGCTTTTGTTGGTGGTGATCCTCAGCTCTCCATCAAGGTAGCTGTTCACAAAATGAATCCACCTCTTCTTGATATCATCGTTTTTGTTTTTTAAGCTGTTTTGTAAGTTGTAGGCTGTAGTAACTAACGGTACTGACAGTAACTCGCGATCGAGCAGGCGAACTGATGCGAATATGCTCTAGTTATGATCATGTCAGGGGAGGAGCCAGGCTCAGTGGCTCCAGTGTGTCATCAACAGTTATGATCGTGTTGGGGGAGGGGCCATATGCACAGTCCCAGTGCGTCATCGAGCCACTGTTTTAGCCCCGCATAAAAAATCCAGAACACAGCAAGTTTAATGGTCTTACTCCACAATTCAGTACTACACAGGTCACAGTCTTTGTAACGTGTTTCAACAATACATTTCTAACATTTATAATGTGCTTAGAAACAAATCTCAGAATTGTCTTTACAGGGACTCCAAACTCACTTCATAACGACAGTTCGGCATCCTTCTGTGAGTTGATGTGGCTTCATTCACAGAATAAGGCACACAACATATTATTTCGTAGTATTCTATACAGTGATAAAGGCTATGTTGATTAGCATCGAAGTATAAATATACTTTATTATCATGAAAATACCCGAGAAGGCTTAACCATATATTAACAATAAACCATATATTGTTGTAGTCACGTGTTTATTAGTCATATTTAATCAATAAAAGGGTCTCAACTCAAACTTCTGTTTATTCAACTACAACGATAGTATGATGCCTATAGAGATTTCCTGGAACAATCATACTTCTGCGGGGTATATTTGGAGTTTCTGCGTGAAAGCGCCCTCTGGCTTTCAAATGGAGCAGCATTTACTACTGATCACAGAGCCATGCTGCACTGACAAGCTGCGCAATAAAATTTAATTTCGACTAATCGCGCAGCCCTAATGTGCAGCATCCACCTGCCTGGATGATGCAATGGCAACCATAGTGCGGCAGAACATCCACCACACACCAGCTTATTGGTGGCGAAGAGAGGCAACAGGAAGCTCAGCTCCAGACTGTCATGAATGCACTCAGGGCTGTTTGCCGAGGCTGTGGATCATAATGTTGTAAATTATGTTCAGTTTCTTGCACAGGCCGATCGTTTCACTTTATAAGACCTCAGTGTATCATCAGGAGCCACGGGTATTCAATTTGTTTTGATTGTCTAGTTTTTTTTGTCTCTCAAACAGTGACAATAGCCATTGACTTGCATTATATGAATCACCAAGGACCACGGTTTCAGCTGAAAAGTCTTCTTTACTGTTGTACTAAAGAATAAAAGTCACCTGCATCTTGGATGGCCTGAGGGTGAGAGAATTAACAGTAAATTAAAATTTTTGGGTTAACTATCCCTCTAAGGGAGTGATCAGGACAAGCAGTCTTTCTGAAGGAGGGAAAGATTTCAGGTGAAATGAGAAGGTTCGACTCACCTTGCTGTGGGACATCCTAATGAACCTGGCCTGACTATACGTGCCGTAAACAAAGATGACAGATGAATTATTAAAAAGGGTCCAAAGACAGGACAAGGTGGACATTTCATCAATAGACTTACGTTGCTGAAATGTAAAGAGCTCAGAGGCAGGTAGACAATATTCAAAGTTTTTCTAGAAAAGAGCAACAACGACTGGATTTATGTCACGAAATGTCAATACTGGACTGCGGACAGTATGTTAATAAGACAAAACATTCTGCAATAAAAACAGTGGGAAAACAAAGTACAGAGAAAAATGAGGGGGGAAATGGAAAAAGGGCAAATTTCACCTTCAATTTAATTCTACAATTATTCAACGTTGTATAAATTAATAAATAAATACTTTCTCGGTTAGATAATACACGGCCAAATCCCCTCAACTTTGTTTTCCCAATATTTTACTAGGTGGGTCAGGAATAGGGCATTCAATTATAGGATGAAGCGTAGTGCACTATCATTCGTATTTGTGTACTGAAAATGCAACTGGATTAGCAGTCATAAGCGATTTACAATCATACCACAACACAGCAGAAGAAGAAAAAAAGGGGCTGGGAGTATTTTCAATATCATAACAGCACACGAAAAAAGGCCATGTTTGTCTGTACAGCTGCTGCATATTCAGGATTTGGGATTTACCAGCATAATTATCTCAGAGTTAGTAATCCACTGCTGACCAATCATCTGAGAGATGGGGCTTACAAAGGCCGGCTGTTACCCTACTTGTGTGGCCCTTTATGCTATAATTTGTATCTACTATGCAATCAGATTACTCCAAATCTAAATGACTTGCGTCCTCACTGGATAGATAATCTTTAAGCTTCATGTTCCAAGAATGAGTAAACATGGGGCTCCATGTAAAAATAAGCACGGCAGATGATAAATGAAATAATTCAAGCATTTCATTTTTTTACTTGCATTCATAAAATATCTTACAGTAGTAAAAATTTAATTTATGACAATGGCATCCTAAACCAGCATGAATGCAAGGAGGCGGGAAACTGAATCCATATGACCCCTTCTTTTCAGCAGCAGATATTTCAAAATATTTTTTGTCCATTATGATTTATAGGAGACGACTAATGAAAAATTAACGAGCAAATCCTTAAATCACATCCACTAACACCTGAGAGAGAGTAACCCCGGGTCGGTCCAGAAGCTACTGCGGTTTATCACATTGAGGGCTTCCTCTGTAAGCAGTAATTAAGGCGGTGTATGATGCCAACAAAACTATCAATTAGCATTATCAGTTGCTTAATTTTTCCATCCATTCCATTCCATCATAGTTTATGTGCTTATCGCATAAAAAAAATAGAAAACGAGTTTTTAATGCACATTTTTAGAATTTATGCACATCTTGGCATTTCCAGCATTTCCATTTCCAAAATTCGCATAAAAATAGGTGGGTGGTGTCCAATTGTACACTTCATTTACACTTACGATCTTGTGGACTTGCAATGGCCGCCGTGTACGTGTGTCTGTTAAGTCCACAAGACAGCTGGGTGTCCCATTGGTCATTTTAGGTTTAAGAAGGGTGCTCGCTCAAAATACGTCTGTTCTAAGATACAGTAGGAACTGGTCACCAGCAAACTAGTAATTATTATTAATAATAATTACATTTATATAGCGCTTTTCTGGGTACTCAAAGCACTTTATATATGGAAGGGGAATAATCTCCTCAACCACCACCAATGTGTAGTAGGGTTGCACGACTAATCACAATTCCCGAAATCGCAATTTGGCTTAGTGCAATTATGAAATCGCTACGATTGTGATTATTTTTTATGTGCAGCTTGTCAGTGAAGCACGGTTTTGTGATCAGTAGTAAATGCTGCTCCAAAGCACTGTGAGTTTTGACCAAAAAGCTGAGAAAATTGCGTTCTTGTCAAAGACTACATCCAGATCAGGCTCAGACACAATGATCAACACACAGATGGAGTAGAATAGATCAAGTCCATCAAAACCACTAAGGTTGCACAGTCCTATAGCTCGTCCTGGGTTGACATTTCATTCAGTGACATTAGGCAGTTTTGATTTATATGCAGTTTAATGTTGGTGATCACGTTATTTTACATATGCATGCTAACATATGCTAATTGCTTGTTTCTGCTTCTTTTTCGGCTGTGTTTTGATCCGGAGATTACAGTGCTCTTTCAGAAGATGTGTCATAGCGCTCCCTACTGTATAACAATGAAAACACAGAAAGCTGGACATTTCCATCAATGGCGGGGAAGCGTTGTCTCATAAATTACGGAAATTTCTGTCAATGGGGAAAGACTTTAAGGACTATAAATATTAGCGATTTATGTGCTGCTCACAAAAATTTAATTTGATTCATTTCAAAATAATCCGTTTCATTAGATTAAACAACAACTTTTCAATGTCAGTCAATGGAGAAAGATGATTTTTGCCCATCTTGTGTTCATATACCAGCAGGGTCATATAACTGGGTCATGCTAACCACCAAACCTTGACCCCTTGATAGCAATTCCCTTGAGACTCTGCCTTCGGTGTGGATATAAAGCTGCACTGAATGCTCTCTATTCAAACAGAACAAGTCATTGACCCATGCAGCAGTTCTGCGCCTTCGCTAGCTTTAAGAGATATTCTGCGCAAGGTCTTCTGCTTTGTGCGTTGGTTTCATGCGCTGTGGGTGTGAGTTACTTCTCTTACACTCTGGTGTCAATGTTGAAAGGATTAGAGGAGCCCTAATGTTTCCCATCTGTCACTGAGCCAAACCGTCCCTCGGCTCATCTGATCCGCAAGCTGCTTCCTTCCTCAAAATCACATTTAACAAACGATTCCTCGCTCTTTGATTAAAGTCTAGATCCTGTTTTAATCCATAGTCCGATATCTTAATATTTATCTAACTTTCTGTTATCATTTTTTTTAACACTTTTTGGGTGACATAAGCAAATATTGTACCACCTGTGCAGACCTATAAAAAGACACAACAGCTCTGTTCCAAAACCTACGTAGGCAGCATTTTAAGGCATCATGGGCACACTCCTGACATGATTACGCTGCCTTGTTAGATAATTTAATTTGGCAAAATTCAAAGGCAGTATGTGTCTTTCACGGAGAAGGCATACGATGCATTACAAAATGCTTAGTTAAAAATACAGGGAAATGTTGATTATAAATATAATGAATTAAATATTGTAGACCATAGGCAGCAAGGCAGCCAGTCTGTTGCTGGATCCGCTCTGATTGAGTTACATGCATGCCATTATCTGGGATTAGGTAGATGGTGAAATTCCAACATGAGCTACACTCATGACTTAAATCATTAATGCACATGTTGAAATATAAATAGAGAAGAGGGGCTTTTATCAGATTTTTGCAGGGTTACATATAACCTGAGGCGATGCTAAATAAACCACTACAGTCGGGGCAGCTGTTGCAGTTCAGTTCCTCTCTTAGGTCCATTACTCAGTCCTGGGTTTCAGCGGTGGGAGGAAGGTTCCATCCCACTACGCACAGCTGATTGACGGGAAATCTAAACAACTTAGAAGTCTTGGTGAGGACAGACACCTCGTGCCAGTAGCCAATCAAAAGGAGATCAGCGAAAGCCCAGTTGAGCCGAGCGTTTTAAGAGGCAGTGCTGCGCGCAACATGATTACAGTGGAACCGAAATTAACGGGTGCAGACTCAGCAATTTACTTGAACTGCTTTTTAATCATTAAAAAAGTATGAATATAAATTAGACATTCATATTATATGCACCAAGGAAAAATGAAAAGCATATCGGCTGCACCATTTACAAATAACTTCCTATTTTAATCAATTTTAAAATGCAATTAATTAATCTTTGATGCAAAGCTGATTTTCACCAACCATTGCTCCAAGTGTCACATGATCCTTCAGAAATCATTATAATATGCTGATTTGGTGATCAAGAAACGTTCATTATTATCAATGTTGAAAATGATGATACATTTTTTTTCATAATTCTTTGATGAATACAAAGTTCAAAAGAGCAGCATTTATCAGAACAGCATCTTTTGTAACATTAAATGTATTTACTGTCGATTTAATGCATCCTTGCTAAATAAAAAAAATCTTACCAACCCTAAAATTTATAATATAATATATATATATATAAAATGTTTTCTTAAATATATACATATATACTATATACATAATAATTATACACAGTAAACACGCATATATTATGTACACACAAACTTTTATTTTGGATGCGATTAATCACAATTAATCGATTTGACAGCACTAATACTAATAAAAAATGGTTATACTAGAAACTGCTGACCTTTCCATCTTAAATTATATATGTTTTTGATGACATTGCCGGCAATTTCAACTGAGCATGTTGTCAACTGAAGTGAACTTGTACAGATCCTCTGCTCAGTGTGTTAGGAGCAGTGAATGCTGTGTAGGGACCCTGTGAATCAGTACGCAGCTAAACAGTGGGACTGTCACCCATTATCAAGCTCGAAGCGGTTTTTGGCCACTCTGTCCTCGCTTCCAGACTAGGACCAATCACACGGCCTGTAGGAGCTACTGATGTAAGCCATTTTGACATCACGGTTACAAGAATCACATCTCAGATATTGGGAACATATAAAAAGATGACTTCATAACAACTGACATCATTAACACTGACATCAACAGTTTAAGTGTGGTGTAAACTGTTTGAGTGAATTCAGTTACTGTCAGTCAAAGAGGTATGACTTGAAGTGTTAATTGATTTCAGAATGCACCACGGTGAGAAAACTGCACCTCATTTTGCTGATGCGGAGTAACATAGGCCTAATCTAATTGGCTGCCGTAGAGGGATCGTTTGAAATTGCTGACTCCTTTACCTTTAGATTTAAACATCCCATTATTTAAATGTTTTGCTTTGTATGATAGAGGACAGAAAACAATGGGGAACACAACTGAGCTGTAAACTGGATTAGAAGTCGACTGTTACTTTTTTTAAATGAATGTTCGTGGTCTTATTGTGCATCATTTATAGGTGGCCAAATAAAAATTCTTGTTACAATACATGCACTGTTTGGTTACACTTTATATGTCTGTGTTACAGTGTACTTATTTAAATACTAAGTATTAACAATTAACTACATGTACTTACTATAGGGTCATGATCAGTGTTGGTGAAGTAATTAGTTACAGTTACTAGTTACTTCTTTTAAAAGTAATTGAATTACTTTACCAACTACTGTATATCAAAAGTAATTAGTTACTAGGGAAAGAATGCTTTTATGTCTGCTTTTTAAATGTAAATATGAACAGTACCGAACAGTCAAACGCAATAAACATAATTTTTAGACCTATTTATTGTAATCAACAGGGCAACAGGCCTTCAAATCAAGCAGTAGTACAAAAGTCCCTTTTAATATTTGAAACGAAATAACTGTCTCAGTCATTTAACAGTGGGATTTTACCACATTAGGCTCAATGAAATAAAAGTGATTGGCATACAGTATTAACACTAATTAAAAGAGAAAAAAAAAGGTGCCTTGAGGTGTTGCATATAATTGAATATGTGATTTAACAAAAGCTTAACAAAATGGTTTAACACACATGCCTCATAAGGCAAAGCTAAATAGAGATAAGAGATGAGATTCTCAACAAACGTTAAAATGGGCTAACAAGTCTCAACTCTCAAAGCTCATCGTTCTGAAAAGCGTGATGTGCTCTGATTGGCCAGCGATCCAGTGCTTTGTGATTGGCCCGAATACCTAATGCGTCTGACAGAAACTGGTTACATCACACGTCACTGCCCCCACCCTCGTTTAGATTTTTATAGTAGTCAAGTCAAGTCAAGTCAACTTTATTTATATAGCGCTTTTAACAATGTAGATTGTTTCAAAGCAGCTTTACAGTGTTAAACAGGAAAATAATGCAGCATAATTTTATTCAGCTGTATAGCCATTCTGGAAAAAACGCTGATGTCATCAGTTCATTTCAATTATCATACAGTGACAGTGTGGGCTTTAGATCAATAATTTGATCAGTAATTTAGTTTAAATGGTTAATTTAGTTTATTAATTAGATTTATTTCGATGTTTAGTTGAAAAATTTAGTAATAAAAAAAAAAAAATTATAAATAAAATAAAATAAAAATTTAAAATAAAATATATTTTATTATATTTTATTTTAATTATATTTATATTTTAATGATATTTTTATTATATTTTAAAATATAAAAAATTTAATAAAAATATAAAAATTTATTTATAAATAAAATAAAAGAAAAATTTTGTAATAAAATAATGTACCATATTTGGAACATCAGCTCACAAAGCAACGCAATGACAGATGATATTGTCGTTCCATCTTATCAATTTGAGCCCGAATCTGATCCGAATGATGCAGATGACCAAGCTGATCAATCAACGTTGCCAGCGCGACTGGACCAGAAAGGATTGGCAAGTTTGCATTTGTTATCGCGGAAACGACAAAGACGTACAAATGGTCTGTGCTCTCCCAGGTGCTAGAAACAGTCCTCCGAAAAAATGTGCAGCACACAGTCGAATATTTGGGTTGTACTGTTCTGGAACAGTGTTGTAACTAAAGCTTAGCCACTGTTTTCTAATTGTCCCCTCTTTTGGAAGGCCAAACAAAGTAGTTTGGCTTTCGCAACGAAAAAAAACAGCATCTCCACGACATCGCGGTGCGGGCGGCAACAATACTACAGCGAGAATGAGCTTCTTGTCTGTAAGCGTTCATTTTTCACAAAAGAGAGTAACGCGAGTAACGAGCTCATTTAAATTTCAGTAATTGTAATTGCGTTACTTAAATGTAGTTAAATGCGCGTTACCGCTAAAAGTAGTGGAATTACAGTAACATGTTACTTTGTAGGGCGTTACTCCCACAGACCGTAAAAAAATATGGACGACGCGACTTCATTCTCTTCCACTGAAGTAATTGCAGCCTCCGGAGGTCCGAATATGGCGCTGATTTGGAATCTGCGCAGTAGTGATCTCGAGACCGGAATCTGTGCAGTAGAGAGCAGGAAGTAGATATGCGATATCAAAAGCCCGCCCACACTCTCGCAGATGCAGAACAATTCATTATGTCGGTGTGAAATAAACAGTTATGGAAATGTAGAGATTAAAGCTAAAGCTCCAATCTCCTCCCAAAACTCCCAAAAAAAGTCTGTTAGTGCCTCACTGACAACTTCACTCCGAGAAGCCGTCAATCTCAGCTGTCAATCATGACGACACACCCCCCGTTTTTATAGCATCAAATAACTAACTAAAACTAAACTTATTTAAAAAACAAACACCTGAAATTAAATCAGCATGATAAAAACTGCCTACAATGACAGAAACCAACTTTATTTGAAGTGGAATTTGATTGTTTAGTTTGCCTCGCATCCATTAGAAAACACGGAGTGGCAGGGGTTATAAGCTATACTGGGACCAACCACATGGGGGCGATCGAGGCACGGAGGCTTCAGTTTCTGAGAGGAGTGCTACAGGCTTGGTTTCTCCCAACACTGTTCATGATTAAGATTAGGCTGTGGTTAAGGGTTAGTTGCATGTAATTATGCATAATTTTCGTAATTACTATAGTAACTACATGTAACAAGGACATTGTAAAATAAAGTGTTACCCTCTGAAACAACTATCCTTTTTGGGTGATGTCATGAATCTCTCTTACTTTTCGACCCCTTCCCGCCAAAAACCCTGGTACATAAAAGTCACTTTACACAATTCGATCAGTTCCTCTGCATAAATTCAAGTCTTACTCTGCATTTTTTCTCAGTGAACAGTTTCACTGTTGAATTACACAGGACTTGTGCAGTGAAGACATGATAGACACTGATTATTATGAACCTGCCATGCAAAATCTGCCACTGAGCCTGTCAATTCACATGTGTTGTGCAGCATTTCATAATGCAAAAGACACTGTTCGCCTCTCTGTGGAGAACGTAATGTCGCATCAGTCCCTGTGTTGCTCTCTCATGGCACCCATCATCACATCCGTCCCTTGGAATTGAAGCACGGTGTGAATTGTCACAGCTACGTTACAAATATAAACGCACGTGACAAAGTAGGAACTGCCAAAATTAGCATCAGCTCGGCGGGAGCCCTACAGTAGAGCAGCATTTGACTTTGGAAAGAAAAAAAAAACCCCACTCACGAATCAGAGGACATTAATGATGTTAAAATATAGATGCACACAGGGACATCCATTCCACATGGAGGCTAGGGAGAAGAAGAGGCTGCAGTGTCACAGGGAAAGGGAATGAAATATTCAGAGAGTATGTGGTTTATACAGCACAACAGTAGCTATGCTTCCATCCAAAGTTGCAAATTGAACTGCTCAAAATTGGAATATCACATAAAACATTTCACAATCAAGCACAGACCGTTTCTATCCAGTGAGCCGAAGAGAACAAAATCGTCACTTCCTGATAAACTGGCACTAAATATCACTAAGAAAAATGGAAGTTGCAGCAGTAGTAAAAGCCACTAATTTCATATATAATAAATGACTTGCAATTCAGAGCGTGCAGACGAAACGTAATAAAGTTATCTTGCTTTCGGCGGCGGGTGCCTGCTGTTTGGGAACGCAGTCGTGTAAGACAGTTCTGAGAGGTAATTATACCGAACCACTTTAACGACAGACTTTGCTCAGGCATTTCACAACAACCAAAACAGCATTTCAGATGCTGTGCAACGAGATCGGTCCACTAGTCCAGTTATGCCGTCCCATCGTAGTCATGTCATTTTTGATGCGCATCAAGGAATTTATTTGTATGTTTCCATCGTAGTTTATGCGCATGTTTTCTTATCGGATAAAAAGTTTATCTGACTCAATTTTTTGAATTTATGCGCATCTTGGCATTTCCATCCAGCGTTTTTAATGCGATAATGCACATAAAAATAGGTAGGTAACATAGCTATTGATGCCCACTCTTTCAGTGGCCTTAGTTTCCATATTTTTTTTCTAAACCATGAAACAAACCATTCAGTTCCAATTTAGGGCTGCAACAACTAATCGATAATGAAAATCATCGACAACGAATGTCATTATCGATTAGTCACACGGAAAACTTCCACCATTCTCGTCAAATTACTGCTCTGAATAACACATTTCTATGGACAAAATATAGGAGGAGCTACTGCTGGAAAGGTACGTGATCCAAGTTGCCCAAAACATGAGAATTGTTCGTTTTAAGCCTGAGCTAATGCATTAGTGTAATGTTTACATGGCTTTGGCGCTTTGACATGCGTGTGCTGTTTAATGTGTGATATGTTTTTCTCAGCACAAAACTTCCATTTTACGGTTACATTCGTATCTGTAAGTGATACAAATTCATGCAAGTATTGCATGAAGGCTCATCCTGACCGTCTGTGTTAAACTTCAGACTGAATGAGTGCTGGCGCATGTAAGCGCGTCAAGCGGACGAGACGCATAGAGAGGGAGACAATTAATATTCAGAGCAAAAATATTCATTTAGCTGAAATATCTGTTGTTGGACGTTCAATTTAGGTTTAAAAGTCTACGTGTAATTAAAGTATTTTATGAGAGGTAGCTGTAAAGGAATAAAAGCGTGTAATTGAATATAAATGTAAGACGTTTCTTATATTTACAGGTTAAAGCAATGATAGTGATAGGTTATTGTGTCCAGAGTGAATGTATGTGGTCCCTGCAGAACATTCCTCTTATCTGTTAACACTGAGCTTGTGTTTTTGTTTTTCTTTATTATTTTTATTTGTATCTTAATTTTTAATGTAAGAATTTAAACTGTCCATTTTGCTTTATAGCTCTTTTGCATGTAGCATAGATATAGATATATTCACTATATATGCTTTTCATAGCATTCAGTTGGCACGTTTGTTTAAAAGGACAGCATTGGGCAGAAATAATCATTAGTTACAGCCCTACTCCATTACAATTTCAGAAGCAATAAAGCATTTAAAAATGGTATATGACTGACTGTGTACCTAAATAAATTTATGTGAGGATTATGCTGCGTTCACTCCAAACGTGAATAGAGCGTCAAAATCGCGCCTAACGTGTCTAGTTTGACGCAGGAACATTTTGAATCCATTCGCGCATCAGCGGCGAATTGGACGCGCGTAGAAATCGAGCATTTGAAGCGAAATAGACGAAATAGAAGAATTTTTTTTTTAAATAGGCGCTCTCTTTATAAATAAACCACAGATTTGAGCTTAAAACAACTACATTCTCACCTGAAAAAGTCTTAAAACTACATTTTGTGACACAATAGTAGCATTTTTAAATTATGCAGGGTTTCTCATCACGTCACTTTACCACATGATAGCAGCAAGCAGGCTCCTGATTGGTTAACGCGGCGCGAATTGACGGCAAAGTTCAAATTTTTAAACTCGGGCGTCAAACGCGTGAATGCACAAAAGCACCACTCGCGTGTAACGCGCAAGACTCTCAACCCTGAACACCGGCAACACTGACTATCGCAGCAAGCCTAATGCTGCGTTCACACCAAACGCGAATAGAGCGTCTGGCGCAAGTGATTTCAATGTTAAGTCAATGGAAAGGCGCGTTGACGCGCGTCTGGAGGTCCCGCGGCGCGAATGAGGCGGATTCGCGTCCTTCGCGCTGCGGGACCTCCAGACGCGTGTCAACACGCCTTTCCATTGATTTAACATTGAAATCACTCGCGCCAGACGCTCTATTCGCGCTTGGTGTGAACGCAGCATTACACCGGTTACATCACTTGTCCACCGCGTCACCGTCGTTTAGATTTTTATAGTAATAAAATAATTTAGTTCAGTTAGAGAACAGACACTACAATTAAAAACTGAATGTGTCTGCTCAATACAGTGTGAGCCGAACGAGAGTCGCAGCACAAACACAGCAGGAGTCAGAGACAAAACGCCTATTAAAGTGAGTTTGTCACTGTACCATTTTGTTGTTGTGTTTTACATTAAGAATAATAGGCTAATGACCCCACAATTCACAACTCACAATTGGTGCTAATTCTAAACCGAAAGTAAAATGAGCACGGCGGCACGGGCATTCATTCACAGCTGCACTGTCATTCATTCATGGCCACAGAGTGCGCACACATTAAATTAACGGCTCCACTGTCATTCATTCATGGCCACACAGTGTGCACACATTAACGGCCGCACTGTCATTCATTCACGGGCAGCACAGTCATTCACGGTGCGTGTCCAGTCTGGCAGGTTTTCATTCATGCCTATGGAAGCTTAACTTTCATAGAAATTCATTGAAAACACTCGCTTTGCTCCGTACCGCACCGTTATGAATGCCTGAGCGGCCATGTGCATTTTAATTTCGGTTTAAAATTAGCCATTTTGAAAAGCCTCCGCCGGTGAAACAGGTTTTATCGGTGTTGTCACATTTCGATTACCCGTCACATCCCTAATGAGGATTTAATAAAATATAATTAAACAAATCTAAAATGTAATGCCCCAAATTAAATAAATATAACAAATTACAAAATCTTAACATAATAACTCATTAAAACATTAAAAGTCATTTTAAACCTTTTCAATTTTTTTATACAATTATTGTATTGAATGTTAAAATATACATACATACATATATAATTTTCCATTTATTTGATCTTTTAAGTCCCTCAAAATATCCCCAGTTCTGTCAGGAAAAATTATACAGTAAGAGTGATTCATTATTCCCTTCAAAGAAGAATCTTTCCCCTCTCCCTCTTTCACCTTCCATCTTCATCCCTCCTGCTAATTACAAGAACTAGCTGACCTTCCCAATATCCTAGTTTCCCAGCTACGTTATCATTCGTTAAACTCCGCAGAGACACAGGAAATGTGGAGGCAATTTATTTCTGCCCCATTCCATACCCAGCCAGGAGCAGCAGCCCCCTCCCGGGCTTTTCCGTCAGTAAAAATAAATGTAAGGTCAAAAAAGCTACGCACACAATGACGGAGGTATACGTACACGCGTGTGTGTATATTGGCAGTAATATGCATGCTAATTCAGGTCACGTTAGATGTCATGTCAGAATCGCATGTCACTCCGCAGCAGTCGTGACCTTAACAGCAAATGAGTTTTTATATAATTCAGCTGGTAAAAGACTCAGTAGTACCGTGCCACAATGACAAATGACTATTAGACCAACTGAGACATATGTTAATAAACATTACTGGCGAGATGACGGTATATACTGTGAGACTACAGTTTTTTCTGCCGTTTACACCGCGGTAGGAATATTTGCAACGAAACTGAGGACGTGTCCCAGAAAATTTGAGGAAGAGCTTTTGATCATATTCTTAGATAATAAAATCAAAGATCGATAACAGAGACATGGTAGCGACAATCTGGAACCAAAAAGGCCACAAAAATACAGCATAGGATCACATTTAAACATGCCAATTAATGGTTTGTATTAAGTTAATTTAAATATAATTTTACTCAAATATGAAATTATAACTACTTGAGCTTGCTTTTGTAGAACGACTGCCTCTTTGGCTCATGGATCACTTTCATGCATGATGGTGAGCTCCATAAATCACGGCAGACAGAATGGGACTAATTACCAGTCACCTATACAGGCATCTCCTAGCTTCAGGGGGGACAAGCTATACCACAAAACCAGCCTTTATTGTGGCATGGGAGCAAGGCTCCGTGCAAACGGAAAAGATAGGGACCCACAATAGTGTCGTGTCTGGAGAAAGAATAAAAAAGAAATCCGGAGGTAAACAATAACATGCACGTGGAGTATGAAACAAATTACTGAGAATGATCCATGTGAGTCTGTTTACTGTAAATAAAGCGCAATGTATGGTCTGCAACCAATATTGGGTAAATATAAAGGAAACATAACAATTTTCTGGAATTGTCCGTGGGCGATCTCTGCAACTCATTTTCCAGTGATCATGACAGCATGTTGCCATTTGCAACCAGTTTTGTTGACATCTGATGTATGACAAAAACAGGAAATTCAGTGAAAAATGTAGAACAGGACTTGATTTTGTCCACCAGGATTGTATCATGTAAACTGGTTAATATACACTGTATACAAAACTTTGGGGTCAGTAAGGGTTCACACTTGTAGTTCGGTTTAGTCCTGGTCCGCTTCGTGTTCACATTGACATTTTAACACCGAACCTAAATGCACAGGGCTATTTTCACAAGTCGTTTGGTTGACATTCATTACGTATATTTCGCAACAGAACTTACCGAACATCCAAAACAATGCTGTGTGCTGGGCTAAATGCACTCGTTGTATGTGCGTAATGATGGTATTTTGACCAGTTGAGAACTCATGAAGAACTTATAAAATGTGTAAAGAAGTCAAAAAAACATCAGGAATCCCTCCGTCACACACAAACGATGATCTGCTGCGAGGAGACGCGGTTCTGATGAATTATGAAAAGAAAAAAATGTGAGCATTCTGTCCTTTTTAGGGTCGCATTTTGTGAAATCATGTCCTGTTTTGGTTTGTTTTTGGTCTGTGTTGCGTTCATATTTCATTCGAACCCCGGCGCTACGTCATATTCTCGCGCATGTGTCGTGGAGGCACAAACGGAAGACAAGAAGAGGTTGAATAAAGTCATTATTTTGATGTTTTTTGCGCACAAAAACTATTGTCTTCGCTTCGTAAAATTATTGTAGAGCCACTGTGGTGAGATGGACTTTGTAACGACGTTTTAAGTGCCTTTTATGGGTCTTGTGAGTGTGAATGTACTGAATGCCAATGGAGGCCTATCTGAAGCCTTTCTCAGCCATCAGCTTTCAACAAAAATGTCTTCATTTGTGTTACGAATATGAACGGAGGTCTTACGGGTGTCGAACGACATGAGGGTGAGTAATTAATGACAGAATTTTCATTTTTAGGTGAACTAACCCTTTAAACGGAGAGATTGAAAAATTATTGCACAACCACCAAATAGGAGGCGATGTGCACTAAGTCAGTTATGTAAATCGCCATAAAATAAAAGAAGAAGAGGAAGTAGAATGGTGCGCTTTTTCTTTAGCGTCTGTTTCCATGGTGAATTATCGATTTGTTGCTCTGTTGAGGATGTTAACATACTCTGAGTTGTCTGAACTTACTCACAGATGCATTTTTGGAACCAGCCAACCTTGAGTAAGCAAGGTTTGGGATAATCAACCGAGAGTTCAAGGTATATATGGCGGTAGGTTAACCTTGCTTTCTGGAATACCCCCCAGAGTTCCTTTTAATCGAACCAAACATGCCAAGTGTGACCATGCTTTAAGATTTTCGGTTACATTTTATTTTGACATTTTACTCACTATAAGTAGCTTTGCAGGTCAATTAGGTCTCATTAATTTTCAGCTATGTGTCAACTAACTCAGAGTATTAGTAGACTGTTGGGTTAGGGTTAGAAGAATAAGTTGACATGTTTGTAAAGTTATATATAGTCAGTAGAATGTCTGTTGGGGAGCATCAAAATAAAGTTTTAGCAGATAGTAAGCAGGCAGTCTACTAATACTCTAATGAGAGTTAGATGACATAGTTGCAAAGTTACTTGTTCTGTAGGTAGTAGAATGTCTAAAGTGGACCATCGAAATAAAGTACTACCAGATTGTTTTGGTGTTGTGGTTGTTTTTGAAAGAAGTCTCTCATGCTTACCAACGCTGCATTAATTTGATCAAAAATCAATACAGTCGAAGCAGGAATATTGTGAAATAATATTACAATTCAAAATAACTTTTCTATGTGAATATATTTTCAAATGTAATTTATTCCAGTGATGCAAAGCTGAATTTTCAGCATCATTACTCCAGTGTTCAGCGCCGCATGATCCGTCAGAAATCATTCTAATATGATGATTTGATGCTCATGGAACATTTCTTCTCATTGTCAATTTTGAAACAGTTGGGCCGCTTAATATTTTTCACTTTTAGTAGGCAACAGATCTGTTTTGCTACTGGTAAAGTATTTATCTGCAGAGCAGACAGATATCAAACTACAAGATGACAAGCTAGTTCTCACCAAGAAGCTTGATTCCCAATATATACCTGACTTAAAACATAACAATTCTCACACTCTCTCCAAATCTCCAAGGTATCAACTTCCTTTCAAAATTCAAATGGATCCAAAAAAAGAATGATGGCAACTAGAGACGTCATATTTGTCAAACCAAACAAAGACAGACAGGAGAAGCAATCTGTAAACCTGTTTGAAAACAAAACTAATTTTTGCGATTTTATTGATGGATTCCAGTGGCTCAGAAATGACACATTTCACCTTTAAGAAAATGACTTTTTCTTGTCCTTGGATAACCCCAAACTGCTCCAGCATTTCCTTTAAAGACATCTATGAAATTACCAAGATGTTCTTGTTAACCTTGTATAATCTTTAGCAGAGGTGGGGAGGTTAAATACTGTGCAGATAATAATTTTCTCTCTGGATTTTACAGCAGGTCTTCTGTATGACTAGCAGCAGCATGCTGATGATTGAGATTTCATGAGTGTGATTAACACAGATATTAAATAGCGGCAATGAGACGGTGTAACACTGCCATACAGAAGGGAAACTCTTTGGTTGTACTCTCCACAAGTGCTTCTACACACATATCGAAAAAAGTAAGTGCACATCAGGAGCTCCTATATTTCTAACAGAGACAGCAGGTATAATAACAGCCCTGTGAACATTTGAGCGCTCTGGGTTACAATTTTGTGCTGAGCTGAAGTACAATCGCAAAGATTGCATAGATCAGAGTTCCATAACACAATGTTTCAGACTTATTAACATTAGAAACTCTTCCAAGAAGAAAGGATGTGTGAGAATAATGATGTGTGGAAGGAAGGAAGGGTGGAAGGAAGTGTGGAAGTGTGGAAGGAAGGAAGGAAGGGTGGAAGTGTGGAAGTGTGGAAGGAAGGAAGTGTGGAAGTGTGGAAGGAAGGAAGGGTGGAAGGAAGTAAGTGTGGAAGTGTGGAAGGAAGGAAGGGTGGAAGGAAGTAAGTGTGGAAGTGTGGAAGGAAGGAAGGGTGGAAGGAAGTAAGTGTGGAAGTGTGGAAGGAAGGAAGGGTGGAAGGAAGTGTGGAAGTGTGGAAGGAAGGAAGGGTGGAAGGAAGTGTGGAAGTGTGGAAGGAAGGAAGGGTGGAAGGAAGTGTGGAAGTGTGGAAGGAAGGAAGGGTGGAAGGAAGTGTGGAAGTGTGGAAGGAAGGAAGGGTGGAAGGAAGTGTGGAAGGAAGGAAGGAAGGAAGGAAGGAAGGAAGGAAGGAAGGAAGGAAGGAAGGAAGGAAGGAAGGAAGGAAGGAAGGAAGGAAGGAAGGAAGGAAGGAAGGAAGGAAGGAAGGAAGGAAGGAAGGAAGGAAGGAAGGAAGGAAGGAAGGAAGGAAGGAAGGAAGGAAGGAAGGAAGGAAGGAAGGAAGGAAGGAAGGAAGGAAGGAAGGAAGGAAGGAAGGAAGGAAGGAAGGAAGGAAGGAAGGAAGGAAGGAAGGAAGGAAGGAAGGAAGGAAGGAAGGAAGGATATGTAGGAATAATGAAGTGTGGAAGTGTGGAAGGAAGGAAGGATATGTAGGAATAATGAAGTGTGGAAGTGTGGAAGGAAGGAAGGATATGTAGGAATAATGAAGGAAGGAAGGAAGGATATGTAGGAATAATGAAGGAAGGAAGGAAGGAAGGAAGGATATGTAGGAATAATGAAGGAAGGAAGGAAGGATATGTAGGAATAAGGAAGGAAGGAAGGAAGGAAGGAAGGAAGGAAGGAAGGAAGGAAGGAAGGAAGGAAGGAAGGAAGGAAGGAAGGAAGGAAGGAAGGAAGGAAGGATGGATATGTAGGAATAATTAAGTGTGGAAGGAAGGAAGGAAGGAAGGAAGGATATGTAGGAATAATGAAGTGGGGAAGGAAGGAAGGAAGGAAGGAAGGAAGGAAGGAAGGAAGGAAGGAAGGAAGGAAGGAAGGAAGGAAGGAAGGAAGGAAGGATATGTAGGAATAATGAAGTGGGGAGGGAAGGAAGGAAGGAAGGAAGGAAGGAAGGAAGGAAGGAAGGAAGGAAGGAAGGAAGGAAGGAAGGAAGGAAGGAAGGAAGGAAGGAAGGAAGGAAGGAAGGAAGGAAGGAAGGAAGGAAGGAAGGAAGGAAGGAAGGAAGGAAGGAAGGAAGGAAGGAAGGAAGGAAGGAAGGAAGGAAGGAAGGAAGGAAATGTGAGAATAATGAAGTGTGGAAGGAAGGATATGTATGAATAATGAAGTGGGGAAAGAAGGAAGGAAGGATATGCAAGAAAAATGAAGTGTGGAAGGAAGTGTGGAAGGAAGGAATGAAGTGTGGAAGGAAGGAAGGAAGTGTGGAAGGAAGGAAGGAAGGAAGGAAGGAAGGAAGGAAGGAAGGAAGGAAGGCAGGAAGGAAGTGTGGAAGAAAGTGTGGAAGGAAGGAAGGAAGGAAGCAAGGATATGTGGGAATAATGAAGTGCGGACAGAAGGAAGAAAGAAAGGAAGAAAGAAAGGATATGTGGGAATAATGATGTGCGTAAGGATGGAAGAGAGGAAGGAAGTGCAGAAGGAAGGAGGGAAGGATATGTGGGAATAATGAAGTGCGGAAGGAAGGAGGGAAGGATTTGTGGGAATAATGAAGTGTGGAAGGAAGGAGGGAAGGAAGGAAATGCTGAAGGAAGGAAAGAAGGAAGGAAGAACGTAAAGAAGGATATGTGGGAATAATGAAGTGCAGACAGAAGGAAGAAAGGGAGGAAGGAACAATTTGTGGGAATAATGATGTGCATAAGGAAGGAAGTGCTGAAGAAAGGAAGGAAGAACGTAAGGAAGGACATGTGGGAATAATGAAGTAGAGAAGGAAGGAAGAAAGTATGGAAGGAAGTGCAGAAGAAAGGAAGGAGGGAGGGACGGTATGGGAGGGAGGGAAGGAAGGGAAAAATGAACATGTGCTCTATTCTATGCTTGCTTAAGTTATTTTCAGTGCGAGTACATTTATCTTATGGACGCCTAGAACGACTAATATGTGTTTATGAAAAGAAGTTTCAAACCAACCCATTTCCCAAGATGCCTTAAGCATATGTGTTTTGCTCTTCAAGGCATGATGCAATACAGCTGAACAAATTACTCTTCATGAGTAAAGGACATAAGTGCTCTATTAATTATGTACATGTAGACCACACTTCAGTGAGAATATCTGAGAACCCACACCTACTGCCTTATGTTCACATTATTATACACACACACACACAGACAGACAGACAGACAGACAGACAGAGAGAGACAGAGAGAGAGAGAGAGAGAGAGAGAACCCAATACACAGAAACTGACATTTAAGCAGGTGAATTTGGTTGAAATAATGCATAAACACAACGCTTTTTGACCTGAATTATTGACCAGGGCAATCTACAGTTTTGTATTTCCCTTCAGGACATTTCTAATATTTTTACAATTATGAATGAACAAAGGTTGCTCAAAGACACAAAGGCCAGAGCTTAAAGTCAGTATAAAGCCCTTTAGGTTGCATATGAGGCTTACTGTAGAATTACAAATATGAGAGGATTATTTAGGCCAAGGACAAATGCAAAAATATGACATCTAACTGTGAAAGACGCTCACTGCAATCCCGTATTACTGGTGCACCTACTTTCACTTCCATTCCACTGTCACCATCATTTGTGTGTTGTTTTTCACACATTTATATCAATACACATAGAAATAACTATAATTCACATAGCTAAAGCGATAAGGATGTCTGATGTTGTACAACCAGAGAACTACGGATACATGCTGACAATGAAACAATATTGTATAATGAATTGCCTTTTATGTATATTAGTTTATATGTTTACTAATATTATTTTGTTTTTATTATTATTATTATTATTATATTTCTGTTGTAATTTAATGTAGTGTTTTGACCGGTTTGATTCGTGAACGAGTCCTTCTTGTGTTGGTTTTATATCAACTGGTGATTAATTGAGTAACGTTAGATCCAATTCAAACGAATCGTGTTCACAAACAATACTACTTTTCAAATGACAAGGACGCAATTTAAGATTATCAATTTAAACTGTTCGTCCACAAAGCTATCATATGACTTGGAATATGTAAGACGAGTCATATGGACTACAGTTATGACACTTTTATGATTTCAAGTCCTTTGTAAAGGCTTGACATCGCACGGAAAATATAATAGAGCTTTCTTCATCTTACTTTCAAAGAAAGTAGCCATAATGTTTGGCACTGTATGAGGATGAGCTTTCATTTCTGAGTGAACTATATCTTTAAGAGGCTATTATAAATATATTTTATTCGGAGAAACCTTGTTCGCTAACTAAACAGCATGTTTGGCCGTTACTAGCGTGTCGGTTGAGATATGACGCCTATGATACCTTGCGGGACAGAAATGACAGTAAACTATTTTAACGCTTAGGAAGCGGTGCGAACAGGTAAGGTTAAAGTGTTTTGCGAAACTTGTCAATTAAACATATATGCTTACCGGGGGGGAAATGAAGAAAGGCGCGCTTGGAAAGCAAATACGCAAGATTTTTGTTGAAATATTTTGAGTTGAAATATCAAATACTGGCTTGATGCTTCAAGTAGTTTTTCAGTCACTAAAATGAAGTTGTAGAGGACGGAGCGGTTGTCAATATTGAAGATGTCAAAACGCATTTGCATATGAGTTCTCCTGAGGTTCACTTACCTGAACAGCTGATGTTTACCGGTAAAGTTGAGCAGACTCTGGGTTGCAGGTTGCACGGCGTAAACTGACTGTGAGGCGATGAGCCGCGTCCTGGCTGAAGTTTACGAATCCTACTATGGCGATGGCTACGTGAGTAATATTCATCACACACGCCTTCGCCATTGGCAGGTTCCTAAGCAACGTCAACTGGAACTAATTAATATTCACCAACGACATTTTGCCATTGGAGAGTTATCTAGAATGTCAACACAATGTAATTATTAATATTCATATTTTGAGCTTTCGATATTGGATGTTAACGACGCGACGTCAGCACCGTCGCCATAGTATTTGTATAGAATTCGTAATTTTTGGCGTTGTAAATCTTCACGCATGCTCACCCCGATACCTCAGGGGCAGCGCTACCTGAGAGCACATACTGTATGTCCTACTTTCACTGCCTGTACACTCCCTTCCTCTCTTGCTCCCTATGGGAAGAAATCACTTTGCAATTATATGGAAATAAAAATACCCCAGAAATGTATCTTCTTGCATATGAAGTCTTTGTTAAGCAAATATTGTAAGTTAATAATTTTGCATCCTCAGGGGGGGGGGAGGGGGGGGGGGGGTGGATGTGAAACGTTTTTATTTATTTTACATTTAAATTCATGCATTTAGCAAATGCTTTTATCCAACTCACAAAGAGCCAACAATAATGCACAATGAAGGTTTATAAGACAACTAGATTAGCAAGCAAGTTAGAGAATAAAATATTACTTTATTTCCATAAGATTTTAAACACATGGTCAGATAAAGAATGTATTTAAAGGGATAGTTCACCCAAAAATGTCTGCTCAACACAAAATATATTTTGAAGAATGGCTGAAACCAAACAGTTAATTGGCCCCAATGACTTCCTTAGTATTTATCCATATCCTACTATATGGCAGTGAATGGGGACCATCAGCTGTTTGATTGCCCATATTCTTCTAAATATCTTCTTTTGTGTTCAGCAGAGGAAAGAAATTCTTACAGGTTTGGAACAACATTTTTGGGTGAACTATCCCTTTAAATGTGCAAGCTAAATAAAAAATGTTGTAAGTTGGGATATTACTATGCCATGACTATTTAAGATCGTTCTAATAGAAAATATAAACTAAAACGCAAAATGAAAAAACTACTATATATTGGACCATTGCTTAAATTCAAATAAACCAGAATAATTGTCATGAGCCCAGGATAATATACACCATTTTGCCAAAAGTATTGGGACTGCAGACGCTTCTACAAACCTTTAAGAAAGAATGGGTCGCTCTCAGGAGCTCAGTGAATTCAAGCCTGGTACCGTGGTAGGTTGCCACCTGTGCAATAAGTCCATTCGGGAAATTTCCTCACTACTAAATATTCCACGGTCAAAACTGTTAGTGGTATTATAACAAAGTGGAAGTAATTGGGAAAAACAGCAAAAATACTACATAAAATCACAGAGCGGGGTCAGCGCATGCTGAGGCGCACAGTACGCAGAAGTCGCCAACTTTCTGCCAAGTCAATAGATACAGACCTCCAAACTTCATGTGGCCTTCAGATCAGCTCAAGAACAGTGTGTAGAGAGCTTCATGGAATGGGTTTCCATGGCCGAGCAGCTGCATCCAAGCCTTACATCACCAAGTGCAATGCAAAGCGCCGGATGCAGTGGTGTAAAGCACGGCGCCACTGGACTCTAGAGCAGTGGAGACGTGTTCTCTGGAGTAACCAATCACGCTTCTCTGTCTGGCAATCCGATGGACGAGTCTGGCTTTGGCGGTTGCCAGGAAAACGGCACTTGCCTGACTGCATTGTGTACAGTGTAAAGTTTGGTGGAGGGGGGTGGGGTTGTTTTTCAGGGTTTGGGCCCCTAGTTCCAGTGAAAGAAACTCTTAATGCTTCAGCATACCAAGACATTTTGGACAATTTCATGCTCCCAACTTTGTGGGAACAGTTTGGGGATGGCCCCTTCCTGTTCCAACATGACTGCACATCAGCAAAAAGCAAGGTTCATAAAGACATGGATGAGTGAGTTTGGTGTGGAGGAACTTGACTGGCCAGACCTCAACACAATAGAACACCTTTGGGATGAATTAGAGTAGAGACTGTGACCCAGGCCTTCTCACCCAACATCAGTGCCTGACCTCTCAAATGCTCTTCTAGAAGAATGGTCAAAACTTCCCATAAACACACTCCTAAACCTTGCGGAAAGCCTTCCCAGAAGAGTTGAAGCTTTTATAGCTGCAAAGGGTGGACCAACTCCATATTAAACCCTACAGATTAAGAATGGGATGTCATTCTTAAAGTTCATGTGCATGTCGCAAAACTGTTGGTAATATGCATTTTTCTCAGATCTTTCCTTTCTGTACAAAAGTGCACAATTTTGATCAATTATGTAATTTCTTATCTGAAAGAGACATTTATCATTTATCAAAATTGTGCACTATTGTACATAATGGAAAGATCTGGATAAAGCTATGATCACTGAATAACTGCAACCCAAGAATTCACTAATAAAACCAAGGCCTGCGATTCTTTAAGCAGGGGTAGCTTGAGCCAAATTTGTCTTCGGTACACAAGGTTTGGATATTGTTCTAGATGTCTGCTGTGGCGAGACGGCCCGCCAGAACGTATAGACCCCTAATTGCACGCTACAGTAATAGTGATCTACAAAAATTCTATTTTAGAATTTAAAAACAGGGTTTGAGGAAGCACCCACACGGAACTCCACCCGTTCATTCACTTCCTGTGGCGACGTTGGGCAGAGCTTCCATTCATGGGGCATTTTCTTTCCAGGCATTCATAGAACTGCCCATTCTCACACCGACATCCGTCAGCATGAGCATGAAACGCATGGGCCGCACGGGACGTCCGTAGCAGCGGGAGGGAGATGAGAATAGGTCTAAATCAATCTCCACATCAATAATCCTAAATATAAACATGCATGCACAGATATTAATGGAGATGGATGCAGCCATCTCAAGTGCATCGGATGTTGATGTCAAGTCTGTGCCTCATGTCCCAGGAGTGAGTAAGGTCTGATGAAAGCTGCTATTTCCACGTCCCTGAATGCGCTCGACTGTCTCACCTCTTTTCTCAGCCTGACAGAACAGAAGAAGATCAGAAGCATAGTCTTGCTTAATACCACTAAACTAAACTGTTCTGAAATTGCAGCATTCGTAGCTACAACAGTTGAGCCAAGGTCATGGCTTTGATTCCCAAGGAATGCATGAACTGATCAGATGTATACATTAAAAGCAATGCAAGTCGATTCGGATTGAAGTATCTGCCAGATGCATAAATGTGATGATGAACCATATGGAGCAATAAAAGTGATTCCTGAGTCAGGCATGCAAATTGGCAGTTAGCTGTGAATGGAAAGGGTTTGCTTCCAAAAACGTCTTGTGATACCAAAGTGTAAAATTCCTGCAGAGATGCTGGAGACGAAGAAGGAGCTTTTCTAGAAGGGACTGTGACAGTGTGGTGTCGAAGGTGTTGGAACTAACAGGTCTATCTCTTGCCTCGCTGATAATGAAACGGGCACGCTTTTCCCTCCAGAGCACTCTTCCACTTCTCTTGGACAGAGAATTAAGTTTTTTTTACTATGATGCTGTCAAGAGTCTGTCCCGAGCAGGAACCAATGATAAACAAGGCATTTAAGCACGGAAAAAATGTCATTGAGGCACTTGAGTATTAACACCAATTGTTATTGACTCTTGAAACCTGTCAAGAATATGAGTCTGGGTCTTAATTCTAGGATTGGATATAATATAAGAATGCAATGGTAATGCAAATTAAGCCCAAATTCTCAATACTATCAAAATATATCAAATGAAAAACGAGATGCATTACGTAAAAGAAAATAAGTTTTCATTATGGTAATGAGAATTGTATGGAAAATAAGCTTATTTTAAAAAAAATTTGCTTAATCTTAACCCTAAAACCAGCTTCATTGTTATGCTAATACATATAAATGATATGCATCATATACTTTATGTCTGAATATTTCCCATTCTCATTCACAGTGCATCTTATTCTTAATTTCATATTTTATTTTGATATACATCAAAGCAAACCTGGGATGCTTCTTTAAATTGACTGCGCGCTCTCAATTGATGACCTTTAATTCATATGCGTTCCGCTGCTTTACTATCCCAGTGGGCTTGTCCTGCGTCCCATTAACATCAGCTACAAAGAAAAGGGCTGTTTCTATATCGGGCTTCACTTATGCAGTCTAGGCTCAGTTACCCCTGAAGGTCACAGCAGATGAGAATCCTGTTGGGCAGCATGGCAGAAATCAGCGAAAGCAAAGAAGCTTCATGTCCAATGCCGGGCATGCTCTTTGAAACGCACGCATTTTAGTGCATCTGAAATGAGATGTGACAGAAATCACATGGTGTGTATTACACTAGGCGCAACACCGAACATCATGTGGACCACAGAAATGTTAATCAAGCTCTGCCACTGACATGAGCAAGGAATTGAGATGGAAAACCTCGAGACATAAAATTGGGTTACAAAGGAACCAACATTAAATTGTCACCAAGAGAGAAATAAATATTACATTTTCCATTCAAAAGCAGTATTTTCCTTCGGTCAACATGTCCAAATGATGCCGCTAACAACTGTATGAATCAATTAACTGAAACGATGAAAGAAAATAATCAACTTTAAAACATATCTGCTTTAGGGATGCACATATATTCAAATTTTATAATATAAAAATTATAAAAAGATATTCAAAATATTAAGCAAATATGAACAGTTTTCAACATTAATAATAAGAAATGTTTTTAAAGCAAATCAGCATATTAGAATGATTTCTGATCATAAAAAAATTCAGCTTTGCCATCATAAAAATAAATTACATTTTAAATAAATTAAAACAGAAAATGTAAATATTTCCCAATATTGTTTTTACTGTATTTTTGGGGAAAACATGCTGCCTTGGTTGTGAGCATTAAAGAGATTTCCTTTAAAAACATTAAAAAAAATCTTACAACCCCAAACTTTTGAGCAGTAATGTATACATTTTATATATCTAGCATTTTATCTTGATATAGATCACGAAGCAGCTTCAATAAGCACAGTAAGCCTTTTAAATTTATAACAAATGTTATCTTTAATCTTGCTTTTTCCCAATTACTTCAAAAACAACATCAAAAATACAATTGGGCAAAGGGATGCGCAAAATACAAAATATTGTTGAAGAGCCCTGTTTAACCACCAAAATTTGTTTCAGGAACACCTTACACATCATCAGAGTGTGTATGGCACATTTCCACACGAGTCCTTTGACTGCTCAAAAACTCTATGCTTTACTGTATAACAACATAAAGGCTAAGCAAAAGCACAGGTGAAAGCCACAGTGAACGGGGAACGGCTCAAAATTGGTACATGACTATCATCATTTCATTCGCTCTTCCTTCAGGCGGCTATCTGCGTCTCCTCGGTGAGCCATCCCTGCTCCTCTCGCCTTTCCTCCTGTCAGAATGCCTGTTCTCTTTGTCCGCCCTCTCCAAGCCGTTCCTGTATGACTCCCTGGAGTCGACCTCTTTGCGGCTTCTCTCTCGTGACTTTGACCTGTCCCGGCTCCGCCGCAGAGGCTCCTTCTCTCGGCTCTGCCGTCTATCTTTGTCCTTGTCCGCTCGGGAGTCGTTTTTGCCATCGTCCTTGTGTCTGCGTGAATCTGGTTGTCTGTCCTCATAGTCCTGAGCGTGCCTGTTATGCTGCTGCTCCTTATGTCCTCTTCCACGCTCCGGTTCTCCTCGTTGCCGAGCAGGGGGCGACTCGTCCCCATGTCCCTGCCGGCGAGAATCTCTTGGTTGCTTGTCGGGTCCACGCCGGTCCTCATTGTTGCCCTCTTGCCGGCGGTTCTCATGCCTCTTGCTGAGCCGCTCCTCTAGAGGAGATCGCTGGTTTGCTGCCTTGCTGGACCTCTTCTCCTTGTTCTTGTCCTTGTTCTTATCCTTGTTCTTATCCTTGTTCTTGTCCTTGCGCTTGTCCTTGCTCTTGTCCTTGTCCTTGTTCTTGTTCTTGCCTGAGGCCTTCTTGCGCCTTGAGTCAGAGTCTGTGAAGGGAGAGAAGAATTTCGTAAGTATTTCAAGGATCAAATAAAAAGTGATGTGATCAGTTTGGAGGAGTTCATTCAGTAACATATGAAAAGTGAAAGGAATCAAAAGGAATTCTAGTTCGCTTCCACTACGATTGCGTGCTTGCCTTTAAAATATTTTCTTCCGTATTGTAATGTACATCCAAGTGAATCGGATTATTGTGAAGGAAAAAAAATGTAGGACGGCACTTGGTTGTTGATTGGATGGAAGTCGTTACCTTTATTTATAAAGCTCTTTATGCAATACTCATTGTTTCAAAGCTGCTTTAGAGCGATCAACAGGAAAATAATGATAGTGTCATCATTCCCCTAAAGTCAGTTCTGTGTTGATTTAGTTTGGTTCATTAACATTGTAATGGCGTTTTCACACCTGAAAGTCCGCACCAAGGTCCGAACTGAAGTTCATGTTTTGATACATTTTATACATTGTTAGTTTTGGTTTGGTTTCACATTGCAATTATGCGAGCGCACTAAAGAACTTTACATGACACACTTGCGTCCACTCGTCATCAACTATGTGGGCTGCATCTGGACATTGATTGGTTTGTAAACGGACGTGCGTCTGACGTCAGCGTATTTGACAAGAATGAATGAACGGACGTCTGGGCCGTCAGTGAGAGTGGGAACTCTGATTGAGTGTTCAGTATAGCGAATGAGTCGGTGCACGAGAATCAAGGCGAAAGTGATGAAAGAGAGCAAGTGTAAGTCAAGACGGTACAGGCGGTGTATATGTGCAAGTATGTCTTCCTTGAAAAGCAGCAATAAACATCAAATAGCATTCATTAAACGGTAGCAGAGGAGATGAGAGAGGCCTGACATCACATCTCATCTAAAAATGTAACTTCATTAACAGCCTCGAGAACAAATTACTGCACTTGAATAGCTGCGACTCTCACACTCCTGTCACAATCTGCCTGTTCTCAAATCTAATTATATTCTCTTTTTACACAGTGCTACAGCCATAAAAAGTTTCTATTTGCATACAGACTGGGAGGGGAAGTGTTTATATCCACCTTTTTTCAACAGCCCATGATGCTTTGTGCAAAATATGGGAATAACTTGCGTTAAACTGTAAACAATCAGCGAAAGGTTCGCTCTGAGCGCAATAAGCATTTAAAAAAAACTGGGTACAATGAGATGACATTATTCAACTCACTATTCAACCATCAAACATTAAAAGGACATTTAAAAGTGTAAACGCATTAACACATTACTACCCCAGACCATGAATATCCCCCGATTATTTCCGCAGCATTATCTCAGACATGTTAAATATCACTGTAGTAATATATGTCTGTATTACATAACACACTGCCTTAATCAAAAATGTAAATTAACTGGAACATTGAGTGATTTCTGTCATTGTGACAGACAATACATATTGAATTTACCTGCTTAGAAACATTCCAGTAAACACTTAAAAGTAGTGCTGGGCAAATTAACGCGTTGAAGCGGGCGAATACATTTTTTTCATTTTAACGCATTAAAAATATTTAACGCAATTAAAAGTTCATTTTTATATCTATTTTTGCCTAGTGATACATTATATGATCACGCTCTTATTCATGTAAATGCTTTTAAACCATCCAAGCGCGACAAGACAGAAGAGAACGCACTGTGTGTCAGTGTCCTGTGTGGTTACGTCTCAATCAGATCCCTAGTTGCGCCAGTCTCGTGCACACATCGAGTTCTCTTTCGCTCTTGAACAAACAATAACAAACAACACAGAGAATGTTGCCAAAATGCCAGTTTTGTTGAGTATTCTCATATTAGGAGTCTTAAAAATAACATCTTAAATGAACGTGAGAAAATGAGATGCGCGTGACAGCACATCAGATCCGCGTCATGTTCGTCCGGGGCCGATCTTAAAGTGACAGCAGCAGCACTGATGATGTCTGTCATTAATGTTCATCAAAGAACAACGGGAACAGAGAAATTATGAATAATCTATATTTAATTTATTATTTATGCAGTTAAGAAAGGTGTTTGATAACTATTACATTTCTGTATATGTCTAACAGGGAAGGCCATGGGTAAATATAACATTTATTATAATGGGTTTATGTAAAGATATTTTTAAGATCACTTAAATTAAAAGTTTTTTTTTTAAAGCCTAATAAATGTTGAAATTGGTAGCTTTTATTTATACTGTAATGTAATGTCATTAATGTTTCGTAGAGACATCAGTGATACTGGCCTTCATTCATAAAAAGAGGCCATTACAACACATATTTCAAATGTGCGGTCTTTAAATTGTTTCTGCATTAATTTGGAGAGTAACTGAAATTATTACAAAAACTCAAAAAATATTAAAAACTTGCGATTAATCGCGATTAATTACAGAAAACGATGCGATTAATTAGTTGGTTTTTTTTAATCGATTCCCAGCACTAATTAAAAGTGAAAAGGGGAGACAAGTTTACATTTTAAAGCATCTGTGTGAAAACAAACCTGGAAGAGACATGAGGATTTGGGGAGGAAAACAAGAGATTCTTAGTGCATTCTAGTGAATTATTCATGGGATATATCATAAATTATAACGGAAGAGCAGACCACAAATGTGCAGTATATGTTGTCATTTTTCATACTGTTACAGCAGAATACAAAGGGGAAAAAAAAGAAAATAATCAGGAGGAAAAGAATGAAGTGACTGAAGCTTGGTTTATACTCAATGCATCCGCACGAGCGCGAAGGTGCACGTGGCAAAAATAGCGTCATCGTGGAGTGGGCAGTAGTGCGCGTTGAGTGTGAGAGACCCTATTTCAGTGAGCAGGGCATTTTTTGTAACTTTCCGCATGGCTCCGCATCCAAAGATGCACGAGTTCGAGGCAGATCTAGCAGAGCATGTCTCATCATACTGCCACCCAGTTTGCACGTACAAATTAGCTGCTTATATATTTACAAAATGAGCCTACAAAAGCTGAAATAAGGCCTTTTATTGAAAATAAAGATCCATGTTTAATAAAACGTTTAATAAAACATTTCACAAAACGAAATGAAAATGTTTCGTGAAATTAGGAAATAGTTAAGAGATCGTTAATTTAGTTGTATACATGTATACATACATTTAGTTCTAATGTCACAAGTAATAATATCAAGGTTTACGGAGTTTAACACAATTCTTTTGTCGTGTGATTTTTGGTGAAATGTACTACTATAAATATCCTCACCTGTGTACATAAATTTCTCACCGCTGTTTCCTGATGGTTTCTAGAACAACTACTCTGAGTCACCCTCTGTCGTTTCAAAGAATAGTACAAAGGCGAGCGCATCAAGTATAAACGGCTCATCCGTTTGGGGAGGAGCGCACGCAGTCAGCAGAGGCTCACACTTCGGAGCCAGGCGAAAGTATAAACAAGGCTTGAAAAGAGCTCTTGCCATAGATATTCATACCACATCACGTTAAAATATCAAGTGTTACATTACTCTCTTGAAGTCTGAACAGCTCATTCAGTCAAATGACTAATACGTATTATTTGTAGCGCAACCTTATTATCTGAAATAATTTGTTTCAGTATTTTTTTAAACTTCCCCAAAACGCAGTAGGATCATTAGGAAAAAAGTGAAGGACAAGGGTGCCGCAATTCAAAAGAAACTATGAGCAATTCCTGGCTGGGATGAACATTTTTCTGTCATAAAGTTGATTTATGAAACACAAAGTTTAATTAAAGGTTTAACCACTTGTTATCACTTTTATTTTAAAGCTATGCAAAACCTGGAAACTTTAAAAAGCTGTGATTTCCCCAGGTTTTCCATCACCACAGGGATCCCAAATAGCTGAAACTTGAAAGATTCTTGTCAAAATTTGAGAATGTATGTGATGGAATCTACAAAGTGGACACTCCTAAAGTCCTGGAGCACAGGCTGGTGATCATCAGGACTCAGGAAGGGAGGGGGGAAACACTCCATAACAAACAGAATAATTAAGGAAGAAAAACAAACACAAAACTGATCGCATGTCAAGTCCAGACACTAAAGGCATGAATAATTAGGCACCGGGCCAAAGGGCGTACTTTCTTTCACATTTCATCAAGTTCTTTAAAGTTACAATGGAAAACCGGATAGTCCCTGCTCTTGTTCATTACAAGAGTTTGGTCTACTAAGCAAACCCACTGTAACATCCACAATTCAAAGCTTTCAATCCAATCTAAACCATGGGACATTTAGTTATGGGCATGATGACACTACTTACAATTCAGGTGGGAAGGATTATTATCGTAATATGGCTTAGTTCAATAGTGAAATCGCACATTATTATAATATATGCACTGTCAGTATCACTGATTCTGGAACATTGTCATGAGCTGCATGAGTGCAAAACAGATCTGTGCATCACTCCAAAGCTGGCAATGCATATATTTATTTTCCGGCAAAATAAAAACTAGATGGATTTACATTTGAAAATGAAGAAATTACTTGTTTATATTAGTATTGTAATTGTACAGTGTAATATAAAATTTAAGTTTTTTATTTTACAATATAATTTTTTTTTTTTTTTAATTGGTTGAAAAAGTTTGGTGTTTTGAGTTCTTAGGAGGAGTAAAGTGTAAATACCCACATTTAAAAAAAATATTTCCAAAAAAGCTTTTTTTCATATCGCAATATATAGCAGAAAAACAAAATATCACAATGTCAGGTTTTTTTTTTTTTTTTTTTAAGGAACGTTTAACTAATTTAATCCATGATGATTTGGATTCCACTTATTGATCCCTTTTCCTTCAATAATTCCATAAACGATTCCTTTAGTACTTCAGAGCAAATAGGTTAGCCAATCATAACAAATGATTTGAGGGAGAAACACCCATTTTATACTAAACCGACGAGTGTTTTAATACCTGAAGAGCTGTCACTGCTGGAGGAGGAGTCCGAGTCGCTGGACGAGTCAGAGTCGCTATCGCTGCTGTCACTGTCAGATGAGGAATCTGAAGATGAGGAGGAGTCTGAAGAGGAGGAGGAGGAGGAAGTATCAGATGACTCCACATCCTGCTTCTGGGTCATGATCATCTTCGGAGCATTCTTCAGATGTTCTCTCAGTTCATCCCTGAAAGAGAAAGAAAAACGGTTTGATGAGCATTAGTTCATAATTGAAGTTGACCTAACAGGGGATGTTTCACAGGTTCTTACGTCAGTCCTCCAAGGCCGATAGATGTGAAGAAATTAATGGCAAATCTTGTGTTCCTCGGGTTATCACGTGGGAACAGACCCTCGAAGAAAGGCTGAAGAGTCCTGAGGAATAAACAAAGGAAATGGTCCATTATACAGCTTCATTATAACGTTTTTTATGAGTTAATGTTATTACAGTACACAAAGAAAAGCACTTACATGTCCTTTAGTCTCTCGTTCAGTTTTGGCAAACCCATGTAAGCGCAAAGTTCCTGGAACAAAATCTTCACAAAGATTCGACTGGAGGACGTCGTTGTGTCTTCGCTCATTTTAACACATTCAAGGACCTGAGAGAAAACACTGTTTTACTGCATCAGGAAACCAATAATGTGTCTGGCCGTATTGATGAGTTGTTGCCTAAAATGTAATTACAGTCTGCGGGATGCATTCGTTTATAAGCCACGTCTAAACGCTGATGCGGTCAATGTAAAGGAGGAAGCAATAAAAGCAACTCACACTCCATGGAACAGAGTCTGTGTAGAGGAGATGAGCAAACATTCTAGCAACATTACGGAGTTTGTTGGTTTCAAGCCGGTGGATGGTTTCATACTGCTCCTGGAAGATGGCCTCAAAACTCTCCATGTATTCTTTCTTCAACAAGCAAAACCTCTACATAAAAGATGAAAATATCAGATGGAGAAACAAAAAAAGCTGTTGCAATCTCTAACCCTTAACAAAATCAAAACAAACAAACCCATAAATCGTTTAAAAATGAACCTGCAATAATAAATAAAAACTAAATAAAAAAAGTTTTACCCTTACAATTACCATTAAACATTTAAATACAAATTATAAATAATAAGCAATAAATCAAAATCAAAACAAATGAATAAATAAATATATATTTGTTTTAATTAACCTACAAACAAAACAAAAAAAATTTAATAAAATAAAACAAAATGAAATAAACATTTTAAAAGTTGTCATCTTATAATTAAATTAAACAAACAATATGCAATAAGTTAAATTTTCTTTTTATATTTCTTTTAATTATGGTCATTTCAACGTGAAACGCAGCATAACAGTGACAGAGGGAAAGACTCACCCCAGCTAGGAGACCAAAAAACTTCTCGTATGTTCTTTGCTGGGCACAACAGTCCAGGATCATGTTGCACAGCTCTTTCTGTGGAGAGAAACAGATGCACATGAGAAAAAAAGTCTCAGCTGTTTGCACTCTAAAGAAACAAAATCAAGGTGTGGAACTGATCGTCCATTCCCGGCACTTCTCCACTAATGTGTATTGATTTCATAACCTCATATCTTCACCAAGGAGCTTAGGATTCTGAGACAGACATAGTAACAGACAAGATCATGATCAATTTAACAAATTATACCTGAACACATTAGATCTAAAAACAGCTCTGGTAAAATCTCAAGGCTCTTTCCTTCAGCCGAAACAGTGGACTTCAATCCAAGCACATGAAGTGTTAAGCACTTGAGATATGGATTAATCATTAAGATGTTTCGTGAACTCTTTAATAACAAAGCTATTATATGGCATAACGCACAGATCTGATCTTTTGACAATTTTTTGACCAACTGTTTACATTCACTTAAAACATAACTCATTACATGAATCCACGGCCAAACTAGAATGATTTTATTGGTGATTGCTTTCAGCTACATGGTTGACTCTCAGGTTTTGAATGGCTGTATACAAAAATTAATTCACGTCAGGTGGTTCTTTGACTTTAAATGTACACCAGATGTGATTATCCTGCTAATACAACAATCGCTTGCCAGCATGATTGAACAAAATTGTATTCAGCAAGGACATATTAAATTGGTTAAAAGTGACAGAAATCTGTTGTAGCAAACATTATAAATGTCTGTACTATTTCAAATAAAAAATGAAAACTTCAGAATGTGATTAAGGTGTTTACATGCCTGTTTATTGCGATTAAAATCAGCGTATGCCAGTTAAATGGGAGTATGGTAACTACAATTATGAGCTTAATCGCATTAGTTTGATCAAAGTATTTCATTTACATGAGGTTTAATGCCTCAGTCTATATCGCCAAAATCCCAATTATAAATCGCATTATGAGGGCGCATGTAAATGCACTCAATGATGATAATATTAAGAAATGTTTCTTGAGCATCAAATCAGCATATTAGAATGATTTCTGAAGGATCATCGTGACACTGAAAACTGGAGTAATGGCTTTTACAATTTGATCCAAAAAAATATTATTCCAGCCTTGGTGAGCATAAGAGACTTACTGAAAAACTGAAGAAAAAAAAAAAAAAAAAAAATCTGACTAACTTTTGAACAGCAGTACATATAGGAGCAAATCAACAACCTAAATTCATAGAAAAACCATGGCAAGTTCAAGATGCTTAGACCATCCTACCTGCAAACTACAGTACTTTGAAAACGTTTAGGCACTTGTTGGGAAAAATGGTTGTAATGTGAGAATATTTATCTATCAATAAACTTCTAACAACTAAATCAAATTAGTATTTCATATGACCACCCTTTCCAAGGTACACACGCACAGTATTTACCGTTGTTTCAGACATTTAGGGCAGAAACTTCAAAAAGTCTGCAATGACTGGGGGCATGCAAAGAAAACCTATGGTGGAGAGATTCGATTGAGTTGATGCCAGGTAATTCTCTGAAATCCCTTAGCGAGCCCATCCTCATGCCTGGACTTGATGTGATCCTACCTACAGATGCCCATTCCTCCCCTCACAGGAAACAGGAAGGATTCTATGCCCCAAACAGCCATTTAGCTTTTCGCACTTCACACCTGCGGCTCAGCTGAGCTCCACAGCCCCTCACACACAGTAGGTATAACATCTCATCTTACTGCATGAGCTGCAGCCTTTCTCTGCTTATACTCTATAACACTCCATAAGCCTATTGATTTCATGATCTACCTCATATATATTCACCTGGGAGCTCAGAATTATGAGGAAGAAAGGCATGCTTGTGATCAATTTACAAATTAAACCCCCTAACAGGCTGCAGTCTGGCACCAAATTAGAATTGGAGCTGAAAATCACATGCAAAAGAAACCAGCGCTGGATATCAAGAACAGTGTCCAGGGCAGATAGAGTACTGAGCACAAGGCACAGAGATGGTTTTAAGCCCTGATGAGATCATTTCTGACTCTTCTAACAGGTGCCTGAAGGCAGCAAGCCACATGCTCCAGGTGTGACGGTAAGGTGTTTTGATCGCAGGACTGTTTGAGAGCGAGTGTGGAGCAGAAAGGTGGCTCATCCCTACTGCACTAGTCTCTCATTTATATATTTCAGGAAGCTGAAATCCTACAGGCTGTGCTCGATTACTGATCAGAAATATCAGAGTAAAGGAAAAGTTCAGTCAAAAGTGATGCACCTTCACTTTCCAGAAACATGAATGAGATGTGAACTACAGTGGAGGGGACGTTTTTTTATTTCATTTGAGCAAAAAATGACTAATTTCATATTAGTATTTTTTTTTAGCACTTTTAGGTTGTATTTTGTCACTTTTGACCTTGACAGAGGCCCCATTTATATTTGTAATATGAAAGATCACTAGATATCCTGCACAAAAAAAGTTCAAAAGTTTGGGAAAATAAATAAAAAGGATGCATTTATTTTATTAAATACAGTAAAAACATAATATTCTGAAATGCTATTAAAATAATTTTTCTAATAATATATTGAAAATTCTAATGTATTCCTGTTAAGGCAAAGCTGAATTTTCAGCATTATTACTCCAGTCTTCAGAAATCATTTTAATATGCTAATTGGCTGTTTAAGAAACATATGATATTATTATCAATGTTGAAAACAGTCGTGTTGCTTAATATGTGTGGAAACTGTGATGCTTTTTTCAGGATTCTGATTCTATTATATTCTGATGAACAGAAAGTCCAAAAGAACAGCATATTTGAAACAGAAACTTTTGGTAACCATGCAAAAGTTTTACTGTCACAATTTAATGCATCATTGCTGAGCAAAAGTTTACATTTCTTTGAAAAAAGAAAACCATACTGACTCCAAACTTCCGAACAGAGGAAGAGTAAACAATGACAGTTTTTCAGTAAACTCTTTCTTTAAGCCTCAAAATTTGGTAATACAGTTGTCAGCAAAGCTTCCAGTGCTAGAAGAAATACGGCTACGGTTCTCTGACTCAGCTAATACCTGTTCCTCGTGTATGAACAGGGAAATCCCTGCTAATTAAACTGTTCTATGGCACTGGCAGCATTACTGCGCAGCAGACCAAGCAGGAGCAAAAATCCAGGCTTCGGCATTGGTGAACCACTCCCTGATTCACTCATTAGCATCATCCCCATTGCCTCAAGTAGAAAATACCAAGGTGGAACTTGAGAGATTCTATCAAGGGAGATGTCAGGTAAATCTTTTCAGCCCGAAGGGCCGAAAACCCATAGTGACCCTTTGCGGCGATCCTACCCACACAGCAAACCATAGGGATTACATGCTCGAAACAGCCATTTTAGCACTTCTCTCTTTAGCACCTGCGGCACAGTCGAGCTCCCGCATGCCCTCACTGTAAGGGCAACATCTCATCCCACTACACTCTGCTTTGGCTGCTTGGATACATTATAGCTAGAGGAAGTACAGAATGATGGACGGATTGTGATTGACACGAAGCTGATAGAAGTTTTTCCCTCAGGACAGACTAGTAATTCTTGAAGAGTGATATGAGATGAAGAGAGCGCAGGAGAGCGTCCGTGATGTGAAATCTGTAATCGTGCACAGCAAGACTGTAGCCACAGATGACCAGCCATCTGCTCTGCTAAGACTGATGGAAGAGAAATGATGAAATGCCATTAATTTTTATTAAAGCGGCAGAACATGAAGAACATAAAGAAACATAAATGGCTTTAACCATTTGAAGTCACTTCAAAATCACGCCAGCCTATTTCATTTCCTCTGAAGAAAAATTGGCAGAGCTGTCAGATCGAACAAACAGCACAAGGACTGAAACCCAGACTCACATCCAGACAATCAATAACCACTTACCGCCAGTATATCCACAACACAATAAAACTTCTATATTGAGAGCAAAAAAATAAAACTTATCACTTCTGTTGCTAAAACCCAACTGAAACCTCACAAAAAAAAAACGGCTCGACTGAATCGTTGGTGCACGTGGGACATTGAGTGAACTCAGCCAGACGCGGAGCAGCATTCCCAAAGTGCAGTGGGCTCGGCACGATGACCTTCTTTCTGTGTGGATGAGTACGGCCTGAGTTTTCATGTAATGTAAAGAACAAGTTGGAGGAACCATTGAATCAATAACTCCAAGGACTGAAAGTTCAGGTGAAGAGCAATGTGCAAGAGAAATGTATTTTATATTACCCCCGTATCGGGTGTGGAATATACTCTGCACATGCTGAATAAATATTGTATGCCATCTCATAAAATGTCAAAAGCACAGGCACACTGGTACCATGTCGATCCATCAAGAAAAACAATAATGATACCAGTTTTTCCAATGGTATCAGTATTAACACCTCAATTTGGTACCCATGACTTCTTTAAAACACGAATATATGAATATACGCACACATTTTTCTGCCAAAAGAATTTCCACTTTGCAGCTTAACTTTTACTAAATGTTGGTGTGGTATTGAACATTTGTGAAATTGGTTTTGGTTTAATTGGACCCACTTTATATAAAGTGGCCTTAACTATCATGTACTAACATTTAAATTAATAATTTGATACAATGCACTTATTGTGTACATATATGTTTTTACATTGCACTTACATTTTAAAAATGACCTGCAAGTAATCTGTATATCTGTAATTAATTTCTGGAGTTACACTTATAATTACACTGTTGACACTTCCCTAACACCTAACCCTACCCTTAAACTTACCCATACCACCACACCTGTCCTTAACTTTACCCGTATCCCACCTCAATATCAGCAAAAGTGTTTTACAATACAATATATTTTTTGATGTAAGTACATAGTAGTTAAGGCCACCTAATATAAAGTGGGACCATTTAATTAGAGCTCATTCGGCATGTTAGGGATTTAAAGACTTCAGTGGTCAGTACATTTTTTTTTGTGGAAATAAATACTTTTACTCAGAAAGGGTGAGGTTAGTTCACGCAAAAATAATAAATACAAATTATCCCATCATTTACTCACCCTCAAGCCATCCTATATGTATATGACTTTCTTCTTTCAGCCAGACAAAAAGTTATATTAATAAATATCCTGGCTCTTTCAAGCTTTATAATGGGAGTGAATGGTACCATAGATTTTGAAGCCCAAAAAAAGTGCATTCATCCATCATAAAAGTCCATTTTTTCAAAAGTCCACACAGCTCCAAAGGGGTTAATAAAGGTCATCTTAAGCGAAGCGATGCGTTTTTGTAAGAAAAATGTCCATATTTATAACTTTATTAACTATAATCACTGGCTTCCGGGAACGGCCGTACGAAAGTCGAGTTCCGGCGGAAGAGTGAAGCTAGTTATAAATACAAGACATCCCACATAAACAAAATGAACGTTCATCCATGTCACTCAGTGGCAAAGGCAATGGCAGCAGCAGCAGCTCTTTGTGAAATGAATCATCATTCGATTAGCGTCTCATGCTGAATTATCTATCCGCTAACTGAACGCAGTTGTGATTCAGCTCGATGCACTCAATCCATACGTTTTGTACTCCATGTGGCTGAGGCGGGCGGAGGCAGAAATGTGGCTGAATAATGAACAGCCCATCTGTGAAGTCCCATGATTCATTCCGCACTTGTGATGTGTTTATTGCTCACAAGACTAATAATCGCGCCATCAACTCCACTGCCAGACAGCGGCTGCTCCGCATCAACTGTCATTGCCTTTGCTAATTTCCACTTAAACCTCGTCGAAAGTGTGCACTATGAAACATTTTACAATCATCCTTTGAAGTGAAAACTTCTATGTGATGACATTGAAAACATTACAGCCAGTCTCATAATTTCCATCCTTTCTGCCCTCGACATTTCAATGTAAACATCTACACAGCAAGTTTAAACCATTTATATTTTCACATGCCAGGCTTTGGCCTTCACTTTTCCGAGGGTGAAGTATTAAATGATCCCTATAAACTGAAGGCTGAATAACAGTGAATCATCTCAGCTTCATGGACCTTAGGCAGAGTAGACAGCACATTTAATGTGATGTGAATAATAATGAGGCTTCCTAGTTTTTACAACCCATGTTTTCTAGAAGTTAACTGAAAAGACTGAAAAAGTTTGGGGTCGGTAAGATTTAAATTGATCAAAAGTGACAGTTAAGTAATATTATCAATGATAACTGATGAATACAACCAACAAATTGGACAAACCGGTATTAAATGCACAAGGGGCAAAGGATGTGTAGAACTTTGGGAATGATGGAAGTTCCAATTCCAAACGAGTTCTATGTCGGTCTTCGTCTTTGTAATGTTGTTGTCAATGTGTGGAAACTGGAAACCAAACATGTGGTAGACTTCTTGCTGCAGACTATAAACAATCTCCACCCTAACAGAAACACCTGCCAATCAGCAGCAGCTGTACGGATTTTAAAGCCACATTCCACCTTTTTATAGCAATCTTTAAGACATGCATAAGCTAATGACCTCATCTAGAGGGATTTTCGTAAAACAGAACAGTTTGTCTTAATAATGACAGAAAACGTTCACCACAAATGTCCAGCTTGGAATTACAGCTATGAAGTTTGGGCAAATGGGGTGTTTTGCGTAACAGAGTTTCTTACATCCATGAATGTCCACTAGAATAAAAATGAATACATGAAAATAAAATCAAATTCACTAATTGTGACCAGTTTAACTAACTCAAAAGAATGATTCACTCACAGCTGTACAATATTTCGAAACAAAGAAAATCAAGATTTTCTTTTAAATTTAAAAAAAAGTATATTTACTCCATACATTTCCATGCCATACAAGACTTGCTTATTCCATGACTTTTGCAGGCCTGGAAAACCGTTTTAAAATTCCCTTATATTTCTAGGTTTTCCATGACTGTGGAAACCCTGCATTTAGGAGCAAAGCCAGATCACTGGGCAGAAACTGCAAAAACCAAAGACTCAAGGACGGTTTATTCTGGTACGACAACTCAGGAGGGACAAAGCGCAGTGGGTTCCAAGGACGTGAACCCGTATGTGTGAAAGAAAAACAGCGACAGCTCGTACCGCAATGTTAAAACGCGCTCTAAGCGAGGGACTGCGTTTGTTGCATCTCATTAAAGGCCTTTAAAGACAAATACCCCACAGAACATCAATCACACTACTGAAAAGAAATCAGGCTGACATATCAAATCAGGCCAAAATTATATGTTTTATGTTACATTATATGTTAATGTCATTGAGATGTCTATAAAAGTGTACACTTAATTGGCTGAATGAAACCCCAGCCAAACCTTCAAATTCCCAGTTTCAGATGTCTAGTTCCAATAATAACTTATTTATCAAACAGTGATGTTAAGGAAACCAGAGTAGTTGACGTGTTTCCTCATGTTGCACATACACTGGGGGGTTTAAGCCAGGCTCAGGTGTGTGTGTGTGTGTGTGTGTGTGTGTGTGTGTGTGTATGTGTGTGTGTATGTGTGATGACGCAGAGGACTGTGGTAGGTCTGGATGGGAGCCATGTTCTGCCAGTTCTGGCTTCAGAGAGAGATCTGAGAACGACCCACCACCAACAAACTGGCAAACACAAGCACTTCCTTGCAATGAGGTAATCATTTATACATGTATTGATTCTTGATTTAATTCACTTATAGGCTGCATTATCAGCTTAATGAAACAGCAATGTCAATCTGCTTAAAGTTTTGTTTCGGTGTTAACAATGTACAGAAATCGGCAACAAAAAAATCTCATTAAAAGAATTTTTGACAATATTCTAAATATATATATATAAAATCTTTCAACAGAAAAATAGTCAAATAAGTATATAGTATGAATACACGTCTGAATATAAATGTATAAACATTCAATTGTGAATGAAAAAAAAACTTGGGGAAAATATCTAATTGTGATTATTCAGGTTAAAGTTGCGATTTAAAATGCAACCGTGAATCCATGGCGGAAGGATGTAGTTCTGCACAAAAAAGCTGACTCCTATATGGCTGTATATCATCACGCTGTGATTGCCTGCGGCCTCGTGCCTACGGTCAAATCACAGCCGTGCTGATATACAGCCATATCGCACTGCTACTCATGTAATATAGCTCATTTATAGAACATGTGTGTTTGTATGAATGATCATATATGTGTATATATATGTATGTGTATATGTATTCTGTAAATATGTAAGGATTAAGACTGTGTGAATATGTGGACTGACTTGTATTTCTTTTATTTTGTTTTATTTTTTGGAATATTCCTTTATGGCTCTCTTGTTGGGGAAGAGAGATTTTTTTTTTTTAGGAAAATCCTGTATCGTATATAATAATAAAAAGATTTAAACTAGATCCTATATTTTTTCCTCCTTAATTTACCCTGGTTTCATTATACAATTAAACATTTTTATTGTGCTGATAATGTTGGATTTAAGCTAATTAGGGGTGTAATGGTACACATATTCGTATTGAACCGTTTCGGAACAGGGCTTTCAGTTCGGTGCACGCGTGTACTGGACGGTTATGAATGTAATCTTTAACAGTTAACAGTCGGCTTGTTTAAAGTGCAGAACACACTTCGCTCTTTAAGGTGACGTGACTGATAGGCGTGTATCAGTTCAACTTCAAGCGGCAGCGCACGGGGCTCATCTCTTCCTAAAGAATAAACATAAATTAATATCTCTTAAGGTATGTTGAGGATACATTACAACTCCATCGGTGTTTCAACCGCGGAAAGACAATAAGACAGCTTGTAAACAATGTCATGTAGAATCACGTTTACCTCAGAAGTTATTCAGTGTCCACAGCTGTTAGCTCACTAGAGAAATCAACTCTTTCACTGAATACATGCACTATATTAGCCTATATATTCATTATATTAGCCTATATATATATATTAGGGATGCACCGATATGAACATTTTGGCCGATACCGATAACTCTTAATATTTGAAAGCCGATAACCGATATATTGGCCGATAAATCTAAATACAAATTTTAATAAACTCTGAGAGCCTGATTACAAAAACAAAAGGCTCACCATTAAAAGCCATGTCCCAAACACTTCAACATAAATCAAACCTATACACTACAGTAGCCTATTTGAACCAGTGTGAGATTCCTTACCTTTTCAAATTAATTTTACACTCCTATGGCCAACATTTTTTTTTTTAACACTTTACAATAAGGTTTAATTTTTGTTAGTATTAGTTAACCAACAATGAATGAACAATACTTCAACAGGATTTATTAATTTTAGTTCATGTTAATGTCAACATATTCAGACCCAAAGTTGTGTCTTTTAACATTAGGTATGAACTGTGAATGGACTGTTACAAAACACAAACATTTTATTACTAAAAGAAACAAAGGTTATTGCTCTCTGTTTGTTCATGATAGTTAATGCATTAATAAAATGAGACCTTATTTGTAAAATGTTACCAAAAATTATATTGTCTAAAAAATAAAAATAATATACCTAAATAATAGGGGTGTAACGATTCGTTTTAACAACGATTCGATTCGTATCACGATTTGAGGTTGTCGATACGATTCAAGGACGATTTTGGTTAATTTAGAACGATACGATCCGAAACGATTCAGTGACCTGAAATCGATTCAGTAACTTTTTAGCCAAAAATTGTGTGACTGAAATAAATATCTGGATACTGGTCAGTGCAGGTAAAGTTTCCTAGATTCCAGTTGTTTCTTGTAAGGGAATCAGGTATCAATTAATTATGGATATAAACAAACAAGTAAACAACAATTAATGGCAAATGCATTCAAATTTTATTTGAATAAAGTGCAACCAACAGTTTAGGTTGAATTAACAGGAAGTTAACCTTTTCTGCTCTCATTTTCAATATTCAATACATATTCAATAAAAGCACAGTAAGTGCAACCAACATTTCAACAGTAGGTTAACCTGCTACTTCTGCTTTTGTTATCCAACATAATAATATTACAATATTAATATCAAAAATAAAGTGCAACTAACTTCTCTCCAGGTTTAATTAATAGTAGGTGTACCTGTTACTTTTGCTGTTGTTTTTCAACATTAAAATAATACAAATACAATATTAATATCAAAAATAAAGTGCAACCAACATTTCTTCAGTTTGAATAAACTGGCTGAACCTGCTACTACTCTCAGTTTAATAAACAAACAATATTTAACAAAAGATAAAATGTAACCAACTACTCTTCAATGACTCTACATATTTCTTTTTCAAAAATATCAACATGATCTGACCGCAGAACTCTTCTCTGTGTGTTCACTATATCACCAGCAGTACTAAAAACTCGCTCTGCTGGCACACTGGTGCCAGGAATGCACAGGTAACATTTAGCAAGGGTTGAAAGTACAGGTAACACGTTACTAACTTAGCTCTTTCTCCTGGTGACTTGATAATTTCTCGCTCGTTGGCTTCTCCTCTGCCATCCGCCATGCTGTTTTGTTTTCTTAGCGCTGCTGCTGGTGCGTGCGTGGCGATGATGTCACAGATAGGCAGACTGAATCGAGTAACGTTTAACGCCTTTATTATTAAAAGTGCTAAGAAAAAACATCCATTTAAAGTCTGACGTGCTTAAATCCAATGCGTTATTTCCTATGATCGATACAATCGATTGATTACCTTTTAAAACGATGTTAGATCGATATATGTCGTCCGGAAGGCCAACTTGCCGAGCACAGATCGATGTAGTTAGATCGTAGGAAAATAAATCGATACATCGATGTAGTAGATGAATCGTTACACCCCTACTAAATAATGCAAACAAGTAATTGAACAGCATTACTTAGGCTGCATAATAAAGAATCAGAATGCAAGTGCATGAAATAACCTCCGCACAGACGATAAAGAAATGGTTTTAATCAAACCATATTGTTGATGGAAATGATACGAGAACAATAAAAGTGCTAATTATAAAAAATAATGCTTCTGTGTTTTTGAAAAAAAAAAATGTTTAATATTACAGTAATAGTAAACATCTGTAATATTAGTCTAGTCTATTAGGAATAATGTTGCTGTTTGAGAGCGCGCTGAAGCTGGAGAGAATGAACGAACAACCATAAACTGAAGCGCTTAGAAGTTTAATTAACAACTAAACGCATCATATATGAGAACAATCAGATATTTATACAAAATAAATATAATATTACAACTTATATTAGCACAAAATCACGCATAGGTGAAGGGTTATAACTCCTGTGGATGCTCTTCCCCTGTTTGAGAGCGTGCTGAAACTGAAGATGATCACCGGTACAGTGAAGCACTGCGGGTTATTGACTTAACGAAACACATCCTATATGACTTTAATCAGATGTTTATACTACAAAAACGTAATATTACGACTTACATATGCTTAAAATGACGCGAATGCACAAGCGAACTTGACTGTGCTGGTCAGAATGCGTTGTTGACGCTTCCCACAACAGCGCGCTGAAAAACAACTAAACCCAGAGAATTCACTACGTTTTATAACAGAAATATTCTCATTGCAGTGTTATGTATAGGACAGTCCCAGTAGTTATTAATACTGTGCATTTCTGTTTGAAATGCGCGCGCCGGTACAATGAAGTGCTTTACTGCATCGTTAATTAACTCAACCAAACGCATCCTATATGGGATTATATACACAAAATAATAAATATAATATTACAACTTACAATGGCACAAAAGGCTGTGAATGCACAAGCAAACATGACTGTGCTCGTCATGAAGGTGTAACTCCGTGGGCGCGCGCTGAAGCTAAAGACCGGTACAATGAAGTGCTTTACTGCATCGTTTATTAACTCAACCAAACGCATCCTATATGATATTACATACACAGAATAATAATAAATATAATATTACAACTTACAATGGCACAAAAGGCTGTGAATGCACAAGCGAACTTGACTGTGCTCGTCATGAAGGTGTAACTCCGTGGGCGCGCTCTTCCCTCAACAAACGCGCTGAAACACAACGCTCTTTTACAGCCTATTCTATTCTCATTATCATTTTATGTAGATTATAGAAGACTTGCGCTGCACATGTTGCACATAACTGTCTTTTCCTTTTCGAAGTGATTCCAAACATATTTAGAGCAATTCAAACCCATCATGGTGGACAGCGCGTCCGTCTCAGCTGAAGGAAATAATACATTATCTATCGGCTTGACTATATCGGTCAAATTTTCTTATTGGACCGATAACGATAACATCAAAACTAATCATTTATCGGCCGATAACGATATGTTGCCGATATATCGTGCATCCTTAATATATATTATATACTACTTAGCCTGTTAGTGATGTCTTGTTTATTTAATTTATGTTTAAATACACCTGTCATGAAAATTACAGACACTAAATTATTATTTCAACAACGAATAATAATAATTAGATTAAGAAGCTAATGCAACTACTGCCATATGTGAAGCTTATGAGTGTTGATTATTATATCTAAAAACAAATAGCAACTGAATTTAGGCTAATAGTTTGGGCTCTGTTGTTAGTCTTTAATAGCAATATGCAAGTAAGGGCTCCCTATATAGTTTACAGCATTATCTTTAAGAAACTTTTAGTTATAACTGAATTAATTTAAGGACAGACACAATTTTTTTTCATTAAAGCACTGTTAATAAAAAGCAATTTTGTAAAACTGCTGTACCGAATCCATACCGAACCATGACTTCAAAACCGAGGTACGTACCGAACCGTCAGTTTTGTGTACCGTTACACCCCTAAAGCTAATAAGTCAATAAATAAATAGATGGGAGTGTTCATGCCAAATATTTAAAGTCTAAGGGTGGGTTGCATCAATAAGGTTAAATTAAGCTAAAGCTAATCTAGGATTTGTTGATTCAGGCTTTATTTTAAAATCGAGTTGTGTTGCACCACTTAATTTTAAACACAGATTAACAAATCAGATATTAGAATTCTAACCTCAGATTAAAACCTCCATTTACGATTCATTTTCACCGCCTTGATGGATTCGCTATTGTAATTAAACCACAACAATGTTAATATTGCATTTCCTTCTTTATTGACCACCAGAAACTCTCTCTCTCACTCTCTGACACTAGCAGCTCTTGCTGATAAAGGAAATAAACTTGTAAAATGTCAGTTGTCTTTATAAACTTCTACGTAGAAAGACCGTGGCGATTCGCGGCAACGATCATTGGCGCTCAACTCATCATAACCGCTGCCGTTAAATGATAAATATCTTCTTTTCTTTTTACGACACCGAGATGAGGGACGGATCCGCATCCCAGACTCGATAGCAGGCGTAAGTTTACAGGCGGCCACGGCCGTCACACTCTGCCCACTTAATGCGCTTTATTTTTCATTTTTATTGGTAATAAACACCTCTCTGAGACCTGACTACACACACCCACTGTTTCTGTGTTTGTTCAATCAGCCATGTATTTTAATTGTAGGTACACTTTACTTTATTTAAACCTCCTCACCTGTTAATTTAAAGTTAATCCCTAATTGAGATTTAAAGTTATGGAGCAACAAGATTAAAGTTACTTAAATATAAATTAAATCCAGGATAAAAATGAGGGTTTAAACGTAGACCTGCTTATTTTTAAACAAGGTTTAAAGTTACAGAATTATTAGATAAACCTTGATTTAAACTAGATTTAAGATTAATCCTTATTGGTGCAACCAACAATATAAAATATTGGCAAGGGAAGTGAAAAACTGAGCTCTTGGCAAAAACAGAAAAAAAAAATATCCCAGATTTGGATATGAGAGTAGGAGGCTGTAGTGATGTCACCCACACCACAGCTGACATATGTTTGTATGCTGGGGAGTGAGTAGATGCCTCTCTCCCCCCTGACCTGCTCCTGAGCCTGTGTGGAGGGCTGGAGCGAAGCGATAAAGAAGACATTTGTAGGATGCTACCCCTGTTACACAATCTCCCTTAGGCCTACAGACACAATGTTTCCATTTTGTGCACCTCACTGGCTCTTTTCTCAAATGGCCAAAAGCAGCAGATGTGGTGGTGGGGGTAAGGGGGTAACTCTATTCTATTTCAGGACATCTTACAATCCCATTTTATTTGATACAGATCATCTTAGTGGAAGTCATTTCAAAAAGGGGCAAAAAACACAAATGATCCCTGCTGTGAATGTTGTTGACATTACATATATGCTCTGGGGACAACATACAGACTTATCTGTACTGCACCAGCTAAACAAGACAGTCCATATTTGGAATAAGGCGGCAGAGTGGACCCAAGGGATTGAATCAGGTTGTCATCCTAATCTCTCTTAAAAGGTCAAAAGGACTGATTAACAGGCTGGGAGCCAAGAAAACCAGTTTGTTCAGAGTAAGGCCTGAATATATATAGCTAAAAAGAACATCCATCTCAATAGTCTTCAGACTTTTGATGACATTTGATAAATAACCCGATATTACTGTATTTGTTCTGAAATGAAGGAGTCATTTTTTTTCATTAAACAGAAGAAACATAATATTGCTCCATTGCAGCTAGAAAAAAAAAAAAATCTGTCCCGTTTGGAATATAGGACAATATTTTCAATAGAAGAAACTCACTTAATGACAGACGGCTGCTTTCAAATGCTCAGGTCCTTTGTGAAGAGGGCTCGCGGCTCTGCGCAACTCTGTGTAAGTGGTTAAATGCACTCGCATCTCAAAACGATTTTATGATGTGAAATTAATGTAAACAAGTCAGTTAAATCTGTTAAGGGATTTAACCGACAGAACAAAACATCTGATATTTAAAAATAGATCTGTGCATTAGTGTGAATGCAGCCTATTAGATCCCCCGTGGTCTATGATGGGATCAGTAATCAAACTGCAGTAAAACTGTGAAAGAGAAAAAAAAAAGGAAAGAAAAAAAAATTATAAATTAAAAACAAAATCACACTGCTCTTGCCTGGATAATTAAAGCACACTTACTGAAAGCACTCTATGACTGTTCCTTGTAATAGGTTTAATTATTCCTCTTTATTTACTATTTGCTTGTATGTTTTTAATTCAAGTCCCATACACTTTTTCCCCCGGTTTCACAGACAAAGCTTAAGCCAATCCCAGACTAAAACGCATGTTTGAGCTGTTTTAACTGAAAGCAACTTGCACGGATCTATTTTAAAATATGTCAGTGTCATTGTTTTGTCTCAAGATGCTCACCAGAAATGTTGTTTTCTAAGGCACATTTATAAAAGCTACTTAAATACCCTAATTGAACTAAGGCCTAATCCTGGCTTAGTCTATGCCCTGTCTGTGAAACCGAGCCTTAATGTTGCCACATTTTACTAGTTAAATAAAGAATACATAAAAAAAGAGAAACCAAATACAATTATTTTTGTACTCATTAACTATACCATCAAATTAAATGTTCATTTTATTAAAAAACCAAGTATAAATCTCATAAGGTTAGTGTTTTTAAGCATTTGAACATTTATTCCAAAATAATAACTAGAGGCAGTAACAATTTAAACAAGAGAAGGCCAGAGAGACACAAACTCCTGCTGTAACTTTATCTGCTGGTGTCGCTGTTGGACAGTGTTACTTTAAAAAACGAATAATTTATACACTTTTTGCCTGATATATACATAAAATGTATATGTATTTTTTTTACTTTTTCAGTCTCTGTTTTGCTTACATTAGCCCACATTTGTTTTGTTTTTTCACGCCGGAACATTCAGCTCTATACAGCAATTTTCAAGTACAGGTATGAAACAGCATCACAAACTCTTTTCAACCACATATCGTTATTTCTGCGTTACAAATATTCATATTATCACTACAGTATTCCCAGTTGGGCCAAAAACACTGATGTCTACGGTAGCGATCAAAAAAGAGCAAATCACCTTTTGAAAGTAATTTGGCGCTCCAAATAACGATTGTATCGATTACATCTTTACGCCAGTAGGTGGCGACAAGTGAATGTTGAAAAATGTATGCGTGTCATTGAATCATTCATTCAAGAGATTCATTCAAAATTCATCCAGTTATGAAACAAGTGAAGTACTTATGAGTGAGTCATTGAATCATGCAATCAAACTGATTAAACATTTTAAATAGACTGCAGCAATTGATACTGTCAAAATAGATGTAATTGAATTGTGATCTCTATTGTAAACAAAAAAGATTGTGATTCTTAATTTATCCATAGTAGAGCCCGACCGATATATCGGCGGGCCGATATTATCGGCCGATATTAGGCTTTTTCCAAACTATCGGTATCGGCATTTATGATGGCCGATAAATGAATATTTTTTTAAAAATAAAAAAACCGGACGAAACACCTCTCAAACACATTGAGTGTTGGTGTTTCATAGTTTGTCCACCAGAGGGCGCTCTACAACGTACCGGCTGGCAACACCACCAGCTGATCCAGCAGAGTCATGCTGAGCTTCAGCGCTCTGAGCGCTGCATTCACAACACAGATCATCCGCGAAATGCATGTAAGTTGGCAACGAGACATACATTGCTTGAATTGAATAACAGTTAAAAGAACATCCCCATCAGTTCTCTTAACTCAAATAACATGACACAATTTGTAACTGCCAAGTCCAGTTTTGCTGTTACATGTAAGCCAAGAGAGCTGGTAATTACGCTAGGTTACAGTTGACTGACTTATTTTACCTCGGACAATGTGACTGAATAAAATGTATTTCTTTAATAGTCTGACAGTTTGACATCATGAGACGCATCATCTCTCCCCTGCCCGTTATTTTGAAAAAGTATACATATTTCTAAATTATAACTTATCATAGACGCTAACCACAAAGCTAGCTAATGCCATGGCTATCAGTGGGAGACCGCTAACATTAATGCGCCTTGAAAAACACAACAAACTTATTCTGCCTAAATAAAGTAATGATTACTGTATTTATAACTAGTATATTTGTAGTTCCAGTCTCTGCATTGTAAATCGTAAGTTAGGCTCATGAAGAGTGAACGAAAGTGCGTGACTTCGTTCAGACGCCGCATTAACGAGTCAAATAATGGATTACACGAGTCATCATCAGTAACGTTAGTAGATTTTAGAAGGCAGGCAGCAAATGATGATTGAAAATGGTTTGTGGTAGCTTGATGGATAGAATTAAAAGTGCATGTAAAGGGATAAGCAAGTTGACATTGTAATTATAAGGTGGCTCATATTTATACTGTATATAGTTTATGTTTTGCTGTTGTTATTTATCAGAACTTCTAGAACTTAACTGAATATTTTTTTTTCCAGTCTTGCTAAAAGTTATATTTATAAAGCTTACCACATCTATTAATACTGGTAACTTTGATTTTTTGTTTTTGTTAGCCTATTGTGTTTTCGTCCAAACGACTTTAAGTTTCATATCTTAAGTTTGTATTTTTATACATTTTATTTATCAGAACTTTAATATATTTTATGTTCCTCTGTTCTGTTGTAACAATAAAACAAACAAGTTTATTTTTAAACTGCATTATCATATTATTTTAGAGAGGCTGAGGGATCATGAATAACTACAAATAACTGATGTATAAGGGAAATCTGTTTGTGTTTTTTTACGCGTTTCTGTTATTTTATTTTTTTATTTTTTATATATATCGGCTGATATATCGGAATATCGGATTTTTAAGTGACCAAATATTTGTATCGGTATCGGCCTTAAAAATCCTTTATCGGTCGGGCTCTAATCCATAGTCAGCTAGAGAAGACAGACAGACAGCCAGACAGACAGATAAGACAGATGTGAACAAAAAAAAGTGACAGCAAAACTCAATATCCATTCCACCTTGAAGACTGCGTTTCCACAAAAACAGACCACAGAGATCTTTAGAAAGCCAACATCCATGAAAAAGCTGCAATTGCCAAAACTGTAAATCACAGACACCAACGCTAAAATGCAAAAAAGATGACATGGTGTCATGAAAAAAATGCTGTCATGGTGTCATGATTGTGAATTTTCAACTCATAACCAAGCACTACTCGAGCACTTGCCACAAATGTGCTGACAAATACAAGACTTTTCATCAAACTGACGAGCTGCTGTCACAGAATTACAGTTTGATTCGTAAAAACAGCAGGGTGACAATCACGAACGGGCCATTTCTGGAGAAAGGCATTTGATCAGTTAAAACAGGAGGGAACACCCAGATGCCATTAGCCAAAACAGCCCATTTTTTTTCCCACTGTGAAACTGCAAAACAACGATATTAAGATGACAAATGCTTCCCAAGTGACCACAAAGGCACAAATTACCTCTGAGACCGAAAACAAATATTTAGATGAAGTTAAAAGCTTCCGATAAACAGCTGTGTGCAGGGACACGGAAAGCAACACAAATCTGCAGGATTTTAGAGAGAACAGCAGCGTTTATTTACGTACCGTCTGGCTGTCGGGGAAATCCATTTTTATCAATTTGTGGGCGCATTCTTCGAAGTCCAAGCTGTGAAGAAAAAACATGAAAACGTCACCTTCTGCATCTCATGCGCTAATGAAATTTAACACATTGAGTTTAACCAGATCCCATGACATGCATATAATTTTAATATATTACATGCAACTGCACCACATAATAAATCAAATGTAATATAGATTAAAAATCAAGACCATTAAAATCAAGCAAAACTATCAAAGCAAAGCATCTGTTGAAGGTTAACAAGGTTAACACCATGATCAGAATAATAATACAGCCCTAAAACCCAAAAGAAAATGCAAAATATGTTCACACTCAAGGAGAAATGAGGCTTGCTATCTTAAGCAGGCTGACACTTTTGCCTGTCCTGGGATTGGGTTGGCTCTCCAGTGCTTCATTTAAGGTCAGCCCAAGATTCTTTCACTTTGAAGCATATATTGGACACATTATAGGCCAATGTTTACTGTGGAGCTGCTGGATCTGTAGCAGCATGGATAAAGTTAAATTATAGCTATGATATGAATTTGCATTCTAAATTGAATGTGATGTACCATGAAAAAAAAAAAAAAAATAGAAAACATCTTTCTATTGTGTTCAGCAGGATATTGTGATTTACACACAAAATTATTTATAGTGTGTGTGTGTGTGTGTGTGTGTGTGTGTGTGTGGGCATGTTTTCGTGAAATATCAGGACACAAATGTGTACAATGACATGGGTATGACATAGGTATTACAAAAAGAGGGTGAAATATGAGGACGTTCCCCATGTCCTCACTTTTCAAAATGCTTATAAATCACACAGAATGAGTTTTTTTTCACAGAAAGTGAACTGCACAGTCTCCTGTGAGGGTTAGGTTTAGGGACAGGGGCAGTGTAAGGGGATAGAAAATACGGTTTGTACGGTATAAAAACCATTACGCCTATGGAATGTCCTCACATTTCACAAAAACAAACGTGTGTGTGTGTGTGTGTGTGTGTGTGTGTGTGTGTGTGTGTGTGTGTGTGTGTGTGTGTGTGTGTGTGTGTGTTACAAATGATTGCTTTCTCAACTTATGAACCGATATCAATTCCTAAATCCCAAGGATCCATCTTCCAGTCTAAGCTGTTTTCAGTTTATGAATGAACAGACCACTGTAGCACGCATTCCATCCAAAATCCAAAAAATAGCACTAAGCTGTATGTTTTGTTACTTTTGAAGTGAAAAAGTCTCAGATATCAAATTCTTTCCATTTTATTATGAAATTCAAACAATAAATACCATTTTGCCACCCTTTAATGTGGTGTGACAGATTGCTGTTTCCGCCTCAGATCAAGTGAACCGGCATGTGAATGGATCAATTCTTCTGCTTTACTACTAGTTACAGCACAATATATTATATAATTATGCAATTATAAACTTTGTATAATAACGTCCTTGTGTGTAATTTAAGTGTTTGTATACAATTCATATTATAGTAATGTAGTACCAACTCCCTGTATAGTTTACAGCATTAGTTGTTTTCCTTGAGAAAATGTGCCATTTACTATACCTGATATATCTATAAATTAATCAATACAGAATAGAACTGAATCTGTATGAAATTGAAATCAAACTCATTTATGACCATTTGTTTATAATGAATCAGTCAAGATGAGACAGGGCTCCAGACTAACATTTGAGAGCGGTGGCACCAGCGCCACTAAGATCTTCAGATGGTGACACCTGCACCTGATTTGGTGGCCAGGAGGGAAATTCATCAAAGTTAATTTTATGATAAAATTACTATTGTTTTGCATTGTTTTGTTAATAAGTGCAGTTACTAATAATATTACATGTTTGTTTATTGGAAATTTAACAGTGAAGCACTGAGCTTGAATTGATATGCAGATAAAATTAACATTTTTTTTTATATATATTCTAACTCTTATTAAATGTTCCATTGATCTTTTATATTATCATCCTGAACTGACTGACAGCTTCAGTGATTATAAAAGGAGCGCTCTTGTTTTCTGAGTAATTTAGTCACTATTTGAAGAACAGTTTGATTTTCATGAGACTTTATAAGTACTTTATATATATTTATATATACTTTATATATTAAGAAGTGGAAATGGCTAATAAGTCAAATAAGTGCTCATATGCCGCCATCTACTGGTTATAGTGGTCATTACATGTCTTTTTTAAATAAAAGTGCTTGTTTGCCACAAAGTGGCCTACACCTTTAAAGGAACACGCCACTATTTTTAAAATTAGGCTGATTTTCCAACTCCCCTAGAGTTAAACAGTTGAGTTTTACCTTTTTTGAATCCATTCCACCGATCTCCAGGCCTGGCGGTAGCACTTTTAGCATAGCTTAGCATAGATCATTGAATCTGATTAGACCATTAGCATCTCGCTCAAAAAATTGACCAAAGAGTTTCGATATTTTTCCTATTTAAAATTTGACTCTTCTGTAGTTACATTGTGTACTAAGGCCGACGGAAAATGGAAAAGTTGTAATTTTCTAGGCCGATATGGCTAGGAACTACTCTCATTCCTGCTTAATAATCAAGGAATTTTTTTGCCGTACCATGAGTGAGATGCTAACGGTAATCAGATTCAATGATCTATGCTAAAAGTGCTACCGCCAGACCCGGAGATCGGCTGAATGGATTCGAAAACGGTAACACTCAACTGTTTAACTCTAGCGGAGTTGGAAAATGAGCCTATTTTCAAAAAAATAGTGGTGTGCTCCTTTAATCTTTTAGTTTTACAAATATCACATTAAAAATAACATTAAAATTAGATCATATTTAGAGCTTTTAAGTGCTGGAAAAAGTGTGAAGCACTTGAAAAGTGCTTGCATTTCACTGTCAAAAGGTTGTCCAAACCCTGAGATGAATAATGTAAAACAACAAAACATTTGACTATTTCTTTCACAATACCAAGGGTGTTACTACATTAAATTCATGGTGAATGTTTATGATTTGTGTACTGAAAATCCTTAACTAAAGTTAGCTCAGCGCAGTTCCCTTCCACTTTCGTTTCGTTTGCCATTTGATGTTTCTAATATGTAACCAAAACGGCAGCTCTTATCAGTTGGGCAATGTGGTGGGTGCAGCAGTGTGACCGCTAAAAACAATATAGTCGCACCAGCAGGAAAAAGGGTCACAAAATAGACCGTTTGGTCGCAATCTGGAAACCTGTGACACAAGATGACTACACCCTTTATGTTTAACTCAATACTGGCATTTTAATTAAATAGGGTTTGTTTAGATCAAAGTCTTTCAAGGCTGTCAGTGCAAAGCAAACTAAAGCAATGGTCATGAGCCTCACATCTCTTTCAGACATTTCTGCCAGAATTCTGCATCTATCAGTTAGTTTCACAAACTGCTGACAAACACAGTCATGTGACGCCCACAGATACTAATCACTCCTGCACACAAACCAAAACAGCATGAGAAACCAACTCAGCTAAATGCTTTAGTTTACAGAGTGGGAGTGTGGTTAAGTCTGACCAAACTAGAATCTCCATGACAATTTTATTTCTGTTCTAAATAAAGTTCACTCTGCTCTACTTCTTTAATGTTTGAATGCTGTGCCATTACCACTTCAAAGGGCAGGGGCAGCCAAAAAGAGAGACGTGGGGGCTAGACTTGACACTACAGGTCCCATGGTGCACAGTTAGCCCCTAGGACAAAATCCATATAAATGTCACTCAACACAGTCCCAATTCACATCAACCGAAAGACTGGACAGTTGAGCAGTACACAGTGAGTACAGCACTATACACAGTGCACCATTGAATCAAACAACACTGTCAACAGTGTCGTTCCAAAACTGTATGACTTTCTTCTGTGGATAAAGGATATTAACGTCTTTTTCTTTTTGCCTTTCTTTTTTCCATACGATGGAAGTCAGTGGTAACCAACACTTCATCTTCATATCTTTTGTATTTTATTGAAGGAAGTCAGTTATTCAGGTTTGGAACGATATGAGGGTGTATAAATGACACAAATTTCGTTTTTAGGTGAACTATCACTTTAAAAATGGACTATTTACTTTAATAATCATTCCTGGTCATAGACTACTGTTCAAAAGCTTGAGATAAGTAAGATTTTTTTATTTTTTGAAAGAGATTAATATTTTTATTCACCAAAGATGTATTCAATTGAATAAACAATGACAAATTTCATTTTTGTGTGACATGTTTTTAAAAAAAAACCCTACTATTTACTTAATAATCGTTCCTGGTCATACACTATTGTTCCAAACATTTGAGATAAGTACATTTTTTAGGACATTTTTTTTTTTTATTCAGCAATGATGTAATAATACATCAAAAGTGACAGTAAAGACATTTTTAATGTTACGAAAGATTTCTATTTTGAAATAAATGCTGTTCTTTGAGGACTTTCTATTAATTAAACATCCTAAAAATGCTGTTTTCAGCATTGAAAATAATAATAAAAATTTGATCAATTTATTGCATCCATGTTAAATAAAAGTATTAATTTCTTTAAAAAAATTAAAAATACAAATATTGCAGACCTCTAATGTTTGAACGGTAGATTATAATAATGTCAAAATGGCCAAACTTACAAAAGTAGTTCTCTACTCTCTCCTCTATATAAAAAGAAAGAAACCCCACTACGGGAATCACAGGGTTGTGCCACAAAACGAACACACTTGATTTCAACAGAAAAATAGCTGGGCTAATCTAATTTCCTACTGGGTCATACTTTTTCCTGTCCATACACGAGCCTCGCCTCTCCTCCGGGCGAGGGATTTGTGGGCTAAATCAGTTTCATCCCGACCTCAAAGGCAGTTTGTAGAAAGGGAAAGTGAGAACCATTGTTGTGCCTCTCTCTTTTATCTCTGCCCTCTTTCTGCACTCAGGGCAGTTAAGAGAGAGAAGGCAGCACCAGGCGACCCCACACTGAGCTGCAGTAGAGCGATGTGAGACACCAGGTTTGTTTTAAGAGGTGAATCCAGCTGCCAGCAGGCAATTTTAAAGACATTAAGAAAGCCGGTCGACTCCCAGCTGGTGAAATATTTAAAGACTTGTTACATATACAGAAACTGAATGAATAAAGCTTCATCACAGCCACATATATTATGTTCGAAATGGTACCGTAGAGCTGTGATCAAATACAGAGTAGATTCACTTAACAAAAAACAGGTTCAAATTAAGCTAATATGCATGCAAAGCCTGTTTTTGAATGTTAAGTTCTAAATACAAAAACAGCCTGTACTGCATCTTTGACGTGCGAGTGCTCGGCAGCCTCGAGGCGCTGAAAGGTTTAGTGCTTTCCAACGATGGAAGCCTTTTTAAAGCTTCAGGTCAATAGAAGTGAAAAAGGGAAGCTGTGAGGCTGCCTGAGCCATAAACACACTCACAGCGGAGTAGAGCTGGGCGATATGACGATATTATTGTATATCGACGATGTCTTGCAGGTATCGTGATGTAGATTATAACAGTCAGTTACCATATGCTCATCGACAATATCAAGAAAAAAAAGAGACAAATATTTCTCACATAGCCCCATAGTTACCATACACATTTATTCACATCACATGCAACAGCATGAATTAAATAATTTCTATAGACTAGTAGTTAGTAGGGTTAGGAAAAGAAAATCAATTCCAATTCTGAAATCCTATCGATTTTGCTTATCGATTCCTGTGTGCGCATTTTAATGTGATTTTAAACCATTCTTTAGGCACAAGACAACGCGAAAGGGAGGCGCTTTAGAGATTTTAGAACCATTTTTTCCTTACTTTTGTCATTGTCACATTTTTTCTTGATTACACATCTTGATTTGATAATTTCTTATTCGTTAGTTACCGTTGCTAATCATTTTTATGCTATTCATTTTGTTCTGCAGACAAAAAAATTAAACTATTCTATAAATTCGGAATAGAAGTGATATCTCCCATTTAAAAACAATAATGTTATCAAGTATTTCATTTTGGTCTGCAGTCTAATAAAAGGTAAACATCAAATAAAATGGTAGCAGCCTTTGTAACTGCATCGGTTTCTGAATATTAATTTAAATAGTGTATATAATTATAAAAAATAAAAAACCCACAAACATGACATATACAATTTAGTTATATTGCAAAAGTCAATATATAAAAATTATATTTCTTCATTTTTTTTAATGCACGCGTTCAGTTTCCAAAGTTGCCAGCTCCGTTACAGCTTATTGGGAGTGTTACACTCTGCAGTAGGTTAAAAAAATAATATTACACGGGCAGGGGTTCTCAACCCTGGTCCTCGAGGCCCACTGTCCTACAGAGTTTAGCTCCAACCTTGATCAAACTCAGGCCCTGTCCATACGAAGCCAGAGCTTTCCCTATCCAATCCTTTTTTTTCCTCGTTTGAATAAAAATCTGCGTACACACGAGAGCAATGAAAACGACTCCAAACGATGTAGTATACATGCCAGGCCAGTATTTGGTGCTGTAATTCTGCCACAGAAATACACTAAAAACAGAGAAGAAGAGTTGTGACTAGAAGGTAGGAATGGTAGGAAGTGAGGCAAAAATCTCACAAAATAACAATAAATAAATGTGCTACTTACCAGATGTGTTTTATTAACTCCTACACCCAACCCTAAACCTACCCTTACAATAATGCAAATACACTAATAAAATGACACAATATTGATGTGCGCATGCCCAGTGCCCGTAGTTGTATCCCTTTCTAGTCTTACCCGCGTGGGACGTGGTGTGATGACATCACTGTTTCACCAGATCAAAGGATTGTCTGTACACACAAAAACGCAAGGGTGTCGTTTTCAGATTTATCTACTATGGGACCCGGTTTAAAAAAAATATCGGTTTCAGGCTCCCAAAATGCCGGATCCGTGTGGATGAAACGCTGATACGGTACAAAATTTGTACGTATACAGCTAGACGCGTCTCCGTGTGGACGGGGCCTCACCTGCCTGTAGCTTTCTAGTAATCCTGAAGAGCTTAATTAGCTGTTTCAGGTGTGTTTGATTAGGGTTGGAGCTAAACTCTGCAGGACAGTGGGCCTCAAGGACCAGGGTTGAGAAGCCTGTTCTAGGAGAGTTGGGAAATGAGCCTATTTTCAAAATAAAGTGGAGAGTTCCTTTAAGCCTAGTCCCAGACTAAAATGCATGTTTGAGCTGTTTTAACTCTGAAAATATGTCATTTTTGTCTAGATAGACGATGTAATCGGATATCACAATTTTTTTATTAATAAAATATTATCAATAAAATATTTTTATACCGCCGAGCCCTACAGCGGCATATGACCTGGTGCTTTCTAAGGATACATGAATATTCAATAATTCAACTTTTTATTCAATCATTAAGTTCCCTTAAGGGTCATTAGGCTAGTTTCACAAACGTTCCCCGTCTCAACACTCACCATTTAGAGAGTGTGAAGTCAGATGTTGTAATAGCATCACTAATTTAAACTTCAGTAACAAAAAAAGCCCTCAGAGGTTAAGTTTGTAAATTCAAATCATTTGCATGAATCAGTTGAAAATGTCCATGAGCGAACTATATCAAAAACAATTCAACAATGTTCTTGTATCATACAATGTTCTACATACAATATAAACAAGACTCTGTGTTCATTAAAATATTTTAGTAATATAGTGAGATCATTTTGAACTCTGATCCAAAAATTAACTTGCATTATACTAAAAAACGCATGATATAAACATGTAATTGTGCGTTAATTATTAATGTTTAAGTAAAAATGTACAAAAAGTTAAAAATGTTATTTACCTCTATTTATTAAAAACTTAAATATTCTTCCTTGAGCTCATTTGATGATATTTATCTAATCTTATACATTGACCTATATTACTTTTAATTATAATGACCTATTTAAAAGGCACAATATGTAAGAATTTTGGATTAAAATAGCCAAAAACCACTAGAACAATGTTATATATTTTGTTGACTTGTGTACTTGCATTATCCCAAATGTTTCCAACAATGTCGAGAGAAATAAGCAATTTTAACCAGGACACAAAAGTCTGTGCGTCGCCCTTTTAATGACATCATACCTGCGTTACCCTCAATTTCTGGTTTTATTTTGTAGAAACCATGGAAACGTCAAAGACGCTTTAATAAATTATCTGTCTGATTAGACAGGTGAGCAACTGTTTGGATACATTCATCGACAGAAAACGAATCATTGTTATATAGCTCAATACAGTCAGTCTTTTTGTTTAAATCTGGTTTTCTTGATTTACCACGAGTACCATGTTTTACCATGCCTTATATCGATCTAGCTTACTGCAGTGTGCAAAAAGTGTCTCAAAGTAGCCGCCGAGCGAATGCACAGAGTAGCATTATAACATAACTTTCAACACACTCAAATAATGTATCCAATGACAAAACAGCGCTGCGTACGCATGACCAGAAAAAGCGGAAGCGGTCATCTGTGGCATAATAAAAGATCCGCGAAATCAAGGCGTCGTCAAGCTACGCATTTGTTTTGAATAAGCGACCTCTAGAGGCAAAAAATTACATTTTATGGCTTTAATTGAGAGACTACATGGAATATTTGCACTTGTAAAAATTAATCTGTCACACCACAGAATTATTTAAACTAAAGCAACCTAAATACCTTAAATTAATGTTAAAAACTGATGTTTAAAAAAAAGCTCATGGGCATGTCATGCATCAACAACCCAAATATCAATCTCAAGATATATGTGAATTAAATATAGTCAAAAAGCTGAAAAACTCCCGCTCCATGCCCATGAGAGGACAGTCATACTGCGAAACGGTCCTGTGATGTCAAGGGAAATAGACTCATGCTGCCTTCCTCCTACTCTCATCAATCAGCCCCTGAATTGTTGTTTAAACCATTTTCAAACACTCTTGATATCAAAGGATAGCTAATTTTGAAGTCTTTCACCACAGCAATTTCTGATCTGTGATGGCACTTCTGCTGCTCGGTGCCGGCAAAATTCAATTAAAAACAACTAATCTGAAACGTTATTAATTTAATCTGAATGCTGGGGCCCTCAGGGGATCAGGAGCTGTGGTCTCAAAAAACAAGAAAATACAGCCTCATCTCTTGCACATGGGATCTCAAATGTAGGTTGTTTTTCAATTCCAGCCAAAATAAGCCTTTGCACAGACTATTTCTGGTGGCTTATAGAGCTGCTCCCATTCTGCTGATAGAAGCCAGGAAGACGACAGAGTATCACCGGATCACATGACGCACCGCACACACACTCACCTTGACTGGATGGCGAGGTAAATCGTTCGACGGAATGCGACCAAGTTCACCTCTGTCTGGTCGAAAATGGTGACTTTCTCTTCATCTAAATAAAGAGAAGAAAAACTTAGTACAGTTCAACAGGAAAGAGAGCCAAAAAGATGAAACAGGCTGGCTGAAGTTTGTCATATGATATGTCTCCCTCCAGAGGTCAATAGTACTTGTTCTTTACAGAGTCATTTTAATTCACAGGCTTAGCCTTTTTTGATGAAGCAAATAACAGAGCTAAGCTCATCTGATCACAGGAACGAAACTAAAGAACAGCGGAGAGAGACAGCTTACACCCTCAATGACAAGAGGTACTTGAACCCTTACATTATAATCAACGAGACATCCTACAGAAGTGACATATTCAGGAACATCTAAAAACAGAAGAGCGGCAGATGATGTGTTTGGCGCAAAGGAGTCATAATTTTTTTGGGGGAAGGGGGACAAGATGGAACATTTTATTCTAATTGATATACTACACATCTCAAAGTAATAAAATGTTTTAAAATTGCAATTAAAAAAATTAAGTACAAAAAAATAATATATATACACACACACACATCTCTGATTTTATGTACCGATTTGGACCTGACTAACTAATATCTATGTTTATTACAGAGGTGGGAGGGGTTTTTTTGGGACGTGGGTGTTACAGAAGGTCATTTGCTGTGTTCACGTGCAGTATCTATGATGTACATATATTATTGATATAACCTGACGCTGACATTAAAATGGGCAGTTTTCGTGATTTGGCTCCATTCATTCATTTTATAATTACATTTTTTTGTCAGGATATTGGCAAGCATAGACATTTGTGCTTCCGGACAGGATTAGATTTCTCAGAGGACCTTTGAGTTTGCAGAATTTTTTAAAATTTAATTTGCTCTGAAATTATTACTGACGTTGTGTGAGACAAACAAACAGACATGGCAGATTCGGACAGGATTAAAATCACAAAGTATATCTGTGAAACACAAATTTCTCAAACATCCTCCCTGAAAACTAGTCCCGTCTGAATAGGGCAAATGATACAAAAACTACATCGATTTCTTTTTCTTTTACACCCCTAAAAGAATAAAAAAGTTAGATTAAACTTTTTCTCTAATTTTAACATCTGAAAACCAGTTTGGGCAAAGATGAAGCAATTATGTAAAAGGTGCTATAGTGAGCATTAGCATAATGGCAAATAGCAAATGTGGGATATTCATATTGAATTGTATTAATTAATGGAGACATCTATTAAATATTAAAGGAGTAGGCTACTGAAATATAGGGCAACAGAAACTTTTCTTATAAGCTAGTTTTGTGCATTTGTATTTATACTAAATGTGTTGATAAAGCCATTCTAGATAGGCCTACCATAAAAACCATGTTGTTCATTTTAAAGTGCCCCTATTATGCTATTTTAAAGTTTTCTAATTGAGTTTTGGAGGTCTACAACAACAGTTTTACATGCATCAGAAGTACAAAAACGGTTTCATTTTCTCATAATATACAGTACATTGCACATCACCACAATGTTCAATGATTTTCAAACGACTCGATGGAGAAATCACTTTCTCTAAATCCCTCCTTTCCATGAGCTACTGATAGCTCTGATTGGCCAGATGACCCAGTCTGTTGTGATTGGTCTACCACGTAGAGTGTGTACTTCGGAAGCTAAACGACCATTACAATAACTGATCTTCTACTCTGTCCGGAGGCTTCTTAAACCTCAGCGATTGTACACACTGTAAAGACAGTAACGATGACATTGATTTTACATCAATACATCCTTGCTCCATCCTTTATCTTTACTGAAAGTAATAAAGAATGACAGACAGTCTGCATTAATAGACAGTTTTAGGTAATACTGCAGCCCACAGCTGATTTACAGAAGTATTCAGTAAGACAGTAATAAAGTGAGCTAGCCAGAGACCTACACAATATGAAACACAATGTGCGCGCAGTAAGTGGACGGGCAATATGCTAATGTTTCATCTTGACGTCACAACGAAACAGCTTACGATTCCTTTAAAAAACAACACGTTTAATTGACTCAGAGTCGACTTTTGAGAGACAATAACTTTATATACGGTGCACTTTCAGATTTTAAACTTTGCAGGATGTTTTCATTCACTTAGAATTATGTTACACACTACATAAAAAAGGTAATTTTCAATAGGGGCACTTTAATAAGAGTAGAGTTCTAAGAATAATTCAGTTAATAAATTCAGAGGTCTAATTCAGTAAGAATATATACATTTTACCCTTTAAGAATGAGGTTTTAAAATTGTACAAATGTCATTGTTTGTGTTAATGAAATAATGTATTTATATATACACACATATAAACATCATTAAAAGTAACCATCACCCACTCGCGTACTGAGGTTTGTTACTGGCACACATTACGGAAGAATGCAAATGCAGATTCTTGGGCAGAGTATGTTTCTGGCCTAAAACTAAATAACAACTGTTTTAAGTGCAAGAAATATTGTTAGTGGACCTTAGAGAGGGAAGAAAAGTAGATATTTTCCCTTTAATGCCTGAAACACAATGTGCTACACTCTGGAACAGGCAGTCTCCTGATGGCCATAGTGTTTTATGCAGTTTTCCTCAACTCAAGGACCCACGGGACCATATGAGCAGGATTATCTAGGGGAACTAATGCAAAGCATTGTCCCCAAACACCCGCGCTTGCATAAAAACTCAAGCAAGAACAAGGTTCATAAATGAGAGGATAGCGCCACCACACTCATATAGTAACACTGAATTTTAATACAATTGCGCGCTTTTTTCCCCCCAAGCATACAGTAAAGAATGTGACAAGATGAATATTTAAAATAAATACCTTCTCCAGCTACCTCCTCTTCACCTTCCTCCTCTTCATCTTCATCTCCACTGCCGCCAGCATCATCTCCAGAATCGCTGCTTCCTTCATCAAGAATTTCTGAGGTATGAAAAGACAGATCAATTACACGTTTTAACTTGTAATCTTTGAAGTAATTAAAATATAAGTGGTTGGTAACTTCATATGTTGGTCAGACGCAGGGTTAATAGTTTAATTTTGCTTTGTATTTTGGTTTACATTTTCAATAGAAAACTGTGAAGTGGACCAGACTTAATGCCCATAGTTGTCACAGTTTATTTGTCTTTAATAAAGAGCCAGACAAGTTACTGTAGAGAAATCCACTGCTGTGTAAGTCTCTATCGATTAAAATGTCATCCTACTTGGAATTTATTTGAATTTGACTTTAGGAAAAAGCGACAAACGTAACAAACACACTCTTGTCTTTGCCCAGGTCTCCTGTTGGCGTCTTGGGTCACAACTAAGTTCTGTCACTTTCTCCACTGCTTAAGGATTCCATTAGCTTTGCTTCTCAAGCCGTAAATGGAGTAATCATCTCCGCATCAGAGAACAAGCATCTCCAATTGTTGCAATCAAGGGCCACCATTTTAGCTTCCTGTACCATATGGCTGTCTCCAGTCCGTTGTACAATTAGTAGACAATTAAAATTCAAATGCGCTAGCAGAGACGGTGCATCAGAGGGCATCTCTTTTAATAGGTGGTAATGAGAAGAACGGAATATGCATATAGCAAACGAATCATTAACTCACCCCGTTTAATTGCTTTGTACTTCTCCTCATTCTCCAGGAAGTCGGGATCCAACTTGAAGACATCTGCAAAAGGAATATTGTTGATGTAAAGCACATATTCGTTTGCAATTACACGTTTCGCAGCAATTAAGTCAGTGCCAATGAGATGTAATCAGAGGCAATTACCCATAAAGAAAAATTTGCTGTGTATTAGTCGTATTACATAAAAAGAGCTTAATGTGATAATGGCTGTTCATGTTCCCAGAAGGCATGCTTGTATGGATTTTCAATTAGCGCACTTTGTCTCAGAAGCCTCAAAAAAAGATGCTTATCCGTAAACATCAGTACAGACAGTGGCTAAATATGAGAACTGAGAGAGCAAAACCCTCAATTATACACAGACAGTGCAGGGACTGCAGATGCTGGTTTGAGAGCATGCGTTCCGTCGTGGGTGGCTTTAGAGAGAAATAAGTCATCCATTATGATCGTATCAAGGTAATTAGCTGCTAAACATGAGAAATTGAGGCCTGGCAGGTTAGGTGAGTGAGGTAGTGAATCTTACTCAATGAGGCAATGATGAAAGGAAGAACTGTTTTTTGTCTAAATAGTGGAGATGATAAAAAACAAAAAGCATTCGTTTCATCATGACTGACACAGCTAAGAATTAAAACTACACTACACTTCATGTGACACTGAAGACTGTAGTAATAATACTGAAGGAATAAATTACAATAGTTATTTAAAATTGTAAAAATATTTCACAATATTACTGTTTTTACTGTATTTTTGACCAAATAAATGCAGCCTTCGTGAACATGGGACATTAAGGAACATTAAAAACTTTACCAACCCCAAACTTTTGAATGGCAGTAACTGAATTCATATTCCTTGAACCTCAAATTGGTACTTATTGAAATCCAAAATCAGTAGTTTACTGAAATCTCAAAACAGTGGTTGCTAAAAATGGCAAATTTACAGAATTTTCTTTATCGAAGAAAAAAAAAAGATTATTTATAAAATTATGATATTTAGCAAAAAAGACTGCTAAAAATGCAAAAAATATAAAATAAGTGGTATATAAAATCTTAAATCAGTTTTTACTGAAATATCAAATCAGTCATCTATTCATTATCACTCCTTTTATGAAGAAAGGGAAAAGGTTTAAACACTCTGAAATGTGTGAATAAGTGCGGCTGATCTTACTTAAGATATCCTCTGTGTTGTATTCATCCTCCAGAGGAAGCATGTGCGTGAACTGGTCTTCCTCCTCCACTAGGTCAAGCCCATCTGGGATGATGGGGTGGTCCTTAAACCCATCCTTCCTGATGGCAAACATCACCTCAATCATGTACTGTACACGCTTATCTATCTCTGACTCATGTAAGATGTTCCTCAGACGTTCAAAGATGGCTGAAAATAAATAAAAATTACAGTGTAGATATCAAGTAAGATAAAATCATCCATTCAATAATGATAACTAGGAAAAATTGTTAAGAATGTACCATTGATGCCTCGGGGAGAGACCTCTGTCAATTTGAGACCACACTCTTTTAGAAAGCTGATGGCAACCTCCACACTGTCATCAGTGGGTCTTTCCAACAGCAGGGTTAACATCTCCAGGCACAGGACTTCATGTGCCTTCGGGACAAATTTGTTTTTAAATAATACAGTACATTTAAAAAACCCTACTCTACAGTCTAAACAAAAATCTGTTAAAGCTCCAAAAGGACATACCACATTCTGGTTGATGAGATGAGCCACAAACTTAGATGCTGTGAGACATTGTTGCTGAAAAGAAACAAAAAAAATTAGAATATTTAAATCAGTGCTCCATTTAGAAACCCAGCCAGCTTCATAAAGACTTACTTTATCATTCCTCCTGTAACCTTTTCGGAAATTGAGGATAAGTCTCTTGAGGATAAGTTCTCCGATCTGAGGAAACTTGGAGTTGATGATGGCTAGCACAGCAGAGTACACATGGGTGAAGATGGGAGAGGCAGCCTGGGCCTGAAGTACAGACCTGGCCAGAAGACCCCTGGAGAGAGACACATCAGGACAGACACATAATCAATGTCAAACATATGCTCTGTTTAAAAATGCTACCTTGCTCTTTTCTGCCTACACATGGAGACCCATAAGGGAATTAGGCATCTACATGGGCAACAACTCATTCACCATACAGATAGCACTCCTCATGAGTAGCACACAAAACAATAACAATAACTGATTTCAATGGAGTTGTGTTAGTATTTTGCTAAGATACATATAGCATGCACATACACTATCTTTCAACAGGTTGGGGGTCACTGAGTTGTTTTTTTTAAGTAAACTTATTAAGTATTAAATTGATCAAAAGTGATAAAGACATGTATAATGTTAAAGAAGATTCTATCCCAAAAAAAATAAAAAAAATAAAATAAATAAATATATATATATTTTTATATATATAACCAACACCAGCCTTTTGAAAAAAAGATTGCATGTTGGGTAAAATAAAATAAAATAAAATAAAATAAAAGTTAGTTCATGCATTCATGACCTCGAGACTAGATTACTGTAATGCTTTATTAGCTGGTTGTCCTGCATCATCAATAAACAAGCTACAGTTAGTCCAAAACGCAGCTGCTAGAGTTCTTACTAGGTCAAGAAAATATGATCATATAACACCAATTTTATCATCTCTACACTGGTTACCTATTAAGTTCCGTATCAATTACAAAGTATTGCTACTGACCTATAAAGCCCTAAATGGTTTAGCTCCAGTGTATTTAACGGATCTTCTATCGCCCTACAATCCATTGCGCTCTTTAAGATCACTAAACTCGAGGCTTCTGGTCATTCTTAGGATATCTAAGTCCACTAAAGGAGGGAGGGCATTTTCACATTTAGCTCCTAAGCTCTGGAATAGTCTTCCTGATATTGTTCGAGGTTCAGACTCGCTGTCCCAGTTTAAAACTAGATTAAAGACGCATCTCTTTAGCCAAGCATTCACATTATAATTACCTTTTATACTACAGTTAAATCGGATCAAAAGCATTAATATTCTGAACAGCAGCTATGCTAATTATTTCCCATCTGCTTTTCTGTTGTTATCTCGGGACACTAGCTCCAGTTTGTATCCAGCCTCTCATGGAGACTTCAGATGCCCCAACACCTGTGATGAGACGACTCAACGCCTGTGAAGAGACGACTCAACACCAGCGTTGTTATGGCCTAAATTAATACATGACTGATTAACTTTTTCTAACATTTTTCTTTAACATTCGCTTTCTAACATTTTTCAATGTACATTTATGAAATGCACTTTCTGTAAAGCTGCTTTGAAACAATGTGTATTGTGAAAAGCCCAATACTAATACATTTGAATTTTAATTGAATAATATTTTATTATATAATATTTTGGCCAAATTAAGCTATCTTAGGAGGTAGCATAATGCCGCCCACTTTCTGAAACAGACTTCAAATTGGGATTGTGCCCATGACGTCTTTAAATGCTGCCTATGTAGACAGCACACTGGGAACAAAGCCATAGATCAATAAAGCACAAGATCAGTAGTTTTTACCTGCCCCTCACAATATTCTCCTGCAGCAGCTCTTGAATAATGTTGGCAATGTTGGAAACGTTCACTTTGTTGATCAGACCATTGATGGACTTCTTCAGGGCTTCCCAGCTCATCCTCTGATACTGCAAACTGTGGAATTAAAAAAAAAGAATGGATGAAAAACCAACTACACTGATCCCATGATGCTGTATCTCTTGAAGGAGACACTTTAAGCCTGTTAACACAGCAGTAATCTTGAATTTCTAATACTTGTCTTTAGTGCCCCATAATAGACCATTTTAAAGGTCACAGTTTGCACAACTGTAATAGTAGGACAAAACACTCAACGCTGTCTGCTTTCCAGTCAGTCTACTTAAGCATGAAACAGCCTGCATGGAAAATGCTGATGGTGAGAAGTTTTGGAGTCGTACGCGGATTCTTCGAGGACAGCTACCCCCCAACACTAATTTCCTGCCCTTAGTTGCTCTTGAGACTGATCTCTGATGTATTGTCTCTATCACCTATCATCCAGTGTCTGGCCTCAAGCACCACTCCACTCCAGCTATAGATATCCCACATCTCTAAGGGACACCTCTATATTTCCTGGCTGGTGACCTCTATTCCTCTGCATGAGGAAATTTAATCGACCCCTTCATTGAATTCAGGTGGATGCGTTTCCCACCATCAATAAATCACAATCTATTCTTATCACAATGTCTGAAAAGACTTCAAAATCAATAAAATTCAAGATGGATCAACAAAGACCACCTATCTTACCTGATGATCATTCCTTATTAGAGCTGGGCAATAAATCTAAAAATTATATTTCGATATTTTTCAGCCTTTTGACAGTATTCAATAAATACTTTAGTATTTGCTCTAAAATGGCTTAAAGAGCTGATTATTATTAGGCATTACATTAAAAAAGATGAAAAGATGCAAAAAATTAAACAGACCATTTTTTAAATAAATACATGTAGTCATATTCTCTCCACACACTGTTTTTCACCAGAGAAATTTAACGCATAAATGTATTTATAAACACCAAAATTACAATACAGAGTAAAAAACGAGTTGTCTACATACTACTGTTCAAAAGTTTGGGATCCATAAGATTTGTTTAATGCTTTTGACAGAAGTCTCTTATGCTCAATAAGACTACATTTATTTGAACATACAGTAAAACTGCAAAATAAAGTTTTTGATATATTTAATCAATGTGGAAACCATCATACTTTTTTCAGAATTCTTTGATGAATGGGAAGTTCAAAAGAACAGCATTTATTTGAAATATAAATCTTCTGTAACATTATAAATGTCTTCTGTCACTTTTGATCAATTTAATGCATCCTTGCTGAATAAAAGTATTTATTTATTTTTTAAAAACCATAAAGACCCCAAACTTTTGAATGATAGTGTATAATAGGAATAATTATGTGCAGAGACTTTCGCTATCATTTTTAAGTGATATAACTTCCATAAAATCATTTTATATCTCTTTAGAGTTTTGAATTGATTCATTGGAAAGGACAGCTTGAAATAAATTTAATTTAAATCTACAAAGTGTAGAACTGCAGAGTAAAGTGAAACCAACCTGCTCTTGTCAGTGATCAGAGCCTGCATCATACGCAGTTTGGCCGGTGGGATGTAGGCCCCACCGGTGCGGGTCAGGATGGGGTCCAGCGCTTCCTTCCTCTTCTTCACTGGAGGCTCCTCGGTGGGAGGTTTATCATTTTTGTCTGGGGAGGCTGACCTTCCCCTCCTCCTGTGTTCCCAATCCCTCTCTCTGCTGGAGCGCCGCTCGTAGCGATCCCGATCGCCATAGCGGTCTCGATCACGCTCACGCTCCCTGGATCTGATGCAAGGACAGCAGAGAAAAATGTCAGATTTGAAAGGTGCGATTTTTTACATCAGGACGAAAAAGACAAGAGCAAATCTGTCAAGAACATAATCACCCGTTTCCCTCACCTACGACCCCTTCCGTAACGTTCTTGAGGAGAGTGAGATCTGGAGCGGGATCTGGAGCGGGATCTAGAGCGTGATCTGGAGCGAGATCTTGACTGTGACCTCTTTCTATCTCTGAAAGGGAGACAGACAGCTACGTTTTTAAGAAAGGTCTGAATTCTAGATAGATTTTGTTAAATCAAGACCTAACACAAGACTTACCTCTCAGGTGAGGAGCTTCTTTGTCTGTTTTTGTTCTCATCATCAGAGGCACGCTGAAACAAACACAGACGTTTTTATTGGATAGCACTGTTTAAAGTACATATAAACTAGGGCTGGACGATATGGCCAAAATTTGCATCACGATATATTTCTTAATTTCGGTCGATATGATATAATTCCGATATCGATATGTATAAAACTATATATATATAAAAGCCTCAGTCACTCCAGCTGACGGTGACGTCACATGCATACCCTCAATACAGAGCAGCACAAAGCACTTATGCACATCCCGTGTGCAGAATGATGCGCTTGAAGCAACACAGGGTCAAATTTATTCATATTTATTAATATATTCTTATTTCAGTTTTAGTCATTTTAGTCCAACTTATTTCAGTTAGTTTCCAAGGCAGCATTTCTAACTTTCATTCAATCTTTTTCCACTGAAGTTTAAGTTTTTCATCTAATATTTAATCGTTTTTCTTTTTATTAGTTTTAGTTTTACAATAACAATACTGCTGTACAGGCGGTGTTTTCTACTCACATGATTACATTTATGATGATATCGATTAATCAAGAATGGATCAGCTCAACAAATTAAAGCTAGGGTAGGCAACTTGCTAAGCTAGCAATAGTAAGCTAGCTTTGAAAGCATAAGATCCCACCCTCCCTTCAAAGTAGGGCTGCGCAATATATCGAAATGATCAAAATATCGCAAATGTACATATCGCAATATGCATATCGCAAGGGCACGCAATATCTGAATGATATTAATAGGCTACTTCAACATTGTAAAAAGTGTACGTTTTAGGTTGATGCATATAGCAGAGAATAGACTGAACACATGACTTACTTATGTGCCTTGCTTGATGTTAAAAAGAGTTATTAAACGCAATAACTTGCGAAAAACAACTCCTTGCAGTCTTGTGCTGTCTGCTGTCTGACACACACACCGAAACATGCGCATAAGCCGTTCTTTTTTCGTGTCTTGTTACACACTCGAACAGTTAAAAATATTGCCAACCTTACCTTAAAAAACAATCAAACATTGTTTAATTATGAATACCCCTAATATAACCAGCATATCCAGAATCTACAAGTACAGATTTAAGGAATTAACATTATGAAAATGCTATATAACTGTAACTCACCTTGATATGTGTGACACTACTCCTTATTTTGTGCCATACACCCTCATCACTGTCGTCCTCACTGCTGTCACTGTCTGAACCGCTGGCCCTGGATGACGCCCTCACCACAGGACTGCCTGCTCGTGGACTCCCATCTCTGAAGCCAGAGCCCTCAGGTTGAGCTGAACCAGAGCGACCCTCGTGTCTACCTGCTTCAGGGTTACACTGGTCATCTGAAAAAGGAAACATTAAAAAGACAAGGTTATCAGACAGCCGCCATCATTCAAAATAAAACAGTGATGAATGAACAAAGATGATGCTGAGAGAAAAGAGGGTCTAACTTTGTTGAGAATGTCAGAGAGGAGTACAGAACAATCAATTCTGGCCACAAACACTTTTAGAGGACTGTCAGTACTCAATCGAGTATCCTGTTACTGTTGCACAGTACATGCATGCCATCAAACCACCCAGGGGTGTATTTCCCATAAGCATCATCAACTATGGTCATTAAAGTTCAGTTGTTACCAGCATAGTTCAAAGATTCGTGTTTCCCAAAAAACATAGTTCCAACTAACTAGGGCTGGGTACCCTTCTTATTTTAACCGGTACTGGTACCTGAAATTAAGCCCCGGTACCCAACAGTACCTTTTTTCTGTAATATTTACCTGCAAATAGTAGTAGGATAGTAGGCTACCTTGTTTTTTTTCACACAGATTCTTTGTTGTCTATTTTCTGTTAATCAAATTAAGACATTACATTTATTTAATTAATCATTTGAATTTAAATAAACTTTCTCAAACAACATGCTGCACTGCTTTATACTGTTAAAATAACAACATTAAAGAAAAACAGTGATTACTACTTAATACTAATACTAACACTAATAATAATATACATTTATTCTACTGTACAACAGTAATATATTTGTCAAGTTAAACCAAACTTTTCTTTTGAAAAGTTGCTGTGAAGACCTTTGAGTTTCTGTGTGTTTATGATATGACGATAGTTTTTCTCAAATTAAACTGTAAAATGCTGATGAAGTGACTCTCAGAGCAGGTCTGGAGATGAAGTTCATTTATTCATGTCCTCATATAGTGAGGCGACAGAGGCTGAAAACAGCATGAGTGTCACGCGTGCTTCTGTGTGTGTGTGTGTGTGTGTGTGGTAAATGAAACTGAGCGTCATGCCATTCATTCGCACAGAGACACGCAGAACATGCAGGATTCATATTTAAAGTATTTTTGTGGTTTAATATTCACAGACACTAATCTATATAGCCAGATGCATTCTCAGGTACCGAAATTTGGCACCTATTGATTTAATGTGAATCAGTACTCCGGAGTAGTACTGAAGTAATTCGGTCCCCAACCCTACAACGAAAACATTTGTAAAAAGTGTGTGGTTAGAACTAAATCTTGCTAGTTTCTCCAATGATGCATCATAGCATGGTGGTTAAGCAGCCAGCGAGTTATGCCGTTGTACAGGAAACACACCGCATCCTTGGAGTCAAATGCTGATTTCTATTCAAGAATGATTCAAAGGATGATTCTTTCAAACCTGAAGTGACATTCAAACCAACAGAAGCCAGAGCTCAATAACAGAGCGTTGAATCAGTGCCGGGGAGCATAAAAGCCCATGAAATAATCATAAAGAGCAGATCATTCTGCCAAGCTCACGACTGGGCCTGTGACTCAACACCTGCTGTGTTTCCTGCAGATCCCTTTGTCAGTTCAAACACAGGCACCAAATAAAGAGAACAAAACAGTGAAGCTTTTATCAATGCAATTTTCACTCTTCCTTCTAAGACATTCACGTTAATGACTTATCACAACACACACACATCAGTGCAGAGGTTTAAAAATGCATGATGGGATGATTGTTAAATGATCTTGAAATGCATGATTGCTGCAGTCGCAGTGTGAAGAGGCTCCCAGACAGCTGGTAGAATTTCCCAATATGTAGTTCAATATCTGCGGCAGCTTCAATTTTATTGAAGAGCACAAAAGAGTGTGATAAATCACGATCAAACAATTTAATATACAGCCCTACATTTTATATACAGCCCTGGGGCAGTGGTGGCCGAATGGTTAGTCGGCATTATAACCCAAAGGTCACGGGTTCGATTCTCAATACCGGCAGGAAACAACTGAGGTGGCCTTGAGCAAGGCACCTGACCCCCCAATCGGTCCCCAGGCGCTGCAGTGAATGGCTGCCCACTGCTCCGGGTGTGTGTGTTCACTGTTCCTAACGTGTGAACTTACTTGGATGGGTTAAATGCAGAGGACAAATTCTGAGTATGGGTTTCCATACTTGGCCTTCATGTCACTTAAAGGGTTACTTCAGTGATTTAGTATTAAGCTTTGTATTTAAACTGGGTCATTTATGCAGTAGAAATGTGAAATTATTTTTGAATTTGGTGCCTTCTAGACTGAGAAAAGACAGAAAATGTATTTTTGTCTCATGTGGATGAAAGACAACTCCTCGCAGAATGCACTTGCTTCGCTGCCCTACGAGGCCACTCCGTACACCGTCGTTTTGTTCTTCATAGTAATAGGAATCATTTTGTTCAGTTAGAGAATAAACACTTCAATTAAAAACTGAACGTGTCTTTTCAATAAAGTGTGAGTGAGCCGAACGAAAGTCACGGCACAGACGCAGCAGTGTCAGATTTCATTCATCACGAAGAACTGAGCAGAACTGAGGTAACGTTAAGCGGCAGTCTGGCACGTTTTCAGATCGCATATGGAAGCTAAACTATCACAGGAATTCATTGAAAAGTTGAAACACTCACTTTGTGCTGCATCGCCCCGTTATGAATGTCCGTGCGGCCGTCTGTGTCTTACATTCTGTGCGTGAGATCTCTCCCCTATGGGCGGGTTGATAACTTGCGGAACAGCTCCATCTAGTGGCTGTAGTCTTTAGCCTCTGGCCAAAAAATCCTCCGATGACGCAAAATGACGATATTTGCGTCATTGGAGGATTTTTTCCAGAAATAAAATGCATAATTCTCTCGTCTGGGGATATGAGGGGGGGGGGAAGTACCATAATTTGTATATACTACCGGGTTTCTACTGATACAAAGCCTAATGCTAAATCACTGAAGTTACCCTTTAACTTCACTAAACCTAATATATTTTAAAATGTCATTTATTCCTGTGAACGTAAAGCTACACTTTCAGCATCATTACTCCAGTCTTCAATGTCACATGATCCTTCAGAAATCATTCTAGTGCATTCAAGTTCAGTTTGAAATACAAATGTTTTGTAACATTAAAATGCCTTTACTACACTGACTTTTGACGTCACGACACACTGTACAAGAAGAGTTGAAGTGAGGGATGCTGCGACCCAGTGGTCTCCCAGAAAACTGCTCTTCCTATTGGAGAGATAAGTCAGATGTGACATCCTTGCTGTTTTGTTTTTCAATATTACATTGGATTAAAAAAAAAAAAAACACACACACACACACTAGTGCTAGCTGTGCCTCATGCCAAATGAGAAATGTGCTGTACAGATATACATATTGACCACTGAACAACACAGCTTCCTAAATAGGTGACATGTGGGATGTGGCCCTGGGCTTTTTAGGGAAAGTTATAAAAATCAGACTCTTATGTGGGAAAGTATCCTTGTGCAGGTGTCAGGAGGCTGGAGGAGACTCGTGTTGCTTACGCCTGGGCAGATTTTGGACGTGCAACAGCTCAGCAAAAGGGATGATTGAAAGCATTTTATGGATGATAACGTGGACTATAAGAGCTAGTGAAGTGAGACTGTTAGTGATGAGCTCCAGAGACTAGGGAGCAATAGATCAGATAAACAGGCAGGAGCGGCGAGGTTACACGTGTCCGCAGCGCTACACTGAGGCCAGATGCAGATGAGCCCTGAGATAAAGAGACCTCTATGGAAAAACACTGATTATTGACTTGACATTGCCGTACAAGGCTAATTTTGGAGCCACCCAAAGCAAATGGTAGCATAATATTAACCCATACACTACTGTTCAAAAGTTTTGAGTCAGTAAGATTTTTTTTTTATAAATGTATTAATTCATTCTTTTATTCAGCAAGGATGCATTAAATTGATCAAAAGTGACAGAAATCTTTTGTAACATTATGTCTAAATTTTTAAATAAATGCATCAAAGAATCCTGGGGGAAAAATGTATGACATAAATATTAAACAGCACAACTGCTTTCAACATTGATCATTTGTTTCTTGAGCAGAAAATCAGCATATTGGAATGATTTCTGAAGGATCATGTGACACTGAGGAGTGAGTAATGATGCTGAAAATTCTGCTTTGCCATCACAGGAATACATTTAATTACATTTTAAAATATTTTATATTTAGAACAGTTAGTTATATAATTTTTAATTTAAAAAATATTTACATATTAAAATATTTGTATTAAAATATACAACCTAACTGTTTTTACTGTATTTATGATTCAAAATGTTTTTTTCCTTTGACACTTAAATCTAATATTATACAGGGTAGATTGACATGAATAAGACACTATTTTCCTTGGATTTATTCTTTTTTTTTTTATGTTTTTATGTCCATTAATGTACTTTCTGAATAAAAACATTGCCTAATATAATTTAAAGCAGGACACTCCAATAAAATACTCTTTACAGTCAAGGAAGACTTACAAAATCACATAAAGGCAATTCTTCCCCTGTCAATAAATATACACGGTAAAGTCTGGTGTGACCAATTCAACATCTCATATAGACAGTAAGCTCATTTCTATTTTCAAAATGAAAACAAAGGTTAGGTCTTTCATTTATAACAGGATTCAATTAATTTAATTTGTTGTGGATACATTTATCCCATTTATTTGACACCTTTTGGAAATATATAAACTCTGCATGGGTTTAACATCAGATTGGTATTTGACATTCTGTCTGCTCAGATGAAGGGCTTCCTTAGCATCTTTATCTGCCTGTTCATTACCAGCAAGACCCATGCAACCCACTATACAATGAAAAGCAATATTAAAATCCTGTTTCATTAAATAGTCCCATAGAATGTGAAAAGCATCATACTGAATCTCAATTTTAAGATTTTAATCCACATAGTTGGTATAAACAAGCCTTTTGTTTGAGGTCATTTTTCACATCAACTGAAACGTTCTAGCTACACAAACCGTGTGTTCACCCACAACAGGTGCGTCTACAGTGAAGCATTACTTTGTCACCATGTTTGTCCTTGTGCTGACTTAGGAAATGTTGGAAGTAAGTCTCAGCTGTGAGGAAACAAGCAGGCTTATGTGCCAATTTAGTGCTGAGGCAACAGTATTCTGGTTATCAGATGTATGGTTTGTTCTACTGAAGATAAACTTAGGATTATTTTAACCATAATACAGCCAACATTCTCTCAACTTTATGTCATTCCAAACCTGTATGCCTTTCTTTTTTGTGTGTTTTAATGAAAGGCAATGTGGTCTAATGTTGTTTTGGACCCCATTAGCTTTCATTGTAAGGACAAAAACAGTTAAAACATTGTTAAAAATATCTTTTGTGTTCAACAGAATAATGGTAAATAAATGACAGAAATGTCCATTTTGGGTAAACTATCCCTTTAACAATGCATGGAAAAATTGATTCACAATCCACAAGCCCTATATCATACACCCGGAGCAAAGCGACGCCAGGTGCGATGCAAGTTTTTTTTGCTTGTTTCAGCCCAACACAGTTATCATTTTCATGTCCAGCGCCGCGTTGATTAAATAGCAAATGCCCTCTGTTCGCCCATTGCCGCACGAGGTTATTACACTCTGCTTATTACACACACAGGGATGCGCAGCAGCACACAAACATTTTTAAATATTAAAAATAAAGGGAGAAATAAATTCCTCTCTGGAGAAGCGTTCAGTCTTTCCGCTCACAAATTCCACCACGTAAAAGGCGCAACTGGCTTTTAAAGGGAAGGGAAGATGAGACTCTAAAACACACCCATGACTCATTAAGAGACTAGGTACAACCCTTTCGGACGACCATAGCAAAATTGGATTCACACCATAAGTGCACCTGCGCTTCAGACTATGCACTCAAATCGTTAAAATAGGGCCCTTAGTATGTGACTATTGCTCGAATGCTACAGAACCAAACAAGATCAAAAGGACAAGCTTACCAACAACCCTCCTGCGTTCAACATCACGGTCTCCATCCTCAGATGAACTTGTGCTGGCCTTCCTCTGTCGCTGCTCCATTTCTCCTGGGCTGGGAGGCTGGAACACAGAGAGAGGACATGGAGTAAGAACTAGTGCTGTAAAGAACAAGTACAGTGTGTCTAAGTGTATGTATGTGTGTGTGCAGTAAGAGCAGTGTGCTAGAAAAGAAGGCCAATGGCAGAGGAATGGATTTCTAAATAAAGCCCAAAATCTGTGTGTCATTGTACAGCCCTGATTATACCTTGTACATTCCTCTCAGGTGATCGGACAAGAATCTTGTTTTAACATGCATGTGTCTCCTGTGACCGCTAGTGTTTGAATTTTGAGTTGAGGGTCTCTGAATGTGTTTTGACTCAATTTACACCTTTATTTAAGAATAATATCTACATAATTATTGAACAAACGATTATTCTAACATTTATTAAATTGGATATTGTGGAAATTTGATTAATAATGAAAAAGGAAAATAAAATTTGCATAATTTTTTTTTTTAATTTTATAAACCCCCCCAAAAATGTTTTATTCATGATTGTTATTGCTAACTAAACTATTAAAAACAGTTTTTATGGATTGAATAAAGCTGACATAAAAACATTTTAATATTAGATAAACTCGAAGACAACAGATATTTTAAATATTGCCTTGGCAACTGACTGAAATAAAATAAGTTACTAAAATCAGAAAAACTGAAATATATAATAAATAATAAATTAAAAGCTAAAAATGAAAAAATAACAAAGGGAAATACGATTATTAAAACAATTTTAAATTTAAATATGTATATTTTTTCAATAAATTGAAAAATATATATATTTTAAATATATATTTAATGGGATAGTTCACTCAAATTCTAAAAAAATTCTATGACCTTCCAAACCTCTATGACTTTCTTTATTCTGTTAAACATAAAAAAAATTATAATAATATAAAGATATTAAAAAAGAGAAACTTTTTTCCATACGATAAAGTCTTCAGTGTTTTTCAAAATTATCTTCTTTTGTGTTAACATAAGAAAGAAATGCATACCAGTTTGGGACAACATGAGGGTGAAAAAATGACAATTTTCTTTTTTGGTTGAACTATCCCTTTAATAACTGTCCAGTTGTGACCAGAATAACTTGGATAATAATATCGTGCATAAACAAGCATTATTTTACAAAATAACCAAGATCAAATGACAGCCTATACTGCAGAATTGGAGGTCATGCAAAACACTTCAGACAGTTATACAGCATTCTGCAGTAGAGAGGTACACTTCAATTACAAGCAGCATTGAGAAATGATCAGACAGCAGACGAGCTATCAGTGAATTAACATCTGGAGCTGCAGCAAAGGTCTGATTCTCTCCCAGCAGCCGTAAAGCATGGCTCTCTCAATTCGATTTCACTGAATATGCCACTCACAGCTGCCACTGCCACCGTTTCAATCAAAATTCAATTTGCTGTTTCAGCAGGACGGGCTGTGAGCAGAAAACAGATGTGTGTTTTCTGGGGTGTTGATAATGCAAAACTCTCCATGCTGTTCCTGCATTGGCCACAGACGGATACGGGACACTTAAAAAATAGCCATGAGCTTGCTTTCCTCCATATATATATAAAAAAAAAAAAACACCGCTCTCGACGTCCTATCTGTCCCCCACTGAGCCTAATCCCAGGCCGTACGCAGTGGGCGACACGAGTGATTTCTGCAAGCTTATGGAAAACTGGTCTTTCAAACATGGATCTGCCATTCAGCAGGTAGGCAGCTGGTATTTCAGAGTTACACATACACTGAGAATGCTGAGCGCACGAGGAATAAATCATTCAGAAACACAGTGCCTGTCTGAGGACAAAAACGGATAAGTGAGAGAGGGGAACGAGAGCCATATCAGCACTTTACATAAACCCAAAATAGCTGGACTGGAGTTTCTTTCAGTGCCAATGATGAGCTTGATATTATTGCCGGAGTAAATAAAAACATTAACAAATAATCAATTGCTGGATAATGGTTTATACCAGGGGCGTCTAATAATCCTGCTACTGGAGGGACACTAGAGCGATCTCGATTCAAACACCCACGAAATTTCGAAATGACAATGATATGGCTGTGTCTAAACCTTTGACAAAATCACACCAGAACATACAAATCTGCATTGCCGCTACCCCAGAGAAAGCATTTATCATGTGTAGGTATGAAACAGCTTTTCAACCACATCACGGTATCATTATGTCTGTGTTACATATTCTTTACTTTATTGTTTATTTTTACAGGGACAATGCACAATTAATAGTAATTGCACCAGAGTTAGCTAATAGCTTATTTACATCTGCTGTCCCTGGGCAGGTAAACAAATAAAATTCATAATATCACTGAATAGATTGCGGATCAGGCCGCATTTTTCTGTCCGAGCCCGGCCCACGTCCCACAGAGCAGTAACCGAACCCGACCCGAGCCCGACAGACATTAAGATATTTATGTCAGAGCCCGACACAGTTAAAATCTATTTTTTTTTCTCATACTAATTGACATATGTACGTTTGTTTGTTTATTAAGCAACTGTAGGAAGGCATTCTGAAATGTTTACAGATGAACACGGGGCAAAGCAGCATATTTAACACAGGGCCCAATCAAATAGCCAATTGAAATTAAATGAACAAAGGTCTACCAAAAACGGCCCAAGCTAACAGAACAAAACATTAACGTAACACAAATGCAGCTTATTGAAATGAAAACCACTCATACCATTTTTCTCGAAAACTGTATGGCTACTAAACTGCAACATGGGATCTATTTACATAATCCCAGGGTTTTAGCTACATTGAAAAAAAATTTGCCGCCGCAAAAACAAATTTTTGTCCCGCCAAAGCCTTATTTGATCAGTTATTGTGATTTATGAGTGATGTAGAATAGATGACTGCTGCGCTTGCATTAACTGAGTGACAGAGAGAACGATCAGAGAGCTCCTCCCCCGCTCACACGCTCTCTGTCTTCAAAATAAGCATTCGCTTTCTAATATTTCACATATTACGTTAATCAAAATAAAAAGGTCGAAGACCGAATCCATGTTGCACGTGGTGCTATGAGACGATGTTTTCCTTTAACCCCTTAAACCCGAAGTGTCCCAGCCCCGGGACACCCCCCCGCGATTTTTTTTCGCGGGGGGGTTACTAAGCAACCACTGAATGTAATAACATAAATTAGGTATCATTTTAAAGCTTAGAATCTCAGCTTTTCAATGCATCTATCCATGTTGGGATACTCAAAACGAGTGCTGAGTTATTAATCTAAAACTGAGTGTACCGCCCGAGGGCGCCACCTAGCTGTGACAAAAATTAATTGTCATATTTTTCAAAACTACTGCATTGATCAACACAAAATAGGTGTCATTTGAAAGCTTAGAGCAGGGGTGTCCAAACTCGTTCCTGGAGGGCCACTGTCCTGCAGAGTTTAGCTCCAACTTGCCTCAACACCTGTCTGGAAGTTTCTAGTATGCCTAGTAAGACCTTGATTAGCTGGTGCAGGTGTGCTTAATTGGGGTTGGAGCTAAACTCTGCAGGACAGTGGCCCTCCAGGAGCAGGATTGGACACCCCTGGCTTAGAGTCTAAACTTTACAATGAATGTAGCCATTATGATTATCTCCAAAGTAGTGATGAGTTATTTGCTGATAAAGTGGAAAAAAAAATCATAATTTATGGAGGGAGGGGGGGGGGGGGATTATTATGTTCTGCCATGTGTCAATCCCATCATACAGCTCAGATAGTCATGTGTCATATGTCATTTGAAAGGTCTCGTGGAGCAGAATACAACAAGCCTAATTGTTTTGGGCTTTGACTAAACTTTTAGCGAGTTTTTGTAAGTTAAGTCCTGCAAGACCCATATGTAAATAATATACTGATGCAGCATTCATGTGGCGTTTTTCGCTTGTAACTTCATGAAACATGGAAAATTGCACATCATTATTTACAGCAGATTCTCACGATTAAAAAGAGCCCAACGTCACCATAATCTGTCTTTTAGATCTCTAGATATCCCTCGTTGAGATATGGCACACAGAAAACCTCACAGGAGCACATGAGCGGAGTACAAAAATAGCAGTTGCTTAGACTTGGCGTTTTTGCTGGTGACTTCATGAAACAAGCTCCGATCGTTAAAAATGACACACCCTTATTTACAGCAGATTCACACGATTAAAAAGAGACCAAGAACACAACAATCCGTCACTCTCATCCAAAGTTCTCACTCATTGAATTATAACCTCACAGGCGCAAATATGCTAAATATGCTAACGTTGTGCTAAAGTCGCGTTTATGCTTGTAACTTCATGAACCAAGCTCCGATCGTTGAAAATGACACACCTTTATTTACAGCAGATTCCCACGATTAAAAAAAGACCAAGGACACCATAATCGGCCACTCAGATCAGAAGTTATGATTTATTGAATTATGTACATGAAACCTGACAGGAGCACATGCTATTTTTGCACAAAAGTCACGTTTATGCTTACAACTTCATGAAACTTTCTCCGATCGTTAAACATGGCACAACATTATTTACAGAAGATTCCAACGATTAAAAAGAGACCAAGGACATCATAATCCGTCACTCGGATCAGAAAATATGGCTCATGGAATTATTACACATTAAAACCTAACAGGCGCACATACTCTTAAATAAGCTATTGTTGCACTAACATCGCGTTTATCATTGTAACTTCGTGAAACGTTCTCTGATCGTTGAAAATGGCACATCATTATTTACAGCAGATTCTCACGATTAAAAAAAGACCAAGAACACCACAATCCGTCACTCGAATCAGAAAATATCACTCATTGAATTATTACATATTATAGCCTGACAGGAGCACATACGCTAATAAACAGTAGCTTTAAAGTCGCGTTTACGCTTGTAGCTTCATGAAACTTTCTCCGATCGTTAAACATGGCACAACCTTCTTTGCAGGAGATTCCCGCGATTAAAAAGAGACCAAGGACACCATAATCCATTGCGTCGATCACGAGATATTCCTCACAGATGATGTGTTGATCAGTGCAGGTTGTCAGAACATGGGCATTTACGTTATATAGCAGCTAGAGGGCGCCCGCGGGCGGTACACTCCGGTTTAGATGAATCACTCAGCGCTCGTCAAGAGCATATAAAAAATGATAGATTCATTAAAAAGCTGAGATTCTAAGCTTTAAAATGATACCCATTATGTGTTATTATATAATATATATAATATAATATACATAATATTGTAATAATATAATGTTTTATCAGCAGTTTCTCAGCATTAGATTGTCCAAATGTATTAATAATTTATATTTTCCAAAAATATAAAATGTTTGCTAACAAATGATACCTACCATTTGACTCTCCTTACTATAGTTTTGGAGTTGTGAGTCTTTAAAGTTGTATATGTCACTCAGAAAACAACAGTTTTCTAGATTTTTTCAGGGTGTCAAGGATTGAACAAAAAAGCTAATTTTGTTCTAAATGCTGTAACTTTTGATTACTTTATGCAATCTCCACAAAATTTGATCCAGATGCAGACCACATATATGGGAACATCACCAAAAAAGAATTATACTGCTGGCCTATTTCCTTCCTGAGTAATTGAATGTTAAATAAGACATATTTGTAAAATTATTAAAAATATATATTAAAAAAATGCCTTTTATCAGCAGTTTCTCAGCAATATATTGTCCAAATATAATAAAATTTATATTTTCCAAAAATGTAAAATGTTTGCTAACAAATGATACCTACCATTTGACTCTCCTTACTATAGTTTTGGAGTTATGAGTCTTTAAAGTTGTATATGTCACTCAGACAAAAAAACTCAAAAAACACCTTCAGGGCTTAAGGGGTTTTTAATTACCGCTGGGTGTGAATTGCGCTCAAAAAATGTTGACTCTTCTCTGACCAGCTGACATAAACCATACTTTCAATAAATGGGAAACAAATCCTATCCAGTTATGAAGTGTTTTCTGTGTGTTGACAAATCTTTCGCGATGTTCTAACAGAAGGGATTCGCACACAACGCGTGTGCTAATGTCCGATTCGCGACCTATATGACTCATTTGAACCGAATCATTTTAACGACTGGTTAGAACAACTGAACTGTCCAACACTTAACTCACGAATCAGTTTAATCATTTACTCAGAACATCTCTGAAATGAGAACACAAGTGTGCTTACCCAATTTAGCAAGAGTGGGTGTAAGAGTTAGTTTTAATTATCCACAGTCTTTCAGCTTATTTATGTTCACAATGTGTAGTAAAATAAATAGCCTATAAATCATTTAGTTTAGACTGGAGTGAGGTGAACCCAGAACAAATTTGTTATTAGCTAGCTGATAATTTTATGAAATTGTATATGGCAGAAAATTAGGCTATTTGATCATTTTTTTAATACTTCTTTTTAATATTGATATGATTATATACCAAAACAATTATCTGTAAATAGTGTAAATATAAGGTATCAAAATAAGATAAGCAAAAATTACAAACTTTCTTTGAATTTATTTAAAATGTATTGTCAGTATTGCGCTTGCAGATTACGTTGGCAGGGTACTTTTTTACTGTGCGTGTGTGTGTGTATGGATGACCATGTCTGTCAGCCACCACCGAAAACCATTTTTGACCCAGGAAAAACCCTGAATCCATCCATCAAAATGTAGGCTAATCCAGGTTATTATGCAGAAAAAGGATTGCATCAACTGTGGATGGCTTCAAGGCTGTCCTCCTCTGCTTGATGGTCCTGCCAGCAGCGCTGAAGTTGCGCTGCCACCAGCCACATGTAGCCTAATATGCAATTTGCATGCACGTGATGCGCGTTGTTACAGCTACATAAACAAATTTCCGCACACAGGAAGACGGATGTTAGGGTATTATTTTTAATTTATTTTAAATCACAAAACACACATTTTTTAATAATTCAGATTAGTTAAACATAGATTGCAGCGATTAATATTTTGCCAGAACCTCTATTAAATTATGTTATTTCGTTCCGAATCGTGGTCTCTATTTGAAACAAAAAAAGTCGATTGACTTTTCAGATCCAGAATCGTGCAGCTGGAAGGTGGCCACCTTCCTGTGAAGTTTAGCTCCGACACAGCTAGAGATCCTGAAGATCTTGATTAGCTGGTTCATGCGTGTTTAACTGGGCCAGGAGCTAAACTCTGCTAGAAGGCGGCTCCTCCAGGAGCAAGATTGGACACCCCTGCTTTATATCATGTTGGTAATTGGGATTACTTGTAACCTGTTAGCAGAGGTGGTAAGTAACGAAGTAAAAATACTTCGTTACTTTACTTAAGTATTTTTTTCTGGGATCTGTACTTTACTTGAGTATATATTTTTTGCATTTACTTTCACTTTTACTCCACTACAATATTAAAGAAAAAGTTAACTTTTTACTCCGATACATTTCCCTATGCCCGCTCCAAGTATTTATTACACTTGCTTCCCAAACCAATGAAAAACGTGGTTTTCGTTTGAATAAAAAGAACGCGGAGGCGCCGCGACTCCCGCGAGCTCTTTGCCAGCATACGCTCACAATCGAGTCAGTTAACCATTGCGAAGATGGCCGCAGAAACCACAGGTGAAGGGGCAGCTCTCGCTGCCAGCAATGATCCAGAGATTCCCGACAGAGATCATCCATGGCCATATCTCAAGGATTTGTTTGAATTCATTGAAGTCAAGGGAGATTCATATCGGCTGAAATGTCTTCTTTGCCTGCCACGGGTGAATGCAATATCAGCTTTCAAGAATTCACCCTCAAATCTGAAGAAACATATTGAGGTGAGCTGAGGTTAATGTTGCTACTATTGTTAGCCAAGTGATTTCATATTGAAATGTCAAACGTGGCTTGTAAACAGCTAGTTAACGTTAGTCAAGTTAGCTAACGCATACTGATAGCTAACGGTGTCTGTAACACACTAATATGCATTAATTCATGCTTAACTAATGCTCAGATCATGAGTTAATGTATGACTAAATCATTTATTAATGATCACTGCATAAGCAACTAATGAACATTCTATATGATTAATAGATTAAGTGATATATGAATTGATATTAATTAAATGTGTCATGTATTAATTCTCTAATAACATGTTATATTAACTAATAGTGTAAATTAATATTGTGGTAATTAACATGAATTTACACTATTAGTTAATAGAATGTTATTAGAGAATTAATACAATATGACACATTTAACTATTAACAATGTAATGATTATTTAATCTATTAATCATATAGAATGTTCCTTAGTTGCTTATCTTGTTTGATGCAGCTAATTAGGGAACATCTATTGCTTGTTCAACCCCTATACTGCGTTAAGGTGCTTCATTATCATTTGTTCAATTAAAGCATTGCATATCACTCCCAAAACAACTGTTCTCTTTGATTATTGATATTTACAGTCAATTTGAATATTTACTTTTTACTTTCGGTACTTGAGTACATTTTAAATCGGATACTTTTGTACTTTTACTCAAGTGATTTTTGAATGGAGGACTTTCTACTTTTACTGGAGTCATTTTTTATTTAGGTATATATACTTTTACTTGAGTATAACTTTTGAGTACTTTTACCACCCCTGCCTGTTAGAGCAGCAAAGAAACAAAATAACATAAAAAGTCAAGATAAGGAGGAAAATGGAAATTTCTGCCATCAATTACTCACCTTCATGTTGTTCCAAACCCATAACTCCTCCTTTAATCTTCAGAACACAAATGAAGATATTTTTAATAAAAAACGTTGTCCCTAAATTGAAAGTCTATTCACCCAACACTCTGATGCTTCATAAAGAGATTGTAAAATAAATCTATTTGAATAAAGCAGTTGAAACCAAGTCCAAGGTCTTATGGGTTTGTAACGACATAAGAGTGAGTAATTGATGACAGAATTTTCATTTTTGAGTGAACTATCTCTTAAGGGTTGTAAAGCAAGATTAGTTTAATCAAATTTACATTATATTATTAATTTTAATGTTTCAAGAAATTTTAGTATTATTTATTTATAAATAATCTCATCATTATGTTTACATCTAGTTACAAATACAGAGAACCTAAAACATTTATTTAAATAGTTCTTTATACAATACAGATTATTACAAAGCAGCTTTAAAGTAATAACAGGAAAATTATGCCTTTCGGCAGTTGTTCAGCTGAAGTCAGTTTAGTATTGATTCAGCTCCGTTGTAAAGATGAGCAATTATTAGTTTATTTCATCTATGAATAGGGCTGAACGATTAATTGCATTTGCGATAATATCGCGATATGATAAAACACAATTTCCTAACCGCAAAGGCTGCGATTACAGTCTGGTCATGTGACACGCGAGAGTAAAGTCTGCAGAAGAAGCAACTTGGCACGTTACACATATATGCCTGGCCTAAAAGGGAAAAAAAACTTTTTGTGTTTGATCTATCTAATATTGTGTTGTTCATACTATAGGCTACAATAGAGGTGAGATAAAATATTCTCTCTCCAATGATTCTGGATCGATTCTGAGCTTAGACTTAACTGCAGGTGCGCGGTGGCGCTGCGTGTGTTTTAGAAACACCCGTATTCTGATTGCTTCCATTATCTCTATCTTTCTCTCTCTCTTACACACACACACAATCACACACGGACCATAAAATATTTCATAACGTCCAGAAAGGTTGACGGCGCGAATCGCAATGACATTCGCAGGCTTCTTTGCACAGGAAATGCGCTGTGAGAAACTTTGTTTGATGTCACGCTTACAGTGTGTGTTCTCGCCCGCCGGTATTTTCCTTACAAATGCTCAAGGAAGGCTTCATTCATGTCGTTAGGAATGCAGTGTGCTTGTATATTAAAAAATAAGTAACTCACTGACCGAAGGTTTTCCATTTCAAATGCTCACGCGGCGCTTTGTGAAGAGTGCTCGCGAGCACGCGTCTGTGTGCGTCTCAAAATGCTTTTATGACGCAAAATTAATGTAAACACCGTCAGTAATGTCTTAATGAATTAAACAGACAGGGCAAAAACATCTTATATTTCAAAAGAGATCTGTGCATTAGTGTTAATGCAGGTCTCCCGCTGTTTATGATGATGTCATGATTAATAATCAAACAACAGTAAAGCTGAGAAAGAGAAAAATCACTCAGTTCAGACACTCTTAAATACTGAAAGCACTCTTTGTTCATTGCTTGTAATATGTTTTTTTGTTCCTCTTTATGATTTACTAGCTTATGTTTTGCAGCTATATTAGTTTATATATTTAAAATTATTAACATGCAATTGTTTTAATTAAAGTGTTATAATGTATAGTTATTTTAAAAAGCGTATAATTACATATATCATAATAAAAAACATTAATTATTAATATTAATCGTATTAATTTATTAAAAACTTAAAAAGGAAAAAGTTCAAGAATTGTTTTGGAATCGGATCGTGAGGTACCAATTAAAGATTTCCACCATTACTATACAATGATGTATTGTTGAATAATACAGAAGATAAAGAATTTAAAAAATAATCGCATATTAAATCGCAATATTGGTTAAAAAAAAAAAAATCGCAATTTGATTTTTTTCCAAAATCGTTCAGCCCTATCTATGAAGCAGTTCCGCAAAAAAAAAAAAAAAAAAGTAATCGTCCAGCTCAGTTCAGTTCTCATACAACAGCGTCAGTACAGTCTAATAATATGGTTGAATATTTAATGTAAAGCATCTTTTATTGGTCAAGTTATTTAATTCATTTAAGTATTTAATTCACTGCATTAGACATTACCACAATGAATATTTAAAATGTTATTTCATTATAAACAACTATATCGTTATATGTACACCACCATTCAAAGTTTGGGGTTAGTATGAGGGGGGTTTTTTGAAAGAAAAAAATCTTTTTTTTATTCAGCAAGTACACAAAAGTTACAATAAGGACACTTATGGTACTAAAGATTTCTGTTTCAAATAAATGCTATTTTTCATTTTCCATTCATCAAAAAAAAAAAGATCAGTTTCCACAAACATAAGCTGTTTCTTGTGCAGCAAATCATCATATTAGAGTGATTTCTGAAGGATCATGTGACGCTGAAGACTGGAGTCTTATTTTGATATTTTAAATTGCAATAATATTCAAAAATCTTAACCTTAAACTTTTGCACTGTAGTGTACCATTAATGTGGCAAAAACATAGTCATGATGTGACATAAGAGGCTCTCACTGTGGATTCCTAGCTATCTTGATGTTTTTAAGAGCCCTGAAAGAATAGTGTACAAACAAGCAAAATCAAATAAAACACTTTAACAAAGTTTGCGCAAAGCTAATAAATTATGGGCATACGGTAGTTTGTTAATCACATATTCGATGTATTTGATTATTCACATGCAAACAGTGAGTTTTGTCAAGTCAAGCCAACTTTGAAAAGACATGAACCCTCAATAAGTAAATGAAACACTGCATGGAGAAGTGCCAGGGGAATATAAGGACTTATGCATGCACAAATACAATACAATGCATACATGGATCTTTCTTCTCATAATGAAATATAACAACAACAATTTAAAAAGACCAATTATTTCAACGAAACCTTCCATAATTTTCTAAGCTTGTAATCTGCTTGTTTTCAAATAGATGCCCACTATATGTTGCTCTAGAAAACACAGAACATGTATAATAGTATAATCTGTTAGTTCTATTAATCTAATAGTTGATAACCATGTCCTTTTAATAACTAGTCTAGAAAACTTAATTTCAATTTAGAGAGAATCAAGAGACTCATAAATGCCTGGTGTGTAGCTGTATGAAACAACATACGTGTTTATTATGGGTTTATGTCAGTGTTTATATCCATGCTACACACAACTGATCTCACACAGACTACTAAAGCAACGCCATCTGCTCCATGTGTGCGGGCCTTCCTCGTAAAACCCAGCCAAACACATCCATAACCCGCTTTAAACTGTCCTGCGCAGTCAAACATACAGACTACTGTTTAAACGCGGCACAATAATGATGTCCCTACCTCATTTCTGGATGTAGGACTCATATTCAATACCGTCTCGGACTTGTTTGATTCGGCTGCCATTTTTCCCGCCGTCTTCCGGAAGTGATGCTACGGATGCCCGCGAGGTTCAAAAGAGAAGCGAAACGCGTTTTCCGTCTACTATCACACTGCATTACAGAGCATATGCTGGATGATTATCACTGATGGGGAACACAACTACTAAGCTCCAGGAAACAGATGTCTTGAAACTATTTTACATTATATTAATGTCTTGAGGCTAATTTAATGTTGTGCCCAGGACAGGGAAAAGTGACTAAAACGTAATGATTAATGAGAAAAAAGAGCCTTAACTTTCTTTTTTCTTTTTGTTCCCCTAATATTGCTAATATTGCTATTCTTTTCCCACATTGTTATCTCTGGTGACTATTTAATATGTCATTTGATAGCGTAGTGTGGTTTCTTAATCTAAATTCTCAAAAATTATAATAATAATAATTTAATGCCTAATAAACCGATTGTGAAGTGAATATTAGTTTTAATTTTCAATCTGCCCCCCTGCTTTCTTGGCAAATAAATAAATAATAATAATAATAATAATAATAATAATAATAATAATAATAATAATAATAATAAAAATAAAAAATAATTATATATTATATATATATATATATATATATATATATATATATATATATATATATATATATATATATATATATATATATATATATATATATATATATATATATATTACAATATGTGTCCATTTATTATGGGGGAGTTATAGCCCAAAAACAAATACATTTAGGCTAATTTACCCTTTATATGCCTTTTAAAAATAATTTGCTTTTATATCAAACCTTTTAAAATAAATGATTTCCTTTGAAATCTAATTGACGAATCACATACATTATTTTTCATTATAAACTTATTACATATTGTTATCCTTTGTAAATAAATAATAAATGCATCTGAAGCTTTAAGCCACTGTGCATATATTTTGTGAAGTAATTATCCTATAAAATGCCTTTTTCAATTCTATTTTTGTAGGTCACCTTTACAAATCACATCAGGAAGTGCTTTCTCACAGATCATCAGTGACCTGGTTCATTTCCTTTCTCTCATACAATAACACATAAAAAAGTCCCTTGAGCAAAATACTGTAGTAAAAAATAAAAAATAAAAAAAATTGTAATTTTACAGACCATGACACAATGCTCATATTTTCCTCAGGCTGTACTTGTACTATTTGTACGTGTACTCTGCACAATGACAATAGCGTTAAATTTAATCTAATCTAATCTAATCTTAATCTAATCTAATCTAATCTAATCTAATCTAATATCATTGTTTACATGAATAATTGAAAAGGTTGCATTATACAAATGCATGCGTTTATTGACACTAACCACACTCTCTGGCTCTGTAAGCACAGCTTTTGCACAGACTCTATGTTTTCTTAGAAGCGTCATTCTGTTGATCCATCAGATAGATGCTGGCATACATGATGAGTCATGAATACAGTAGCTTGTGCTTTTAAAACACATGGTTTCAAACACTGTAAACATGCTTCATTTATAATGACAAAGATATTCATAACCATTCATGTGAAGCATTCCTGACCCATCCAGCTATGGCGTAAAGGTGAAGACAGTGGTTTTGTTTAAATATTATTCCGTCCCGGAGGGGGTTTATTTTCCCTCCTTTTTTTGTGTTTAAGGGCTTATGTGACATTTTCTTTAACCAAAACGACACGTCCGTTGTGAAGTGACCTGAACTGCCTCCCTGCTGCTGTTGTTATTTCCACCTCTGACTCTCTCAAAGCACTTAGTCTGCAAAAGCGTGAATGTCAAGGGACATAAAATATCCGTGCCGGGCTTCAGGCTATAAGACATCGCTGAGCATTTCAGAATGAAGTGTGGGAGAGGGCATATGATATAGAGAGCAGTAGGGACTATAGTCACACATTTTTTGTCAAATGTACAGTAAAACAATTATAAAGCACAAAAAAATTTGACATAATAATAAAGGGTAATATGTAAAAGGTAAAAATGTGCCAAAAATCTCAAACCATTCTTTTGGACAACAGATACAGCAATTCATGAACTGTTTCCACTATTTACGTTAGTCTCGTTTCTATTCAACAAATACTATTAACTTTGCATTTGTTTAAAAGAACAACAACAACAATAACTGAAAAAATGTTTTTTTTGTCAATTATCATTTTCAATTAGCAGCTTTCCACACAAATTGTTATTCTGATAATACAATTTGTTAACAGGTAAAATGTACCAAAAAAAATCGCAAACCATTAATTTGGACAACAGATGAAGCAATTTATGTTTACATGGTTAAAAACATGTTTTGTCAGCAAAATAAACTGAAAAAATAACATGATTTCAGTTAACTTTTTACTCAAATTATAATGCTGGAAATACTGTAAAACATAGTTTGATCAATGAGTTATTTAACATACGTTTTTACATTGCTTTAACTATTGCAATTTTTTTTATAAGTTATACAAGATTCAACTCATTTTTTAAGTCAGTTCAATGCAATTTAAGTTTAATTGACTTTAACATGCAAGTTGATTGTACTTTTTTTTTTCAGTGATAGCATTGTTTAACATGTACAGAAACATACAAAACAATTTCAGACCATTATTTTGGACAACAGATAAATTAATTTATCAACTATTATACATTTGGTTAGATGGTGTTATTTAACTTCTGCACTCAAATCATTATGCTGATAATAACATTTGTTAAAGGTCCCGTTTTTTGTGTTTTTTTGAAGCTTTGATTGTGTTCAGTGTGCAATATAACATGTGTTCATGTTTCGAGTGTAAAAAAACAGTATTTTTCACACAATTTACTTATCTGTATACCGCTGTTTTCACTGTCCTAAAAACGGCCTGAGAATTTCCTTATTCTATGAAGTTCCTCCTTCAGAAATACATAACGAGTTCTGATTGTGCCAGTGGTTCCCGTGTTGTGATTCGACAGCAGCTTAGCGCACGTTGCCCAGTTAGGTCACGCCTCTTACCATAACGGAGATTTATGCGCTCAATGATCTCTAAGTACAGCGTCCCTGGGAAAGCCAAACAAAGGTGATTTGACTCCGGGATGAAAATAACAGCGTCTCGACGACATGGCGATAAACAAACTATACAAACGCAACACTTCCTCTTCTCCACGCGGGAGCAACAAGACCACGCCCCCTTTTTGCGTATTCTTGTGGGCGGAGGTTAGTCAACAAACTGTTCTACTGACGTAATAGAGTGCCGAAGTTATGACGTCACTTTGTAGGCCAACCCGGAAGTTAGCGGCGCATGGGTTCCCTCGATCGAAAAGCCATGCATTTTCCCCATAGACTTTTGGAAAATCGCAAAAAATAAGATCTGTGTTCAACAAAGAGTTATGACCCTTACACGTTTTGTCTATCAAGATAATCTTTACAAATTAATCCAAAATGTATAAATTTTGAAGCTTAAATAAAGCCGTCAGATATAAAATGCTAACGGTAGGCTATAAACGGACTACAGCACACCATGGTCGCGGATCAACGTCATCATCAAGCTTCCTCAAACTTTATTTAAAAAACACGCTCGCTCATTATGATCTGCGCTGTGTATGAACACTTATCCACTTTTTCATGAGAAATATTGCCCATTCGTTTTTTCCAAAAATGTTAGAAACTAATTTTGTTTATGCGTGCCTCACAGTATTGTGTACAAGGGTTTTTTTTTAAAGAAAAGTTTTAAGTTTAAGTAAGGTTTTTCAATTTTTTTTAGTAAAATAAAGAAAGAGTATTGCAATTTAAAAATAGTCTTTTTTCTCCTTAACCTCTTGCTGTTCCTGTCGCTTAAGAATAAAATAGCAAAAAACTGATGTGACAAGCCATCAGAACCGAACCGAACCGAACCGAAAACCGTGGTTAAAAACCGAGGTATGTATTGAACCGTGGACTAACAGTATTGTTGCATCCCTACTACACATCAGAAATCACTGATCACGGATCAGGCATTATGAACACTGTTACTCAATGTTTGTGGTGGTGCTGTCGAATCCATATGATAAAAGTCTGTTTGTAAAGCCTGTGCTGACATCGCAACTGATAAACGGAATCCATTTTCTCCAAATTCTCTGGGCGGGCAAAGCAGAGGAAGGGGAGGTAACCGTTCCCCGTATGATGACATACAGGGAAGATTCCAGATCGGCTCGTCTGAGCTCTCATTTTCTCAAAGGCAGAGCAGGACACCCAGAACTCGGTTTACAACTATCAAAATTTCTAGCCACTTGGGGACCATATACAGGCTAGGGGAACTCATACTAATGTTAAAAAACCTCATTTCATGCCATGGGACCTTTAAGATATGGTGCTATATAGCACCAAAAGTGTTTCTGTGTCGAAAGTAAACAAAGAGGTGATTAAAATCAATATTTAAGAAGCCCACGTCCGGTATTTTTTGGTGCAAAATAATAAAAGGTAGCGTCAATAAAATCATTAATTTCAGTATTTATAATATTATAAATTAAAAATTGAGTACTGTATCTCAAAGCCCTTGGTATAATCTATCATTTACAGCAATAAAAACACAAATGACCTGTTTTGGTCATTTTTATGGCTATGACTACTTTGCGATCTATATCTCATAATTAGATTATGCGACTTTAGCCAGGGTTTCACAGACAGGGTCACCTATGATTACGACCAAAAACCACTTTTAGTGCCATATAGCACCTTTTTTTTTTTTTTTTTTTTAGAGTTTAGAGTGTATGTGTTTCTTTCTTCTGCTGAACACAAAAGAAGATATTTTAAAGAATGTTGGTAACCAGACAGTTGATGGACCCCATTGACTTCCATAGTATGAGAAGAAAATAATGTGGAAGTCAATGGGGTCCATCAACTGTTTGGTTACTGACATTCTTCAAAATATCTTCTTTTGTGTTCAGCAGAACAGGTTTGGAACAACTTATGAGTAAGTAAATGATCACAGATTTTATTTTTTATAATTTATTTATGTTTATTTTTGGGTGAACTATGCATTTAGGTACAAATATTCCAAAAACCTAAAACCATTATTTGGACAACAGATAAAGCAATTAATCAACTATTTACATGGCCATAAAGCCTTTCTTCCATTGAAAAATGCAAAATTAGTTAACATTTTCAACTAACTTTTCGCTCAAATTATTATACTGATAATAAAATGTAGTAAAATTAGAAAATAATGCAAAACAGAAGCAGTGAGGTCAAATGTGTTCCCTCTAGTTTCCACACACATGAATTGAATCTGAGATTAGTAAGACAACACTGCCATCTACTGGTACTTCAAATAGTTCATTGACTCTACTTCACACATCTCATTCAAAATTAGAGCAGAAACAAAGTACACAATTTATTTAAACAAATAAAAATTAAAATAACAGTATTCAAAACATTATGGACCACATAATCTTATAGCTGTATATAACTGCCATATGGACACACTCATCTCAGGCTGATAACAGAACAGGCCTATTTCTGATTTTGTAACACTGAAACATGCATTTTGTGATAAAACAATATGTACTGTGAAAAGCGTAATACAAATAAACTTTCTATTGTTACAAAAGTTTTAAAATAAAATAAAATGTAAAACGCGATCCAATCAGAAGGAGAAGTGATGAATAAAAATAAAGAATACAATTAATAATAATAAAAAAAAAAAATACATTTGTAAGTAATAATCAGATTTTAATAGTAAGTAACAAAGTAACAATAAACCAGTCTGTAACAAAAATAATATCTGAGTAAATCTGAGTAAAATAATATTGCCAGGAGAGTAAATGTTGCAAAAGAAGGGCCCTATGAATGAGACCAATTTGAGCTTTGCCAATATTTATGTTAAGATCAGATCAGGAATGGGTGCTAATCATGTCAAGAATATATATTCTTAGAATCATCTCTGGCCTCTTGGTATTTAATTCTGCAAGCGTAGATAAACATTGAGGTTTTAACATATAGAACAGAAAAAGCCACACACACACACAAAAACATTTTCCCCATGTCTGGACTTTATGCTAAACTCATGCGACATTTATTATTAAACCGGATGCCAGACTTTGAACATGTTTCAAAGAAGTGACAGCAGAGGACATGTACATTTTCAGAGCAGAGGTGTCTGAATAAAGCATATTAATATGAGTATATAAACTACATATATTAGCAAAAGTTTTGAGACGCCTTGCCTTTACATATGAACTTTAATGACATCCCATTCTTAATCCGTAGGGTTTAATATGGAGTTGGCCCAGCCTTTGCAGCTATAACAGCTTCAAGTCTTCTGGAAAGGCTTTCCACAAGGTTTAGGAGTGTGTTTATGGGAATTTATAGACCTTAGAAGCGTGAGGTCAGGCACTGATGTTGGACGAGAAGGCCTGGCTCGCAGTCTCCGCTCTAATTAATCCCAAAGATGTTCTGTCGGCTTGAGGTCAGGACTCTGTGCAGGCCAGTCAAGTTCCTCCACACCAAACTCGCTCATCCATGTCTTTATGGACCTTGCTTTGTGCACTGGGTGCGCAGTCATGTTGGAACAGGAAGGGGCCAAAACTGTTCCCACAAAGTTAGGAGCATGAAATTGTCCAAATGTCTTGGTATGCTGAAGCATTAAGAGTTCCTTTCACTGGAATTTAGGGGCCAAGGCCAACCCCTGAAAAACAACCCCCACATCATAATCCCCCCTCCACCAAACTTTACACTTGCAGTCAGGAAAGTACCGTTCTCCTGGCAAACGCCAAACCCAGACTCGTCCATCGGATTGCCAGACAGAGAAGCGTGATTGGTCACTCCAGAGAAGACGTCTCCACTGCTCTAGAGTCCAGTGGCGCCGTGCTTTACACCACTGCATCCGACGCTTTGCATTGCACTTGATGATGTAAGGCTTGGATGCAGCTGCTCGGCCATGGAAACCCATTCCATAAAGCTCTCTATGCTCTTTTCTTGATGTACCAATTTTGGCAATATAGTGTATGAGTATGTATGATATATTAAAAGATACAATACAGTGTAACAAAAAAAGGTGCTGCCTTAAATTACAATCAACTTGGATGTTTAAGTCATTTCAACTTAAATAACATTAAACTGACTTATGAGTTGAAGCTTATATAACTTATAAAAAAGTTGAAAATTGCTTATATTTTGATGGACATATGTTGTCATAACTTATTGATGATATATTTTGTACAGTATGTTTGAAAGAATTAATTATAGAAATAACCATTATGATTATAATACTATTTTTCATTTTCTTATACACCAGTAAAGAGTAATAAATGTTTTCTCTATTGAACACACAGAAGTCTACAGATCCTTTTAATAAAAAGAAAGCTTTTAGAAAGCTCAACCTTTTAATAACACATTTTGCTTTCAAACATCAAGTTTAATTGATCAATTGAAAACATGTTCAAACTGAAAAGATGTATTCAAGTCATTGTCTCGTTTTTTAATGTAATTTAAATAACTCAATAAGTCAAATGAGTGTCCTGTCATTGACCCTGAACACTTTGAGTAATATTATGTTTAACATGTGCTGTAAAGACTCTTTATTCTATCCATAGTCATCCGAAGCAGCAGGCATAGAGCTGCTCACGTGCAGCCAGAAGATTAATGATGGATACAACTTACATCACATTTAATGTTCCTTAAGTGCTGTTGAATGTGAACTACAGGACAAACAAACAGCATAATGTAGGTTCCTTTAATGTATCTGCATAAAGAGCGGATCTGCTACATTTTACCTTTGCATAAAATGCATAACATTTTTTATTTGAGAATATAATTGAATCTATTGCTCTTGCATATACACTGAGCAATCAAACGAAAAGTACACTACAATTCAAAAGTGTTTTCTTTTAAAAGAAAGTAATGCGTTTATTCTGCAAGAATGCATTAAGTTGATCAAATGTGACAGTGAAGACATTTATTATGTTACAAAGTGAAATGGTGTTCTTTTGAATTTTCTGTTTATTAAGGAATCCTGAAAGAACTATCACTGTTTCCACAAAAATATTAAGAAATATATATTGAGCACCTAAACTGTTACAGTTGGTGTGGTGCAGCAGGGATGAATCAGAATTGGACTTAACAATAGACGGGTTTATTTAACGAGCACCCTGGAGACCAGCTACAGCTACAGAGGTCTCCAGGGCAGGTCAAGGACTTCGGGCGGCCATGGCGGTTCAGGTGCCCCACCCACATGTGTCCCATCTCGTGGAGGACTGGAGCGGGCTCGTGGAGACTTGGAGACCCTTCCTGGAGCGGCATTGTGGAAAACTGGAGTTGTCTCGTGGAGGACTGGAGCAGGCTCGTGGAGGACTGGAGCAAAAGGTTCAGTCCAGAAGTCTATGAGCCAATGTTCCTCCTTTAGTGAAGGCTTAGACTTGGCGGCGGCCATTTTGTTTAGTGGCTCTGGCGTGGCAGCGACCATCTTCATGGGCGGCTTATGCTTCACGGCAGCCACTTTGTTCAGTGGCTCTAGCGCGGCAGCGGCCATTATCTGTGGCTGCTTGAGCTTCGCGGTGGCCATTTTCTTAGGCAGTTTGGGCTTTGTGGCGGCCATCTTCTTTGGCAGTTTGGGCTTTGGGACAGGCGTCTTTGGCGGTTTGGGCTTTGGGACGGGCAGGACAGAATGGGAAGACCCACTGGAGGGATACACGAAGGAAACTGGCTGTGGGTGAACTGACCAGGCCGAGTGTTTTACTGAGGGGACCGGACGAGGAAGACACGTTTTCTCTTGAACCTCTTCAATTTCTAAATCAGAACCATTTAAAAAAAAAAGAATCAGATTAATGGACTCCACTAGGGAAAAGAAACAGCCAAGTTCACTATAACGGATTGTGTCCTTGTCCAGGCCCATCAGAAAACACGCGTTAAGCAGGGCATCTGGCCAGTTCATCAAACAAGCAAGCTCAGAAAATTCCTCCACGTGCCTCTCCAGCGGGCGACTGTCCTGCTTTGCCATCACAGGAATAAATTACATTTTAATATATATTAAAGCTGCTGTCTGCAACTTTTTTGTGTTCAAGATTTACAAAAAGTTATATAATGAGAATGTATAACATGAATCCATTTTCCAAATCATGTTTTTGTCTTATCCTGAATCATTATGATACACTTATAATAAGTGTTTATATTTGGACTATTTCAGACCGGTCTGGTAGGAACCGCTGTGGAGGAGCACAGTCCCTGCGTGACTCGCCATAGACATAAACAGAGAGAAGTAGCTCCGGCTGCAAAGTTCTTCTGCAAGACGCATGCAGGTCTGTTTATTAACCGCTAGAGTGCAAAAAGTTACGGACTGCAGCTTTAAAATAGTAAACAGTTATTTTAAATTGTAATAATATTTGACAATATTACTCTCTATTGTATTTTTGGTCAAATAAATGCAGCCTTGGTGTAATAGACTTCTTTCAAAAACATAAAAAAATCTTACCAGGCCAAAACCTTTGAAAGGTGGTGTATTTTAAATTACAGAATTCACTTACACAACAACAATATAATAAAAACAGAAACGTGTTTTATTGCGCAGAGCAACGTTGTCAAGTGATCCAACACGATCTCAAAAAAGTGCGTATCTATAGCATAAATTTGTATTTATATATTTGTATTTGAGTTTTTGCATGCATATGCACTGTAAACCCCTTGGGTAGGATTATTGGTGCATATTATATGTATACGTGAAAAATGCATATCAAATGCACTCAAAAAAGTAATTTTTGTGTATAAATTGCGTGCTAAATACGCATGACGTCACCGTTTTCACAAATTCACGTTTTTGTAGTTTACATGGAGACGATAAAAGTGTCGTTTTCATAAACATAAAGTTTGTATTTTCAGGCCCCCAAAACACTGTTGTCATCTAAATGAATGGCCAAAATGCATAAAAAGTGTTTAGTTTTAATTTTTCTGTGAAGAAATGCTATAACTTTAGAGGCCATTTCCCTGACACCGTTTTCAACTAAAAACTGAAAACGTTTTATGCATTTTGGCCGTTTATTTATACGACAACAGCGTTTTGGGAGCATGCTAATGTAATAAATCCTTTTAAAAAGTCAAAGTGGTTTGTTAGTATAAAAATAAAAATACACAAAATAGCCAAGCAAATACTTGCAGTCTGGATAAAGTCAGAAATGTTATGACACAGCCTTAACAGATTCAAAATTGTATATTTATGCCAGTCCACCAGTGACTTCACAGTTTACGGCGCGCCACGTAGACACAATAGCTGAAGTCACAGAACGTGACCCAGAACAAATATCCACAGGATGTTTGCAGGAATGCTTTCACAGCACTGCAAACACAGTTTTCAGATGGATATTAAAAACAGAAAGGGTCGGCTGCTTTCTAAATGCAATATCACATCGTCAAATCAAATATAAAAAGAGGTTGGATTTTTTTTCATGTAGTCCACAGAGGATATGAATAAACGATTCCCCCGTTTTATCTCCTTTCTGTTCCATTAAGTGTGACTAATAGGTTTAAGCTGACACAGGTTCAAGCCATTACCACAGTCCTGCCATGATGGTATGAGGCACAATATTGTTTAGAGAGCAGGTTATCACAGCTCGGTTTTTTATATGTTTGAATGTAAAATCTCGTATTGGTTTCACCAAGAGACAGGAAAGATAAGAGGATATCACAGTATAGAGAGAACAGCGAAGAGCTCTCTAAAACCTTGTGTGCTGCAAGTATTGTGTATCAGACACAATGACTGTTATGCAGCCTTCTATACCCAAAATGCAGTGCAATGAGTGGGAAAAGATCAATATATAATATAGTGGACAAAGCAAGAAAAATTTTGATTTTAAATACATATTGCAGCTAGGTCAGTTCTGACTTTTTTTTGTTGTTGCCTCAATTGCATGCAAAGACTACTTGGGGTTGTATTTTTAGTTTAATAGCCTATTGCACATTGTGTTGAACATTTAAATAATCACCTAAAAAAATATTGTGATTATTTAGATATCTGTTCTGTGTGTGTGCTGAAAATAATATTGATGGAATAAATGATGGAAAAAAACTAATGGTGATGATACACAGGGCAACTTTTTGAGTAATGTTACTAGGCAATGTTGCCGTCAACAGGCAACCAGGTAAGACACAGGGCCCATGACTGATCTAAAGTATCCAGATAGAAATTTGTTGCCCATTCCCAATGGGAAAGTGGCCAAGCAACATTGCTTTGTAACATTGCCCAGCAACATTGCTCAAAAAAGTTTCCCCATGTATCATCACCTCAAGTGAATCAGACCCATCCACAGAGCAACAAAACACTCTTGTAGCCAATTTGCAGTAGGGGGCATATCATGATGGGGGAGGAGAGAGAGTGAGCAAGAGGGAGATTTGAAGAAAGACTACGTGGAAATAGAGATGGCTGCCCTGTTGGAAAAAAAAACAGCATATGCTGGTTAGGTATGTTTTAATGCATGTCATCTGGTATGAGCTGGTTTAAACTGGTCCTTAGCTGGTCATGAGCTGGTTTAAGCTGGTCAAGTGCTGGTCCTAGGAAACTAGCTCCTGCAGCTTAGCACCAGCTTATAACCAGCCTTTTCAACAATCGGAGAGACATTAGAGAGCGGGAATGCCTGAAATTCTACGCAAAGGTTGCCTTGTTTCTGGTCGTTTTTTGCTCTTTCACAGAACCAAGATATGCTGTTGTTGTTGAGTTTCACTGCGTATTCGTTATTTGTGAGGCGGAGCAATGAAGGGAGGGGTGTGTTTGTTTGGGTGTCAATTTCAAATATCAACAGTGTTTCTCAAAAATCGTTTACTACTCCTTTGTCACCCCTGTTTTGAGCATATCCCCTTTGGAATACAGACCTAAGGTTGGTCTCTTTTTAAAGGCCCACTGAAGTGCCTTGAAACAAACAGCATTATTCAATGTCTTGACGTAATTTCCAATGAAACAGGAAACAAGGCGGGACATATTCAACAGCTCCTCCCCTTTAAAAAAAATAGCCAATAGCGTTTCTTCTAAATCACAGCTCGGCCAAAGCCGTTGAGCTCAGTAAAGCTCCAGTTTCCTCCTAACCGTTTCTCCTCTTAATCTCCTCTATATCGCTCTAAAATATAGCATTCTGTGCAGAATTCAAATGGGTCCGATATGTTTTGTGGTCTGCGCCGACTCTCGCATACGATCCGCTCTGTGCTCTCTCTGGAACGGAGCAGACTGTGTGCGATGCGGAGGTTCGCGTCACACTAACGTGAAACCAGACTTAATTCGCCGCAAGGGAAAGCATATTTACACTGACTGAATGGTTCCCTATCCCCTATATAGTGCACTATGTGCCATTCACCATGTAGAAAATAGCAAATGTGCGAAGAAGTGACTGATTTTAGCCATAGCTTCAGCGTCTTTTTATAATGTAGGGATGCTTTAGATTGAGAGCATTTGATTGGACAGAAAATCTGATGAGAAGCTGAAGTGCAGAGTGATGTCATTAAAATCATCGATCCATATTGGCGGGAATAAAAAAACTTCAATTTTGATTTGATGGGGACTTTAAAGAAGACACTCAGCACATTATTGCAGAAGTGAGTACACTTTTCAGAAAAGTAAAACAGTTATGGAAGTTCTAGTTTACTGTAAACCAAATGAAGTGAAAAAAAAAACATGTCATATTTTTATTTAAAAAATTGTATTTTACTAAATAAGTTGGCCTCTAAAATTGTTTGAAAATCAAAGCCATATGTCTGGGAACATGTCTAAGTTCATATCACAAAACTTGAGTACTGGTTTCATGGTGAAGCAATGTCAAATTTCAACATGATAAATGCTACCTAATTTATGATGCTATACTAAAATATGTGATAGGGAGAAAAGGCAATAAAAGCACACCAAGTGTCCCACTACCAGGCTATTAGGATAAAGTTGAAAAAAATGTGGCTATTCTACTGTTATGTGTTCTATAATTAGAGAGTGTTACATCATTAGCTTAGCAACATGTTAATGCCAGACTATTGAAATCAATTGTGAGTTAAGCTTCCTGTGTCCTAATTGTACGTGTTGTTCCCTATTTAGAGCGCTCCAAATCAGTCACTTCTGAGGTTCTATTTCAGTCAGGATGTTCCTGCAGCTGTCTATATAGGCAGTAGATAGGAAGGCAGCTCAGTAGTTTTGGAACAGAGCCATGGTGAGCCTTTGGGAGAGATGAGCTCTCAAAGCAAATAAATGGTGTGATACACAATGTGATTGTTGGTTTTCATCCCAGTGAACGTTCTCTAGGGTTCCCAGAGCCAACAGAGTAACTGATCAACATGCTCATGGTGTTCCATGAAAAGTACATATCAGCTCTGATCGAAAGAGCCGCATAAAACATAGTCTCCGTTCGCTTAGTGACTGTCTGATGCATATTGCTCACAAAAGCACTTACTTTGAAATATTCCACTTTGTTTTCTAAATCCCATCTGTGAAATAATCTGTATTACTTTTAGATGCACTTTTTGCACTATTTTTCCTGGTGTTTTCTGTACAGCTATTAGTTGAGACTGCAAATCTATTATTTATTATAAATCTACTATTTTAAAAAATTGCATTGCGGACAGAAAGAAAAAACATAGATCTCACAAGAAAACGTAACTATTTTGGCAATTTCATATGAATTTGTACGATACGATTTGTATGAAAGCTTGTTTCAATCACTGAATAAAAAATAAAACAGGTAAATCTGACTTTTTAATTCTGACTTTTTTCTCGCAAGTGTGAGTTTATATCCCGCAATTATGACTTTATAACTCATAATTGTAAGTTTATACACTATATTGCCAAAAGTTTTGGGACGCCTGCCTTTACATGCACAGGAACATTAATGACATCCCATTCTTAATCCGTAGGGTTTAATATGGAGTTGGCCCACTCTTTGCAGTTATAACAGCTTCAACTCTTCTGGGAAGACTTTCCACTAGGTTTAGGAGTGTGTTTATGGGAATTGGAGAAGAGAGTGTGTTTATGAGAAGGCCTGGCTCGCAGTCTCCGCTCTAATTTATCCCAAAGGTGTTCTGTCGGGTTGAGGTCAGGACTCTGTGCAGGCCAGTCAAGTTCCTCCACACTAAACTCCCTCATTCATGTCTTTATGGACCTTGCTTTGTGCTGATGTGCAGGCATGTTGGAAAAGGAAGTGGCCATCCCCAAACTGTTCCCACAAAGTTGGGAGCATGAAATTGTCCAAAATGTCTTGGTGTGATGGATTATTAAGAGTTCCTTTCACTGGAACTAAGGGGCAAAGCCCAATCCTTGAAAAACAACCCCCACACCATAATCCCCTCTCCACCAAACTTTACACTTGGCACAATGCAGTCAGGCAAGTACCGTTCTCCTGGCAACCGCCAAACGAAGATTCGTCCATTAGATTGCCTGACAGAGAAGCGTGATTTGTCACTCCAGAGAACACGTCTCCACTCAGTGGCGGCGTGCTTTACCCCACTGCATCCGACGCTTTGCATTGCACTTGGTGATGTTAGGCTTGGATGCAGCTGCTCGGCCATGGAAACCCATTTCATGAAGCTCTTTACGCACTGTTCTTGAGCTAATCTGAAGGCCACACAAAGTTTGGAGGTCTGTAGCTATTGATTCTGCAGAAAGATGGCGCACTGTGCGCCTCAGCATGCGCTGACCCCGCTCTGTGATTTTACGTGGCCTACCACTTTGTGGCTGAGTTGCAGTTGTTTCCAATTGCTTCCACTTTGTTATAATACCACTAACAGTTAACCGTACAATATTTAATAGTGAGGAAATATCCCGAATGGACAGGTTGCAATCTATCACGGGACCACCCTTGAATTCACTGAGCTCCTGAGAACGACCCATTCTTTCACAAATGTTTGTAGAAGCGTCTGCATGCCTAGGTGCTTGATTTTATATGCCTGTGGCCATGGAAGTGATCGGAACACCTGAATTCAATGATTTGGAGGGGTGTCCCAATACTTTTGGCAATATAGTGTAACATGCAAGTCTGAGAAAAGGTCAGAATTTTGAGTTGATATCATGCAATTCTGACTTTATAACTCACATTTGCGATGTTTATATCACGCAGTTCTGAGAAAAAAGTAAGTGAGAAAAATAAGTGAGAATTGTGAGATAAGTCCCAATTACCTTTATTATTTTTTATTCCGTGACGGAAACAAGCTTCCATAGAAAGAATAGCTATGATTTTTGGTAAACATAAACATGAAGACCCATCCCTAAACCTACCTATCCTGAAAAGGTATAAATGAGATTATGCGAATTCATACGAATTAACCACCAATTCACTAAAACATAAAATAGCTATGAATTAGAATGAGATTGTGTTGGCCGCATTGGTCACACATCACAATTTATTATTACATTAAAAAATACTGTTAAATCAAACAAAACTTAAATGTGTGCTTTGGTTCCCCTTACTCCACAACAAATCCTTTAAATGTTAACGGTATTTAGAACAGAGGAATGAAAAATGATAGTAACATTCAACACCAAGCCTAAACTTTATTTATATAAAGCAAAACTGAAACTGGTTGGTTACTTTGTTTGTCAGTCAGACATTCTCTTCCTGTCTAAGTGGGCGCTTTATGGCTGCATCCGAAATCGCATACTCTCGAGTAGGTGCTTATTTTGAATATGTAATTACTTCACAACCGCTAAAAACGTATGTTCCATATACTGTAGTATGAATGTGTGTAGTATGAATGGAATCCGGATGTACTACATTCACATTTGAATATGTAATTACTTCACAACCGCTAAAAACGTATGTTCCATATAGTATGAATGTGTGTAGTATGAATGGAATCCGGATGTACTACATTCACCATGTTGTCATTATCATCTGACCTACCAGCGTCAGTTACGTCGCTTTCATAAATCCTCTCCCGTGGCCTCATGGTATAGTAAAGTGTCCATCGTATATACACTTCAGAATCTCGCCGGAAGTAGTAGGTCATCCGGGGACTTTTTGCCTACTCATTTATCGGTACTATTATGAGTAATTTGGACATAATTATTTTGTCACATACTGTTTTTTTGCCTACTATATAATAGGGAAGTATCCGATTTCAAATGCAGCCCCTATCTAGCTCCGTCTATGTGAGATTAGACATCCCAAGATTTAGTTCACAATGCGTTTCTTTGAGTGACCTGTTGAAATGTTCTACACTCCATTAAACATCACAGCATCACAGAGGTGCTACTGGATACGTGATGCTGCGAGGCAGACATCTAATGCCAGTCTGTCATTTACATCTGACAAAGCTGTGTTTGAGAAGCGGGAGATCTGACAATTTTTGTAACCCCTGCAACCTTGTGTTTGTATAAATTGAATAGTGGGCGATTGGACCAGAGGGGATGCAGCTGCTATCTGAACTGAATACCAATGTTTATTTAGAAGTCTACCTCTACTCTGTGGGCAACCGCAGAGCTTCTCTTCTTTCTAAATTAACAGAGGACATGATAAAGTGAAGCAGTAGGAGGTGAAACTGTGGGTGGAACAGGCAGACATTTAGCAGATATTTTAATTAAACTAAAAAAAATAGCAGCTTTTTGAACATTATTTTATAGTCAAGATCAGTTCATTCAAAACCAGGCCAAGAGCTGAGTTGGTCGATTCCGAGGCAAGACTGTGACCAGAAGAGGATCGAGTCCATGTGGATCAAGTGTGATCAAGTCATGAGCAAAAGAAAATAATCAATAATTGATTAATATTAATATCAAATCAATTGAAAATAAATGTAGTGAAAGTAAGCAAATAATAATAATCATGATGATAATTAGTATGCCTAGGGCTGGTTTTGATGCAGATTTCACAATTCAACTCTGATTCACAAGCTCTCAATTTGAACATGACTCATTTGTAAATATTTCATGAACATGTCATTCCCCTCCAAACTATTACATTCAATTGCTATACTTCAGACATAATAATCAACACTCAAACAAAAACGGACTTGTATACAATCATTAAAATTGCGCAAAAGGCAATTTTCTCCAAAATATTTAAGATAAAAAAACAAACAAATAATTTAGCGAAATGCTCCTCTCTAAATTTTTTTTTCTAACTAATGAACTATGACCCTTGGGTAATCACAAGATGTTTTAAAGACCCCCTGTGGTGTAAATCTAGTTTTTAAAGGGGGGGTGAAATGCTGTTTCATGCATACTGATCTTTTGGCACTGTTAAAGACTTGGATTCCCATGCTAAACATGGACACCGTTTCATAAGCTAAGGTGGACGTTTAATGGGAGTATTTCTTTGCCAAAATTAGTACTTCCTGTTAGTCATAAGTTTCGGAAAGTTTTTTTCGATCATGGGTCCGCTTGACGTCAACAGGGCGGAATTTCCTTGTATGGGCCGTACGGACAATTCTACTGGAAGAGCGCGCGCGCGAGAGAGAGAGAGAGAGAGAGAGAGAGAGAGAGAGAGAGAGAGAGAGAGAGAGAGAGAGAGAGAGAGAGAGAGAGAGAGAGAGAGAGAGAGAGAGAGAGAGAGAGAGAGAGAGTGAAAGCAATAGGCTACGCCCATCAGAGCGCTGGCTCGTACAGATGGAATTTGCTTTTCCGGATCAACAACTGAGTTGCGCAAATATTTATGTCTGTTCCCTGCATTTCGGTGCCGATTGTTTTATAAACAAGGCCCAGTTCGACGCCGGATTTTCAGATCGCCTAATACTGAAGGATGGAGCGGTCCCAACGATAAAGGTCCCAACGTTGGAACCGCAGGTTTGACTGCTTCAAATGTCTGTTTTTGCCTATGCCCATCAAGTAGCCCAAACATGATCAAGTATTGATCAATGGAGCATGCGATGTATAGTGTGTGTACATTTGTTTAGCTGGCCACTATATGTGTATGTTTGTGTATTGTAAAAGCACTCCAAACAACAATACACAAAGAGTGGGGAAATATGTTGAACTAAATAAGCGCGGTTCTTCATTCAAATGCGCTACTATTCCATGTCTTTCTATGTAAACACTAGCCTGACGTGCAAAACCAGTCCGCTTACTACAAATCATGTCTACACAAACCACGCGTAACACACACACACACACACACACACACACACACACACACACACACACACACACACACACACACACACACACACACACACACACACACACACACACACACACACACACACACACACACACACATTGTAACACTCGCGCTTGACATGGTGTTCTAAATAACACAAGCCGCTAAACATATTATATAGTTAGTGTAACTTATACCACATAGTCGACGTCCTGCTCTAGTCGTTTTTGCTGCTGCTCCTGTTCAACTTCAGCCTCTGGGTCTGATTCCGGATCATAGATGTATGGCTGTATCTGATTAAAAGCCATTTTTTATGTTGAATAAAGTTTTTCCCCGCTTTTAGGGATGACGCAGCTTTCAGACGCACTCAACACAGTAACAGCGGCGCGCGCTCGACATTCTTTAGCTCCGCCCACACGATACGCCCCCAGCCGCACGGCTTTTTCCGGAAAGACTCGGAACAGCGCATCTTTCTTTTATAATTATAATAAAAATAAAGACTTTTCGGAGATATGCAGGATGCAATGCTACTCTATAGGTACTCAAGATTGACATGAGACTGACTGAAACTGAGTGTTTCCCCCCCCCTTTAATGTTGTTTATACAGTATGTCTATGTGGTGATTTTAATATGCTTTGACAAACCATGTGCAAATTCACAAGTCAACACCATTGCTGAGTATTTACTCCTGAAGACTACAGTGAAAAAAGCCCCGCAGTTTTGTAATCGCTGGTGTTTCTGTCATCACAAACTACCTTGTAACCAATCACGTCAATGTTTGGGCGGGCTTTAACATATCATTAACTATTCTCTGAGGCATGCGAGTCTGAAGAGAAGCCAGGTTAGTTATATTTTTCTGTTGATATGAAAAATCGGGTACATCTAGCAATATAGTGGGTGAATTATGGTATTATGATGTAATGTACGGATGCACATTTTTAGAAGGCAGACTGAAATGGCGAACGGAAACAAGAATTATGTAACATTAGCAACACATTATTAGCTGTTTGATAACGTAGTCCAGCCAAAGGCTAATCATATTAATTACCATTATGTGTCCGACGTTGTGAAGAGCGATATATAAAATGCATTACATTTCTGATACATTGACTTGTAGATGAGCCTGTATGAGTGAGTGGAGGCGGGGCTCATTTGCATATTCATGAATCCAAGTATACTAAATGAAGCAAGGGTGTAAAGTTACAATTGAGATTTTTTTAAGGCATGAAAACTTTTAAATATGTAATCTTGGTGAAGATAAGTTTTAAGGGGGACTTTAACATACCTACTGATGTTCATTCCTGCTTATTTTGTGCTATAACTAGTAGTAAAGAAGGAGATATGATCAGTTCACTCACACTCTGGCGGCTACAGCGATCAGTCGCACAACACTAAAGAATGTCAAAATTGCATTTATTGTTTCATGATACATTTGTCAGAATTTGAAATCTGAGACTAGCCGCTTTTCCACCATCTGGCTGAACGGTTCTAAGAATGGTAAGGAATGGTCACAGTTATATTTCCACTAGAGCTTGGTTAGGCATGGCACGATTACAAACCGCTCTCGTTTTCGAATTCTCAGCACAGTTGGATAACAGTGAACTGTGCTGGTACAATATGTGTAGTGACATCGCCACTCAGAATTGGTCACTTGTCTGTTGCCTGGCTACCAGTTGCTCTGTAACTGACTAAGCACGCTATTTGATAAATAATAGAAATATCTGACCATCCTCCATAATGCTCTTGAGTTACCAAGGCAAAGGCTGACGCATTTGTATTACATTCCAAAGAGCTCTGTTCTCATTCATTTAGTGGAAAATTTGTAAACATACCGGCTTTAGAAAAAGTAGCGACTGGACTCGATCAGCACAGAATGGAACGGTTAAGTAACGAGAATGGTTTGGCCTGATGTTCGAAAAGCGGCTTTTGTTCATTATCAAAAGTAACAAAGCTCATTCACTCTAAAAAATGCTGGGTTAAAAACAACCCAAGTTGGGTTGAAAATGGACAAACCCAGCAATTGGGTTGTTTAAACCCAGTAAATGGGTTGTTTTAACCCAGCGGTTGGGTTAAATGTTTGCATAAAATAACCCAATTGCAGGGTTAAAACAACCCAATCTGTTATTTAAAACAACCCAATTGCTGGGTTAGTCCATTTTCAACCCTACTTGGGTTGTTTTTAACCCAAGTTAAAGTTTTTTTTTAGAGTGTAGCACATTACAATTATTGGATAGGAAGCACGCAACAAGTAATGAATTATAATTTTTGGATAGGAAGCGCGCTACAAATAATGCAAAGCATTGGTCATTGAACATTTAAATACTTAGCATGTTTTGTGGCTTTCGTTGTATGAAAAGGAGTGGCACTGACATTCTGTTTAACGTGTTTAGCAACAACATGAGGGTGAGTAAATTATTTTCACTTTTGTGAAAATTGTTCATTCCAGGACCAAAGAGTCAGTAGAAACACACACAACTATCAAAGAACTGAATAAAAAAAAGACTAATTGTGTTATTATGACAGGCAAGTGTAGATTGTTAAAAACCCGAGCCGAGGAAAACCTGATGGGAACAGTGGGCAATGGAAGAAAGAGCTTAATTTATTCCAATTCTAACTGGGATTACCCTCTGAGTAGTTGGACATATATCATCAGCTCATTATGGGGTCTAAGCTGGTAGGTAAGCAGCAGGGAGGTTGATTTGAGAGCACCTGCCCACCTTTATGTTGCCAACTTCACAGGAGATTGGAAAGCTCGATCTAAAGGAGAGCTTTTAAAATAAAAGCCTTGATCTGCATTTCCTGTGAAATAGAGCATGAATATGCCTATAGGCATGCTTAGGTGGCACAGCACAATGTAATGTAATGTAAAACCGGCAGATTGCTGCTGAAATGGGCCAGAGTAGCCAGTTAAAGGATTAGTTCACTTTGAAATGAAAATTACCCCGTGATTTACTGTAGGCCTATATGACTTTTTTTATATGTACTGTGTATATGACTTTCTTCTTTCTGATGAACATAATTGGAGTTATATTAATAAATATCCTGATGTTTCCAAGCTTTATAATGGCAGTGAACTGGGCCCATGAGTTTGAAGCTCAAAAAAGCGCATCCAACCATCGTAAACGTACTCCGGGGGGTTAATAAAGGCCTTCTGAAGTGAAGCCATGCGTTTGTGTGAGAAAAATATGTAAAACTTTATAAAGTAAAATATCTTGCTTCCACCAGACCACCTTCCATATTCAACTTACGAAAAAAACATAACTGATGTTAAAAGTATGACGTCGGACGTAGTGTAAGCGTTTTGAACTGCGAGTTCAAAAGCTAGATATTTTTCTTATATAAAGTTTTAAATATGGATATTGTTCTCACACAAACGCATGGCTTCGCTTCAGAAGGCCTTTATTAACCATCCAGAGACATGAGGAGTACATTTGTGAAGGATGGATGCACTTTTTTTGAGCTTCAAAGTCAATGGACCCTGTCACTGCCATTTTAAAGCTTGGATTTTAGCAGGATATTTATTAATATAACACTGATTGTACATAACCAGTCAGTGTTTAAAATGATCTCCTTACCTTAGCTCGTTTCACAACGGTAAGCTTATAATAATGTTTTATAATTTGAGTGGTACTGGTAGCTTTCCGTGGGAAATATGAGCTTTCGCCACTTCGTTTATGCTATATCGCATGTGTGGAGGCTGCAGGTGGCGGATCATTTGTGGCTTCTTGTTACAGCAGCTCGAATGTAAATAAACTTGTCATTTTGATGGCGGCTTGTAATTCAGAAAGTTCAAAACGACAATCATCGTTGACAACTGGTGCGTTGATAGAAAACCCACACATGCACCTCAAAACATAGATTCTTCCGCACTGAGTAGCCGTGCCAATCCACAACCCACCAAAAGAAGATAACTCAAACAGAGATGGCGACAAAGAGGTAAAACTTACAGACTGCAGCTTTAAAGTTAGAGTGACCAAAATGCGGGACAGTCCCGGAATTGGGAGCTTTGTTCCGCATCCCACAAGACGTAATCAGTGTCCTACATATCGATTATGTCTGTATTATTTGATTTCTTCCCTGAAATTACAATACCACAATAAGAAATATAATACTGAAAATTGCGACTGGGTGTTAATTAGTGGTGGGCCGTAATTCTTTGCGTCGCCATTAACAACCGTCATGTTTTCTAAATATTATTTGAAAAAATGGTGCCGCTGGCAGTTATACATGCAAGCGAAGATGTGGTGTTTAAACTTAAGTAGTTTCAAGCTTGTTTTTGTTTTTAAGCTGTATTACCTCAAATAGATAGTTGTGGTAAACAGGATTACAAGTGTTTAGTGATTTTTAAACGTTTAGAACAGTACTTTGCTGTCAAGGCAAGAAACATTTCATAGTCATTTTCAAGTTATAAATAATTTTCATTCATATAACTGGTGTGAAAGCGCAACTCCACTGTGAACGTGTTGGCATAGCAACGTGATACTTCCTGCCTGTGTGTCCTACAGAGGACGTCTCGTTTAATTCTGATTAAGGGCACTCCGTATACCGCATCCTTCACAGGATGTGTCCTCCAGAGGATGCAGCCTTCAAAATTAAATGAAATGAGACACAGCAACAGTCGTAACCAGCATGCTCACAGGAACAATGGGATCCATGCATGCGTCAGGTCTTAAAGGGACAGAAGTTATTTATTATTCAAACTACAAAAAGACAAACGATCACTTACGAGCACACATATTATGAATGCCTTCGGCAGAATTCAAATGAGCCATTTTAATCTAGATTAATCTTGGAATTAATCTAGATTAATCTAGATAAGTAAGGAATAATTGACGACGGGCCGTTCAATTATTAGAATGATAATGCACACCCGAGGTGGTGATGCGGTCACGACGCGAAGCGGAGTGGCCGTTACACCTCGGGTGTGCATTATCATTCTAATAATTGAACGGCCCGGAGTCAATTATTCCGCTTATACTACGGTTACCACACCTCAAGACATCGATCCGATTATATATTTAATGGGATTCGTCCGGTTTTTGTACTTAAATCGCTATTGTGAGTAGGACTATTTCTTCCGCGTCTCATCCAACAGCTCTTTTGCTAGTTCCGAAACGTCATTTTAAAGCTGTTAACGAAGGCTTGAGCCGTTGATAGCATTCTACTGCAGTTATTAATAAAGTTATTAGAAAGAGAATGAGAGCGACAGAGAGAGAGAGAGAGAGAGAGAGAGAGAGAGAGAGAGAGAGAGAGAGAGAAAGAGCGCTTGTGTGAACTAGGCTCCCTCTGTGCGTCTCTAAACAGCGCTGTTATTACCTCGCTAGTGAAAAAATGTCACGTGTAGCCTTTAAGTTGCTCCACTATATAGGCGAACTGATCAAATCGTCAGGGCAGCGCTGACAGCTTTTTGTGCAAACTGTAGTGCGTGTGCGAGCATGTGTGATTTCAGTAATGAGACAGAAAAGCTTGCCTTTGTTGTTTTTCATCTGGACTGTCTAATACTGCTGCCGCCCAGTTGTTGAACGTTTTATATTCACTGTAAATATTAAGATTTACTTTAGGAAAATCGTCTGTCATATTGTTGTTTTTTAGTCCTGTAATTTCCGTTATTACAGTTAACTATGCGCAGTGATATGGAACTGTAATGCGGTCAAGAGAGCTGCCTGGAACTACGTTCGCTGTGCGTCTCCCAGAAAATAACTGCACACCTCAGAACGTTCATCAGCCAATCAGATTCAAGCATTCAACGGCCCCGTAGTATAAAAAAAAAAAAATCTATGCCCACCACTAGTTTTTATATATCCATTTGCGTAACCATATTTGACTGCATGAGTGAAGCAAAAGAACCATGTGGACCTCATCAAAAGTAATTAAATATACACCAACCAGGGGTGCGTTTCCCAAAAGCATCATTAGCCAACTATGGTCGCAAGTTCCGTCGTTATCAACATAGTTCAACCAGTCTGTGTTTCCCGAAACTGTCGTTTGAACGAACGCTCGCAAACAGCGTCGCAAACTTGTGTGGTTGCAATGACAGCGCTCGACCTGTGGTTAGAAGCATAGTTTCTTGTTTGCATGACATGTGGACTTAATAAATCCTTATCTTGAGCAAAATAAGCAAGCTGACATTCAGTACAACCTATATATTTTATTTAGAATACATACAAATGTCATTAATGTCTTTTAGTTTGTCAAGAGATTTAAAACACCGTTTTTGAAGAGTGCGCATGTGCGGACGTGCTCTAGTACGTAAAAAGAGCCTATTTGAATCTGGAAATAAAGCAAAATTACTGAGAAAAATTTGAATTATTCCTCAGGTGCCATGTCCATAATGTATAGCAAAAAATCTAGCATGAATTCGATCTCAAAATAATTAATTAAAAGCATTTATTACTCCACCCCCGGCGTGACATCATTAACCAACGTGGTTGAACGACAGATTTGCAACAATACGGTTTCGGGAAACAGTTGTGACTAGCTAGTTGATTTCTTCAACGATGCATCGTATGGTAGTTAAGCAGTGAGTTACGTCGTTGTACGGGAAACGCACCCCAGGACAACAAAACCATACAAGTTCAAAATGCACTGACTCTGATAAAATGCATTTAATGTTTTTATAATCTAATAAATGGAAACATTAAGAACATTTATTTTAGTGTAAAATGTGATTTTTACATATAGCCTGTTACTACTGAATAGACCCAGTAGAGTAAATTAAATTGTATCACTCGAACCTGGGCAAATTGAGTGCCATTCACAGAGCCGTCACAATTAACAAAGCGTATTGACTATTTAAAACCATTGTGATGGCCATTAGGCTTTCCAACTAATGTAAATCATTATTTACATATAGTAGTAGTAAATGTATCTCTCACACACGTGTCCTGCAAAATCACATCTACTGTCCTGCAACAGAGCAATAAGATGGTCACCCTAGTTAAATTTAAAACAAAAAGTAACATTCCTGATGCTTTTTTATTTTTATTTTCATATATTATAAAATTGAATGACAAAGCTGAATTTTCAGCAGCCATTATTTCAGTGTCACAGGATCCTTAATCAAATCAATCTAAAATGTTGCTCAAGAAACATTTATTTTTATTATCAATATTGAAAACAGCTGTGCTTTTTGTTATTTTTGTGGTAACTTACATTTTTCAGGATTCTTTGATGTATATATAAAAAAGTTCAAAAGAAAAGCATTTATTCTAAATTTATTTGAAAGTCTTTACTGTCACTTTTGATCAATTTAATGCATCCTTGCTGAATAAAAGTGTTGATTTCTCTCTCTTTTAAAAAAAATACTGACTCCAAACCTTTGAACAGAAGCGTTCTTCCCTTATAACATGCTCACCCTTACTCTGTCTTAAGTATTTCTGATTGAAACAGAATTGTAGGGTGATTTGATTTTACCCATCGAGAACTGATTGGATCGTGAGAAGTGGACGCTACACGCCAGAATTGAGGGGCTGAAAGGGTCTTCCATGTCATCCATGAAAAAAAAAAAAGTTGTTGTTGTAGAGGCTGAAGCAATTACACTTAGATGAAAGATTGTGAAGTTTTTTTAACCGACAAATTGCGCACAATGAGACTGGAGACATTTATTAAGACAGTAAATAGGGTCAGTTTTGACTTCATGTTGAGTATTAATGAAAATCTGCAAAGGCGAGAAAAGAAAAGCAATATTGAGAAAGGAGGATAAATCATTGTTTGTTTTCTGGGCCTTTCATCCCCTGAGGTGTTTGTCTCCTGGTGTATGCCATGTGTGTTGCCGCCGCTGTGCTGATGCCCTAGTTTCCTGTAATTATGTAATCTAACTTGACTGCCTTGCGGAACTACCTTTTCATTAAACATGATTTAACACAATTTGTGGTGTCATCCAGCAAAGGTTTTTCTGGAGGGAGTATCATCTTTGCGGTTAAGCCTCCGAGACTACTCTTATCTGCATTGTGTGTTCAGATGCAGTTAGCTTTTTCACACAGATATAAATGTCTATTCATGTCTGTTCAGGCAGCATAGCCTTGCCTGTCAAAAGCAGGTTAGATGATAGCTCTGCTTTAATCCAGCCACAGACACTCAGCTGCCTCATATATTGCTTGTGACACTGAACACAATGTTAAATTCATCATAAATAATTTAAACGCATGGTCTATTATGTTGATTCATATGGTCTATTCTAATTCATAATGTGTGCTCAGGAGATTCAAATAAAGAGAAATTTTACAGAATTAAAGGAACACTCAACTCTTTCTGAAATTAGGCTGATTTTCCAACTCCCCTAGAGTTAAACAGTCGAGTTTTACCGTTTTCAAATTCATTCAGCCGATCTCCAGGTCTGGCGGTAGCACTTTTAGCATAGCTTAGCATAGATCATTGAATCTGATTAGGCCGTTAGCATCTCGCTCAAAAAAATGACCAAAGAGTTTCGATATTTTTCCTATGTAAAACTTTACTCTTCTGTAGTTACATCGTGTACTAAGAACGACGGAAAATGAAAAGTTTTCAAGGCCGATATGGCTAGGAACTATATTCTCATTCCTGCATAATAATCAAGGAACTTTGCTGACGTAACAGTCACTTGAGGACCTGGGTTACCGCGATTTTACCACAGTTACACCGTGTCCTAACTACACGCGATAAGATTCTAGCGACAAGCAACTTGTCTGTCCAAACCAGCCGCGACGTAACTACGAGATACAACGAATCAATCAAAAACCACAGCCAATCAGAACAGCGTGTGGGCGTGCTCTCGCGACAAGTGTTGGCTTTGTTGGCAATCGGCGCGTAAGTACGTATAATACAACACAACGACACAAATGTATAGTGAATCAAAAGTTATCCAGGGATAAAGCCATGATGTATTGTGCGAGTGTGTGTCATAGGTGTGTGTGTGCTTTTGACTATTTAGCTCCGCCCACTGCACGCCTCCACTAGCTTGGCTGTTTTAGGAAAGAATCGGCACAGCGTATCTGTCTTTTATAAATATGATAAAACTTAAGACTCTTCAGAGATATGAAGGATGCAATACTACTCTATAGGTACTCAAGATTAACATGAGACTGGCATAAACTGTGTGTGTTATGTACCCTTTAAGAGAATATTTCCTGTCAAAATGAAAATTCTCTCATTATTTAGGCTACTCACACTCATGTTGTTCCAAATCCATTTTCTGGATTTTTTTTAAATAACAGATATTGGCCTGATTAGCACAAAGGCTTCACTCCATCTTATGTCGGCCAAATAAATTAGTTCAATCTCATCAAATGGAACCAAAACCGCTTGTAATAATCATTTGGCCTTGAAGCTCTGTTTTCATCAGTGAAGGGCCCTGATCTCCAGCCTCTGGCATTCAACAGGCCCCTTGAGTGCCCTTCTGAATGCCTGAAGAACTTTACAGATTTTTGTCCATGATTGTGTAATGCTGAGTAATGGTTTGAGTGGAAATAATTCACTCTGTATCAATGACTCAGAGGTCATCGTGAACCATCAGGAAGAAGTACCGGGGTTAGAAGCGAGCAGGTTGATAGAGGTCTTGTCATGCCAAACCCTGACACATAAGAAATAGCAGGGTGCTGAAGAATGCAAGGATCACGTAAGGTTTCTTCAGTACCAAAACTTATGCTGGCGTTGGTGAAAATGAATCAAAAAATAGAATGAGAAGCAAGTGAAGCACTCTTTTGACATTTATGCACAAGAAAAGAGAAATGAAAGAAAGTGAAAAGTGAAAGTGACGTTAAGGCCAAGAATGGTAACCCATACTAGGAATTTGCCCTCTGCATCTAACCCATCCAAGTAAGTGCACACACATTAGGAGTAGTGAGTATAGCGAACACACACACTGCAAACCGTGGACACACACACCCGGAGCAGTGGGCAGCCATCTTGCTGTGGTGCCTGGGGGCCGATTAGGGATTAGATGCCTTGCTCAAGGGTACCTCAGTAATTTCCTGCTGGTATTGAGAATCAAACCGGCAACCTTTGGGTTATGCCTGAGACACACTAGACGACTTTCAAATCTTAACCGATTTTAAAACTGTGGGAGACCACAGACATAAGGGCCGTTCTCCTGAAGTGAGTTTTGTTTTACAGGAAGAAAAACAATGGAGAAAGCAGTAAAATAACCACAATGACACTACACAATTGAGGATTTTTTGGACAAAAAGTCGGTTGTGAGAAGACTTGAATCGGGCCACACCACCCAGATTGTTGGGGGTTGCCAAAAATCAGTCTTAAAATCTTCAAGTGCCTTACAAGTCTGACTCTAGACTATAACCATTAGGCCACGACTGCCCAGAAATTGTAGATAGTAAGCAGTAACTTAATACACTCTCAGAAAAAAAGGTACAGTGGAGGTACAATTTTCTTCCTTACGAACAAAACGTATAACTGTACCTTTAAAGGTACACAATTGGTCCTTAGGGTACAATTGACCTATTCGTAAGCCCCGCCCCCCTTAGTTACTGTTGCTAACTCGGACAAACAAACGGAGTTGCTATATCTTACAATGACAGCTGTCAGTGTGAAAACCTTATTCCAAGATGTTTTTGGACACAGAATGTAGCGTATACCCCGTCCGAGTGATGGCCAAACTTTACTGATGGTTTATTGCAACGTTTTTCACTCAAAGAAAATAATTGTAAGAGCTGAACAAACAAACAAAGCATTAGTGCGCATTAACGTCTCATTCACAAACTCTCTCTCTCTAGCCCTCTCTCCGTGGCATTACCATTAACATACACAGCAAATGACACAAAAACACACACAGAAAACAACCATACACAGACCTCATGCCTTGCAGTTAATAACTGGTGAATTTTGTATCTGCAAAACAACTCCGATAAACTGCGTGCGAGCTCTCCCTTTCACTACCCGTAGACTATAACACCCGTCAAAATAGGAGTCCTCCTTATAAGACAGATAATGCAGACCTTTAAACATATCTAAACTCACAGAAATAAAATGGGAATAAAATAAATATGGTGAGAGATTAATTTGGAAGCGATGGTTTACAGATCTCAATGCAAACGGGAGGAGCCTCTTGTTACGATCGCAGATGATAACATCCAGGATACACACTGTTCATGTAACGCAGGGTAAGATTACATAAATTCACATTTAATCAGTTTAATATGGAGAGATGCACTGAAATGTAGACCTTTGTGTTTCTGACCTACACCGTTGCATGAGACCAGTTAGTTATAGTTAGTCGGTTTATTTGTTAGCAGGGACTTTAATTGTAACTTAACGAGAGGATCCCTGGAATCATTGTTGCAGTATACCAGGCACGACGTTTACCATTTTTGTAGCATAAACACCATCAAAACGATGAGAGCTTCAGATTTTCCAATGTTTCTCTATGGTGCTAAAACCTATAGATGTCCGAGTTCCGGTCCCAGCAAGACTGATACTCAACTGCCATTGGCTCATCGGCGTTCGATGGGAGGGGCTTACCGATAGGTCAATTTAACCATTGGCAGGCAAGTTCGGTCATAGTGAGTCTCTGTCCTGCAGAGTTTGGCTCCAACCCTGAAAAACATCTATAGAAGCTCTTATTGAGAATTAACAGAGGTTTAGATGTTGGTTTTGTTGAAAATATTTCACCATTATGGCAATCAGTGTTTCCTTTAGTTGGCCAGTTTGACTCTTGGCTTTTTATGCGAGTTTGTGGTTTTTGTTACTAAAAATATTAATAAATAACATTCACCAACAATACTTTCTTGCCACAGATCAGGCATTCTGAATTTTGATTTTTAAATACATTCTTTGGAGAAAAAAGTTTAGACGCACACAGATATCAAGAATCAGCATAAACGATAGTGACATACTGAATGCTGCAATGCATAGGCTACTGGGAGCCATGAGTTTTATACTGTGGTAGCTTAATAGGGTTGGAGCTATACTCTGCAGGACATCAGCTCTCTAGGACTGAACTTGCCTACCCCTGACTTAGAGGTACAAAAATGTACCCTTAAAAGGTTAGTTCACCCAAAAATGAAAATTCTGTCATTAATTACTTACCCTCATGTCGTTTCGAACACAAATGAAGATATTTTAGTTGCAATCTGATGGCTCTGAAAGGCCTCCATTGGCACAATGCACGGTTCACTCTCAAGACCCTTAAAAGGTACTAAAGACGTCGTTACAAAGTCCATCTCACTACAGTGGTTCTACAATAACTTTATGAATCTGCGAGAATAGTTTTTGTGCGCAAAAAAACCCTAAATAACGACTTATATAGTGATGACGATTTCAAAACACGGCCTCATGAAGCTTCAAAGCGTTATGAATCAGTGAGTCGAATCATGATTCGGATCGCGTGTCAAACTGCCAAACTGCTGAAATTTGGCGATCCAAACTGCTCATTCGACTCACCGATTCATAACGCTTCGAAGCTTCATGAGGCTTCACTAAAATATCTTCATTTGTGTTCCGAAGACGAACGGAGGTCTTACGGGTGTCGAACGACATGAGGGTAAGTAATTAATGACAGAATTTTCATTTTTGGGTGAACTAACCCTTTAAGGGTACCACCCCAGTGACGCCCACTTGTACCTTAAAAGGTACAATTTTGTACTCTTTTTTTTGGAGTGTATTACAATAAAATGTGCCATAATTTACCATTGCAAATGTATTGTAGAAACATTAGGAACAGTTGTGTTCACTTACACTCACTTTTGAATTAAGGTTTTCGTCTTTTCTCAAACGTTTTTCTCAATTGCATGTTAATGCACTACATTATTTAAAGAAAAACAGCAGATTTGTACTTAATTCCAGCACACATAAGAATAATATCCATCTATTGTTACTACTTTATGAGCACATAAATGCCACTCGAGCTGACATGAAAATTGCACCGCTCTCAGTCAGAAATATCCAGTTCGTTCCCATGGGCCGTTCTGTAAAGCGTTAGCAACAGTAACCAAGACCTCAAAAGGGGCAAAGTTTTGCTGTAACGACAGCGGAACTCCAGTTGAAAATAACAAAATCTGAGTATGTTATCCAGTATCATTTTTAAAAGGTTAAAATTAGATTTTCAACCCTAGATTTCCAACTATAGTACAATCTGTTAATAGTGTCCGGCCAGTAATTATCCACGACAGAGGTAATTTAAGCATTGTCATGTACTCGCTGTAAGCATCCTCATCAATATCATCTTCATAAATAACCACGGAGTAATTGAAGGGGGCAATCTTAGTCTTAACCGACACGCAACCACCCTCAAAGTGCATTACTATCCATCAGCATAATTAAGATGACAGACAGGGCTGCCGCGTTAGCTTCCCGGCTCTGAGCGGTTGTGACAGGGGGTTTATTTCATGTCAGTAAATTCAGAAGCATTACAGTAATCTGGCTATAGATTTCATTAGTTTTGAATAATAGCGTTAATGACTTGGAACAGAATGTTTAATCCACTTATGACGACACAGGCTGATAGATGATTCTGCCTGATGAGCTGACTTGAAGGAAATCGCTGAGCAGGCTGAGGAGCTTTTTAATGCTGTTTTCTCACTGAAACCTCTCAATCATTCACTCTCAGACACTCATTCATGCAACAACTATTATAAACATGTTTGGTGTAATCTGAGATCCTGGAAAGATGTTTTGCAAACATGTATTTAATAAAACCATGGATTTTAAATCGATGAATTCGGTGTGTTGAAGGATGTTAACCTGGACATTCGACGTAACTGTAAAGAAACAATAGCCGAACAGCGTTGTCCATGAAAAAATGATTTATTTCCTTTAAAGGAATTAAAAAAATATATTTCCTCACCCTCATTTTGTTCCAACCTTGTATTCTGTTAAGTATGGCGGCGTTCCTGAGATAATCAGTTGAGTGAACTATTCAGTGATTCACTAATAAAAGTCACTTGGCTGTGTTCGAAAGCTTAGGCAGCTGACTTGTTGCCTTGCTGCCCTATCAGGCAATGACTTTACCGGCACAAAGGTACCACATGAAACTGATTTAGGACAGACTTCTGAGGCAACATAATGGTTTAATGATCCACAACAAAATAGAGAGCTTTGGTGAAAACTAAGCAAACATTTAATTACTACAATAGTAATTTTTCACTAGAAATTATATCAAAAGTGGAAAACGGTTATGTACATTTACACCTTTGACCCCCAACCGTAAATTTCAGATGCCATCTTTATTTTGTAGCTTAACTGTCACAGAATGGAATACATAGGATTGTGGGATATCAAAGGCAGTGAAGGATACATATGCTGCCTTCAAAAATCGATTAGATGAAGGTATCTCAGGAGCTAACATTGGATTGGACATGCATTTTAAGCTTTTGTATTCAGCGACTTGTTTTGTTCCTAAAATGTGACACATTGTTTTTTTTTTTTTTACGCATCAGTTGAGTGAATAATCAGTTGGTACCTATTGGTGGATCAGTGCAACTTTCATAAAGATTTGCAAAAAAAATTCAAATAAAAATCGAGGACCTGAACTGTTGTATTACAGTTTTTCTCAATCGCTTTGGCTCAATTCTCGAATTAGACTTTTTTTTCTCTCAAAACAATAAGTTCAGATCTCTGAACAATTAGTTTCTTGTTCACATCAGATAATAATTTTGTATTGATTTAAGCAAAATGCATTTGCTTTGGCACGTGTGCAAAAGAGTAGCCTGGCTCCGCCCTCCTACGTACTTCCGCTCAATTTTCACTTTCCTTCAGTATCCGTCTGGGATTGTGGTATATTCTCTGGTTTTCTCCGTCAAACATTCTTTCATCGTGTGAGCCATCACATGCAAAATGGTTCATTCAGTGATCAAAATCTGTCAGATATGTTATATTCCATAAATATTTATGACATGGAATGTTTGTTAAATTAGACGTTAGATGTACGAAATTAGACTTTTTTTTTTTTAACATAACTCGAAAGAAGAATGTCATATACACGGTGAGTAAATCATGGGCTAATTTTCATTTTTGGGTGAACTAACCCTTGAAGCTTACAAATAAATGTACTGTATAAATACAAATGTTAACTTTTTGTGCCCTACATTATTGACTTTTTCCAGTCAGTTTTTACCTACTGTCTGAATCTGTATTTACAGTAAAAAGCTCAGTGTGATCCACAAGAGCATTCAGCTATAACACTGACATTATGGTATAGAACAGAAAGCAGTTAGTGTCAACAAAACAGTAAAAAATAAATAAATGAAATTTGTATATACTGTAACAAATATTTCCATGGTGAAAAAACACAAACATTTTGACCAGTATGGCCCACACAATGACAAAAACACTTTTTTTTGGGTGGCATTGGCTAATTTACTGACACAATAACAAGGTTTTGAAGCATGAATTAAATGTTTTGGGTGAGTAACGACATTTAGCAGACATTCAATAGAGTTCTGATGTTCCAGCAAAAATGCTACAGCTGTTTGCCAAAACGGTATATTTTTGTATATTTGTGCATTATTATCCAACCCTTTATTAGGAAAAAAGCCTGAGGCTTTAATGCAGGTTGACACCTCTTTCAAACATCAGATCTCAGTGCAGCTGCTAAACACAAACACTGCGTTGTCGGCCAGTGTCCAGGGCAGGAATTAATTGCCTCAGTACATGCAGTGAGCTTGGAATAATCATACAATGTGCTCAGCTTGAGTGAACTGTGCAGGTTCTCGTTGGAGCTTGCTCAGCACTCCACATGCTCTTAATTACGCTGATCAGGTTTCACTCACTTCCATATCTGATAATTGTGCTGAGAGAGGGAGATATGGATGCCAAAATGGAAGAAAGAAAAATGTAATGCAGAGATATTAACTTACACCGTATTAATTTTAGATGTGTATGAGACATTAGACTTTCCACCATATTCCCATATACTTGACAAGATGTTATTTGTACACATTTGAAGGTTATTAAACTTGTATACTCGTTTAAAGAAAGAATTGAAGTTTAAATAGATGCCTTGCTATGGTGTTTCTAAGGTGATCTGAACAGTTTCTGCTAAAAAAAAAACCCTGCTTAAAGGGATAGTTCACCCAAAAATGAAAATTAGCCCATGATTTACTCATCCTCAGTCATCCTATAGGTGTATATGACATTCTTCTTTCAGACGAATAAAATTGGAGTGTCCTGGCTCTTCCAAGCTTTATAATGGCAGTGAATGGCTGAATAGTTTTTGAAGTCCACAAAAGTGCATCTATCCATCATATAACTGCATCTCCACACGGCTCCGGGGGGTTAATAAAGGCCTTCTGAAGCGAAGGGGTGCATTTGTGTAAGAAAAATATCCATATTTAAAATTTATAGACTAAAATAACTAACTTCCGTCGGAAAGTGATTTACGCAAAATAGTAACCCCTGACACGATGTATAGAAGCATCGCAAACTTTGACGCCTCTCACAGATAGGGCTGGGCAACAAACTCAAGCCCTTCTCTTATATGGAAAATCTCCACCATTTCTCTTTCAAAATTCTTGTTTTAGAATTCATGACCGGTTTTTATTTATTTTATTTTTTTATGGGTGAACTAAGCTTTTAAGAGTTTCCTGGTCTTGGGTGGTCAAATTAATCTGATGGCTGTTTGAGAGCAGTTTTGGGCTCTTGATAAACTGATTTTCAGGCTAGTTTTCGTCCAACAGGGATACAACGATAGATTCAACGATAAGGCATAACATTATGACCACCTTCCTAATATTGTGTCGGTCCCCCTTTTGCTGCCAAAAAAGGCCTGACCTGTTGAGGCATGGACTCCACTAGACCCCTGAAGGTGTGCTGTGGTATCTGGCACCAAGATGTTTGCAGCAGATCTTTTAAGTCCTGTAAGTTGCGAGGTGGGGCCTCCATGGATCGGACCTCCCACACATCGCACAGATGCTCGATTGGATTGAGATTAAGACACCTCAAACTCACTGTTGTGCTCCTCAAACCATTCCTGAACCATTTTTGCTTTGTGGCAGGGCGCATTATCCTGATGAAAGAGGCCACAGCCACCAGGGAATACCGTTTCCATGAAAGGGTATACATGGTCTGCAACAATGCTTAAGTAGGTGGTCAAAGTAACATCTACATGGATGGCCTCTGCCGGCTTGCCTTCTTCCCATGGTGCATCCTGGTTCCCCAGGTAAGCGACGCACATGCACCCAGCCATCCATGTGATGTAAAAGAAAACATGATTCATCAGTCATTCATAAACCACTAACAGGTGCCATGATGAAGAGATAATCAGTGTTATTCACTTCACCAGTCAGTGGTCATAATATTATGCCTGATCAGTGTATAAAATGACAGACAGACAGACAGACAGACAGACAGACAGACAGACAGACAGACAGACAGACAGACAGACAGACAGACAGACAGACAGACAGACAGATAGATAGATAGATAGATAGATAGATAGATAGATAGATAGATAGATAGATAGATAGATAGATAGATAGATAGATAGATAGATAGATAGATAGATAGATAGATAGATAGATAGATAGATAGATAGATAGATAGATAGATAGAAATAGAACAAATAAAAGAAAAACTAATACAAATGTAAAACCATAAATATGATATTCTGATTCATGGCATGGCCACTGTCTCATCCATGAATAAAACGATCCAGTAAACAGAATCACGACTTTTATCTCTGTTGAGATAAGGACAAAGACAGACACTTCAAGCTAAATCCTCATTGTTAAGCGACAGCACATTGTAATCTATCTTTAAGTGAAGTGCATTGCCCCAGGGTAGTCTGATCTGTTTAACCTGAGGTAAGCTTTAAAATAGGTGTAGAGTATTAAACACCTCGCTGTAGGCTGTCATAATGCATTCAAAGCAGAATTTGCACAATGACAGCCACCTGGCTTGAAATAAATGAGATGAGCTTTAAACAGCCTGGAGAAATAGCTCATTGCCCACCAGTTGTGTCTCCTAAAAAAATTGAATAAGAAAAATATTAAAGCAAGCAGACAACATAATTACAAGCGGGTTTGGCGTTTTATCGTTAAACAGTGAGAATGTTTTTTTTTTTTTTAGCAGCTTTGGCTCCGGAAGTTATTTTTTCCCTATTAATTTTCTCCAGTGGGAATTCAAAAAAGTGTTCAGCAACAGCCAAACCAACCACTGAGATGAATCATACCATTGCACTTTATTCAAAGCAAAAAAAGATGCAAATGAAGCATAATAATGATAAATCATCCAATTAATCATAATGTATTATTAAATTAAATTAGGACTTTTATTCAGCAAGGATGCAATATATTGGTCAAAAGTGATAGCAAAAACGTTTATAATGTTACAAAAGATTTCTATTACAAATATTTTTTAAATTTATACATTATATTAATTCATATATTAAATGTTGTTCTTTTGAACTTTCTATTCTTCAAAGAATTCTGAAAAAAAGAATCGTCACAACTGTGTGTTCAACAAAGTTCGGGAGGAGCACGTTCAAATGATCCATCCAATCATTATGTCATTCCAACCAAGCTGTCAGCAATCAGTAATCAACATGTCTACCCAATCAGCACAAGTGAAGGACTATATAAATACTCAGTCAACTCACCAATGTTCCTTGACAGGTTTTCAGCATCCATCCTCCTCAGACTCACCTGGTTACTTTCCTAACCAGAGATACGGGGGGAGTACTCTGGGTTCGGGCCAAATACCGAGCTCGGAGCCCTCTCCTCGGACAGCATGCCAAATACGCATACCATTTATTCTATATGACTTATTTGTAATTGTGAACTCGTGAATGACAATAATAAGAAATGAAGACTGGAGTAATGATGGTGAAAAATTCAGCTTTGCCATCACATGGTTAAATCATATTTTAAAATATATTAAGATCAAAAACAGTTCTTTTAAATTGCAATAATATCGCACAAATGTACCATTTTACAATGATTAAAAAAACACAGCCTCGATGAGCAAGAGACCAGCTAATATATACCCATTTCCATCTATAAAAGGAGATTCACATATACTGTCAGTTGTACTCATTCATGTGTAGTACAAATACGTGTAAAATAAAAACAGGGAACCGAGAGGGTGGAAAAGAAGTTCTCTGCGATGAGCACAACAGGAGGGCAGGACAAGTTCTGAATGCCAGAGATACCAGTGAATACCCAGAGTCACTGCTGCATATGTGTCTGTGTGTGTGTGTTTGGGAGGGACAGAGAAAGTGAGAAGGGTGCCGATGAAAAGCTCCTGGCTCATGTTTTGCACGGCATGTCTGTTCACGCCAAAAACACAAAGGGGAATTTAGCACACCTTTCAGCTGAATAGATTATCAATTAAGCTGGTGCATTCAAACATTTAGGAATGATCTGCTATAGATAACCACAAAACACTCTCAGGATAATTTCCCTTGCAGATGCATGTTATTTTTTGTAGATAAAGAGGTTAAGTGGCTTAGGAATAGTGCAGAATATTACATTCTTAATTGAATATATATATATAATACAGTGAGGAAAATAAGTATTTGAACACCCTGCTATTTTGAAAGTTCTCCCACTTAGAAATCATGGAGGGGTCTGAAATTGTCATCGTAGGTGCATGTCCACTGTGAGAGACATAATATAAAAAAAAAAAATCCAGAAATCACAATGTATGATTTTTTAACTATTTATTTGTATGATACAGCTGCAAATAAGTATTTGAACACCTGTCTATCAGCTAGAATTCTGACCCTCAAAGACCTGTTAGTCTGCCTTTAAAATGTCCACCTCCACTCCATTTATTATCCAAAATTAGATGCACCTGTTTGAGGTCGTTAGCTGCATAAAGATACCTGTCCACCCCATACAATCAGTAAGAATCCAACTACTAACATGGCCAAGACCAAAGAGCTGTCCAAAGACACTAGAGACAAAATTGTACACCTCCACAAGGCTGGAAAGGGCTACGGGGAAATTGCCAAGCAGCTTGGTGAAAAAAGGTCCACTGTTGGAGCAATCATTAGAAAATGGAAGAAGCTAAACATGACTGTCAATCTCCCTCGGACTGGGGCTCCATGCAAGATCTCACCTCGTGGGGTCTCAATGATCCTAAGAAAGGTGAGAAATCAGCCCAGAACTACACGGGAGGAGCTGGTCAATGACCTGAAAAGAGCTGGGACCACCGTTTCCAAGGTTACTGTTGGTAATACACTAAGACGTCAAGGTTTGAAATCATGCATAGCACGGAAGGTTCCCCTGCATAAACCAGCACATGTCCAGGCCCGTCTTAAGTTTGCCAATGACCATTTGGATGATCCAGAGGAGTCATGGGAGAAAGTCATGTGGTCAGATGAGACCAAAATAGAACTTTTTGGTCATAATTCCACTAAACGTGTTTGGAGGAAGAAGAATGATGAGTACCATCCCAAGAACACCATCCCTACTGTGAAGCATGGGGGTGGTAGCATCATGCTTTGGGGGTGTTTTTCTGCACATGGGACAGGGCGACTGCACTGTATTAAGGAGAGGTGACCATTTAGGGGTGTGGTCCTGGTCAAGACAATCTCCTGAACTCTAAACGGAATGTCAGAATGGGAAAGAGGGTGATTTAAGCAATTTTGAGCGTGGCATGGTTGTTGGTGCCAGACGGGCCGGTCTGAGTATTTCACAATCTGCTCAGTTACTGGGATTTTCACGCACAACCATTTCTAGGGTTTACAAAGAATGGTGTGAAAAGGGAAAAACATCCAGTATGCGGCAGTCCTGTGGGCGAAAATGCCTTGTTGATGCTAGAGGTCAGAGGAGAATGGGCCGATTGATTCAAGCTGATAGAAGAGCAACTTTGACTGAAATAACCACTCGTTACAACCGAGGTATGAAGCAAAGCATTTGTGAAGCCACAACACGCACAACCTTGAGAAGGATGGGCTACAACACCAGAAGACCCCACCGGGTACCAGTCTGCACTACAAATAGGAAAAAGAGGCTACAATTTGCACAAGATCACCAAAATTGGACAGTTGAAGACTGGAAAAATGTTGCCTGGTCTGATGAGTCTCGATTTCTGTTGAGACATTCAGATGGTAGAGTCAGAATTTGGTGTAAACAGAATGAGAACATGGATCCATCATACCTTGTTACCACTGTGAAGGCTGGTGGTGGTGGTGTAAAGGTGTGGGGGGTGTTTTCTTGGCACACTTTAGGCCCCTTAGTGCCAATTGGGCATCGTTTAAATGCTACGGCCAACCTGAGCATTGTTTCTGACCATGTCCATCCCTTTATGACCACCAAGTACCCATCCTCTGATGGCTTCTTCCAGCAGGATAATGCACCATGTCACAAAGCTTGAATCATTTCAAATTGGTTTCTTGAACATGACAATGAGTTCACTGTACTAAAATGACCCCCACAGTCACCAGATCTCAACCCAATGGATCATCTTTGGGATGTGGTGGAACGGGAGCTTCGTGCCCTGGATGTGCATCCCAGAAATCTCCATCAACTGCAAGATGCTGTCCTATCAATATGGGCCAACATTTCTAAAGAATGCTTTCAGCACCTTGTTGAATCAATGCCACGTAGAATTAAGGCAGTTCTGAAGGCGTCAAACACAGTATTAGTATGGTGTTCCTAATAATCCTTTAGGTGAGTGTATATACTGTATATCTATACATACACACACATCACACAGTATCTTACATGATATTTGAACTGTATTTTCCAACTCCGACATAGGGGATTGAGTGTGAAAGCAGCTTTCCTCGGCCTTCTGGCCTGCTGCAGGCAACTGTTGTGCCCGTGTGCCACACCGAACACTAGACGCATGCAGCAGCCAGCACACTTTCCCCTTTCCAGGGGCACGGCGTATAATGCATCCATTGTTTCTCCAGCCAAATACATTACTGGGTGTAAAAAAGCACATCACTTTTGTTCCGTTGAGGCTTTCAAAGGGATTTCGCATGTAGAAGGATATTTCCTCAACTTATGAAATATTTATTCTGGAGCAGACAGAACAGGAGACTCTAGCGCCAGAAAATGGAAAACAAACTAATTAAACTACTAATTGATTCATTTGGTAGATACTTTAAACACATTAAGATATACAGTTTATCAGTACCCTTGTCCTTGGGGATCAAACCCATGACCTTTATGTTGCTAATGCCAAGCAATAACCTCTTAATGTACTTCAGAGGTAAATTCAGGCCTTTCATTTTCATCATATATTTACATTGATTAAATAACAAAAATAAATAACATCTAACAAACAACTTCCCTTAAAAAAAATATAGTGTTCTTCCAAATCCCTTTAGCAAACATTGCTGCCGCAAATCAACCACATATTAGTGGCAAATTGTTGCAAAGAAAGAGTTGTTGCAAAGGAAACCAATATCATGTCTCTATGGCTCTGGTTTAAAACCTAGTGAAAAGCCATATGTTGATTCTAGGGCAACATCCTGACTGAAATTAAATTCCACAAAAGCACAACTGGGAATTTCAGGTGAAAGCAAAACATTTCAATCACAAATATCACCAGCAAAAATGGTACATTGTCCACTGTCAATAGTGTTGTGTCGCACAAAGCACCTCTTCCACAGAAGTCACTTTCAAAACAAGCAGCATTCTTTTGGTCGTCACAATGATTTGCACAAAATGCTTGAGCCAACTTGGCATGGTGAAATGTTGCGCCCTCACGAAATTCCAGATTGCTTAGATTCCTATTAAAATGACTGGATTTAGCACATTTTTGCAGAGCAACCATAACATAAGGATAAGTCACAATTGATTTCAAGAGTTTTGATCAGTATATGGGGATAATTAGGAGGCCATGATGGACAGAGGCCAATGGCCAAATTTTGCCAGGATGCCTGGGTCACACACCTACTCTTTTTCCGAAGGACATCCTGGGATTTTTAATGACCACAGAGAGTCAGGACCTCGGTTTAACATCTCATCCGAAGGGTGGTGCTTGTTACAGTATACACTCTAAAAAATGCTGGGTTAAAAACAACCCTAGTTGGGTTGAAAATGGACAAACCCAGCAAATGGGTTAAACCCAATCGCTGGGTTAAACTCAGTGCTGCCCTCCGATGTCTGGTAGAACGCATTTACAGCGCATGTCTCGAACGCGCCATCCCCGGTTCAGTATACTTTGAAAGCTGTGCGGATACAACTGTATTGAAGACACGTCAGGATGTGGAAATTGAAGTATACCCGGGCCTATAGAGTCCATGAGACCGTAGGGTGTCCCATTTGCCATTTGTAAGAGTGTACGATGGTATGTAATGATGCCATGTAAAGAGCTCATTCGATTTTAAGTGTCCACTGTTGCAAACGTATCACATATTTGCTGCAAATCTCTACAAAGAAAGTGTTTTTGCATAGGGAACATGTTGAATGCTAGTTATATTTTTGTTATAGTTATACTTTGAGATGGTTTATGTGGTATTACAAGTCATTGTGTATATGTACGCACCATGAAGCCAAGACAGTTTCCCTTTGGGGACAATAAAGCATATTTTATTCATTCATTTAAAATCAGTATACTGGCTAATTTGGCACTTATTTACTTTTGGCATTCATTTACTTTAAAAGAAAACATGTTTGATCTGATGCTTTAGAGGCCACAGTGACCAGATTTCTTGTCTGATTTTTAGAACAGACCGGCATATATGCTGGACACTCAGTGAGGCATGCCAGCTGCCCTCAGCGAGATCTAGTTTCTCAGCCCTCCAGAATTAATTCTCACTTTAGTGTCTGCGATCCAGTCCACTTCCTCTTTATAAATATTTCATGCGACTGGTCTCTGTGGGAAATCTCTCTCTGCTCCTAAGCAAGAGCTGACAGAAGGTATCTTCAGGCTTACCGTCTTCCTCCAACACCAAATGGATACAGTCAAGCTCTTACGACTTGACTAGCCCCGTTAATAGCGGACTCGCTCAAAACAATGGCATGTGAAATGAACAAAATAAATAATTGGTCAAACAAATGAGGCCTACTCGTCTAAAAACGTATCAGGCAAACTGTTAATTTCACAGCAGGATACTGACATCTCTATTTTCCTCCATGAAAGCACTTCACTTTTTATAGCATCTTTGGGTCACGGCAGCAGTTTTTCTTAAAAGAGATTTGCGCTGGATCTGCCACACTCAATCAGAAAAGCAGGGATGCATAATTGAACAGCTGGTAAATTACACAAGAGTAGGTGATTACATTTCATGAAGGTCTTTTAGCGGTAATGATGCTACATTACACTCACATTGTATTGTCTACAGGTCTGTTTGCTGAATCCGACTCTTATTGGTGATTTTATATCCTAGGGGTTTCATTTTTCTTAAAATTTAAAAGTGCCCCATTATGCTTTTCGAATATTCCCTTTCATGCAGTGTATAATATAGCTGTTTGTGAATGTAAACGTTCTGTAAAGTCAAAAGTCGAAAGTGCATCATAAATAAAGTTATTGTCTCCCAAAAGAAAGAATCGACTCTGTCTGTCTGCGAACAACTTGACCTGCTCTCAAACATCATTTTACTGACGACTGCTTCTCAAATCCTAGAGTTCAACGTGGGTGTCTCAAAACACTTGCTCTGGAAAGATGGGTCAGTACCCAGTTTATTCGGACCAGCTTGCTCCTCAGAATAACAATCTGTAAGTATGATTAAAGTGGGGTTGAAACACTCAGTTTCAGTCAATCTCATGTCAATCTTGAGTACCTATAGAGTAGTATTGCATCCTTCATATCTCCGAAAAGTCTTTAGTTTTATTATATTTATAAAAGAAAGATACGCTGTACCAAGTCTTTCCGGAAAAAAAACGAGCGGCTGGAGGAGTATCGTGTGGGCGGAGCTAAAGAATCACGAGCGTGCGCAGCTATTGCGTTGAGAGCGTCTGAAAGCTGTGACATCCTTAAACGTGGAAAAAAAAAAACATTATCTTAAATAAACCATGGAGATCAATCAGATTTAGCCATACATATATGATCTAGAATCAGATCTAGAGGCTGAAATTGAACAGGAGAAGCAGCAATGGTATTTACCTGCTTATCGGCTTGTCATGCGCAAGTTTGACAAAAATTGTGTGTGTTTACTCGTGGTTTATGAGGACATCATTTGGTTTATGGACTATTGTATGCGATTTAATGTTAGCAGCAGCAAGCGGAACGGTTTTGCACATCAGACTAGTGCGTGTTAACATAGAAAAACAATGGAATAGAAGCGCCTTTGAATGAACGAGTCGATAGCTAACAACACAAAGACATTTGAAGCAGTTTTACTCACCGCCTGCTTCCAATGCACGGCCGTGAACCTTAATCGCTGGGACAGCTCCATCCGGAGATGAACTGGGGCTTGTTATAAACCATCGTCGCCAAAATTCAGGGAAGAAACAAAAACACTTGCACAACTCCGTTGCTGCTCCGGAAAAACAAACTCCATCCACTGTCCCATTAACGCTGGGTTCTTTGGGAATCTGTGCAGGGTTGTCTTGCCCTGACAACCAAAAACACATCTTTGGTGACATTATTGATTTCGCAAAGTCCTGTGACTGTAGCGCACAGCCAATGACTTCCCTAAAGCCAAGCACAGCACGTTAATGGGCGTGCATTTGCTCTCTCGCTCTGGTTGCGCGCACGCCCTTCCGGGAGAAGAGCCCGTACAAGGACATTCCGCCCTTATTGATGTCACTTTGTCCCATACTCGAAAAAAACTTCCGAAACTTCCAGAGAAACTGGAAGGAGTATTTTTGCCACAGAAATACTCCGTCAAAAGTCCAACTTAAAAAAAAAAAAAAACTTTTTAGCATGGGAATCCAAGTCTTTAACAGAGTAAAAACAGAGTGGGCGGCAGTGGCTCAGTGGTTCATGTAGGTTGTCTACAAACCGGAAGGTTGGTGGTTTGATCCCCGGTTCCACCTGACCAAGTGTCGAGGTGTCCATGAGCAAGACACCTAACCCCAGCTGCTCCCGACGAGCTGGATGGCGCCTTGCATGGCTGACACCGCTGTCGGTGTATGAATGAGTGTGTGAATGGGTGAATGTGAGGCAAAAATGTAAAGCGCTTTGGATGGCCGTAGGTCTGTTAAAAGCGCTATATAAATGCAGTCCATTTACCATAAAAAGCTCACTATGCATGAAACAGCATTTCACCCCGCATTTAATTATTGATGTAAATATTTTCTACCGGGTGTTCAAAATATATAGTTTTGTGTTTTATATTGTGTAAGTTTCCAGCTAACCATCTAACTCACGCTCAGGGCCGGATCAACATAAGGGCTAGGTGGGGCTGAAGCCCTAAAGCCCGAGCACGGAGGGGGCCCATGATTGGCCGAGGAAATGATTGACAGTCAATCGGGAGCACCTAAACTTTTCGCCAAACCCCACCACACCCCCACATATTAAGCGCTGTTATTTACTGGAGTGCCACGGGTGCATGGAATAAACACCAAAAACCAGGTGATGAAACGACGCAACCGTTATTAAACCGTGCACGCATCCAGCAGTCACAGATGTAAGTAGCTAAACTAAACATTTCATATTTGACAGCTGTTTTAGGATAGAAATATTAAACAATGAAAATACTATCAGCCAGAGCTCAGCTTTAGGATGGGAAGAGACAGGGCAAGAGAAGGAGACTGAGAGAAAAAGAAAGAGTGATGGAAATGAGAATGAGAGTTATGAAATGAGGAGAGAGCAGGTATGACAGATAATCTACTGCCACTAACATGGTTTTGAAAGCTATTTCTTTTTTTTTTTAGCCTTCAAACCTCTTCAAATTTACGTACAGAGATCAGAGAAATCAAAATTTTCCCCAACCCCCCAAAATAGCTCACATTTGGGACCTCACTCTTTTTAAAACTCCTTAAGGCAGTTGCATGCTCAAAAGTTATTGCTGTTTCTGGAAACCTGTTTGCTTTGACCTCATATCTGGAGTTAATACATTCATGCTGTTAATGTGTTGCAGCCTGGAATATTTATATATAGGCCTACTTGTCACAATCTCAAGTGAGAGTGCCCCTGATTACCACCTGAGGGCACTCCACCCCGGACTGTCACTCCATCACAAACTACATTACCCATAATCCTTTGCCCGGACTCATCATCACTCATTGTTTGCACCTGTGTTTCATCACCTCATTACCCCATTACCCCAGCCTATATAAACCATGTTCACTCTGTCATTAACTGCAAAGTCTTGTTTAGTGTTACTACTGCAATTCAGAGCGTTTCCCTGGTTTCATGTATCTTGGTCTTTGATTACTTGCCCGTTCCGTGGATTACCCTTTTGCCTGTCTCTCCTGCCTTGTTTGCCTGTTTGGACTGCTTTCCTGTGTATGACCTTTTTGCCTGTACTTTTGACTACGATTGTGGATTACCCTCTCAATAAAGCTGCGTTTGGATCCTCAACCTTCTGACTCAGAGCAGTACGTTACACTACTTAATATTAAAATTGAACACTAAATACTCATTATATCTCTGTGCTTTGAAAATTTTGTCTAAAAAAAATTTATTATTACTTCTGTGGTAGAAAACGTTGTGGCACCAAGATTGGCTACTATGGTGGCCCTTGGGTTTGTTATATTCAACCAATGTGTTCAAAGCAACTGATTAATTTAATAATGAAACATTCCCGAATTAGCAAAGACACAGTTTACATTTACAATGTATCATTAAATATTAACTTCTTGTTTATTGAACGTTTGTATAAATCAATATCATTTGCAATCGCGCTTATATTCATGAAACATCTCTCTTGCTCTTGTGATATTGTTTGATTATGTTATAAATAAATAAAAAATCTCAGAATTTTGTGGGCATTCATATTAATTTTGGGCATTTGAGACAATGCTGCATTGATTTTGAACCCGGCAGCACAGTAACAAAAATCACATTACAAAGAAGTTATTGATTGCATTTTAAGTTTTACATCAAATTACATTAATAATGTAAAATCAGACAATGCACCGGCAATTTAATGATATCCTTGCAGTTGTGGTCTTGACTGGTTTTGAGATAAAAAAATCCAGAGTCCTCTAAGTCTGAGACAAAGACAAGACCGAGGAGAAATGCAGTCGAGACTGAGACAAGACCAAGACCTTCAAAAAATGGTCTTAAGACCGGTCTCAAAACCAAGTATTACAACACTAGTTCACCCAAAAATGAAAATTAGCCCATGATTTACTCACCCTCAAGTCTAATCCTAGCTGTATATGACATTCTTCTTTCAGATGAATAAAATTGGATTTATATAAAAAAAATGTCCTGGCTCTTCCAAACATTATAATGGCTGTTTTTGCTTTGAAGTCCATAAAAGTGCTGCACACGGCTCCGGGGGGTTCATAAAGGCCTTCTGAAGCAGAGTGATGCATTTGTGTAAGAAAAATATCCATATTTAAAACTTTACAAACCGTAATCTGTAACTTCCGCTAAATCAAGCATTCTCCGTTAGTTCAGGCAGGCCACGTAGTCAAGCTCCGCTATCAGCTGATTGGAAAAATTCCAACCCCGCCCATATCAGCTGATCCGATTCCTATGCACTCAATTGGCAACTCTCAAACAGGGCTCCTTACTTAAGCGTAGCTTCAGTTCAATCTGCCTGCTTGGCTGCTTCTGCTGCACGCTGCTTTGCAACCCACCTCCACCCCAGCTCCTCCTTAAACTGTGTTTAACTTAATCAATGTCATTCTGTTGTCATTGATGCTGCTGCATACTCAGTTCTAAATGGGGGTTTCGCTGCCACCCCAGTTTAAAAATGGGAGGTTGTCCTCAGAATCTTCTGCTGTTCCCTGTCTTGGCTTTTCATGTAGCTCATGAAAAGGATGGGGAATTTAGAACAGAGCCATATCGCTAAATGTATTATTTTTTTTTTGCAAAGTTGACTATGGTGTTTTTGACTTAAGTGGACCCGACTGAACAGTTGTAAATAATTTTTTTCTGTGATGGTTTATAACAGGTTTTGCATGGATGTGTATCTATATTGGACAATGCTAAGACAAAAAAAATGAAATATTGAGCTTTTTAGAACTCTTGTCACAAGAAAACAAAAAAGTACTAAAGGTTTTGGAATGACATAAGAGTGAGTAAATTATGACAGAGCAAAACATATTTGGGAACTGTCCTGAGAGTACAGAAGTCTACAGTAAGAGTTGAAGAAACACACTTGTACGTTTAACACACAGCTCAGTTGATGGAAAGGGGCCGTTTTTATCCCAGATCTCGTTACGCACCAGCTTTTATTATCTTGTCAAGTGATAAACCTGTGTCATGTTCTTCATTATCTCCCCCAGCGCTGGATTCGCCATAATGAATCCACTATTATGTGTGAGCTTTGTAAAGAGCACAGCTCTTTTTCACAAGCTGTAATGTGATCTTAAAGTCCAAGGCCTTTCAGAGAGATTGCAGTTTAAAAGCTTCCATATTTATTTCATGTCAATTCATTCACAAGGCGAGACTTGTGGTTATGGCGCTGCCTCTGTAAAATGAAAAAGGAAATGCAAGATTACATGTGCCTTCGAGGGACCTTTTCACTTGTTAGACAGAGAACAGACATTACAGAAGACACATAAAGATCCGCACTGATAATTTGCACTAGATTACTAGTGTACACATTCTAATGTTTAGTTACAAGAAGCTGAAACAGCTTTTTTTCTGTTTATTGGTATACTCATACACGATTGAAATAAAATCGATAAAAACATTTAATTGGTTGCATCTATCAATATTTTCTGAGAAAAAACTCCAAATGAAGATAATTCAAAGACTTTACATCACTGATGTATAAAGCATTGAATATGCTAAAAAGTGAGCTGAATAGCTCTCTTCAAATAAGACAAATGTTTTTGACCTCTGTGTTGCGCGTTATCATTTTTATACATTATTTATAATGAATTCTACTAAAATAACACATAAAACTGGCAGTATATAATCTAACTGCCATTATTTCATGTGTAGGCATTTCAGTTGCTCATTAAGGAAGCATAAATGATCAACAAACGGCAGATTTCAGCGATGTAAGAAGATGCAAAGATATGACCAGAGAAAACGAGACAAAGACAATGAAGAAACAAAATGCAGACAGAAACAGATGCACATATTTTCATAAAAGGCTACATTATGGCCCTGTTCCCACCTAGTATTAAGATGTGCTTGTCAACTTTAGACCACTTCCAGAGGTAGTCTAAAACGCATTTGACAGGATTGCTTTCATAGTGTAAACACTCATGTGGTCGAATGTATTCGAACAGCCACAAAAGACCGCCTTCTCTCCACCTAGGGCCCTATCATACACCCAGCGCAATGTGACGGCAGGCGCGACGCAAGTGTTTTTTGCTAGTTTCAGCCCGACGCATTTGTCGTTTTCACGTCCAGCGCCACATTGATTAAATAGCAAATGGACTCGCGCCCATCTGTTCTCCCATGAGCGTGCTGAACTTAAAAACGAGGTGTGTTCGGGCATTGTTGGCGCGATGCTATTCTAAGGCAACTGAAAACGACTACACCATTGACCAACAAAAACCTGGTCTAAAGTCAATAGGGCAGTATTTTTTGTATTATTTAAAGGGCGCGTTAGTAATATGCTCCTATAGGCGGGTGCACAACACGCGCACACTCTGCTTATTACACACACAGGGATGCGCAGCAGCACAGAAACATTTTAAAATAATATAATAAAGGATAATAATACAAGGATTCCTCTCTGGAGAAGCGTTCAGTCTTTCTGCTCACAAATTCCACAATGTAAATAGCGAATCCGCCATGACGCAAGCGCAACTGGCTTTTAAAGGGAATGGGAGTGACTCATTAAGAGACTAGGTACAACCCTTTCGGACCTTGTGCCTGGCGTGCCGACAATTTTTTCTGTTGTTAAACTAGCAAAAGAGGATTCAGACACTCCTGCGCTTCAGACCATGCGCTCAGATCGTTAAAATAGGGCGTTAAAATAGCACAGTTCTCTCAACCTTCCAGATTTCTAACACACACTCACCATGTTCGGCGTGATATTGCTGCTATCAGAGCAGAAACTAAAGCTGATGCTCTCTGTATTTTTTTCTGTCTCCTTTCGTGCTTATATGTAAATTGCATGAGCTTGTCGATTAGGTCGAAAGACCTGAAAAAGCCCATACATTTACCCGCCCATAGACCCTCCCCTGGAAGAAATCAGGACACAAGGGGTTGAAATTGGACAAAAGATTGATTACAGCACCAATTGTAAACGGGAATGTGTCTCCCTCGTCCACTTGTGATCGTATTGACCAAAATGCATCTTAATACTGGGTGTAAAGGGCCCAAGAGCATCTGACAAATTGAGATCATGTCCACGTTTTTAGACTGAAGACAAACGTACTTAACATGTATATTTAAACAGATCATTGATTGCAGATACACTTAGTATTCATGCTGGAAAACAGAATGATATGAGCCTAGTCTTGCACAAACAGACATTAACTAGCTACTAGAAAGAGTGCGGCTTGAATAGCATGTAAAGTGACCAACCACAGTTTGTTTTGATTTCACGGCCATTTAGGAAAGTGTAAATCTGAAAATGGATGAGTCCACAATAATAGACCTAGTGGAAAAACCTCTGTTGAGTCAAACTGGTACAACACGACGCAAGCAACACCAAGGTCACGGGTTTGATTCAAAGGGAATGCATGAACTGAATCCACTGTATGTTGCTTTGGATACAGATGAAGCCTTAAAGGAAATATCAGAGGACAAAAAGTGAAAAAATTAAAAATGCGCTACCGGTCAACAGTTAGCGTTTATTTGATCGAAAATACAGTAAAAAATAGTAATATTGTGAATTATTATTACAATTTAAAAGAACTGCCTTCTATTTTGATATACTTTCAAATTAATTTTTTTCCTTTGATGTGTAATTTTCAGCATCATTACTCCAGTCTTCAGTGTCACATGATCCTTCAGAAATCATTCTAATATGCTGATTTGATGCTCAAGAAACTTTTCTTATTACTATCAATGTTGTGCTGCTTAATATTTTGGTGGAAACCATGATACTATTCAAACGTTTAGGGTAAGAAATATAAAAAATTATAAAAAAAGGAGAAAAGAAATGAATACTTTTATTAAGAAAGGACACATTAAACTATGGAAGTTTGTTTCCACCACGGAATAAAAAAAAGATTAAAGATAATTGACACTTTATCCCTTTTTTTCATTGCGAGTTTATCTTGGAATTCTGACTTTTTTCTCAGAATTGTTTTTTGGTCAGTCTTTTTTTCTTTAGAATTGGACTTTATATCTCGCAATTTCGAGTTTATACCTCACAATTCTGAGAAAAGAGGTCAGAATTCTGACTTAATTTCTCGGAATTGCAAGTTTATATATCATGTTTAATGTGTCCTTGTTTAATAAGAGTATTTATTTATTTTCTTCTTTCTTTATCCAGATAAAAAGGTCAATATATATATATATATATATATATATATATATATATATATATATATATATATATATATATATATATATATATATATATATATATATATATATATATCTATATATATATATCTATATATCTATATATATATATATATATATATATATATATATATATATATATATATATATATATATATATATATATATATATATATATCTATATATATATATATATCTATATATCTATATATATATATAGATCTATATATATCTATATCTATATATATATATATATATATATATATATATATATATCTATATATATATATATAGATCTATATATATATATATCTATATATATATATATATCTATATATATATAGATCTATATATATATATATATATAAAAATATTTATATATTTATTTATTTTCTTTTTTTTTCTTTTTTATTCAGTGGCGGGAACAAGCTTCAATATTAAATTAATCAAAAGTGACAGTAAAGACATTTATAATGTTAAAGGATTTATATTTTATAAAAAACGTTTCGATTCATCAAAGAATCCTGAAAAAGCAATCATGATTTGAACAAAAAACATCAAGCAGCAAAAACTAGCATAAGAGTCTTCTTTCAAAACCATTAATCAAATCTTAATTATTACAAACATTTGACTGGTAGTGTATTAAAAATAAAAATTAAAAGTTAACATTTAATTTTTTTTCTTTCTAAAGACTAGAGAAATCATTTATTGTGATCATTGTATTTTATTGATACACATATGTTTTAATAGTAACAAATCTGCATATTTTAGTAAAAAAAAACCTTTATTTCTTAAAACAGTATTTGTTTGTTTCCTATTGCGTGCGGAGGGAATTTGAAAGACAACCGTTTATCCCGCCCCTCGGTTTGAGCCCTGCCAATGGTGAGTTCCCAGACCCAACAGCTTGATGTGGGCCTGGCTTGTCAGGCTACTAATAAATGTGATTTGAAAATGTTTCTCTCTTTCCAGGTTCATACATCTGACATCACTCTAATAGTAGCTGGAAAAAATACGCTGTCAACTTAATACAAAGTAAATATTTTCCAGACAATATTTTCCGCTCAACTTGGGAGCAGAAGAGCGACAGCTTGCTCCCTGTGACTGTAAAGACTTCATTAAACTTTACTGAAATGATGAGCCTTCAAGGACATGGGCGCTTGTGAAACATGGCAGGATTCTGCATCTACCTCCCGGAGAGTCCTCGGAGACATTCGAGACGGAGAATAAAGAGTCTCACTCTCCAGATCTAAAACTGGCTTGAGAGAGAAGAAACCTCAGAAACGTTGGATAAGATGTTGTCGTCTATAAACACACGAATAAAGCTCAGATTTTGGTTACTCGCATTCAGTTAAATTTCAGTGTAAACGTGATAAGTGCTCAAACCCAAGAGGGCTCTGCTTGGTCTTGAGAAATCCTGTTTTGGCTGTATATTCATTAGAGTGTTCTTCGCACTTACAGCCATGACGAACCCCAAAGGACAACACAGGGAGTGTGTTGTCGCCTGTCTGCTCCTTAGGTGGGAAAATAGAAACAAACTGTTGACATACAGTAGAGCTATAAAATTAATTTGGATAAGATAGCTCAGATTATAGTTTTGGGAAAATCTGATGCGAGATGTTTGAGTTCATACTGAAATCTCTGACTTTTAATTACAGACTTTGGCAATCCTAAGCACAATTTTATCCCTTTTCCACCGATATGGTGCCATACATATCATGTTTAATTCTGGTGAAGAAAATGTGGTTCTGAGTTGAGAAAATTCAGCTCTTAAACCTGCCAAGTCGCCAAGAAATCAAAATGGAAGTTTTTTTGGCTTTTAAAATGAATATGTTAGCCTTACTGTTATCTATAAGCTAGTGTGCTCCAAAACAATGACAAAATTCATATTTAGAAGATATAAGTGTTCAAAACTTACAGGACCCTATTTTAACGATCTGAGTGCATGATCTGAAGCGTACGGCGCAGGTGCACGTAGGGAGTGTCTGAATCCACTTTTGCTAGTTTAACAACAGGAAAAATGGTGGTCCAAAAGGGTTGTCCCTATTCTCTTAATGAGTCATGGGTGTGTTTTGGGCGTAACGTGCAATAAACCAATCAGAGTCTCATCTCCCATTCCCTTTAAAAGCCAGTTGAGCTTGCACCATGGCGGATTCGCTATTTTCGCTAGAATTTGTGAGCGGAAAGACTGAACGCTTCTCCAGAGAAGAATCCTTTTATTGTTAATATTTAAAAATGTTTGTGTGCTGCTGCGCGTCCCTGTGTGTGTAATAAGCAGAGTGTACACGCATTGTGCACCCAACTATAGGCGCATATTACTAACGTGCCCTTTAAATAACACAAAAAATACTGCGCTATTGACTTTATACCAGGTTTTTGTTGGTCAATGGCATAGTCGTTTTCAGTTGCCTCAAAATAGCAACACGCCAACAATGTGCCTGGACACACCTTGTTTTCAGACCAGCACGCTCATGGGTGATCAGATGTGCGCAAGTGCATTTGCTATTTAAACAATGTGACACAGGACGTGAAAATGATAACTGCGTTGGGCTGAAACTAGCAAAAAACACTTGCGTCGCGCCTGCCGTCACATTGCGCCGGGTGTGTGATAGGGCCCACAGTCTCTCACTTCCGCCAAAATGGATCAATAATTTTGATGAAATCACTCTGCACTTCAAATTCTCATCATATTTTCTGTCCAATCAAATGCTCTCTAGTATCTAAAGCATCCCGTCCCCTAAACTATAAATAGACTCTGAATCTGCGGCTGAAATCGGTCACTTGTTCACACGTTTACTATTTTCAACATCTACATTAAACATATCGGATCCATTTGAATTCTACACAAAATGCTATATTTTAAAGCGATAATGGAGGATATTAGGAGGAGAAATTATTAGAGATTAGGAGGAAATGTCGCTTTCTCGGCTCTGGCCGAACTGTGATATAAACTAAACGCTATTGACTATTTTAAAAAAGGTCTCCCTGTTTCAGTGGAAATTACGTCAACACATTGAATCTATGTGTTTCAAGGCACTTCAGTGGGCTTTTAAAGATTGCATAAAACAAGACTTGATTATATTTATTGATTTTATTGATATTGTATTATCAATATTTATTGATATTTTTTATTGATTTAATTATTGATCTAAAGCCCACACTGTCACTGTATGATAATTGAAATGAACTGATGACATCAGCGTTTTTTCCAGAATGGCTATACAGCTGAATAAAATTATGCTGCATTATTTTCCTGTTTAACACTGTAAAGCTGCTTTGAAACAATCTACATTGTTAAAAGCGCTATATAAATAAAGTTGACTTGACTTGACTTATATGTTGCATAAAGAAAATAATGCATAAATAAATAATAAAATCATATAATATACAAATAGATCCTTCAGAAATCATTATAATATGCTTATTGGCTACTCAATAATCATTTTTCCTATTATTATCAATGTTGAAAACAGTTGTGCTGTTTAGTATTTTTGTAAAAACTGACCGCCATTCTGAAGGACAATGTGACACTGAAGACTGTGACACTAATGATGCTGAAAATTCAGTTTTGCAAAACCGTTATGTTAAATTCTAACAATATTGCACTGTTTTTACTGTGTATTTGATCAAATAAATGCAGCCTTGGCGAGCACAAGTATTCCAAACCTTTGACCAGTATAGCGTACGGTGCCCCAAAAGGTACATCGTGATAAAACAAATGAGATGCAAAACATTTGTGAGCGAACGCATTCCCCCGAGAAACTTTCCATTTGCTCGCAAATAGCAACATTTTTGCGAGCGGACGCAAAGATTCTCAGGGAATGAAAACTTTTGTGAGTGAATGCAAATTCATTGAAACATCTCTTTTTTTCTCATCACCAAAATTATGAACCGACTTATTGACCTAAATAAAAAATAGAATCAAGGACACATTTTGCCATTGTTAAGTGACATCTGTGTTTCCCCACTCTTGAGACGCACCAGCTGCCACTGTGTTCAAAAGTCCAGAGATGTGCTTCCACTACTGTCAGAGGGGACGGAGAGTCAACATTTAATTTGAATCATCTGGTGGAGGGAAAGAGCGGAGCTTAAGGGTGGGACTCTTTTGCAACAAGGAAGGATTTTGAATGCAATCATGCAATCAGTACTTGCTTCCTTGGGGTGCACTTCTTTAAGTGGGCTTGTTTGTCACAAACACACACATGCAATCCTCACTGAGAAGCAACAGACTTCTAAGCATATGCGTTTTTTCCCAAGGCCCCTATTCAGAAGATGTCGAGATCTACAGCAGTGTCAGAAATGATGTTGCATTAAAAACTCAAGCATCTTTCTATTGCATGTTTTTTGTAATGTCTCTCTAACGATGCCGTATTGCAGATCAAACAGCTGTTACAGCACACACAAACGCAGCGATGAGCGTTTGCTGGAACAGCACTCGGCACTAAACATGCTCAGTTGTCAAATTGGATCCATTTTCAAGATCTGACTGCTATAGATGCTTGGAAAGATGTCCTACTTTACCTTAAGCTCTGTTTGACTGCAAAGGAGCGCGTTCATGCTGCGAAGAGCTCAGTAAATCACATGCCGGAGTGAAGAGGAACATCCATATTTTATGATGGAATAAGGCGGAAACCCACAGCAATTCCAAACACATTTTCGTACATGAGTGGGAGGTCACGGCCCGTTTTACAAACAGTCAATCAGGTGGATGAACCATTGATTTATGTCCCATCGCTGCCTTAAAACAACCATATGAATCACATTTCATTAGGTAAAGTATCACTGAATTAATTCACTCCATTCATAATTGGAGTCAGTCTAAATGAGCCAGGGTCATATTTGATTTGAGCGGGAGCCTTGCAGACCAATCTATCAACCTCTGTGATGTGTAACATTAGTTTAAACCCCTAATGGCCTCAAGAAGCTGAAAGCTGGGTGTGAGGGATTAAAGACCCCTCTTATTAAAGGCTCATATTCAAAAGAGGCCATTCAAGCACTGGACCCATAAGCACAGGATAGATCTAATGAATTTTAAAGAGCTGCCAACAACGGAACAAGTAAATATACAAGTAAAAAAAGTGAAATAGAGCATGCCAGCACTGGCAGGGCAAACAGACATTCAACAATATTTATTTCTGGCCATAGAACAAAGAGATGTCCATTTTACAAAGGCAACACAACACAACAAAACTCAACAACATGTTCAATTTGACAAAACATGACATAATATAGCAAAACAACATAACGTTACATTTTACTAACATAACATTTTATTAACATAACACAACATGTTACATTTTACTAACATAAGAACACAACACATTACATTTTGATAACATAACGTTACATTTTGCTAACATAACATTACACGTTACATTTTGCTAACATAACTACATTTTATTAACCTAACATTTCGCTAACACAACACAATGTTACATTTTACAAAAATAACAACAGACATAACATAACACAACGTTACATTTTACTAACATAACATTTTACTAACACAACACAACACGTTACATTTGACAAAAATAACAACAAACATAACATAACATACCACGTTACATTTTACTAACATAACATTTTACTAACACAACACGTTACATTTGAAAAAAATTACAAACATAACATAACGAACATAACAACATAACACAACACGTTATATTTTATTAACATAACATTTTACTAACACAACACGTTACATTTTGCTAACATAACATTACATTTTACTAACATAACATTTTGCTAACATAACATAATACAACACGTTACATTTTACTAACATGACATTTCGCTAACACAACACAATGTTATATTTGACAAAATAAACAACAAACATAACATAACATACCACGTTACATTTTACTAACATAACATTTTACTAACACAACACGTTACATTTGACAAAAATAACAAACATAACATAACGAACATAACAACATAACACAACACGTTATATTTCATTAACATAAAACATTTTACTAACACAACACAACATGTTACATTTTGCTAACATAACATTACATTTTACTAACATAACATTTTGCTAACATAACATAATACAACACGTTACATTTTACTAACAACATTTTACTAACACAACACAACACGTTACATTTGACAAAAAAACAACAAACATAACATAACAATATACCAGGTTCCATTTTACTAACATAACATTTTACTAACACAACACGTTACATTTGACAAAAATAACAAACATAACATAACGAACATAACAACATAACACAACACGTTATACACAACACAACACAACACGTTACATAAAAAAAAAATAACAACAAACATAACATAACATACATAACAAACATAACACAACACATTACATTTTACTAACATAAGAACACAACACATTACATTTTGCTAACATAACATTTTACTAACATAACACAACACGTTACATTTTCCTAACATAACACATTACATTTTGCTAACATAACATAACATAACATTTAACTAACATAACACAACACGTTACATTTTGCTAACATAACAACACAACATAATACAACATGTTACATTTTACTAACACAACACAACACGTTACATTTGACAAAAATAACAAACATAACATAAACATAACACGTTACATTTTACTAACACAAAACGTTGCATTTTACAAAAATAACAACAAACATAACAACATAACACGTTACATTTTACTAACATAACATTTTACTAACACAACACAACACGTTACATTTTACAAAATAACAAACATAACATACATAAGAAACATAACATAACGACATAACACAACACGTTAAATTTGACTAAAATAACAAACATAACAGACATAACATAACATAAACATTACGTCACATTTTGCTAACATAGCATTTTACTAACATAACATAACATAACATAACATAACATAACATAACATAACATAACATAACATAACATAACATAACATAACATAACATAACATAACATAACATAACATAACATAACATAACATTATATTTTACTAACATAGCATGACAACATAACATAACATTTACTAACATAAAATATAACAACATAACATAACTAACAAAACAAAAACTCCGATAAGGTGATTATGATTTTTGCCAATAACAGTCTGCAGTCTATCCTGATCCTTTCCCCCCTCTTTCTTTCTATACCAAAATTTATTTCTGCTGTTTTACCATAAAGAAGAGGCAAACGGCCCCAAAATACAATAAAAAAGACTAATGTTAAGAGGAAGTTCAGCTGAAACATAACTTTTAAATCAGCCATAAAAGTAAAAGGCCCCTGAAGGGCACACAAATACCCTGAAAGTGTCTCTTTAATCAAAAGAAGTCTATTAAGCGACAGCAAATCTCTCAAGCTACGCTGTGGAATCTGCACACAATTCAACACCATGACAACAGATGGAGAAATGCTATTCTTCTGCACACCCCACCCCACATCGTCACGTCCCCCGGCTCAGCACAAAGATAAATCTCAAAAGGCTCCGGCCCTGTGGAAACCACAGCAACACTACAGATGACCACAGTGCTCTATACGTGACAAAACTGCTATCTACTTCCAAATTGAATCCAGCTGAGAACTGCGGCAAACAGTAGCGAGCAGAAAGAGAGAGAGAGAGAGAGAGCGAGAGAGCGATCGAGAGAGTATGTGAGAATAAAGACGCCTCAGACTTAAGACTGAGCTGTGCATCTCTTTCCCCCAGCGGGACAGAGGGTCTTTTCTCCTCCCCGAAGGGGGTTGAGCGTGACACCGAGGCTGAGCCATCCTCTGGCGGAGAAGTTTCAATGCAGGGGACAGATGTTCCAGCTGGGCTCAGCCGCCATTACATCTCGGCCTCCAGCTGCTGACCGCCCACTTTTCCCATTTCTCAGCACAGCCTTGTTAGGGACTTTCTCTTTTGCTTTCAAAAAGGAGAAGTGGAATGGAAGAAGACTAAATAAATCAGAGAACCACAGCCTCAACTTGAGACTAGATACTGTTAGAGAACCAGCAGTATCGCATTACACACTGCACAGTATTCAGACCAGGAACGCACAATTAGACAGGAAGCAGCTGTCTGACTGATTTTAGAGGCAAACAACCACAGTTTTGCTGTCTCTTATGTGGCATTTAGGGCCAATCTGAAATCAGATAATAGACAGAATAAACTTGCAGTGTTTTCATATAGCACATCCCACAGATGCTTCATTGGATTGAGATCTGGGGAATTTAGAGGCCAAGTCAACACCTCAAACTCGTTGCTGTGCTCCTCAAACCATTCCTGAACCATTTTTGCTTTGTGGCAGGGCACATTATCCGGCTGAGAGGCCACAGCCACCAGGGAATACCGATTAAGGGTGTACATGGTCTGCAACAATGCTTAGGTAGGTGGTACGTGTCAAAGTAACATCCACATGGATGGCAGGATCCAAGGTTTCCCAGCAGAACATTGCCCAAAGCATCACACTGCCTCCGCCGGCTTGCCTTCTTCCCATAGTGCAGCCTGGTGCCATGTGTTCCTCAGGTAAGCAACGCACGTGCACCCGGCCATCCATGTGATGTAAAGGAAAACGTGATTCATCAGACCAGGCTACCTTCTTCCATTGCTCCGTGGTCCAGCTCTGATGCCCACTGTTGGCACTTTTGGCGGTGGACAGGGGTCAGCATGGGCACCCTGACTGGTCTGCGGCTATGCAGTCCGGTACTCAACAAACTGCGATGCCCGGTGTATTCTGACACCTTTCTATCAATTTGAGCTACAGTAGCTCGTCTGTTTGATCGGACCACACGGGCCAACCTTCGCTCCCCACGTGCACCACTGTTCCTTCCTTGACCCACTTTTGATAGATACTGACCACAGCAGACTGGGAAAACCCCACAAGAGCTGCAGTTTTGGAGATGCTCTGACCCAGTCGTCTAGCCATCACAATTTGGCCCTTGTCAAACTCGCTCAAATCCTTACGCTTGCCCAGTTTTCCTGCTTCTGACACATCAACTTTGAGGACAAATTGTTCACTTGCTGCCTAATATATCCCGTCCACTAACAGGTGCCGTGATGAAGAGATAATCAGTGTTATTCACTTCACCTTCATAATGTTCACCTTCAAATGCCTGATCACACAAATACATACAATATATATATTATTTAAAGCTATATGTATGTGGGTGTGTATTTAAATGTAAAGTGATGTAAAATGTAATTTATTCATATGATGATAAAGCTGCATTTTCAGCATCATTACTCCAGTCAGTGTCACATGATCCTATTAGAGATTATAAATCATTCTAATATGCTTATTTAGTGCTCAATAAACACTTATTATTAATATCAATATTGAAAACAGCTATATTAAATATACGTATGCATTTATTTACTTTCTGAAAGCTCCAGATCGTGTACAATTAATGTAAAGTAATCTAAAAACAATCAAATTAAGTTATACTACGGGGCCATTGAATGCTTGAATCTGATTGGCTGATGAGCGTTCTAATCGTCTGTCATAGTAGTATAAAGTGTAGCAACTTAAAGGCCACACATGACATTTTTTTCACTAGCGAGAGAATAACAGCGCTGTTTAGAGACACACAGAGGTAGCCAAATTCACACAAGCTTTCTCCCTCCCTCTCTCTCTCTCTCTCTCTCTCTCTCTCTCTCTCTGTGTCTCTCGCTCTCTTTCTAATAACTTCATTAATAACTGCAGTAGAATGCTATCAACGGCTCAAGCCTCCATTACCAGCTTTAAAATGACTTTTCGGAACTAGCAAAAGAGCCGTTGGATGAAACGCGGAAGAAATAGTCCTACTCACAACAGCGATTTAAGTTCAAAAACCGGACGAATCCCTTTAAATATATCATCGGATCGATGTCTTGAGGTGTGGTAACCGCAGTATAAGCGGAATAATTGACTCCGGGCCGTTGAATTATTAGAAAAATAATGCGCTTTGCGTCGTGACCGCATCACCACCTCGGGTGTGCATTATTTTTCTAATAATTCAACGGCCCGTCGTCAATTATTCCTTACATAATGCACAGGCAATGTGAAAAGGTCATGTCGCAATAATATAGCATACAGCATTGCAAGCATTTACCAAGAAATAACATCAGTCACTTACTATTTTTAAATAATTGTAGGCAGTATACAGATACCGTCATATAGTCTGAGGCCGAGGCTAGTATTCTATCCAAACATAGCTAAAGATGCACTAAAGGCCCTTGTTTATTGACTAATCTTTGAGTCAAGAGGTTTGACGCCACTTTTGGAAAATTCTTCCCTGGAAGTGTTCACTGCCTGGGAACTTGCAAACATTTTCCCGGCGGACTGATAAAAACCTGTGTATTTTTGACTCCTAGAAATTGCATAAATCTAGTCAATCAGATTGGACATTTCGAGGAAGCTCTTACCATTTTTAAGGGCAATTCACATCAGACATTCCCTAAACGGTGCATGGTCATGCAGTCTGAGGCCGAGGCCAGACAAGCAGAGCATAACTGTCTAACTCTGGGATACTGGCCAGGGTCTGGAGACCTCTTGCATTCGACATTCATTCCTAAACATCTATGCCAAGCTGCCTCCAATAGCACGGGGCTCCAGAGGGAACTAGAGATCTCTAACCCCTGCCTTCCGCTGTTACTGACTGGATCACTACCACAGGATCAGACACAGGTGGGATAATTAAAACAAGAGGGTGGCTGCAAATGCCATTGGTGCAAGACTTCCCTGAATAGTGTACATTATAGAACTTAATTTTCTGACAAAAAATGATACTGCTCTGTTTGGATTTGCAATGCTTAAGAGTCTATGACTGGATCAATATTGCAGTGATTATTATGTTTCTAGCATGTTATATGTTTGGCAACAGTTCTTCTAACACCAATGGATGGAGTGTGTAGCTTTTCATTTTCTTAAACCACCATGTAGGACGACACATCATGGCCATGTTCCAGGATGACAATGTCAAGGTTAATCAGGTTCAAATTGTGAAAGAATGGTTGGGAGGGAGCATGAAGAATCATTTTCACACATGAATTGGCACCTCTGAGTCCAGACCTTAAAGGGTTAGTTCACCCAAAAATGAAAATAATGTCATTTATTACTGACCCTCATGCTGTTCCACACCCGTAAGACCTCTTGTGTTCATCTTCGGAACACAAATTAATATATTTTTGTTGAAATCTGAAGGCTCAGTGATGCTTGCATAGCCAGCATTGAAATTATCCTTTAATGTATTAATTAAAAACATGTTTCAATCAGTTCATGTGAGTACAGTGGTTCAATATTAATATTATAAAGCAACGAGAATATTGGTGCCCCAAAAAAACTAAATAACAAATGTTTTTTTTTTAGAGTTGAATAAAAGTGAAGAAAAAAATGTATGTGGCCACATGACTACACGGCTAAATAAACATGTGAGAAATGCTGAATAGAGAAATAAATGTGCATGCCATGCAAAGCCCTGCAGTGCTGCACAGTAAAACAGCACACACAGAACACACAGCTCTCTGCTTACACAGGCATTCACCCCAGAGAATCACGATATCAAGCAGAGAGAGGGGAAACAAGAGGAAAGGATGCTGATAAGATCCACTCAACTCGGATTCATTTCTCACACAAAGCATAGCTGCTGTGCAACTGTGATATTTGGGACTTTAAAACACAGACAAATTGGCTTTGTGTAAAACCTCAGAGCCAGGTTTAATGGAGGCTCCCTGAGGGAATATGGATAGTAATTGGTGGCGGCACAGACACAAACACAATGCCCAGGCTTGCTCTGACAGCCACAGATGGATTGCATAAAGACTTTATGGGAAGATGGGGTTCAGCGCACGAGTCGTCTTAAACATGACCCACATTCTTCAGTCTCAAACCTCTCCGCTCGGCTGCACGCTCATGGCCACTGAAGGCCTCAGATTGGTGAGCGCAGCAGAACGACTTCGGAAGATTCTCAGGAAATCAAATGAATCTACGACGGGGAACGAATCACAGGAGGTTGGAAACGGCAAAGTTGACGTTTAAAAGAAAACATTAAATGCAGCCTCATATTTAATGAACTTTGTGTAAATATATTCTGCTTTTTGTTTTTAAATGCCCATAATAAAGATTAAATGGGCAATTTCTGCAAAAAAAAAAAATGGAAATGCAAAAATTATGTTTTCAGACAGGTTTCCTGAACACTCCCACTGAAACATTGGTTGGTCAAACAGCCTCAATTTAGGCCATTGGTTGATTTTGTTTTGAAATTGAAATTTATTATACTACAATATTAGATTGGCATAAAAAAATCAGGGATGCACCTATATTTATAGTTCTGACTGATATTAAAAATCTTCGACATAAAAAATAAACACTAAAAACTATCATTTTATATGATATTTTAAACAATGGTGCTGCAGTTCCTTAGCCTGACAAGTCAGACCCACATCAAGATGTTGGGTCTGGGAACTCACCATTGGCAGGGTTTAATCCGAGGGCCGGGATAAACGGTTGTCTTTCAAATTCCCTCTGCACGCAATAGGATAGCGCTACAATCAACCAGCGCAATGAAGAAGGTGAAGCAGAGCTAGTTGATAGATTAAACTTTCATCGTATCTGGTCGGCAAACCTCCGAACATATCTTCTTTTCTTAATAATGACTTCAGTGCCGTTCTCAAAGAAAAGCTTAACTCCAAGTGCTCCAGAGTCGCGGCCAAAGCCGTTTCGAAAGACCGCTGTTCGCCAGCTTCTTTGTTTACGAGTAGCCGTCATTATGTTAAGCCCGCCCACCGACTCTCTACACGATGTGATTGGCCTGACTAGAGTTTGGATTTTCCAGCTCGCAAGCCAACGGAGAGTTGCTAGACTAATCCTGGCTGCAAATTATATTTGCTGCCGCTAGGGTGCGTCTAGATTTCTAGGCTAGCAATTCCTGTGAATAGTATAAAAATAGTGTTTACATTTTTAATAATTATTATAATTATAAGTAAAATAATTATTGTAAAAAACCGTGGGAATCTTTTTTTTGTGGGAATCTTTTTTGTCAGGATTATAAAGTTCAAAAGAACAGCATTTAAACAAATTTAAGACATTTTGTAATTGTCTTTATATCGTCAGTTTTAATCAATTAAATGTGTCCTTGCAGAATTAAAATATTGATTTCTTAAAATAATACAAAAAACTCAGGAACGATAGAGCAACTAAGAAGAGTAAAGATTAGAGCGCGAAAAATTTACACCATCTTTAACAGCACAACATGACACCAAATGAACTGTATGAAAGTAGCCAAGCGTGATCTTGCCTAAGTTACAGCTTTCTTTTTTCCCAAAAACTAGAAGTGAAACCAGCATTCAGGAAACTGTGGTGCACTAACAAGAGCATTACTAAAGAAATGGGCAGAAGAGGCCTGTGGAGGCAGAGGCATAGAGAAAAGCTCTGCCAATCTATCACAAGAAAGCCTTTTGTTCTGGGCTGAATGTGAAGGCCCAGCTCCCAGACTGTGATACCCTCCTCCAGCATGGCACCTCTGGCCGTGTCAAGTCCTCCATCTCTGGCAAGGAGCACCAGAGGGAAGCGACCCGCCGATTAATAACCTGTAACGGCACGAAAAGCCCTCTGCCGGCCGGGCGTGATCCTCAGTGTGAGTGACCGCTCTCCTGTGGCACAGAGCGCTATTCATCACGGCCAAATGAAAGCGGCTACGGCAGAATAGACCTCATTCACGTCGCTGTCCGTTCAAATTACACCGGCCACAAGGGGCCGCCACACAATGTGCCTTGTTTTGGATTTTCCTGATAGATTCTTCCAAATGGCCGTTCACCGAAACACCTTGGTGAATGGACTGGCGGCAGCCATTAAGCACGGAGGATCAGTCTCTTAAGTGTTGAGCTGTGAAAAGCAGAAACTGTAATGGAACAAAACCAGAAGAGCCAAAGACATCAATCATGGCAAGCTTGTCAATAGAATCCAACCATTTTTATGCTGAAATGATTTTTCTGAGGCCTTTGGGGACGTGAAACAATGCAAATTAGATCATCTAGTTGAATGTGACAGCATGAACAGTGTAGTTCAATTTGTGAAAAAGTACTAATGAAATGATCAAAAACAGTCACAAGTCTTGAACTCATGAGTCACTGGTTTGAATCGAGTCAGAATTAGAATAGCTTTATTGTCAAGTGTGCTTGCACACACATAAGGATTTCTTCTCAGTAAATGAAGCTTCCAGTGCACACACATATAAATAGGTACAACAAGACATAATAATACAAACAAGAATCAAAATATGAAAAGCATAAGAAAAAGTTAAACTGAGGAGCTCCAAACCAAGGCTAATTTCATTCATAGTGTCCAACGTCATAGTTTAATACAAATATTTTCCTTTTTTTTAAAAAAAAAGAAAGCTATAGAATATGCTAACATTAAAGTTAATCTTTAAAAACGTATCACACATTTTTCTGTAATTAATCGCACCTAACATAAATGTTTTAATATATTTTTATATTGTAATAATTTCACAATTAATCTCCAAATTAATGTAGACAAAACAAAGACTGCAGTCCAATATATTAAATATTTAAATAATTTAAATAATATGAATTATTATATGTATTTAATAAACTATATTTAAATATTTGTTACCGATTACCGATACTAATACTGCTACTGATTTCTCTATTAATTTTAATACATTTTTCATTTAAAAATTCCTCATCTGGCATTGCACAGAGCCTCTGAAGCTCTTCGAAGCCCTTTGAAACTGCATTGATTTGGACCTTCAACATTTTGGTTGCCATGGAAGTCTATGATGGGGAGAAAAATCCTGGAATGTTTTCCTCAAAAAACTCATGAACGTCTTGGATGAGATGGGGGTGAGTAAAATATCAGGAAATTTTTATGTTGAAGTGAACTAATCCTTTAAGTCTCTGAGATCCTGACACCTTGCACTTCTGGAGACTCCAGGTAGGTTGCAGTTCTGGAAAATGGTGGCGATGGAGACCGAAGGGTTCCTGATGGTTTCACCCTTAATTCTTCACCTTAATTCTTAATTCCTTTGCAGTTAAAATGTGTATTTTCTTCGCCACCTGTTGTTGTCTGACCCTGCTGACCCAATGAGCATTTCACTGTCCAACGGTCATGCCTTAACTGCAATTTCTAGTATTGCATTAGTATTGTATCATTCTCATGAGTATTTCATAATTTTGGACTTTTCAGTCTGAGTTAAATCTCTTTTTTGACTCATTTTATCTGTAAAAGAAAACATGCCTAATAATTCTGCACACCTGAATATAAGATGTTTTTCATTTCCAGCCTTCATGAACAATTATATATCACTTATAAATGATTAAATACAAAATTAATAGTAGTTATTAAGAATAATGTGGTTTGGGATTGACAAAATGTGCCTGGAAAAAAAATATGATCAGAAAATCAATGTGCCTAATAATTCACAGTGTTCATGTATGTGTGTGTGTATTCAAATATACATAATAATTATACACAGTACACATACATATATTATGTAAACATAGGGCTGTAACGATTTGACCAAAAATAAAAACCTTGATTAATTGAAAATTTTACCTCGATTACGATTAATGAACGATTATTTTGCTGCTTCTTTTTTTTTTTTGCTTTCCATTTTTTGCCCTCATAAAGGTTTTGAGTAAGTTCCTGATAAGGTTTTTACTGTAAATATTTTCAACTATTAAAGGTGGATTTTTTTTTTAATGAAAAAGTGCATTTCTTTGTGATTTTAAAATACTTGAAGGTAACGGTTCACTTTCAGCAGTTATTGTCTATGGGGCAAATTTCTGCTTGTTGTACATCAGATACAGATAATTGAACACAGTAGGCCTACATTAATGAGAGAGTGATTGTGTGTGTGCGTCTCCATTCATTATGAAGCTGTGGTTTGTACTTACATCAAAGGTATTAAAACATATGCCTATAACGGTTGAGTTTCTAAGCTACTTTAGTGACTTTACTTTAGTCACAGGACAGCGTTGACACTGTGTTTCTGCGCTGCTCTCTGCGCGCGATCTTCACGTGATGTGCAAGCTTCTGTCTGAGTGTTCGTTTGTCACAATATATCAGGCATTAGTTCAACATAATACATATCTGATGGTCGAAAATCGCTTTAATGTTCAAACGGGCAGGCCTTAAAACACATACAAATGACAAAGCTTTGATGTGAAGGCCGGGCGGGGTCACGTGACTAAAACCGAAATAACCGACATGGGAAAATTACATCGGTTAGAGGTTCTGAATTTCAGTTTCAATAATTTTTCAATTAATCGTAAAGCCCTATGTAAACACAAACTTATTTTGGAAGTGATTAATCGCGATTAATCGTTTTACAGCCCTTATTTACATATAATTTTTCTTTCACTCTCATATTTTTTTTTTCATCAACATGTCCTCCGTTGTCTTTTATCTGCCATAACATTAAAATAATTATCGATATGGGACAGAATTTTAATATTGTTGCATCCCTAATAGTTGGGACCAAATATTGAGGAGAATGTCTTCAAAAGTACTAAAATAATCAGTAAAGGAATTAAGTGAAAGGGAATCATTAAATTCCCATTACAACTCCCAATTCAAGAGTGTAACGGCAACCCCCCACACACTCACAGCATTTAATCAGTGTAATCAGGTCAAAACGAACCAGGCGAAAGAGAGACAAAGCAAGAGAAAGAGAGCAGAATGAGAGATGGGGTGACGAAGGCAGGGACAGAGAGAGAGACGAGATAGACATAGTGCGGCTCCTCAGATGTCATTAAACCATTTAAGCAATTTTTGCAATCTGACATCACATGACAGGCTGTCATAACTAAGTGGAGATATCAGCGGCTGAGATATTGGAAGGTGTCCAGTCTGTTGTAAAGCCAGGCAGTGATCCACAATTTATCCTAGTGTTGAGTGTTTGTTCCCGGCTGCATACTAACACACAGCATTAATGATGAGGTACAGACCTGATCAATCTCTGGGCTCATACCTCAGATGCTCCCACCGTTTTAAACCGGGGTCACAAACTCTCTGAAGTCCTTCAAATGGATGGTGGATGTACTGAAAAAAAAAAAATGGATCAAATTTACTTTCTTAATAAATATCTCTAATCTCAGTTCCATACATTTTGCACTCGTTTGTGATAACTGGTTCAGAAGGACTTTTTAAAAATTCATCAAAATCATATTGCTATATAGTGAATTATTCAGACCTGTTTCGAATTGATTTGAATGATTTATTAAAAAGAATCAACACAAAAGAATGTTTCACTCTACACAAGAATATCTAGCTAACAAAATATTTTATAGCAGAGGAGAACTTTTTTTTTTTTTCTTCTTTTCCATTAATTTTCCAGACCTGAAATTTTCTGTGGGACCCTTAGAACCTCTTAAACATTGTTTTAATTGCCCAAGTAGTGAATAAAGTAGTGATATGAAATTTAGCCAATAATGACATAGTCATCCAATAGCAATCCAATCTAATCCTCAAAATAACATTAAAGTTACTCATTACATTATTTTGTACACACCTGATCAACTGCTCGTTAACGCAAATATCTAATCAGCCAATCGCATGACAGCAACTCAATGCATTTAGGCATGTAGACATGAGCTGCGTCCCAATTCAGAGGCTGCATCATTCGAAGGCCCGTTTTCGAATCCATTCAGCCGATCTCCAGGTCTGGCAGTAGCACTTTTAGCATAGCTTAGCATTGATCATTGAATCTGATTAGACCGTTAGCATCTCGCTCAAAAAAATTACCAAAGAGTTTCAATATTTTTCCTATTTAAAACTTGACTCTTCTGTAGTTACATAGTGTACTAAGACCGACGGAAAATGAAAAGTTGTGATTTTCTAGGCCGATATGGCTAGGATCTATACTCTCATTCCTGCGTAATAATCAAGGAACTTTGCTGCCGTACCATGGGTGCAGCAGGTGCAATGATATTACGCAGCGCCTGAAAATAGTCTCCAGCACACTCCCTGTGCAAGCAGATTGTCACATTGGTTATGTTGATGGAAGTTAACCTATTTTCAGGCGCTGCATAATATCATTGCGCATCGGTCTTAGTACACAATGTAACTACAGAAAGAGTAGTTTTTTTCCCCGCATTTTCAGGTCACCTGGTGTACGTAAAAGTCTGTATGTTTGGACAGAAGAATTACGGGAATACTGAATTCTTAACAACAAAGATAATTTATCAAGACCTCAAAGCAGAAAGGAGGGAGAAACATCCAGAAACACCTCATTTGTGGCCGCTCCGAAGTATAAGGTGCTTTCCTTGCCATTAATGCTTGGATATAACGCCTACGTATCTTTCGATTAAAAATAATGGCTAGTGCAGTGACTGGGATATACGCTAACCTACTAACATCCATTGCCATGGTTTTTGAAAAGACTTATCGCAAAAGGAAAAAAATTGTTTTAGTCGCATGACATCTTTTAATGGAAACGGTGTCATTTCATAATAGTTTTTTATCAACATTAAGAAAATATTGCAAACATTTTGCGCAAATCTCTAATGGAAACCTGGCTACTGTTGCTAGGAGACAAGTATAGTCCTCCGTAGGCAAGACCGTCCCATTTTACAACACTCAATCTGACCTTCACTGCCTTGTATGGAATTAAAAAACGAGTCATTCGAAGGATGCAGCCTTTGAATTGGGACACAGCCATTGGGTGCTTCTCAATACTCAAATTGATGCTTCCCTCCTTCCAGCATGTGACCCAAAAACAATCAATCAAAGTTAGCTGTCTTGAAGGACATCTCAATTCTATAACTGCATCATGAGAAGGCAAGGGACAAGGAGTGAGGAGGCTTCCAAAGGAGCTATGAGCGAGGGTGCACAGGTGTATCCTGTGGAAGTCTTTGTTGTCGAAAAACCTGAAACGCACATATATTCTCCTCCTCCTTTACAATGTAATTTATGCTTTCCATTTGCAGTTACACCATACATCTCACATATTTCAACAGGGCACCTTGCTTTATCCTTATTATTTATGAATTTCTTAAATAACTAAACTTCAATGACATAAGGGAAGATCCCTTGACTTGCTTTTAAGCGATGCTCGAGTGATCAAGAATATTGGAATATACAAATAAGCTTTCCTTTGATTCCTCCGTCCTCATTGCCTTTCCTTGCATCCTTCCCTTGCATCTTACGGGGAGGGGAGTTGAGACATTAGGAAAGGAAGTGAGGAAAGGAAATGAGGATGCCCAAAAAAGAAATGAGAAGCACCCATGGTCAAGATAATCTGTTGAAGTTCAAACTGAGCATCAGAATGAGGAAGAAAGGTTATTGTTGACAGACGGGATGGTCGGAGTGTTTTGGAAACTGCTGATCTACTGGGATTTCCACGCACCACCATCTCTAGAATTTACAAAGAATGGTCAAAAAAGAGAAAATAATCAGTGAGCGACAGTTCTGTGGGTGAAAATGCCTTGTTAATGCCAGAGGTCAGACTGGTTGGAGCTGATAGAAAGGCAACAGTAACTCAAATAACCACAAGTTACAACCGAGGTCTACAGAAGAGCATCTCTGAACACACAACACATCGAACCTTGAAGCAGACGGGCTACAGCTGCAGAAGACACACCGGTGCCACTCCTGTCAGCTAAGAACAGGCAATTGAGGCTACAATTCACACTCGCTCGCCAAAGATAGACAATAGAAGATTGGAAAAACATTGAATGTAGCAGCAGAAATCAAGACTCATCAGACCAGGCAAAGTATTGATCCATCCTGCCTAGTATCAAGGGTCAGGCTGATGGTGGTGTAATGGTGTGGCAGATATTTTCTTGGCACACTTTGGGCCACTTGAGCATTGAGCATTGTCTAAAATGCCACAGTCTTCCTGAATATTGTTGCTGACCATGTCCATCCCTTTAGGACCACAGTCTTCTTCTGATGGCTACTTCCAAGAGGATAACGTACCATGTCACAAAGCACAAATCATCTCAAACTGGTTTCTAGCACATGAGCTTGCTAAACTAAAATGGCCTCCACAGTCAGTGATCTCAATCCAATAGAGCATCTTTGAGATATGGTGCAACGGGAGATTCGCATCATGGATTTGCCGCAGACAAATCTGAAGCAACTGCGTGATGCTAATATCATGTCAATATAGGACAAAATCTTTGAGGAATGATTCCACCACCTGGTACTAGCAAGGTATACCTAATATAGTGGTCGGTGAGTGTATTTAAACTAGAAAAGAATCAGAAAGTATTATAAAACAGTCATTTAAATGACTTAGGAATGCTAGGAATAAACTAAACAGTGTTAACAGTACCAAACAACAGAACAGCTAAACACATCGAACTAATTCAGCAGAAAATATTTCAGCCAGGTTGAAATAAAATATTATGGTATGGAAGTGAAGATTAACTATTGGCATGTTGGGAGAGGATTTTGTCTCTCTCCACATGGGCTAACACATCATCCATGAGTCTTTCACAAGGACGTGCAGAGCTGGGGTCAGCTGCTATCTCAGCAGTCAGAGAGCATCTGTATTTCCTCCTGCGAGAATCACTGAGAAAAGTCAAGCAATAATCCACCTCTTCACATGTCTGCTTCAATTTTCATTACCTACACACCTAGCACATTCTGCCCACAGGACCTCAAGCACACAAAGAAGCCGCTAAAGACCCTGACATCATACAAACCCCTGACAGAGAAACAAGCTTATTATTATCGACTCAAAAGTCACACTAAACCAACTGAGATGAGATTAAACAGTACAGTGCAAAACATTAAAAGTAAAAGACTGGCTTTATTAGTGCAAATGAGATATCCTCACCATAAGGAATAATCAGAAAAAATTATATTATAAATCAGCCTGGTTTATGACGCATTGTTTGCATAGTAGTCCAAACTAAGTAGTCCTAACCAAGGAGATCTATATATATATATAGTGGGGCAAAAAAGTATTTAGTCAGCCACCAATTGTGCAAGTTCTCCCACTTTAAAAGATGAGAGAGGCCTGTAATTTTCATCATAGGTACACTTCAACTATGAGAGACAGAATGAGAATTTTTTTTTCTCCAGAAAATCACATTGTCTGATTTTTAAAGAATTGATTTGCAAATTATGGTGGAAAATAAGTATTTGGTCAATAACAAAAGTTCATCTCAATACTTTGTTATATACCCTTTGTTGGCAATGACAGAGGTCAAACCTTTTCTGTAAGTCTCCACAAGATTTTTACACACTGTTGCTGGTAGTTTAGCCCATTCCTCCATGCAGATCTCCTCTAGAGCAGAGATGTTTTTGGGCTGTCGCTGGGCAACACAGATTTTCAACTCCCTCCAAATATTTTCTATGGGCTTGAGATCTGGAGACTGGCTAGGCCACTCCAGGACCTTGAAATGCTTCTTACGAAGCCACTCCTGCATTGCCCGGGCGGTGTGTTTGGGATCATTGTCATGCTGAAAGACCCAGCCACGTTTCATCTTCAATGCCCTTGCTGATGGAAGGAGGTTTTTACTCAAAATCTCACAATACATGGCCCCATTCATTCTTTCCTTTACACGGATCAGTCGTCCTGGTCCCTTTGCAGAAAAACTGGTCCCTTTTCCACCCCCATGCTTCACAGTAGGTTTGGTGTTCTTTGGATGCAACTCAGCATTCTTTCTCCTCCAAACACGACAAGTTGAGTTTTTACCAAAAATGTCTATTTTGGTTTCTTCTGACCATATGACATTCTCCCAATCCTCTTCTGGATCATCCAAATGCTCTATAGCAAACTTCAGACGGGCCCGGACATGTACTGGCTTAAGCAGGCGGACACGTCTGGCACTGCAGGATTTGAGTCCCTGGCGGCGTAGTGTGTTACTGATGGTAGCCTTTATTACTTTGGTCCCAGCTCTCTGCAGGTCATTCACTAGGTCCCCCCGTGGGGTTCTGGGATTTTTGCTCACCGTTCTTGTGATCATTTTGACCCCACGGGGTGAGATCTTGCGTGGAGCCCCAGATCGAGGGAGATTATCAGTGGTCTTGTATGTCTTCCATTTTCTAATAATTGCTCCCACAGTTGATTTCTTCACACCAAGCTGCTTACCTATTGCATATTCAGTCTTCCCAGCCTGGTGAAGGTCTACAATTTAGTTTCTGGTGTCCTTCGACAGCTCTTTGGTCTTGGCCATAGTGGAGTTTGGAGTCTGACTGTTTGAGGTTGTGGACAGGTGTCTTTTATACTGATAACGAGTTCAAACAGGTGCCATATATATATATATATATATATATATATATATATATATATATATATATATATATATATATATATATATATATATATATACACACACACACACATACATCTATATATATAAATATAATATAACATTATATATATATATATATATATATATATATATATATATATATATACACACACACACACACACACATACATCTATATATATATAAATATAATATAACATTATATATATATATATATATATATATATATATATATATATATATATATATATATATATATATATATATATATATATATATATATATATATATATATATATATATATTAGTGGTGGGCCGTTATCTGCGTTAACGTGCTGCGTTAACGTGAGACTCTTATCGGGCGATAAAAAAAATATTGCCGTTAATCTATTCTCAAAGTTGGGTTGGGAGCTGGGTCTATACTACGCAAGCTATGATGACTTTCACCTTGATAGTTTAGCGTGAATGTATACCTAGCCGAATTGCACTGTAGGGGCGAGAGAAGGAGTCTTCTAACCTGTGTGTATGCCTACTAGTGTTGTCAAACATATCCTTTTCCATATGTATCGGTACTGAAATATCTGAAGCGATACGATACTCATTTTCTACAGTATCGATATCACCTGCGCTCTCCTCTCCTCTCCGACCGACAGCGAGTTGACACCATGGACCGTAAAAAATGACACGCACCCGCCTCCTCTCATTCAGTCCAGTTAACCCTCTGAACATGGCGAACGGGTGTTCTGCAGGATTTTTTTTCCCTCATGACAGCGTGTTAGTGTTGGTGTGACCGGTCTGAATTTCGCGCGGGGTTGCACATAACGTTAATTCTACTAATTCCCGCAGATTCGCGCTCGCATCTGAAGCGCACACACACATACTGTAATAAAGCCGCCTCTGACATACAAGTGCAAAAATGAGCTCCTTTTTCCATCTTATTAATGGTCAAATACACTCAAAAATGTCTCAATGCCCATCATGGTGAGTTTTAACGTAAACACAGTCGTAACCAGCTCACAGGAACAGTGTTTGGGATCCATGCGTGCGTCAGGACTTAAAGGGACAGAAGTTATTTATTATTCAAACTACAAAAAGACAAACGATCACTTATGAGCACACATATTCTGAATGCCTTCGGCAGAATTCAAATGAGCCATTTTAATCTAGATTAATCTTGATTAATTCCAAGATTACAGTGAGATTAATCTAGATTAAAAAAATGAATCTATGCCCACCACTAATATTATATATATATATATATATATACACATACACTAAATTAAATACAACTTTTTTTATTTAATTAATAACCAACTAACTAACTATACTTAAATTGGTATAAAAATATTTATATACATTTTTACATTTAGACACTTTTTTCCAAAGCTACTTACAAGCGATTCAATACAACAAGCGGAATACATCTAGCGGTATTTTTATACCAATGTAACAATATAAACCACTAGTCTATAATATTGTAAGAACCTTACTGTTTATGTTGCTTATCTGGCTAGGGACCCTCTGGAGCAGCGTGTACATGCTGTCATGCTGTTGAACAGCCACAATGTAAACATACGTTAAAAAAGAAACAGATACTGGCTGTGGCAGTGGTAAACTACATGTCAAGAACTGAGCACAAAAAGGAAGTCGGGTATCCTCACACTAAGAGCTGAAATTTTGTGAATGAAAAATAGCCTTGTTAATGAATAATGCATCAACCGTAAAGGAAACATCTCCATCCAGTCGAGCTGCTGCTTGTTTGTTGTCAGCAGCCACTGCTGAGGGGGTTTTGTTCAACACAATCTAATATTGGGAATGTTTCTGAAACATTTGTTCCGGTCTCGTTTCTCGTTCGTAATCACTAAAAGAGCCACTGAGCCTGATGTGTGTGAGGAAGAGAGAAATGTATTGCTTGTAATGTAGTCATTTGGAACAGCTGGGAAGAATTGAGCTTGAGAGTGAAAGAGAGAGTCTTACATCATTATTACAGCACGTCAGAGGGAGGGAGAGAGAGAGAGTGTGTGAGAGAGAGAGAGACAGAGAGAGAGCGAGAGAGAAAGAGAGAGACGGAGAGAGAGAGAGAGACAAAGAGATGGGGGAGAGAAAGGAAGGGTGGATCACATAACCTGTAAATATAGCCTGCAGTCAGGTTTCTCTGCAGGGTAGGAGGACAGTGTGTTTGGGCTGTTCTCTAACATCCTTGTAGGTAATTATAATACATCCGGCACAATGGGGTGATCACATCTACCAGCTTGATCCTTTGCATCTCACTTTCACATAATATAATGATTAAGGGAGCCATGTTCTATACTTCTGTATTGTGCACAGATGTTTGAGCTATGCACTGTGATGGGACGTACAAAAATGTGTCAATTAGTAGAAGTAAAAGAAAAAAGTATCACGCACTTTCCACAAAAATATTAAGCAGCATAATCCTTTTCAACACTGATAATAAGTAATGTTTCCTGAGCAGCAAATCAGCATTAGAATGATTTCTGAAAGATCATGTGACACTGAAAACTGGAGTAATGATACTGAAAATTCAGCTTTGCCAACATAGAAATGTTACATTTTAAAATTCATTCAAATAGAAAAAAGTTTTTTTAAATTGTAACAATACCTCATAATATTACTGTATATTTGATCAAATAAATGTAACCTTGGTGAGCATACCATTTTCGAGTTTAAGAATTTAAAATCACAGTTTTCTATTTTAATATATTTTGTTTTGATGTTCAAGAATTCAGTTTTTTATTAGCAATGTTGAAAACAGCTATACTGCTTGCTTAATATTTTTGTGGTAACCATGATACTTCAGGATTTTTTTATGAACACTAAGTTAAAAATGATTCTGTTGAATAAAGTAAATACTACAGGGGAATTAAAAAAAAAAATGTTATATGAAAAATAAACTTTTCTGATACTGGTGTTCCCATCATGTAATGGGGCTTGAATAATTAATAAGGTTGATTTTTTTGTGCTGTTTTCTTATCAGTCTTCTCATTGCTTTTGTTGTTAGGTTTAGTAACCTTTTGTGACATTTTGGGTTCATTTTCTACTCAAAGTTACACATTCATTCTCAAAAACGATCCATCGAATGTTACCGTTGGATACCACGTATTGAGGTCTCTGTGTCATACGCCGCGTTACTACATAATATCTATTGTATTACTTAATTATATGTTTCTAAGTAAAGCATACACATTAAACGCGTGGTTTAATTCAGTGTTATATTGTTTGAGTAAAAAGTATTGCAAAAGAAATTTCAACTAAGTAGAAATTACTCAACCTTTTACAGGCCAAGTTACAGTTACTTATTTTCCTTGTTAATTTTACTTAAAGGGATAGTTCAACTAAAAATGCAATTACTCCATGATTTACTCACCCTCAAGCCATCCTAGGGCTGCGTCTGAATGCTGCCTTTGGAGGACACATTTCAAGGTAGGAAGGCACCAAGGCATGTCCGAATCTAATGTTAGCTTCACTTCCTGTCTCCTAAGAGACCTTCATCTGACAGAGTTTTGAAGGCAGCATATATGTATCCTTCGCTGCCTTTGATATCCCACAATCCTGTGCTTTCCATTCTGTGACAGTTGAGCTGGGGAAAAAAGATGGCGCCCGAAAGTGGCGTTTGCTGATCAGTTTGTGTGTAAATGTAAGTTTTTGACCAACATTTCCCACTTCTGATGTCATTTCTAGCGAGAAATTACTAATGTAGTAATATAATATTTGTTTAGTTCTCACCAAAGCTCTCTCTATTAGCTGTAGATCATTAAACAGTTACACTGCCTAAGAAGTCTGTCCGAAATTAGTTTTGTGAGGTGCCTTAATGCACAAAAGCTGCCTTACAAGCCATTGTCTAATAAGGCAGCGAGGCAACGAGTCAGCTGCCTAGGTTTTCAGACAGCCTATAGGTGTATATGACATTCTTCTTTCAGACAATTACAATCTGAGTTATATTAAAGGTCCCATGGCATGAAATTTTCATTTTATGATGTTTTTCAACATTAATATGAGTTCCCCTAGCCTGAATATTGTCCCCAAGTGTCTAGAAATTTTGATCGGTGTAAACCGAGTTCTGGGTGTCTTTCTCTGCCTTTGAGAAAATGACAGCCCAGGCGAGCTGATCTGGAATTTTCCTGTTATGATGTCATAACAGGAACGGTTACCTCCCTTTCCTCCGCCCAGAGAATTTGGCAAGCCCATGCGAGTGCCATATTTGTCCTCGAGAGATCATGGCTTGTGAACGAGTGAATGTTGGCAGTTTCTCAGTGTTTGGATGTGCAAATGAAAACAAAAGTCTTTTTTCAGTTCCTTCTGATCTGTAATCAGTGATTTCTGATGTGTAGCTAATTATTCAAGTTCACACAGAACTTTATTATTCGTGCTGCGGCTTCTCTCTCTCTCCCGACAGAACAGTGTTTTCTATCTTGTGAGTCAGTGTATTTGTACGTCCTCGTCGCGTCTTTCAGTTCTAAAATGTGCATACAGTCGTGAGTTTCTGCTCAACATCGGCGGAGCCACATCTTTAGCGATAAACCTCACGCACGCCGAAGCTCGGGCTGCACTGACCGGTCGGCCTTCAACATCACCGACCACCAGTACTGCATCTCGCCCACAGCGGAGGCACCAAACGCGGCACGAGATTAAGCAGAAGGGGGGTAAGCTCCGCCAGACTGCCTTCTGTATTCAACTTACGGAAAAAGCGTAACTGGCGGTACACTGACGCCGGGCGTAGTGCAAGCGTTTTAACTGCGAGAGGTGCTACACTTTCTTCGTAACTTGAATATGGAAGGCGGTCTGCCGGAAGCTAGATATTTTACTTTATAACGTGTTAAATATGGATATTTTTCTTACAAAACCCCACCAATTCACTTCAGAAGGCCTTTTTTGGTCTTCAAATTTTGGGCTGCCATTCACTGCCATTATAAAGCTTGGAAGAGCCAGGACATTTTTTAATATGTATTCGTCTGAAAGAATAATTTCATATACACCTAGGATGGCTCGAGGGTGAGTAAATTATGGGATAATTTTCATTTTTCATCCATTCAACTTAGTTAAGTAAAGAAAGTTAAGTAAAGAACTTAGTTAAGTAAAGAAAAATAAGTACATTTTACTTGGGTTTTTTTTCAGCGAAACTAAAGGCGTCAGGTCTTTTTCATAATTTTCACAATATAAAAATAAGAAATCTGCAAGAAATCTGAAGAACAATGTCAGCGCGATTACCTGTCGTGCTGCATATCTGAGACAAAATGAATGGTAAGATAAATGACGCAGACATGCTCAAACCCACAAAAAGGGGGAAAATCAGAAGCAAATAAATTTGCCAAATCACAAAAATCCATTAATTAGAAAGCACACAGGGCCCCCGCAGCCGCTGCCTCTCAAACGCCCAGTGTGCTGTACTGCGCTCTGGATCAGGCTGTCATTAGCGGCAGTGGCTGAACCTCATTATGACTAATGGAGGTACTGAGACATGCAGGAACATTCGCATTACTAGATTGCAGGTCTTAACCATACTCGCCCAAATCTCTCTCAGATCACCAGAGCCCACCGAGGCTGCAAGCTGTAACAGAAGGTGTTGATTAAAGCTGTCTTTTTTACTGCTGATCTGAAATCAGCTCTTTTGTTTTTCCCATTTGGTTTGCAAATGCTTCAAGCAGTATTTAAACTACACACGCAAAGTCCTTGCAGCACCCTCACGGAAGACACCGAGAGAGACAGTCCACCCCAAGGTGCAGGAATCCTCCTCAAGTGCAATCCGAGAAGCACCAGCGCTGTCATTTTCTGCTGTGTGTATTTTTAGAGTGCATTTAGGTCCAGCGGCTCAATCATGTGCGTGGGAGAGGGACACAGCCATCATTTCCATGCCCTCCTGTTGCTGTTTTTTTCTGCTGATGGTGCTGTGCAGTCCCCTTTCAAATTACTGTTTCCAAAAGCTTTTTATCTCTCTGTCATTTCATGCTGAAATCTAAATTTCGACGTCGCCCCTGGGCATGCACTCTTGATTTAAGGGTTGCAGGTGTGTGTGTGTGTGTGTGTGTCGACAGCTCTTTCCGTGAATGAATATGCAAGCTCATCTCTTAAGTCATGTTGTAACGTAACAGAGCTGATGGTGTGCTGTATGCTGCCCCTCATAGAAAAACAACCTGGATAAACTGCAGCACTTGCAAGGGTGTTATGTACTCATTTGACAGAAACCACTATATATATTTTAGGTACAGCTTGCTAGTACAGGGTTTGACCCCTGTACAAGGTGGTGGAATCATTCCTCAGAGATTTTGGTCCATATTGACATCACTGCAGATTTGTCGGCGGCACATCCATGATGTGAATCTCTCGTTCCACCACATCCCAAAGGCCCTCTATTAGATTGAGATCTGGTATTTGAGTAAAGTTAACTCAAAGTTAACTCATTGTCTGGGATGATTTGAGCCTTGTGACATTGTGTGTTATCCTGCTGGAAGTAGCCATCAGAAGAAGATTGTGGTCATAAAGGGATCGACATGGTCAGCAACAATACTCAGGTAGACTGTGGCATTTAAACAATGCTCAATTGGTACTAAAGGGCCCAAAGTGTGCAAAGAAAATATCTGCCACACCACCATCAGCCTGAGCCATTGATACAAGGCAGGATGGATCCATGCTTTCATGTTGTTTATGGCAAATTCTGACCCTACCATCTGATTGTTGCAGCAGAAATTGAGACTCATCAGACCAGGCAATTTTTTTCCAATGTTCTAGTCCAGACTGATCTCATGAAATAGCGTATGTATGACACGCCAATTCGCTATGCCATTTTGGCGTGCTATCAAGACGCATAATCGCTTTTAGCTTGTTTATCAACGCCGTTTCATTCTATCCCACTACACTGCCCCTACCCCTAAACCTACCCATCACACACACACACATACATACACACACACTGCCCCTAAACCTACCCATCACAAGAAACATTCTGCATTTTTACATTTTCAAAAAAACATAATTTAGTATGTTTATAAATCCATTTACATTCACGCGGATTCACACGGCGTAGACATACACGCGGAATCACATGGCGTAGACATACACGCGGAATCACACGGCGTTGACATACACGCGTAATCACACGGCGTAGACATACGCGCGAAGATTATGGTTCGTTTCAGTGTACACATACACGCGGAATGACACGGCGTAGACATAGAAAAATATTGATGGTGTGTTAACCCACCAAATGGTGTGTTATCTGTACGCATTTTGAGCTATCCGCGTGGATAGCTCAAAATGCGTACAGATAACACACCATTTGGCTTTAGAAAGTGCCGTGTATGTTTTACGCAAAGTCATGATGTCATGTTGTCTAGTCTCTATCTTTGGTGGGCAAGTGTGAATTGTAGCCTCAGTTTCCTGTTCTTAGCTGACAGGAGTGGCACCGGCGTGTCTTCTGCAGCTGTAGCCCTATTGTAGTTGGGCATTCAGAGATGCTCTTCTGCAGACCTCGGTTGAGACAAGTGGTTATTTGAGTTACTGTTGCCTTTCTATCGGCTCCAACCAGTCAGGCCATTCTCCTCTGACCTCTGGCATCAACAAGGCATTTTTGCCCACAAAACTGCCGTTCACTGGATATTTTCTCTTTTTCGGACCATTCTCTGTAAACCCTAGAGATGGTTGTGCGTGAAAATTCCAGTAGATCAGCAGTTTATGAAATACTCAGACCAGCCCATCTGGCAACAACCAGGCCATATTCAAAGTCACTTAAATCAGGGTTTTTTTAAATGTATGATGGCAAGGACCCCCAAATATGATTAATCTTTTATGAGGGACCCCCTTCCTTAAATCCATCTGTATATTTTTTGAATTAAAAAACATTCAAACTGTTAGATAAATAGTAAGTGTGACATTATAAATACAACATTTTGTTTCCAAACTTAAACTGGCTATACTTAAATGTTGGATGTATAAACCTGAACTTTTACAAGAAACGTATGTAAGCAGCTTACGTACTGCTTACAGTGAGAAATATAGTGAGAAAAACTCACTAGAAAGATATAAAACAAACATATACAATTAAATTGTTGATATACAGCAAGAAAGGAGAGAAACCTTTAGAAATAAAACAGTTAGAATGTCAGGTAGACTTTATCCATTTTTGCTTAGTTTTTTTATTCTCTGACATTTTCTGGGGACTCCTAAGAACCTCCTGGAGGACCCCTGGGGGTCCCCAGACCCCAGTTTGAAAACCCCTGACCTAAATTACCTTTCTTCCCTATTCGGATAAAATCGCCTGCGAGTGTACACACACACACACATACACTTCACAAATATACCATTGTATACATTATGTGTGGGATGTATTTTTAAAATGTGTGTGTGTGTGTTCTCAATTTAAAGGGGTACTTCAGCGCTGGAAAGATGAAGGTGTATTTTAAATTGGGTCATTTATGTAGTAGAAATGTGAAATTATTTTTGAAGTTAGTGCCTTTTAGACTGAGAAAAGCCAGAAAATTAATTTTTGTCTCATTAGGGTTCGACAACAACTCTCAGAATGCACTCGCTTCGCTGCCCTACGAGGCCACTCCCAAAGAAACTCCTACCGGTAACATCTCTTGCCCAGCGCGGCACCACCCCACTGTCGTTTTCATTTTTATAGTAATAAAATAATTTAGTTCAGTTAGAGAACAGACACTACAATTAAAAACTGAACGTGTCTGCTCAATGCAGCACGAGCCGAATGAGTGTCGCAACACAAACGCAGCAGGAGTCAGATTTCATTTATCGAAGAGCTGACAGACAAGATGATTGCGGAAGATTTGGTTTTAAAGCAAAATGCGCCTATTTAAGTGAGTTTGTCATGGTACCGTTTTGTTGTTGTGTTTTCATGAACCCACAATTCAAGCAACCCGCCCCAAAGTGGCGCTAATTTTAAACCGAAACAAAAATGAGCACGGACCACCGGCATTCATTCACGGCCGCATTTTGTCAGTCATTTATTGCGTGTCCAGTCTGGTGCGTTTTCAGTTCATGCCTACGGAAGCTTAACTTTCATAGGAATTCATTGAGAACACTCGCTTTGCTCTGCACCGCTTCGTTATGAATGCCCGTGCGGACGTGCGCATTTACATTCTGTGAGTGAGATCCCACCCCTATAGGCGGGTTGAAAACATGCGGAACGAACTCCTACTACAGGGGGGGGGGGCACAATCATTCGAATATACTACTGGGTTTCTACTGATACAAAGCTTAATGCTAATCGCTGAAGTAACCCTTTAAGTCTGAGGGTGTGTTCACACTTGTAGTTCGTGTCGCTTGGTTCGCCTGTTCCAGACCGAAAAAAGTCCTGGTCTGCTTACCGTTCACAGTGGCATTTTAACACTGAAACTAAAGGCACAGGGATTTGTTCACAACCTGATTGGTCGGCTTTTATTACGTATATTCTCTGAGGGAACGAAACAAAGATCAAAAACAATGCTGTGTGCTGGGCTAAATGCACTCGTTGTATGTGCGTAGCCTACATATGATGGTATTTTGACCAGCTGAGAACTTTTAAAGTGCTTATAAAACGTCACACACAAACGAAGATCTGCTGCGAGGAGACGCGGTTCTGATGCCTGTACGAAGTAAAGATGGGCAATCATGACTATGATGAGAAAAAGCAGGTATGTGTGAGCCTTCTGTCCTTTTTAGGGTCGCATCTTGTGACATCATGTCCCGTTTTTGATTTGTTTACATGTCTTTGGTCCGTGTTGGGTTCATATTTCATTTTATCCGCACCCGAGTTTGTTTGGATATGAACAGTGACTTCAACTTTTCATCGGCCTCGGTCCGCTTGTTTGGTGTGCACTAGGGTTTGGGTTTGGGTGGCAGCGTTCACACTTATCCAAATGAACCGCACTAACAGAGCAATCGCACCAGGGTTTGTTTTAATCAAACCAAAAATGCCAAGTGTGAACACACCCTAAATGACAAACAACACATGAGAGAGAAATGGAACAGTTTAGCACATTTGAATATCGATGTTTAGTCATGCTACACCACTAATTGCGGACAAAGTAGCTTGTTACTATTAAAACCCCTACACTAAAAACAGCTGAGCTACTGAAAATTGTAGTTAAGTTATATAGTGTCACTGCTTGTTACTCCCCAACACTGGCCTGTGGGCTGACAACACCACAATAAAACAATCAAACACTGCTTTAAACACACCGCGGTCCATTTGCTTAAAGCCACAGCGTCACAGCAGGGAAAATTTCTTTTTAATAGCTTACTGGATGATAATCAATTAGCCCCTGAGTGCCATATCTGAACGCATCTGAGTGTGCTGATGTTGAGTGACATTGACTCGTGTCCTGTGAATGCCCATTAACGAGAGGACCGATCGAGTAGTCAGCTCATTGCAATGCCTGTTTAACCTCTTCTCCCACAGCTTGAACAAGCTGACGGAGCGCCCTGGGCACGATGGGAGCAAGACCTGGCCAATGGGGCGGTAATGACAGGCGCTTTTCAAAAGCAAATTAATTCAGCGGTGGTTCGCTCCTCTGACACACTTCACATCCTCAATGGTCCATAAAGGATTTTGTCCTGAGTCTAAATTTCCTTTAAATGAATCACACCACACTGATATTGTGCAGACAGACCGGGTCATCCCTCACGGATGTCGATAAAGTGATCCGCAGCTCACCGTAAGAAACCTTTTAGTGAAGCATTCATTCATCTGTCAGAATGTGGCAGAGGCGATGAGGTTTCAAAATGATGGGGGATCAATAATCTGTGAACGCACAATGTCCTGGCCGACTCGCATTATGATTACAAGTTAAATGAAACGGATAGATTTTTTTTTATGTTTCCACAAATCCGATGACATCAACATTATAGGGGTGAAAGGTACCCATAAATTAAAGGGATAGTTCACCCAAAAATGAAAATTCTGTCATCATTTACTCACCCTCGAAGTTGATCTAAACCTGTATGAGTTTCTTTGTTTTGATGAACACAAAAGAAGATATTTTGAAGAATGTTTGTAACCAAGCAGATAGAGCAACCATTGACTACCATAGTAGGGAAATAAATACTATGGTAGTCAATGGTTGCTCTATCTATTTATTGCAAGAATATGAGCTTGGACTAATTTATAATCTTAAACTTTTTTGTAATACTACACTCTAAAAATCCTGGGTTAAAAATAAAAATATACTGGTTAATTGTTTTAACCCAGCAATCGGGTTGTTTTAAGCAAAAATTTAACCCAACCGCTGGGTTAAAACAACCCAATTGCTGGGTTAGTCCATTTTCAACCCAACTTGGGTTATTTTTAACCCAGCATTTTTTTGAGAGTAACTGAAATATTTGAAAACGTTCTTGAAACGTATTAGATCTAAAAAGACAATGCCGACTTAACACTTCCCTTAATTATTTTTTAATTAATTGCAATTTAAAAATGTGAATTTTTTTTTTAAATTTACTGTAAAAAATGTTTGTGATTTTAATGGTAAAAGACTGTAAAAATGCTAAGGTTAAAAACAGTTAACTGGTTAACAGAAAGTTTCCGTACTATATACGGTGAATAAATGTAATAGATCTACGTAACCTTACATTTAATGAAATTTTACAGTAAAGTACCCTTAAATTTACAGTTTTTGGAAGTGAAAAAGAACAAGTCATTGTGTATAATTTACAGTGAAAAAATGTAAATTGACATTCCCATAATTCCCTGCGTGACACTTCACATTTGATGTATTTTTGTTGAAATAACTGTTTCTTCTTAGTTTTTCCCCCAATCAGTTATGTACATTATGGTTTTATGTTACATTTAATGTTGTTAAATTAATGTGTATTGCATTTTTTAAATGTCATGTGTGTTACCATGATGGTGTTTAGTGTTTGTCTATACATTAGTATTGTCCTCCTATAGGAAAGCTGCTTGTGATGAGCTTTGATTCATCATGTGACTCTCATCACCACTGTGATTGGGGGTTGCCAGTATATATCAAAGGTACATAACAGATATTAGTATTTCAATAGGTTGGTAATTTAACATTATTTCAGTTAATGAAATACAGTTTTTACTGTAAATTTTACTTAAATCTGTAAAACCAAAAATTTTGCTACCATACTTTTTACGGTAAAGTTCTGGCAACCACAACTGCCATATTTTTTACCGTGAATTTTATGGGGATTTTTTTTACAGTGTAGCTTAATGTTTGCTGTGCTTAGTTGCACAATTTGGTCAAAAATTGAGATTATATATCAATATTACAATAATAAATAAATAAATAATAGTTATTATTATTATTATTATTATTAAATGCAACATTAAACAATAAGAAATATTACAGATGTAATGTTTAACTGTCAAATAAGAAATTTATGAAAAATAATAATAGTACAATAAATACAACTGTACAATTACAATACTTAACAATCAAGGTTTTTTCCACATTGCACAATGTGTTTTTAAAAATTACAATACATTTTTTTAACAAGCACACTTTTATCCAAAGCAACCTGAAAGCTAGCTAGCAATAAACAAAGATTATAAAAATAAAATTGACATACATATCAAAGACTTTATATATAGGAAGATGGTGCACTCTGATTACCTAGGAATGGGAGAAAGTGCAATGCCCAATATGGCAAATAATTCCCACCTTCTAAATGAAAGAGCCAATCGTTGATTAGTAAAGTCATGGCGTCACTGCAGCTGCCGTTAGAAACTCCAGTTGCTATAGAAACACCTATTGTTCTGAGACGCGCGTTTAGGATTGCGCATGCGCATTAGCTTTGTCCAGGCTGAAATTTTATTTTTTTCATGATTTGAGCATTTAGAAACAAAATTTATGAGACAGTTGTCAGATTTCATTGGTGATTTCAAACGTGAAATTTAATTGTTAGCTTGGCGAACAGTTTTGAAGAATTTGATTGGAGCTGCACTTGCACGCCAAGGAGGCGTTTCAAAGATGGCCTTTGCTCATATTCAAAACACAGCACTCATGGAATGACACAATGGAAAGTCTAATGCAACGACCAATCAGAAATAGAGTAACTAACAGATAATCTACAAACAAATAGGCTAAATATCTATAATAACGCTCTATTTTGAGAGTACTATGATAGTTTGGTTCAACGGAGACCTTTATGAATAATCACAGCAGGCGATTTCAAGTCTGACTGATTGTTCGGAAATTCAATGTTGAAGGTGGTGGATTCATTACAGTGGTGTTTAATGGCTGTAGCAGTGCTATAAAGGGAATGAACAAAGAGACGCAACGTCAGACACTGTCAGCATGCTAAAACCCTCTCAGAGAAGTCACAGCACTGCCGCAAAAATATTTATGCTACAGAAAAACTAGTAGACCTCACTAATCAACTAGTCAGACCCATTCCTACTGTAACTGCTTTCATATGTCCAGGTGAGAAATAAAGGCTGCTGTAGAAACTGAATTCAGTGGCAGATTCTCAAGAAGACAATCAAGTGCATCACTTTTGCATGCAACGCATGTGTGACGTGAAAGACCATCAATCAGGTATTCATGAGGTATTGAGGTCAGCTGTAGTCTGGCTGTAACAAATGGAGCGAATGAATGCATAGAGAAATGCTCATATCTCATAATACAAGCATGCAAATCATGTGAACATGCATATTTCATGCATGCAGCAACACAGTCATGTCAGAAGACATGATACTATACAGCTGTAATGGAGAGCCATCACCAATTTCTGACATAGGATGATGAATTGACAGTGCCCGTTCCTTCCGTGCTGAACCTGAAGTTTGCAGAGCACTGTAGTCATTTTATTAGTTCCCAGCATGCTTTGCATATGGCTGGAAATGGAGAGTTAATATTGAAATGAAGTGTTGTTTTATGTGTTTTTGAGTGAAGGGAAACATCTGTTAATGTTTAATGTTCAGTTATGTTTGACATTTGAAAGAGTTTGCTTTGTTGCTTTGTTCAATGAGCAATAACTTTGCTAATGCCAGTGCAGTAACAAGTTTGTTTCTATTTGTGCTGTGCCAGCATACAGTCTATTAATTGTATAACGTAACACAAAGTCAAATATAAACAGGTCATATCCATTCACTCTAATGTATACCCTTTTTTTAAGTCAACTTAAAATAAGCACATTTCACTAAATATATTAAATTAATTGTTTCATAGACTAAATAATTTAGGAGATTTTTACATGATTTATTCATGTAGATTCCATTAAAGAAACCAAGCCTTAAAAACTACCCAAAAATATTATGTGTAATATTGTTACCCTATTTTTTAAAAAGTAAATAGCACATAACATTTTTTTACAGTGTACCTAAAAAATAAGGCATTTGAATATATATTCTATTGTATTTATTTGTGCTATTGTTAGTAATTTAATAATTTGTTCTTATTTTATTACTGTTTACTTGTCTTTTAACATTCAATTTACCATTTTAATTCAAGCTTCCTTGTGCTTTGTGTACGCTATTGCAACAAAATTACCCCATTGTAAAAAATACACTGAGTTAGCAAATATTTGTGAGATAATTGAAATGGTAATTGATCAACGTTTGTATATGAAAACAAAAAAAGCTTAAAAGCTATAAAGTGATCTCTTCAGAAAATATTTTTGAATATCTATTTGACAGTGAATGCAACGTTTTTTCCCCAGTGGTATCGAATATCGATACTTTTCCAGGTATCGTATCGAAGTTAGAAATTCCAGTATCATGACAACACTACTGTGTCGGCCACCATAACTTCTCTATGTGCTCCGAAAGGGAGGGGTGAGCGGTGGGTGGTTGCAATTCACAACATCACCACTAGAGCCCGCTAAAATTGACACAGTGCACCTTTAAAGGAATCATTCAGTGAAAAATGTATACTTTGTAATTTACTCACCACCATGTTGTTCTGACTCTGAGCAATGTTTACCTGGTGTAGCTTATCTATGTGTGCATGAATTACACACCATCGGGGAAGTGCTAATTAACATCATCATTTTTGGCAATGATTTCGGCCTCCCAAACTAGTTTCGGCCAAAACTGAAAATCCATTTTCAGCCAAATATTTTTGGCTAGTTAAAATATTGCTGAGACAAAATAAAATATAAATATTAGATGAATAACTTAGAAGTAATAATTAGAATATTGGAATATTAGACTAAACAAACCTTGAAAACTAACTGAAATAAGTTGAAGCACTAAAATTGCTAACATAAAATAAACAAAATTAACAGTAAGGCCGCGTGTCCACCAAAGCGTTTTTTTCACGCCGCTGGCTGGCGTATTCAATTGTTTTCAATCGGAGCGCCGCGTTTTTAGAACACCATGAGCGTAACGAGTCGCTGAGTGAGTATTTCACGCTCAAGCGCGGAGCGTTCAGCGTTTTTTACTGGTCGCCTAGAGTTGAAGAATGTTCAACTTTGAGTAAAACGCAGCGCCCATCACTGTCACTTTTCACCCAGCCGTCCAATCACAGTGGAGGAGGGGCGGGACAAATACAACACCGTCCAACCGCAGCATTCTGCTTGGACTGTACAACGTCAACAGATGATAACAAGCAGTATAATAATGGAACAAAATCATTTAAAACAAGAGCCAGAGCAAATACTTTACATTGTATCAGAATTTTATTAATGATCAATACAGAAACGCTTCCGCGGATATTCCGTATCATAACAAGCAAAGAGTCTCAACTGAAAAAAACGCTGAACTGCCAAAATGCTCTCAAGCGCCCACAGCCAGCCGTTTTCAGCAGAGCGCCTAGCGTTTTCAGCTGGATAAAAACGCTTTGGTGGACACGCAGCCTAACACTTTATTATAAATTGTACTTAGTTACACGTTACTACATGTACTTACTATAGAAATATCAGTAAATGTTTCATATAAATGATGCGTCATAATTACTTTAATTTGAAAGCCACGTTTCTAACATCTGTAAAACTGCATTCTACCATCTTAAAAATATATCGAAATTACGGCATGCTTTCAATACAAAATGCTGAACAGTTAGTTCATGCGTTCATGACCTCAAGGCTAGATTATTGTAATGCTCTACTGGGTGGTTGCCCTGCTCGCTTAATAAATAAACTGCAGCTGGTCCAAAACGCAGCAGCTCGAGTTTTTACTAGAACCAAGAAGTATGATCATTTTAGCCTGGTTCTGTCAACACTGCACTGGCTCCCTATTAAACATCGCATACATTTTAAAATCTTACTTATTACTTACAAAGCACTAAATGGTTTAGCTCCCCAGTACTTGAGCGAGATTTAATCTGAATCAAAATGATCTGGATTTGGAAATCCCATGTTTTGCTATCCAGGATCAGGTCATACATCTTACTTTTGTGCTGGTTTTTCAAAGCAAAATTGGATTGGATCACCCTGATCCAGATACACACCTTTAAAGATTACCAAATCTGGATTTCTAGTGCTCTACGGAGCCCCTAAAGAGACATGGTGATGGAAAAATATCACGTTTGCTTTTGCGTTCTCTCAGAAAAAGTTTTGCGTAGCGTTCACTCGAGAACTTTTGACTGGTCCATCTCTTATAATTGATAAGAAGTAAAAAGTCTTAAGTGATTAAAACATTTTAAACGTAATATAATATTTTTGTTTGATATTTACAGCTATTTGGGATTTTTTATGGCGGCTAAATCTTTTTTTACTTTGACTGTAGGCTACCAAAAGGCTTAATAGGTAGCCTAATGTCTACTTCTATTGTATTTCTTAACACAATAACAATTAGCCTAACTTATCAAGAGCAAAATAAAATAATAAGTGTTTGTGTATTATATGATACAAATGTTGTATTTTTTGACAAGTTTTTCTACATTTTCTTCCTGGAATCCACCTTGAAATCCTACCCCCTGTTGGGATCAGGATTATACTGTTTTTTTTGGAGCAAAGTTATCCAAATCCTACTGACAAGTTTTGAACAACACAAACTGAAGGTTTGACCCAGATTAAAACTAGGATTGGATTCATTGATCTAATCTGATTTCAGATTCTTTCATTCCCTTTTGAACAACCCATTTTCAAGATTTGATCCAATCCGATAACCAAAATCTGATCAGCTTACCTTTGAACGACTGGCCCTAGAATATCAAAATCAACTGCAGGCGGTCGATCCTTTTCCTATTTAGGATCGACCTAAACTCTGGAACAGTCTTCCTAGCCTTGTTCGGGAAGCAGACACACTCTGTCAGTTTAAATCTAGACTGAAAACACATCTCTTTACTATGGCATACACATACAACATTTTTAATTTAAATTATTCAAATCAGTTAAATGATTGTTTTAGGCTGCATTAACAAGGTTAGCCGGAACCAGGAACACTTCCCATAACCCATGATGTACTGGTTACATCATAAAAAGAATGGCATCTATGCTAATGTTAGTCAATCAGCCGGATACGGGCCATATCCAGATCAGATGGTGGACCTGCGTCTAGACATGACCAACGCATTCCTGAAGTGTCTGCAGAGACCGTGTCAATTAGACTCCCCCTGAAATTGCCTCATCAACACGACATCCTCAATAAACCTGTCTCCGGCGTGATGACTCCGATATTTAAATATTCCGATCTAATATGACTTCTGACCTGTAATGTTGCCAGAATCATAATCATACACTGTCTGTTCGTTGGCCAGAGGAGAACTGGCACCCCGACTGAGCCTGGTTCCTCCCAAGGTTTTTTTTTCTCCATTAGGCCACCTGATGGAGTTTTGGTTCCTTGCCACTGTCGCCTTTGGCTTGGCTTGCTCAGTTGGGGACACTAAATATTCAACTAAATATTTAAATACATTTTCAACAAAATTACTGATCTGCCCGCATTGTCACTATATGATAATTGAACCGAGCTGGAGGACATCACCGTTTTCTCCAGAGCTGTACAGCTGAATCAAATTCTGTTGCATTATTTTCCTGTTTAACACTGTGAAGCTGCTTTGAAACAATCAGCATTATAAAAAGCGCTATATAAATAAAGGTGACTTGACTTGTCATAACTAATACACTAACCCTAAAACAAACCCTAAGTGTAACTCTAGTTAATTAATATACTAATTTCAGTAATTACAATGTAACTACGTCACCTTAAAATAGTGTGTAACCAAATGAACTAACCTAAAACTAAAACTGTAATAAAAATAAATTAACCTAAAAAAGTATTACAAAAAATTCCACTAAACTTAAAATGACAACTGAAAAAAATAAAATAAAAGCTATAGCACAGCCATTCTGGTTTAATTTAGTTTTTCATGGAAGAAAAGAAAACATAATTGGGTTGGAATGACATGGGAGTGAGTAACTGCCACTATCAGTGGGTGCATGACATTCATTCTTAGCGAATTCCTCCGTTAGACACATTCTCCGACATTCTTCTCACATTTCAGAATAATATCTGAGTGTCTACTATAATAACTTCACCCACGTGAATTTTGTTTGACTAAGAAATTGACCAAAATGACAACCTGTTGTCAACCTCATGATATATTATGCAAATACCACAGGATTTCCCCCACAAACCTTCTTGCTGTTTGCCACCACCCACATTTGTGTGGAATCCCCCTGTTGATACGGCTGACACAAACGATCTCCCAGCCCCCGTTCATGCTCCATCAAGCCTCTTTAATGCAAAAGCAGCACAGCACTTTCCTTTATCACATCTGACCGCGGGGAGCTGCCGTTAACCACCAGCCGGCTCGCAAATCACAAGCGCTGCAGTTTGATCCACATTTCACAGAGCTGCAGGTACATTGCGTCGGCCTCTTATTAAAGTAACAGGTGTGACGAGTGAGCCTCATAGCTTGGGTGACTCTTTATTCTCTATGGAGGAGAATTCTGATAATATACAAGTCAAGTTAACTTACAGGATATATATATAAAAAAGAACTACTTGTTGAATGTATAATAAAATTGCTATTGACATTTGTGACATAAATATAAATTAAAGGGATAGTTCACTCAAAAAATGAAAATTCTGTCATTCTGAAATCTGAGAGCCTTCTGTCCCTCCATTGACAGTTACACAACTGACACTTTGAAGCTTCAAAAAGTTCATAAAACAAATCCATATGAATTAAGCACTTTATATGATGAACAGATTGAATTTAGGCTTTTATTCACATTTAAACATTCATCAAATCACACATTAGTTGTGGTAAACGGAAGCTCAAGCATGCTCACTAATGAACCAATGAGGTTAATTCTCGTGTTATGCAGCACGTTTGAGCTTCCTCAAGAACCAATGAGGTTCATTCTCGTGTTATGCAGCACGTTTGAGCTTCCTCAAGAACCAATGAGGTTCATTCTCGTGTTATGCAGCACGTTTGAGCTTCCTCAAGAACCATTGAGGTTTATTCTTGTGTTACGCATCACGTTTGAGCTTCCGCAAGAACCAATGAGGTTCATTCTCGTGTTACGCAGCACATTTGAGCCTTCTCAAGAACCAATGACGTTCATTCTCCTGTTACGCAGCACATTTGAGCTTCCTAAAGAACCAATGAGGTTTATTCTTGTGTTACACAGCACATTTGAGCTTCATCAAGAACCAATGAGGTTCATTCTCGTGTTACGCAACACGTTTGAGCTTCCTAAAGAACCAATGAGGTTCATTCTTGTGTTACGCAGCACATTTGAGCTTCATCAAGAACCAAAGAGGTTCATTCTCGTGTTACGCAACACGTTTGAGCTTCAGCAAGAACCAATGAGGTTCATTCTCGTGTTATGCAGTACGTTTGAGCTTCCTCAAGAACCAATGAGTTTTGTTCTTGCTCATCAAGCAGTTTCGGTTGAGCTTCTATTTATGTTCACTGATCAATGTTTATGTGTGAATAAAAGTCTAAATTCAATCTGTTCATCATATAAAGCGACCGTGTCTCTTCAGAAAATTTGGACTAAACCGCTCAATTCATATGGATTAGTTTTACAATGTCTTTATGAACTTTTTGAAGCATCAAAGGGGTAGTTGTGTAGCTGTAAAGGAGGGACAGAAAACACTCATATTTCATCAAAAAGTTGAACAAAAGTCTTATGGGTTTGGAACTACATGAGGGTGAGTAATTAATTACATAATTTTCATTTTTGGGTGAACTAAACCTTTAATATGTCAGCTAAGACAGAATAAAACAACAGTTAAAAAACACTTCCTTTCTTTACTACCTCAAACGTTTATCTTAGACAGCAATAAAATTAGATTGAGAACAAAAAGGAATACTTCACACAAAAATGGTCATTATTTACTCAACCGTATGTTGTTTCAAACCCCATACTGTCTTTCTTCCATGAAACACAAAATATGATTCTGGGTAGAAAGCCTTAGGGTCTGTTGTCCATATGCAAATGTAGATGGTGATTTAAAATGTCAAGTGCCAAATAGGGCAAAAATTACCAAAAAAAAGTAAAAAGCCTTACCACAAACATAGTTCAAGTCTTATCAAAAAGCAATACAATAGCTTTGTGACCGAAATAGATTAAAGTGCATGTTGATGTGGGTCACTGAAAGCCTTGCTTTCTGCCCTAGCTAATAAATCTAATTTGACGCACAACAATCACTCACAGGACATGTAAGAACCAATGGCTACAATGATGTCAAATTTGTTGCAAAAACAACAAATATTAAATCGAACACAGGCAGAAAAGTGATTTGAGATCTACAGCAGAGGGGAAGATGACAAATGTTCCAGTTTTAGGTGAATTAGTCCAGCTGCTCATATATTTTTTTAGATTTTCTCAAAAGAGTCTCAAAAGATATCACAACACTATGTTTCCATTCACCTATTTTTATGTGCATTTTGGGATACTGCTGGATGGAAACGCCAAGATGCTCATAAATTCTAAAAATGCTCATGTAAAAGGTATGCGCTCAATTGAAGACACGCATACACTACGATGGAAACACATTTACTGAATAAATCACTCGATGCGCAACCAAAAACTCACATGACTTTGCCTCAACAGTGGATGTGATTGGGTAACTGGATGAACCAGTTGGACCAATTTCATTGCACAATTCTCAAATGTTAGTTTGGTCATTCTGAAATGCCTAAGTCAAAGTCTGTCATCCGAATGCAAGATAACATGCATTTGTTGTTTTCCGTCTGCGCACTCTGAGGCGCAAGTCTTTACTGGTAAATTATCATTAAGAAACCATGTGTGAACAGGATCTTTTCAAAAATACCTGTAAATCGGTTCTGCCGATTTACAAGTATGAGAAATTGTAACATTACCAGTAAATTAATGGGTAGTGTGCATTAATCCATCCCTGCCTGTATGATATTACGCTGTAGCTACATTGGACCAGCTGTTTGAAAAATGGTTGGATGGATGATTCAGCTGTGGCCTGTGGGAGGCATCTGGAAATTCATTCAGCACTCCACTCTCACAGTGCATTATGGGTATTCTCTAGCCATTGAGCGTACATCGGTTGTACACTAATTTTTGCAGTGCATTGTGGGATTGAATGAGTGCACACGATAATGTCCACTATGGTGTCGGACACCACTAAAAATGGCTGTCCCCTCAAATAGTGCCCTATTTAAGGGTATGGGGGGCGATTTCAGACACAGCAAAAGTACTTATGGAGGTGACAGGATTACTCCACGCTGCTCATTTATATGTAAATATGCACTAGATGGACATCTTTGACCATTGCGCTGCATCTCACAGCTTTTTCAGCATGATGCACTTGAGACCCTGCCTTCGTTTTCAATCATCAGCACTGAACCTTGGACGGAAACATAGCTACTGTCTCAAACAGATTTGACAATACCAAAATCTACAATCAGTAGACAACCAACAGATTTGACAAGTCAGATATTTTAATTAACTCAAACATTCATAATAAATCCTAATAAACATTTATTCTCGACAAAAAGAAACTATGGTTTAGTATCCACACTGTTGTTAAAGTGTTAGGGCCCTATTTTACCGATCTGAGTGCATGGTCTGAAGCGCATGGAACAGGTGCACTTAGGGTGTATCCGATTCCACTTTTGCTAGTTTAAACATTCTTAAATCAAGATGCATTTACTCGATAAGTACAATTTTCAACTAAATAAGAAGAGCATTTTTTTAAGTGTAGTCAAATCTTTTGATCATTTAAAATATAATATGCCTTTGTTGACTACATTCTAAATAAATGATTCTGGAGTTTTGTTTTGTAGAAAGTTATTTTTTTTTTGTAGAAAGTGAATTGCTTTCTTTAAAGTGAATTTCGTTTTGTATAAATTGTATCTTAATTTTAATTATTTATTATTTAACTTTTTAGCATGAGACTACTTTCAAAAACAAAAAAATTGTACAAAAAATGTAGAAAAAATTCACTTAGTAATTTTTGTCTTGCTTCTAATTTGCTTGCTTGCTAATATTTAAATAATATATGTCCTGTTAACTCAGTCACACACCTGAATTAAGCTCATTCATTATGCAGCTCATTGTGCAGCTCATTATGCGGGCTACTATGTTATTTTGTCCTCTCAGGTGATATCCAGCATTATTCATTAGCTATCACGCCTCCTCACATACAGGCTTTGTGAAGAAAAACTGTCTTCCAAATTTTAAATCAGTGTATTGTTTTATGTGAACGAGTAGGTTCAAGGATTCTCACATCAGTTTAAAGCAAAAACTCTTGGCAAATACACCCATGAGTCAAAAGTCTTGTGAACACATATCTATTGTGTGTTTTGAGGCCTTAATTTAAATTTTTTTTCTCAAAAACCGTGCATAAACATTTTTCTCTCAGAAATACAAGCATGTACATACATGTTTCTCACATATTATGGTAGCCCAGTTTGTGCTGAATACAGTGAAATTACACTTTTGCCATTAATGTGTTTATAAGCAACTGAAAAAAGCACAAATGACAGAGCATGTCAAAACTTCTAAAGGGCCCCAAAAATACTCAGACTCCTAGGGGTTAACGATGGAAAAAATGGTCGGCACACCAGTCGCATGGTCCAAAAGGGTTGTACATAGTCTCTTAATGAGTCATGGGTGTGTTTTGGGCATAACGAGCAATAAACCAGTCTCATCTACCCATTCCCTTTAAAAACCAGTTGCACTTGCACCATGGCAGATTCGCTATTTATATGGCGGAATTTGCGAGCGGGAAAGACTGAACTGGATTCCAGAATCCTTTTATTTTTAATATTTAAAAATATTTGTGTGCTGCTGCCGTCCCTGTGTGTGTAATAAAAAGAATGTACGCATGTTGTGCACCCGCCTATAGGCGCACATTACTAACGCACCCTTTAAATAACACAAAAATACTGTGCTATTGACTGGGTTTTTATTTGTTTGTTTTTGTTGGTCAATGGCGCAGTCGTTTTCAGTTGCCTCAAAATTGCAACAATGCGCCTGAACACACCTTGTCTTCAGACTCATGTGCGAACAGATGGGCGCGAGTGCATTTGCTATTTAAACAACGTGGCGCTGGATGTGAAAATAATAACTGCGTTGGGCTGAAACTAGCAAAAAACAGTGCCTGGCGTCGCATTGCGCCGGGTGTATGATAGGGCCGATAGTGTTATACAGTGTTATTGTTAACTAAAACTAAATCTTAAACTTTTTTGGTAATTTAAATAAAGCTGAAATAAAAAAATATAAATATAAAAAAACTCGAACAAAAATTTAATTTGTTATTTACTGAACAAACGGAAATAAGTTTAAATTAAGAATTAAAATGACTAAAATTAAAACTAAAACATACCGTACACTAAAATGAATATGTATAAAATTAAAGGCTAATTCAAAATATGAATACATAAATACTATAGGCCAAATAGTATAAAAATAATACTAATATAACACTGGTTAAAATTTCCCACTTAAGTAAAACTCATTCCATTTAAACCATGAAAGATTTATCTTTGCACCAAAAAAAAGTTTCCTCTGACAGAAATACAAGCTGCTAACAATCCAGACTTGACACAACTGAAGGCACAATATCCATGTGGAAGCCCTCTTTAATTGAGTGTGTATAGAAATGAATGTATCAACGGCACAAAGGAAGACAAAAGGGACACACAAAAAAAAGACTGTGGTGATGAAACTCAAAATCAACTGTCTTTGTGTATATCCTGTAATCCCTCTTTTAGCCTCAGGCCCCAGCCGCAGAAACTGGAAGTAATGTCCCTATAGACACTCTAAAGACAACAAAGAGAGCGCACACCCATTGCATTCTTAGCTCACACCCATTTCTCACTCCACACTGCTCTCATGTGAGAAATCACCTCGAGATTTAAACGCAAGAAGTCTGCGGTGATTGTAAATATGCTTGTTGTGAGAGAAACGCATTTGTTTTGAAACGTCCCTCAGGTTGCAGCACAGAAGCTTCTGCGAAAATCTGTGATCTAAGTGGCTTCTATCTCTGCGGTGAGCCGTGGGTTCTGAACAGTAATCTGTTAGAATCTTCATCATGCAGACAGCATTGTTTAAATGACTGCGAAATGACACAAAGGCCTCCACAACACAGCATTCAAGAGAAAACCTGGGCAGGGAAAACAATGGAAGGACGCATACCTTCAGCCACTCACAGGAAATGCAGCTCCTCGAGGGGCTGTCTTGACCCCTGCCATACTGGCCTTGAGGTCTACGCAGATGCAAAGATCCCTTCCTGCAGAACATGGTAGCTTAAAGGGATAGTTCACACAAAAATCCCATAATTTACTCACCCTCAAGCCATCCTAGGTTTATATGACATTCTTCTTTCAGATGAATACAATCAGAGTTATATTCAAAAAATGTCCTGGCTCTTCCGAGCTTTATAATGGCAGTGAATGGAATCAACCACAAATTGGGTTACATTTGTTTACTAAACGGAGAAATTGTTCGTATATGCATTCACCTTTACTATTTCTCTCAAAAATGACGATCGTGTTGGTAAGGACACGTGTATCCTTAAATTATTTTAACAACACCAGCAAAGATCGTTTACACTCTTCTTCTTCTTCTACTTCTTCTAGTGTGCGTGTAGTTGAGTTCTGTTGACAACTATGCGTCGCTCCGTTGCTCTGAATGGTTGTAGGTCTATCTAATTGAGTGCAGAGGCATTTTCTTTCCTGGTTCGGTTGAAACACGCCCCATAATCACAGCCCAGTGGAGTAGTATCAGACTCAGCTGGTCTGATAAACTCCAGCTGGTCCAAAACGCAGCAGCTTGAGTTCTTACTAGAACCAGGAAGTATGACCATATTAGCCCAGTTCTGTCAACACTGCACTGGCTGCCTATTAAAGGTCCCATGGCATGGCATTTTTCTATTATTTTATAATGTTTCCTGAGGTGTACTTATATTGTTAGTATGATTTTTACATCAAAAAATGTCATAATTTCGAAATAAAAAGCATTTTTTCTATACTGATGTTTGCCCTGTGGCTGAATGCCCTGTTTTAAGGGGCGTGTCTGCTTTGAGACTTCAGTGAAAACGCCCACTGTTGTGATTGGCTGACATCTTTGGATTTGAAATGTTGCGGAGGGGGCGTGGTTTAGCGAGGCACTGCACGCACGAGCGAGAGACTGATTCGGCACTTGTGAACCATGGAGAGCTGGAGGAAGTTTTATTGTAACAGACTTCATTGTAATGTATCTTATAATTTGTTTTTGTGTACATTTATGACTTTTCTGTGCATTTAAATAGGTTTTAGGTCTGTATTATCTGTGTAAATAAGTAGGGACTTTTATTTTGACGGGTGTTGCAGTCTACGGAGCGATATGAAAAAAGAGGGAGCGCTCGTGAGAGCTTGCGGTTCATCATTCAGTGGGTTTAAGCAGATTTAAAGTTTACAGTTTGTTTAGCACCCCCCCAAAAGACAATAGGTGTGTATGTGCTTGTTTACTGTCCTTTGTAATGAGTATGTTTGTGTATTTCGCTGTATATGCCTGTGCTGACATAAACTGAATCCATTTTCTCTGAGTGCTCTGGGCGGGCAAAGCAGAGGAAGGGGAGGTAACCTTTCCTGTTATGACGTCATAACAGGAAAATTCCAGATCAGCTCGTCTGAGCTCTCATTTTCTCAAAGGCAGAGAAAGACAATCAGAACTCGGTTTACACCCATCAAAATTTCTAGCCACTTGGGGACCATATACAGGCTAGGGGAACTCATATTAATGTTAAAAAACCTCATAAAATGAAATGTTCATGCCATGGGACCTTTAAACATCGCATACATTTTAAAATCTTGCAAAGCACTAAATGGTTTAGCTCCCCAATACTTCAGCGAGCTCTTAACATATTACGCTCCATCACGTCTACTGCGGTCTCAAAATTCTGTCCAGTTGATAATACCGAGAATATCCAAATCAACTGCAGGCGGCTGATCTTTTTCCTATTTAGCACCTAAACTCTGGAACAGTCTTCCTAACATTGTACGGGAAGCAGACACACTCTGTCAGTTTAAATCTAGACTAAAAACACACCTCTTTACTGTGGGATACACATAAAACACATTTTCAATGAAATGATTGTTAGGCTGCATTAACTAGGTCAGCCGGAACCGGGAACACTTCCCATTACACCTGATGTACTCGTTACATCATCAGAAGAATGGCATCTACGCTAATGATAGTCTCTCTGTTTTATCCCGAGGTTTACTGCAGTCAGCCGGATCCGGGCCGTATCCAGATCAGATGGTGGACCTGCGCCTAGACATGACCAACGCATGACCCTGAAGTGTCTGCAGAGACCGTGTCAATTAGACTCCCCCTGAAATTGCATCGTCGACACGGCATCCTCAATAAACCCGTCTCCGGCATGATGACTCCGATTGTTCGAATATTACAATTTAATAATTGTTAAATCGATATGTCATCCTCAATAAACCCGTCTCCAGCGTGTTGCCTCTGATCTTTCGAATATTGCACTTTAATAATTATTTAATCAACACATCAGCCTCAATAAACCTGTCTCCGGCGTGTTGCCTCCGATCCTTCGAATATTCCGATGTATTATGACCTCTGACCTGTAAAGTTGCCAGAATAATAATCATACAGTGTTTGTAAATTGGCCAGAGGAGAACTGGCACCCCGACTGAGCCTGGTTTCTCCCAAGGTTTATTTTTCTCCATTAGGTCACCTGATGGGGTTTTGGTTTCCTTGCCACTGTTGCCTCTGGCTTGGCGTGTTCAGTTGGGGACACTAAATTTTTCAAAATTTTTCAACTAAATATCCAAATAAATCTAATTATTAAACTAAATTAACCATCTAAACTAAATTACTGATCTAAAGCCCACACTGTCACTGTATGATAATTGAAATGAACTGATGACATCACCGTTTTCTCCAGAACGACTATACGGCTGAATTGCACTATTTTCCTGTTTAACACTGTAAAGCTGCTTTGAAACTTTACTTTGAAAATCTGCATTGTTAAAAGCGCTATATAAATAAAGTTGACTTGACTTGACTCATATTCTGACTAGTATGACGACGTCAGGCTAGTCGGAACTTGCGACGGAAGGAACATTGAAAATGATGGACTGGTCCCCTCAAAATCCGGACCTCAACCCCATCAAGCACATTTGGGGCGAGTTGGAAAATAAACTGGATAGATCTATTGTACATTCAAAGGAAAGCCTTTGGCTTCAGTTGCAGAAGACATTAGTGTTGAAGTTCTCAGAGGAATTGACACTATGCCAGAGAGATGTGCTGCTGTAATTGCTGCGAGAGGTGGACATACCAAATATTAAAGTTAAACGTGGATAAAAACAGTAGGACTCACTTCATATGATCAGAGCAACCATCTGCAGGTTTCATTAACATTATGAAATGAAATCATGTTTTGGAGGCAAAAAGGTCAATATTTTCAGATCTGTCAGGTGTTCTAAAGAAGTAAAGGGTGACCAATAGTAATGGTTTGAACGATGAAATATGGAGATACAAAGTTTCTGCCCGACAGCAACGATATATAAATTAAGTCCACACACACACTCTAAAAAAACGCTGGGTAATTTTTTTACCCAAATTCTGGTTTGATCCTGTTGGGTCATTTTTTGGGGTCATTTCTTCCATGGTTGGGTTTTGAGTTACCCAGCTGTTGGGTTAGTGGATGGGCCAATCTCACTAAAACAATATACCCCTCCCCCATCCACCCTCTGAGGCAACGACACAGTGGCGGCGATACTACAACAACCCAGCTGTTGAGCCACACAGGACGCAGGATTTTTCCTCCTCGTCAGGAGAGAATATTTCTCAACACTGAATTGGTGCATTTCACCAAGTTAAGCTTTGTTGATGGATAGCATTTCAACCAGGACTAACCAGCATACTACACTAACCTGAAACTTCATCCTGGTTTAAGCAGATCTTTGCCACAGGGACGAAGGAACTGAAGGAGTAAAAGCACTAAAGAAACAAGCTATAAAAGTGGAAACCTACATGGTTGAGTGAGCTAAATCTCAAAAAAATGTTACTAGCCACGCCAAGCCTAGAATCAGCCCACTATTACATTCTATTACCCATCAGGGGAGCCAGGGAAGAAGTGGCCGCAGATTGCAGTGATTAAAAACAAACTCTGCCAGTGAGCAGTCAGAAAGGAGGGGCTGCACTTCACTTTGTGGGAGCTGAATAATACAGCTGCTCTTCCATACGGAGAGGGGCTGGAGTCGGCTCGCTCTGTCTGTCTGTGGCCTTGGGGACGCCTCTTGAAATGCCTGCACTGGCAGCCAACAAAAATAACCAGCGCCGACTTCCCACTGTCACCACAAACCACCACTGCACACCTTCCACCGAGATGTCTGTTAGCCACAACTAAACCCAGACAAAGAGAGTGAACACAAAAAAAATTGATCAACATGGGACAATGGCCCCTCAGATTCTTAGGCTTGAAGCGTACGATATGCAACACTGTGAGTGCAAAAGCTTCTACCTAAGCTTGATTTCACACATTGCTACATTCTGAAATGTGTCTGAAGCACTAGTGTACTGCAAATCTCTGAGGCTTTCTTACCCAAAAGCTGAGATATTAACATTTTATTTAGGGATTTCTGACAAGTTTAAATAAAGTAATATACAAACTTTGCTGTTTAATCAGTAATATTTCAATATTAACTTTATTGTTCAATGCTGCTACTTTATTTTACATATGTGATTCTGTAGTAAATAAAGTTTTTTTAATTGGAATGCACCTTATCTATCTATCTATCTATCTATCTATCTATCTATCTATCTATCTATCTATCTATCTATCTATCTATCTATCTATCTATCTATCTATCTATCTATCTATCTATCTATCTATCTATCTATCTATCTATCTATCTATCTATCTATCTATCTATCTATCTATCTATACTCTATCTATGGTATGCTACAGCAAACAACAGCTACAAAAACGGCAAATACAGCTACAGGTTTTATTTTGCAAAGCTCGCAGAAAAAAAAACATACATTGACTACAGCATAATAAGTTATTAATGTTTTGCTGGTTCTCTCATTTTTGCATGTGTTCATAATATCTGTGACAAACAAACTGTAATTTTTTTAAATAAAAAAAATATATGTATTTCCCCACGAATTAGCATGTTTCATTGTTTTATCACAAATAAAACAATTGACTCCAAACATAACTACACAATATAAAATATTTAACACATTTTAAATAATATTTGAATATATTGAATTGAATTGAAGGGCGAAGATGTCAATTTTCCTATGGTGGACATGACCTTTGGCTACTACTGTATATCTATCATGCCCTACTACCTTTACTAATCCTACTAACTTGACTACTGAAGTTATTCATTGAAGTTATTTAACCCTTAAATGCATGAATGCTTCACCAATCATTATTACATATTCGGGTCTTTAGTGACCCGGATCTATATTTAACACGGACGGATCTCTACCGATGATATAAAACTCTCCTGATATTAGAGTAACAATTACAGAAGAATAAAAAGCATATTTTGTTACCTTTTGGAGCTTGGAAGGGTTCAGTTTTTTTTACTGTCCTTGTCAGAGCTAATTTCCCAGTACATTCAGCATCTGGCTCATATTTGTCATCTCAAACATATTCCCAAAATGATTTTCAACATCTTCAAAATTAATATTTTAATCGCTGACAGCTTCTCTTCACCAGATCCACCACCAAGTGACAGTGACACTAATATTTGATTGAGTTCAGTGTTTGCTCTGCAGTAAATCACCAAGCCATTTCAGGGCTGATGATACTTCCTATTCTTTTGTTTATTTTGCCTGCGGTAACTATGAGTGAAACGTCACTTTATCATTGTATATCAAACATTTGCCACCTTGTGGAATAAAGCTGAATTGCACTTATTCCGTCATCAAAGATTCAATTTTTGTTGTGCAGAAAAAAAATACACTTACACTGTTACACACCTCAGGTCATTAGCTACCCTATACAATTTGTACATAAAATAAATGGGAAAACAGACATTCTTTTATAATTATATTTATTGTTATATTGTTTATGATGAAGTAGTTGAGAAATACTATATTATATAAGAAAATGAATGAGGAGGAGGGTAGTGAATGATGTCCCGGGTCACTAAACACATGAGGTTAAACAGGGTTAAGCATGTACAATACCAAGGATAAAAATCTGCATTCACATTATGTACTTGCGTAGTGCAATTCTGGAATTCTAGAGAACCATAGTCAAACATATGAGCATATTCTAACCTACAATGTCAGATAATAGTATATTCTGCTACAACACATTTATTGCACTATACAAAGTATATTCCTGTTTCTCATTGTGAGGCTGGAAAGGTGCGGAATTCTTCAGCACTCATAAGTAACAATATTAATTCAGTCTATTTCCATTTGAACACACAGCCGGTGGCAGCGTAGCAATTGTGCTGTCAGAGGACAATGGAGCCGGTGGAGATGCAGAAAAGAAAAGAGGAACGGGAGGGGGGTGTTGATGATTTGAGTTCAGTGGCATGTTAAAGCATCACGCCAGAGGCAAATAAAAGACTATAAAACACTCCTGGACGGCACCCTCCAGATCAGGTTTCCACTCCATCATTGTAAACCACTTTCCAATCTTTTAATATCACCAATGACTGATAGTGTAGGATTCTATCCTGAGAGTTGCGACTCTTTGGATTTAGTGCACTCACCCAATTCTGCTCTGATTATCTGAGTAATTCCACAACTTTGTAAATTCACTGCATAGTTATTTCTCGCATTCTCTGATAAATACAGAAAAATTCTAGAGAAAAGTTCAAGTACTCGGGTGTGACAGCAACGATTAATCATTTAAACAGTTTAAGCCGCTTGAGTGTTTTACAAATTCAAAACGCTTCACACTTATTGAAATCAGCAACAACTGTACAGAAGTATTGTAGAGTTATTCTGGTGCAATTTCACAAAACCAACAAAAAGTGGATTATTTTATTTCTCCACTCCACAAGTGTTGCAGGTGGAGGTGTAACAATATAATGTGTCACAATATATCGCAATATAAAAATGCAACAATATCGTGGATAGTGACAATATGTATCATGGATAATGACAATATGTATCGTGGATAGTGACAATCTGTATTGTAAACAGTTCACCAAAAATAAAAATTACAGAGTGAGAAAAAAAATCCAATTTCAAAGAGTTTTAGTGTCAGTACAACCTTAAAGGTCCTGTTCTTCGTGATCCCATTTTTCAAACTTTAGTTAGTGTGTAATGTTGCTGTTAGAGCATAAATAATACCTGTAAAATTATAAAGCTCAAAGTTCAATACCTAGCGAGATATTTTATTTAACAGAAGATCCCTTTCAAAGCCTACAGCGAACGGCCGGTTTGGACTACATCCCTGTACATCCTGCTTTAATGACGTCAGTTTGTTGACTAACCTCCGCCCACAAGAATACGCAAAAAAGGGGGCGTGGTCTTGTTGCTCCCCCAGGTGGAGAAGAGGAAGTGTTGCGTTCGGTTGCGTTTGTAGAGTGAGTTTGTCACCATGTCCTCCAGACGCTGTTATTTTCATCCCGGAGTCAAATCACCTTTGTTTGGCCTTCAGGGACGCTGTACTTTGAGCGTATGCATCTCCGTTATGGTAAGAGGCGTGACCTTTCCGGGCAACGTGCGCTAAGCTGCTGTCGAATCACAACACGGGAACCGCTGGCACAATCAGAACTCGTTACGTATTTCTGAAGGAGATTCTTCATAGAATAAGGAAATCCTCGAGCCGTTTTTAGGACAGTGAAAACAGCGGTATACAGATAAGTAAATTGTGTGAAAAATACGGTGTTTTTTTACACGCGAAACATGAACACGTTATATTGCACCCTGTAAACACAATCAAAGCTTCAAAAAAATCTGGAAAAACGGGACCTTTAAACTACTAAAATGTAGAATAAAATGTATAATAATGCAATGGGGGAATATTTGTGGGTCCTGATAATGCCAAACATGTCTTTTGTTACCAGAAAAAACATTTTGGCCAGAATTGTTTTTTTTTTTTTTTTTTAAATATATCTAGTCAGTGACGCAAGTATATGCGTCTAAATAATTCTGTATTTTCAGCTTCAGAATCATGAATATTTTTATTCAGTTGTCACCATTTTCCTGTGCATTGGGTTACCAACACCAGGTTCAAGTCTGTTAATTTCCACCCCCCAAGTAATACCAAACTTTGCATTTTAATCAACAGTAAAAATTTTGAACAGAAAAAAAAAGTGTTAACCTTTTACCATATGTCTTGTAGTATTGCAATAATATTGTATCATGGGGTTATTATCGCGATATGTATCGAATCATGACATGAGGGTATCGTTTAGTGGTGGGCATAGATAATTTTTTTTAATCTAGATTAATCTCACTGTAACCGGACTGAATGAGGCGGGTACGTGTCAACTCGCTGTCGGTCGGAGAGGAGAGCGCAGCTGATATCAATACTGTAGAAAATCTCGCCCCCTACAGTGCAATTCGGCTAGTTATACATCCGCGCTAAAATATCACGGTGAAAGTCATCATAGCTTGCCTAGTATAGACACAGCTCCCAACCCAACTTTGAGAATAGATTAACGGCAATATTTTTTTTATCGTCCGATCCGATAACGGCCCACCACTAGTATCGTTACACCCCTAGTTGCAGATTTTGTATCCATACTGTACAGACGTTCCAAAATGGCCCTCATATGTAATTTTGTGGTTTAACATGCACTCTGATTCGTCTGATGGCAATTGACATCAACACTATATGCCGAAACTTTCAATTAGGTGTAGAAACGGTGCTGATTGGTATGATGGCACCACAAGAAATTTTAAATGAAAACCTTAAGCAAAAATTAGAAAATTTGCCTTGGCAACTAAATGAAATAAATAAGTTTAGGTACTTAAAATAAACTGAAATTAAAATAAATTAAGGATAAAATGAAATGTACAAGAAACTAATACAAATGACAAAACCACATAAAATGACTAAAACTTAAGCTAAAATTAAAATGAGAGCTGAAAATACAAAAATAAAAGTGAATTCCAAAATATAAATAAATACTATAATAGAATGTTCATAATTATAAAATAACACTGGAATGAGCGCAATCCCAAAGCCTTCACTATAACCACTATCCTGAGCTGTAATGTCAATGAAAACAGATAGTAAAAATGATATAAGTCCATTTCACAAAGGCCTACAAAAATGATTGGTTACCGGTACAACATTTGCAAGAATATAATGAAATACTTGTGGTTTGTGTTACATGCAAAAAAATCAAATGTAAATGCCCTGCTACTTTTGAGTGTCAATGGAAAAACAGCCTTTTGACCACAAAACATTACGCCATCACCCAGGATGCAGGGGCTAACTGGACCATGCTAACCAGCCAAACCATGACCCATTTGACATTTTGCAGAGGTGTCAACAATGCCTGTAAAAAGTTATGACACACCGTCTGAATGTCACAAGAGGCACAGTGGAACGGTTAAAAAGCTCCATCTGATGCTTATGTACATCAACCAAACCATTAAAAATAGAGCTCGGAAAAATATGTTCACTACCAACCCACTCTCAAGACCTTGGTTGATTATCTGAGTAGTTAGGTAGACCAAATGACAAAAATTCCCAGTGGGATGTTTCATTGACTCCTGAAAGAAAACACAAACATCAAAACAGTCGCTTCCAACAGATAAGGCACTATGTGTTTTTCCACTGCTTACAGGGCACCATTCACTGGAATCCCATTAATCAATGAGGCCTTATCTCTGCTGCAAGTGTCTGGCATACTTCCATGTAAATTTGCACAACACAAACAAACTCACTCGCTCACAAGTCTGGCGCAGTTTGAACAGACAGAACAAAGGCAAGACAATATATTAATGGCCAGTTTTCAATTCCTCCTCTGTTGGTAACAGAAATATATTTACTGTTAACATAACATTTCTTGCTTACAAAAGCAGTGAGTGAGTGCGTGCCTGTCTGTGACAGCATCAGAAAGACAGTTGTTATTAGAACACTAGAGAGGAATCATCTGAAGAAATATTCATATACTTAAATGCTTTATTTATAAGGCTGACACAGAAGGTTTTTTGAAATTGAGAATAGCAAGCTCTACGCATAACCATCACAACCAGGTGCATGCTGGGTACAAATGCTGTGATGGTATGTACAATGAAATACTTTCATGATAGCAATGTTTTCAGAGCCAAGCACTGCAGTTGCTCTTCACAAACTGCGCAAGCTAAAAGCATGATTGGAAAAAGAGGGTATGCATTGATGTCATTTTCCCTGCTGGGACACGCCCCCTCAGTCGGACCGAGTGGCAAAACATCCTTCAACATGACTGGCTTTGGTAGGGGAAACTGCGAAAACGGGAGTAAAATAAAACGATTATCTGCTTAAATTAAAGGCAGTTGGACTCGACAGTTATTGTTACAAGTGGTCCATGGACATTGGCATGTGGCCAGGAATTGGGTTTCCTGACGGCAGGGAGGGACATAAAGCAAAGCCTGGGAATGCTTAATCTGCTAAACAATATAAATAAAATAAATCCGGAGGATTACTTGTATCATTGTTATACACTGCCCGGACAAAAAAAGTCTGTTTAAATAGGCAAATGCTTAAGAGTCAATGATTGGATCATTATTGCAGTGATTATTACGTTTCTAGCATATTATATGTTTGGCAACAGTTTTTCTAACCCTAATTGATAGAGTGTGTAGCTTTTCACTTCTTAAACAACCATGTAGGAAGACACACCATATTCCAGGATGACAATGTCAAGATTCATCAGGTTCAAACTGTGAAAGACTGTTTGGGAGGGAGCATGAAGAATCATTTTCACACATGAATTGGCACCTCTGAGTCCAGACCTTAAAATTCATTGAACGTCTTGGTGATGTGCTGGAGGAGACTTTACAGAGTGCTGGACTCTAGCATTGTCAGTACAAGATCTTGACCAAAAATGTATTTATCTCTTGATGGAAATAAATGACAGACAGACAGATGAAAAAAACATAAATATATCAATCAATCAATCAATCAATCAATCAATCAATCAAGACAGACAGACAGACAGACAGACATCAATATATCCATGCAGAGAGACAGACAGACAGATAAACAACAGACATATATCAATCCAGACAGACAGACAGACATCCAGACAGACAGACCGATAAACAACATAAAAAATATATCAATCTATCCATACAGACAGACAGACAGATAGACAGATATCAATCCAGACAGACAGACAGACAGATAAACAACGTAAATATATCAATCTATCCATACAGACAGACAGATAAACAGATAAACAACAGACATATATCAATCCAGACAGACAGACAGAGAGACAGATAAAAAACATAAATATATCAATCTATCCATGCAGACAGACAGATAGATAGATAGATAGACAGACAGACAAAAAACAGAAACATATCAATCTATCCATACAGACAGACAGATAACAACAGCCAGATATAAATCCAGACAGACAGAGGGAAGGAGGTTGTTCCCCAAAATCTCGCAATACATGGCCCCGGTCATGAAACAACAGAAATATTTCAATCTTTCCATACAGACAGAAAGACGGACAGATAAACAACAGAAATATATCAATCTATCCAGGCAGACATATAAACAACAGACAGACAGACAGACAAATAAAACAACAGACAGATATCAATCCATACAGACAGACAGACAGACAGACAGACAGACAGACAGACAGATAAACAACAGACAGATATCAATCCAGACAGACATATAAACAACAGATATATATAAATCTATCCATACAGACAGACAGATAAACAACAGACAGACAGACAGACAGACAGACAGACAACAGAAATATATCAATCTACCCATACAGACAGACAGATAAACAACAGACAGATATCAATACAGACAGACAGACAGACAGACAGACAGATAGATAAAAAACAGACAGATATCAATCAATCCAGACAGACAGATAAACAACAGAAATATATCAATCTATCCATACAGACAGACAGACAAACAACAGAAATATATCAATCTATCCATACAGACAGACAGATAAACAACACAGACAGATAAACAACAGAAATATATCAATCTATCCATAGAGACAGATAAACAACAGACAGACAGACAGACAACATACAGATATCAATCCATACAGACAGACAGACAGACAAACAACATAAATATATCAATCTATCATACAGTCAGACAGATAAACAACAGACATATATCAATCTATCCAGACAGACAGATAAACAACAAACAGTCTGTCTGTATGGATAGATTTATATATTTCTGTTGTTTATCTGACAGACTGACAGACACAGACAGACAGACAGACAGACAGACAGACAGACAGACAGACAGACAGACAGATAGATAGATAGATAGATAGATAGATAGATAGATAGATAGATAGATAGATAGATAGATAGATAGATAGATAGATAGATAGATAGATGACACAGACAGACAGACAGACAGACAGATAGATAGCATATGCTTTGCAGTGTTCCTAGTCCTACTACTAAAAATTTTGGACATTTCGAAGCTCCGACCCAGTGTCAATAAGCTCAGTATTGTGTGACAAATGTGGAGCCCGGTGTGCTGTTCCTCCCTCTGACATCAGACATGTGTTCATAAGTTCACACAAGCTCCTATTCAGACAGGGTCTCCGTGAAAAGCCTCACTGACTGGTCTCTTACACTTGAGCAGGTCCTCAGTGTCGCACTTCAGCACATCTACAGCACCGTATCTACGGAAAAAGCGGCCCATTGTTGAACCTGTGAGGTCAGGAAATGCAGAACAGATTGCACACAGCTGCTCTCTTAGTATCTGCACACAAAAGCCGCTGGAGCAAAACGCCCTGTTGCTGCAAGAAATGGGTATTTAAACAATGCTAATTGAATTAGTAATAGAGACTCTCCTGAATATGCATAAACACATCTCATTAACTCATGCACTGTGTGTCAGGCAAAATGCACATGGTATAAAGCCGATTTTCAAAAGCAGTCTAGTGCTATTATAAAGTGCTGTCATGAATCAGTAAAACTTCACTGCAATAGGAACAGCAACCAGCTGTGCTTGAAATATTAATGTCCATTTCCGCCTCTGTATGCTGATAGCCTAATTAGGAGCTCATTAATATTCAAGTGCACAATCATTTTGGGTTAAAGCAATTCCGAAATGTACTCCTGTTTAACCTTTAAGGCACAAAACATGGATTTTAGCAGAGGCAGCGTTGTATGTTTTTTAGCGATGCTCTGGGTAAAGTAAACGTGATGATTTTTTACCACAGGGCTCTTTTTTTCACTATATCGGGTTTTAAACGACTTTGAGAGGCAGAGGATTTGTTGCATTCAGACCGTTTACACAAACAGTTGTGGGTCAACCACAACCCCACATGGATTTTCCCTTTCCAAAATACTACATCATTCATTGTTATAGACCCCCCAAAAAACCTCTAAAGTGAATTTCTCTTGGCAAGCACAATATCCATAACAGCTCTCTTGTTATAGGCACTATTATTGTCTGTCCCAATGCTCTTTCCTTCCTGTATATGTCATTCAGCGCATTTTCCAGTACACACAAGTATATTCAATCAGAAACAGCTTCATATATGCAATATGGCATTTATAGGCCATCTTGTGCTATAAATATAGAGAGAAAAGGAAATTAAATAATCTTAATTCATGTGTTTTAAGGGATAGTTCACTCTAAAATGAAAATTAAGTAATCATTTACTCACCCTTTTTCTGACCACAAAAGGAGAAACAACAACAACATATAAATGGCAGAGAATAGCTACCAGCATCAAGCTTTTTAAAAAAGGTACAAAAGTATCACAGACACATATACTCCAAGTGGACCTCGTCGTTGTGCGTTCATGAGACTCCGACATTTCAGTTTTCATTAATCTAGATTTTGCCAAGTTGTATGTTTTTTCTGGGCGAGTCTGAGTGAACTGTAGCACTAATAGAGTCTCACAAACATGCAGTGGAGCACAGAAAACCAACGGCCAGGGTCAGCATTTTAGTTAAATAATATCCTACATTACATTTCAGTTTGTTTTTCACCAGACCCTATCGTATACACAACACTTGGAATACATGGCATGTGTTGCATGGGATCCTTCCGTGATACTCTTGCATGTTTTTTAAAAGCTTGATGCTGGTTGCTATTCACTGCCATTATATGAATGAGCACGAGCAGGACATTTTTTTTACATTTCTCCTTTTGTGGTCTGAAAAAGAAAGAACAGCCTACGGCATTAGAACAACAACAGGGTGAGTAAATAAATTATGACTTCATTTTCATGGTGAACTATCCCTTTAGAGACATCATATAAAAAATTACTCTTTTTACTTTCCTAATGCACATTTCAAGACATCGGCCGAAACTTTACTTAATAAAGTTTTAAATATGGATATTTTTCATCGCATCGATTCGCTTCAGAAGGCCTTTATTAACACCCCAGAGCAGTGTGGAGCACGTTATTTGACGGACAGATACATTTTTTAAGGACTTCAAAAACAGAGCAACATTTACTGCTATTATACAGCTTGGAATAGCCAAGATTTTTTCAATATAACTCCGATTTTATTCGTCTGAAAGAAGAATGTCATATAAACATAGGATGACTTGAGGGTGAGTAAATCATGGGCTAATTTTTGGGTGAACTATCCATTTAAGGCCCATTCACACCAAGGACGATAACTATAAAGATAACGATAAAGTTCAAAAAATCGTTCAGAATAGCCAAGTTCATACCACAGCTATATCTATAACGGCACAGAGAAACGATATCGTTGAAATCACTTTCAGAACGTTTTTTTTCCAGCTGATGAACGATAAAAACATTGATAGCCAATCAGAATCAATCCTGCTGTAACGAGCTTGAGCATTTAAAGCGGCAGACAAGCACGCGTTTAGATCAAACAGAGTGATATCTGTTGGTATGGACGCTAAATTATAGTTATCTTTATAGTTATTGTTCTTGGAGTGAACGGGCCTTAAATGCCCATAATTCTTCGGCTGTGTCCACTCTTCACAATTCAAGCAATTCACAATGGATAAAATCAAGTCCCATCCTACTTTTTGTCTTGCTTCACACCGAAATGTTAAAGTATGGAAGTTAAATGGATTGCAAACTTCATTTTATTCTGACTTTCAAAGAGGTCATGACATAATAATAATATTATTAATTTTTTTTCATTATGTTCCTTGATTGACTCGCAGCCTTCTGTCCAAAATGATCAGTTTTAGGGGATGTGTCCTTTAAGGCCTGTCAGGATTAAATTGCATGAGAAAAAAAAATATTCATGCACTTAAGTGTTTTTAAAACATTACTAATATAAAACCCCTTTGATATGACCCCTTTAAAGACAGCGGTCCCAATAAAGAGATTTAAAGTACCCCTAATATTCTATTTTAAAGCCTCCTAATTTAGTTTTACAATATGGATTACATGCATCCAAGATCAAAAAACACTTTCATTTTCTCATAATATGCATTGCAGCATCTCACAGTGTCTGTAAACGATCTTTCTAAACCCCTCCTTTCTGAGAGCCTACTCTGTTCTGATTGGCCCAGACTGTTGTAATTGCTCCAAAGTCGTTCCTGGAGGGCCACTGTCTTGCAGAGTTTACAGTAGCTTCAACTTTCCTCGATACACCTGCCTGGAAGTTTCTATGCCTAGTGCAGGGGTGTCTAAAGTCGGTCCTGGAGGGCCGCTGTCCTGCAGAGTTTAGCTCCAACTTGCCTCAACACACCTGTCTGGGAGATTCTGCCTAACAAGACCTTGGCTGAATCCGAAATCGCCCCCTATAACCTCAAATAGGGCATTATTTGAGGGGACAGCCATTTGTAGTGGTGTCCGAAACCATAGTGGACGTTATTGAGTGCACTCATTCAATCCCACATTGCACCGCAATAACGAGTGTACAGGCAATGTACACTCAGCGGCTGTCCGACACTCGTTTTCATTCACTCCTTCAAGTGAACTATATTATGTTGTTTAGGGGGACGATTTCGGATTCAGCCCTTGATTAGCTGGTATAAGTGTGTGTTTTTATTTGGGGGTGGAGCTAAACTTTGCAGGACAGTCAGTGGCCCTCCAGGAGCAGGATTGGACACCCCTGGCCTAGTGAGACCTTGATTAGCTGGTTCAGGTGTGTGTTTAATTGGGGTGGAGCTTAACTTTGCAGGACAGTGGCCCTCCAGGAGCAGAATTGGACACCCCTGGCCTAGTGAGACCTTGATTAGCTGGTTCAGGTGTGTGTTTAATTGGGGGTGGAGCTAAACTTTGCAGGACAGTGGTCCTCCAGGAGTAGGATTGGACACTCCTGTGCTGTGTTCGAAATTGCCCCCTACACCCTCATTCACTATTCCCTACATTACTCCACTTGAAGGAGTGAATTAAAACCAGTGAGTAAATTGGACACTGAGTGCGCCAGAAGGGCTGCTGCTTTGTTATAGTTTCTGTTTGCTCTTTGATAATTATTTGAAACATAGTAAACTGGCAGCTCTAGTAGTAATGAAAAGATTTATCTTGAACTCAGTCATGGAAACTAGCATGTATAAACCGTAATTAAAAAATGTAATAAGCAATTAAAAAGGAATTTATACCTGTATGATATTACGCTGGACCAGTGCGGTTTGGAAAATGGATGAATGATTGACTCCGCTGCGGGCACCATCTTCTGGTGAGACGTGGGAATTCATTGGGTGTGACTCTCACAGTGCATTATGGGTATTCTCAAGCCACTGAGTGTACATCAGTTGTACACTCGTTATTGCGGTGCATCATGAGATTGAATGAGTGCACTCAGTAACGTCCACTATGGTTTTGGACACCTCTACAAATGGCTGTCCCTCAAATAGTGCCCTATTTAAGGGTATAGGGGGCAATTTCTACAGATGACCATTACCATATTTGAATTTCATGTTTGGAGGCTTCCTCAGCACTTGTACACACAGTGATATAAACAGTACCGATGACGTCAGTTTGACCGTATCAATTTGAGTGGGAGTCCTCAACTTTTGGAAGTACATGCAAAGAGTATTTACTTTTACAGCGCAGTAAACAGCATCTTTTTGAGATTTCAACAACACGAAACAGACTCTTCCAGGCTTCGGCTACAACTACCGTGTTTTTTTTAGGGCGGGTCAAAGCAGACATTGTTCGTGGGTAGCCACGTCTAATCTGTCGTTTCTTAATATCAACATTCCTGTCCTCACAAGCCATCTAAAGTGTTTTATCTCTCCTCTTATATTTGATTCATATCATGGCTTTTGTATTTCACTCTGAGCTCCCGTGTCATTTTTTTGACATCCAGCGGTAAGCACAAACCCACACGGTTCTGTTTTCTTTTCCTTTCCCCTGCTGTCAATGCGCTGTCACACACAATAAGCACAAGAAGTGAGACACCCGCACACATCACTCTGCCGAGACTCTGAAAAAAAGAGAAAAAAAACGAATACAGCCTCCTAAACCTGCCCTGCTCCCATCTCACCTGGAGATTATCACTTAGAATGTGCTTAGAGTGACGGCCTTGTAGCAGACGGGGAAAACAGCGTTGCTCTCACAGCGCTCTAGTTTAGTGAAGCGTGACATCATTTGCTTCAAGTGTTCTTTAATCTAACATTTCAAAGCGGGCGAAACTGAAACCTAGCTCTTACGAGCCATACAAATGATACAGAGATTAACATCTCAGTCCGCTGACAAAGAACAATAGAGTTTATCACAGATAAGGGCTCTGAAAAAGTATTTAGACACTTGAAGTCATACTCAAAAACGTCTGAATGGCATCGATAACTAAATATCAAAGCTACCTGCAAACAAATTATGCCAGACCTTTTTTTAAAAGCAGCAATTTTAACCAGTTTGTCTCAAGATGCCCATCAATGCGCACAAACACAGTTCAAGGTTAAAGGGTTAGTTCACCCAAAAATGAAAATTCTGTCATTAATTACTTACCCTCATGTCGTTCGACACCCGTAAGACCTCCGTTCATCTTCGGAACAGAAATTAAGATATTTTAGTTGAAATCTGATGGCTCTGAAAGGCCTCCATTGGCACAATGGCACTTCACACTCTCAAGACCCTTAAAAGGTACTAAAGACGTCGTTACAAAGTCCATCTCACTACAGTGGTTCTACAATAACTTTATGAATCGGCGAGAATAGTTTTTGTGCGCAAAAAAACCCTAAATAACGACTTACATAGTGATGACGATTTCAAAACAAGGCATCATGAAGCTTCGAAGCGTAATGAATCAGTGAGTCGAATCAGCGGTTTGAATCGCCAAATTTCAGCAGTTTGACACGCGATCCGAATCATGATTCGGCTCACTGATTCATAACGCTTCGAAGCTTCATGATGCCTTGTTTTAAAATCGTCATCACTATGTAAGTCGTTATTTAGGGTTTTTTTGCGCACAAAAACTATTCTCGCCGATTCATAAAGTTATTTTAGAACCACTGTAGTGAGATGGACTTTGTAACGACGTCTTTAGTACCTTTTAAGGGTCTTGAGAGTGTAAAGTGCCATTGAGCCAATGGAGGCCTTTCAGAGCCATCAGATTTCAACTAAAATATCTTAATTTCTGTTCCGAAGATGAACGGAGGTCTTACGGGTGTCGAACGACATGAGGGTAAGTAATTAATGACAGAATTTTCATTTTTGGGTGAACTAACCCTTTAAAGTGTATCACAGAACATGTTCAAAAGGGATTTTTTAAGCCAGTACACATCTTACGTTTAGACTGAAAACAAAAAGCAACGCTTGCTAAAGCTAGATGGGTGGTCACCAGTAATGCAGAACAAACTGCACATTTTGGAGATACCTGAGTGGCCTTACTGTACAGAAATACACATGCATCCTCAGAGCTATTTTTAAAAGCTGTCAGAGGAAGGATGACTAACAATCCAGCAAGGGAAATAATTAGGCGATGTTCCTTAACATGTCAAATCATTTATTACAAAAAAAACAGACAGTATCGTCTACAGTGGAGTGTCTTGAAAATAGCTATACAGATTAAATATAATGAATGAACTATGAGCTTTTTAAAATGGAAATGGCTACACTTGAATACACTTGTCTACAGTGCATACTCAGCTCATTACATTGAGGGAAAACAGAATGTACTGTCTCATTCTATACTATAAGTCATAAGTCATTTACTATATACTACAGACTATGACAAGCGCTATATACTGGATAGACTATTAAAAATGTAGAATATGTTGTCTGCACAAGTCCGTCCAGACCAACTGGTTGAGAACTAGAGCAATACAGAGGTCTGCAATACATTACACATAGCTCAAACAGTATATGCTTCAGAGTAGCATGTTCTATAAAGAACATTTATAGTACTATAGTATGGAAATATATGCTAGCCTAGTACAGAACACATTGTACTACTATATAAAGCAGTACACTAGTCACTATAGAAAGGTCAACACATTATAGAGCAAGTTGTTGGCCTACTATAAACTATAGAGAAGCCAGGGTGTAGCTACAGTATTATACAGCCAAACAGATTGCAGACAACAGAGAAGTCATGAAGCATACTATTGAGCAGGGATCTCCAACCCTCCTCCCGGAGAGCTACAAGCTGCGTCTCATTTCAAAGGCTGCGTCCTCTGGAGGTCGCATTTGAAGGCTGCACACATCATCGAGGCGGTCTCTTTTTAGAAAAGTAACCCTTAGATTGCGAAGTAAGAAAGAAATGACAGTATTTTACACCTCAGCTTGATTAGCTGGTTCAGGTGTGTTTGATTGGGGTTGGAGTTGAAATATGCAGGACTTCTCCAGGAGCAAGGTTGGAGACATCTGCTATAAATATATGCTGTGTCCCAATTCGCTTACTACCCGTCCTAAACAGTATTCAAAATTAGAATTAGTGTGTCCCAAATCGTAGTATGTATTCCAAAAGATACCCGGATGGTCTTCCTTTTCCAGTTAGAATCCAAAGTGCAGATCTGTGCACACTCTAACAGCTGATAATGTCCACAACCCATTAGATGAGTATTCGATTAGAACTACAAACACAAATAAAAAGTGTTAAATACAAACATGACAGATGCACGAGTCGGACGGTTAAGTAGAGAGGTTTTGAATGATTAAAGGGTTAGTTCACCCAAAAAAGGAAAATTCTGTCATTAATTACTCTCATGTCGTTCCGAACCCGTAAGACCTTCATTCATCTTCGGAACACAAATGAATGACGAAATCTGAGAGCTCTCTGATCCCTCCATTGACAGCTATTTAATTAACACTTTCAAGGCCCAGAAAGGTAGCAAAAACATCGCTAAAATAGTCCATGTGACTCCAGTGGTTCAATCTTATTTGTATGAAGCAACGAGAATATTTTTTTGTGTGCAAAAAACAAATAATAATGACTTTATTCAACAATTTTCTTCTACCCTGTGTCAGACTCTTACACTGTTGACGGTCAGAAAGCTCTCAGATTTCATCAAAAATATCTTTATTTGTTTTCCAAAGATGAACGAAGGTCTTACGGGTTTGGAACGACATGAGGGTGAGTAATTAAAGGGATAGTTCACCCAAAAACGAAAATTTTATGTTTTTCTGCTTACCCCCAGGGCATCCAAGATGTAGGTGTCTTTGTTTCTTCAGTAGAACACAAATTAAGATGTTTAACTCCAACCGTTGCCGTCTGTCAGTCGTATAATGCATGTGAATGGGGTCCAATTCTATTAGAGTAAAAAAACATGCACAGACAACTTCAAATTAAACCCTGCGGCTCGTGACGACACATTGATGTCTTAAGATACGAAAGAATCGGTTTCTGCAAGAACAGTATTTATGCTATTATTTCACCTCATATCAGACAAATGTCATCAGCTCTCCAGACCGCCATAACTTCCTGAGAGTAAGGTCAAAATACCAGCGTGATCATAGAAATATATATGTAGATTCCTCATTCTACCGATCCGCACAGGCACTAATGAGGCATCTACGTATATATCTATGGCCGCGCATGTATTTTGACCTTATTCGCAGGAAGTTATGGCGGTCTGGAGAGCTGATGACATTCGTCTGATATGAGGTGAAATAATAGCATAAATACCACTCGGTTTCTCGCAGAAACCGATCCTTTCGTGTCTTAAGACATCAATGTGTCGTCACGAGCCGCAGGGTTTAATTTGAAGTTGTCTGTGCATGTTTTTTTTACTCTAATAGAATTGGACCCCATTCACATGCATTATAAGACTGACAGACGGCAACAGTCGGATGTTAAAAATCTTAATTTGTGTTCTACTGAAGAAACAAAGACACCTACATCTTGGATGCCTTGGGGGTAAGCAGAAAAACATAAAATTTTCGTTTTGGGGTGAACTATCCCTTTAATTACAATTTTCCCTTTCCCTAACCCTTTAATAATCAGTACTTAACCTGACCTAGAGATATTTATTCAATGTTATCCACATTATATTTCATGTGCAACAGCTTTGTGAACTTTTATAAAGATTTGTTTGGTCATTAGCTATTAAATGCATCATTATGCAAATTTCAAACACATGAGGAGAGCTCTCTGCATGAAAGACCCACAACTCGCAGATCAACATGCTGCTACATTTCTCTCCGAAACGGTAGGAAATTAAATTAGATTGAATGTGGAGCATTTTAACGGTGACAAGATGATTGACAGGGCAGTTTAAAAGGTGACAGTATGAACGTAACTAAGTGGCAGAGCTGTCCTTTAAAGATGCAGTTATGACGAAGCATTATGTCCAAAAGCTTGCCTACTATTCTGCTACACACACAGTATGTACTTTTTCTTCACAATAGGCAAATTAGGTATACTATAAAAGTACTGACTGCAGGAGAAGCCATACATTACATACTATGGCCAAGTGTGGACTACTAATATAAAGCAGAATACACTATTAGAAGTCATGAAGTATACTGTAGAGCAGAATGTAATATAGACTATAGTGAGCATATAGTAATAAGTCAAAGTTAAACTAATGACTTTAGAAAAGTTCAGCAGTAGCCAATATAATATAACACTACAGAGAAATCATACGGTTTTCAATACAATTTAGTATGGAGAACATATTCACTATTAACTACAGCTTTTGCCTCAAACTCCTAATTTACTGCTTATTAATAGTTAGTAAGGTAGTTTTGTAGTGATTAAGTTTAGGTATGGGGTACGATTAAGGGATGTATGGTAAGGTCATGCAGAATGAGGCATTAATGTGTGCTTTAGAAGTACTAATAAACAGCCAATATCCCAGTAATATGCATGCTAATAAGAAACTAGTTAATAGTGAGAATTGAACCCTAAAATAAAGTGTTACTCAATATACTTTGCAGACAGGACATACACTAGAGAAGTATAGGCCTATATTCAATGTCAACAGAGAAGCAGGAGACTAAGTCATGAAGTAGCATACAGCAGAAATCTAGACATTGAGAAGTAAACAGCATACAGAATAGAGAAGGACACTCGTCTGACTATAGTCATACAGTACATACTATAGAGCAAAGTCATGCAGTAGAGCACAATGTAATCTAGACTAGAAGTGACTATATGTATAGCACCAATAGATAAGTAATATAATATATAGGGTGAATTCAGGGTGATTGGGACACTTTTTGCCATTGAGATTACTTGGAAAAAGTGTCCCAGTCAACATGAAGCAAAATGTATTGTAGATTATAAAAACATTCATGCAGGCTATACTATTGAGCTGAATGTAATACAGACTATAGGGAGGTAAAACAGCATAGGCTACAGAATAAAGAAGTACACTCTACTGACTATAGAGAAGTCGTCCAGCCTGTAGTGAAGCAGACAATAGAGAAGTCATGCAGTAGCCCAAGTCATGCAGTGCTGTACAGGGACTCCCACCTGCACTGGAATTCCAGCCAAACTTCTCACCCACGCTCAAAGTTTCCGTGAGCTGATTGCTCTCACCATGGAGCCCTCACAACAACAATATGTCAAAACTTCCTCCTGACGCCACACCATCCCATCACTCTCGACAACACGAGACACGACGGTCGCCGGTGATGTCTTCTTGGCTTCTTCGCACGCATGCATGCATGGTGTCACAATTTTAAATCCAGCTCAGGTGGAGCATATCGTGAGGTGATAGTTTCACGTTGGTTTAAAGGTTGTGTGGGACCATCCAACGCGGTAAACGCTTATGTCCACACGCTGTACAGCGCCACCCGTCGGTCCCGAGTAAAACTGCAGCACCTCCTCTCCTTCCTACTCTCCAATGTTCACAGCTCGGCCGGAGCCCGTCGTCTTCCCGGCTCCATTTCAACTGGATTTTTAACACTCCTAACCACCCCAGATCAGGACAGGACCGCGTCTAAGGTAAAGGAGAAGCGCTAAGGGTGCTGTAGAGTCCACGTTAGGCGGGGTAACATCGTCCTTTCTTAGTGTTTTCAGGTCTGAAGAGAGGGGAGCTCGAAACTGACTTCACGCATCAGTTGGTACACCATGCTGATACTGGAGTGCCTCCTACCATAACAAACCTCTTACAAAGGATTTTAAAAGATCCAATCTGAATCTTTTCGCCCCGGCGTGCGTTAAACGACTCGATTTTTCCTCGCAATCCGCTCGCGATATCGCCTTGTTCTCCTAAAGTGAAGGGGGTGGACATGCTGCGAATAGGTGCAATTATTGCTTTCCTTTGCAGCTCTTGAAATCTCCTTCTCCGTGTTAGATAGATTCTGCTGGAACAGCCGTGTGTTTTTCTCGTTTAGTCTCATAAGCTCAGCCACTTGCACCTATTCAGCAGATGGAAAGCGAAAAAACTCACGGCTGTTTTCGCAGAGGAGGGTTTTTGTGAACGTGTGATGGTCGCTGCAGCTTGTAACATTAAGCGCAAAACTGATACAATGTATCGCGGATCCATGTGAACCGTCATAATGGTCGCAACAATGTTGCCGCTGCGCTATTTACAAATACTATCTGCTCAGTCGCTAATGGATTAAGTTGGTGTGTATGTGGCTTAACGTGTGAAAACGTGGACGTTTTGTCCTTCAGAATGACAACAGTTTGATGTAATTGGATCGGATCGGTTGATCTATACGAGTCCAAATATTGGGCCAAATATACGAGCAGTTTAAGCGTTTATTCCTTAAACGAATACCTATTTTTAAACGTTTTCCAGTAGTACTTTTAAGTAGCAGTGTCTAGTTGCTAGTGTTTATTCATTACTAGTATTCATTCCAATAGTGACAAGTAACTATTTCATTGTTGCCAGTGCCATGTTTTTGCAATTAAATTCTATGAGAATCTGTGATTCACATATCAGCTATTCACTTCCAGCTAGAAAAGGTACTAGCAACAGCTGGAATGCATACAAGTTTTACTTGTACCTGTTCATTACATACCTGTGCTTATTTAGTTTCCTATAACTATTCAAATAATTACCATTCTCTATTTTAGCTTCCACGAAAGGCCTATTTATTATTAGAGACTTTTGTGTGTTCCAGGTGTTTTAAAGTAACATTTAATCTTACTAGTACGTTTTAAGTGAACTTGAGCCATTCTGATTAGTGCTCACTTATGACTTTACTTTTGTATTTAATAAATAAGTACTAGTAAAGCTGAAACTGATAAAATATAGATCTAGAAATAAATATTAAAAGAGCTTGCCATGCTAATCTGATTGTTTGTAGAAATAGTCTAAAAGAAGTTTCTGTGATATGCCCCCTTGGCAAACTCATCAAATATGACTTTGAATTTGACTTTTTGTATTTTGAAACTTAGGGCTCCAGGCAGCGTTGAGGTTATGGTTTAAGTTTCCACTGAGCAAATTGAGATTTGCTTAAATCCCAGATGAACTTTGGGCTGTTCTGTGATGACGGTCTGCCCTTGTTCACGACCTCTTGTTGTCCTTTACAAAGGTGGAAAATGTCCAGTGAAAGACAACGGTCAGATGATGAAAGTCCCAGCACCAGCAGCGGTAGTTCCGATGCGGATCAGAGAGATCCTCCGGTGCCAGAACCAGAGGAACAAGAGGAGCGAAAACAACCCACGCCTCCACAACAGCAGAAGAAATCCACCAAACTGTCCAGCAAAACAACAGCCAAATTATCCTCCAGCGCGAAGAGGTAAAGATGCCATTCGCTATCTATTTCGAGGATTAAATGTCATTTTGTAAGTCAGGCGTGTATTCCGTCAACACTTAAAAAAAAAAAAAAAAAATTCATGCTCCTTTTTGTGCATAAGTGATTCAAGTTTATTTTTGTAATGTGCCAATTAACGGTTTTTGGCATTTGCGCGCCGTACTTGAGAACAAAAGCACTAAGCTTAGATAATGACTTAACTGCCTGAGTAAAGAAACCGTATGATGTGTGATCAATGAAGCACACTGTGTTTACTAAGCAAAAGTTCTCCCGAGGCACAGCAAAACTTAAAGTTATGGTGAGGAGCAAGAGAGGTGAGTCAAATGTGTCTGCCTCGTGGTCTCTTGTTTTAACCAAGATGCTTTCTTTTGAAAACACAGCGATTCTACCCGTAAATTTCACAGCGAGGTGGATTTGGCGCTGAAAAAAACGTTAAACAATCAATCCACATCAGTGCTCATTGAAACACTGTAGACTTTCTCAATGTGGGAGGAATAACAGATCAAACAGTTATTCTTAGAAAATGTCAAAAATCCTGCCCTGGCTCCCTTACACACTGTTGATAATGCTTTAGTAACAGCTCCCGAGCTGTGCATTAAAGCTCTTGTCAAATATGCCCAAGCACACCCCCCTCCCTCCCTCTGTCTCATTTGCATATAAGCTTTAAAAGAAAATCTTTTGTGCTTAAAGTGACTTAAACGCATCGACGAGGGGTGGGGTGCGAGCTAAGGGGCGAGGGCTTTGAGCTGAGGTGGAAATCAACGGTGTGCACTGGAGGGAAAGGCAGAAACGAGCACGGCAAAGTTTTCCTGTTATGGGATTCGGGTTATGCCTCCGAGAACAAAGAGGAAGCAGCCATGTTAGCTGTGCTGAAGGGAGAGCCAGCCGTGCAGTAAACGCAGCAGAGGTAGAGGGCAGTGTAATTCCCCGGCTGCTTGCAATTCTCCCAGCTTTCTCACCATCTCTCCCTTTCTCTTTTCTCTCCCTCTCCCTCGCTTCCCTCTCGCAGAATCCAGAAAGAGCTTGCAGAAATCACTCTGGATCCTCCACCCAACTGCAGGTATGTTATTTAAGGCATGCTGTCATATTTTATTTCTTTACGGCATGGTTTGAAAAAGGAATCGCTGTAGGAAAGAATTGACTTTTAGCACCAACTGTTGGAGTTTTTCGACTGCTTTTAAACTGATGGACGCGCTCAGGACGGATGTGGCATTTTGCTCCTCGGCTTCAAAGAGTTAGGAAGGATAGAGTTTTTTTTTTCTCCGAGCATTATTGTTACTGATGTTCCTGTGGTCTTGCCGCTGTTGTGTTTTTAATAATATGGCAGATGCTGCTCCGAAGCATATGGCTTTGATTTCACATCCTCATGCTGAACTTACTGCTGAACCCCCATCTGTTTTAATGAGCTGACCTAGAGATGCCAGAACAAGACGAGGGAGCTTTTAAATTTTTTTTTTTTTTTTGCTTTGAAGGACGGCAGTTTTCTGATTGTTTCTTGGTGTTTTAAACTAAGGTCCTTTCATTAGTTGGGTTTTTATGGGAAGAGTCTCCTCTCGTTGGTAATATTTTTAAAAGTCTATAATGGATATGTTTTTTGGCTTTCTGTAATATTGGCAGAGATGTATGCTTATTGATTTATGTCTCTAAAACAAGATTTTATAGACGTTGGGTCTTGTATTGGCAATATCTGAGGAGGTTTGATAGTGTGAGGTTGCATTTATTAGACTGATAAATCGATCATTTTGAGATTTGTCAACTGCACATTTGGCAGAAAACAGTTTTGCTTTAAAGTAGTTAGGTTTTTATTGAAAGTCTCCTCTGGTTGGTAATCTATTTAAAAGTCTATAATGGATATGTGTTTTGGCTTTCTGTAATATTGGCAGAGATTTATGCTTATGATTTATGCCTCTATAGACGTTGTCATGTATTGACTATATCTGAGGTGGTTTAATAATGTGAGATCACATTTTTATGATAGACTGGTATATTGATCATTTTGAGATTATCAGCATTGGTTGGTCAACCGCACATTTGGCAGAAAACAGTTTTGCTTTAAATTCCTTTCATTAGTTGGGTTTTTATTGGAAGAATCTCCTCTGGTTGGTAATTTTGAAAAGTATATAATGGATATGTGTTTTGGCTTTCTGTAATATTGGCAGATTTATGCTTATTGATTTATGCCTCTCAAACAAGATTTTCTAGACGTTGTGTCTTGTATTGGCAATATCTGAGGAGATTGCATTTATTGGGATCATATTTTTGTGATATTGATCATTTTGAGATTATCAGCATTGGTTGTCAACTGCACATTTGGCAGTTTGCAGTTCAGTTTGGTCATGGCACAGAAATGGCATACTTGACTTTTAAATGCATGTCTGATCTCAGGTGCTTAAATACAAACGAATGTCAAAAGGTTTGGGGTTAGTAAAAAAATCATACTTTTATTCAGCAAGGATGTATTACGTTAATCAAAAGGGACCGAAATCTTTTGTAATATTCTAAATGTCTGCTCTTTCACACTTTCTATTCATCAATAAATCCTCAAAAAAGAGCATCAAATCAGTGTGTTAGAATGATTTATGGAGGATCATGTGACTGGAGACTGGAGTAATGATGCTGAAAATACAGCTTTTTTCATCACAGGAATAAATGACATTTTAAAATAGGTTTAACCTTGGTGAACATAATAGACTTATTTAAAAAAAAAAAAAAAAAAATAGAAATATCTTACCAACCCCAACGTTTTGAACAGCTTCTTGCCCACAGTTTTTGGCATTGGAATATTCACATTGGTTGACAAGTGTTATTTGATGTTTGTTGTACAGTAAAGGAACAGTTTAGGTGGAATCTGAACCATCCCAAAAATCTTATACCTGCTGTGCAACAAATGCATTTGGCCTTGTTGCTTTTTGTTAATTTAGCAGTCAAGGAGAGCGCTAGAGTGTCTCAGTTACCCAACATCAGATAAAGCTGAGTGCAAGTCCAATGTCCAAAAGCAGGCATTGAATACAGCACATTCATTTGATCCAACGTCATGTCAAAAACACCCTCCAGCAACTGGTCTCAGATCAGGTTGACAGGTCCTGCACTACTGAGACTGCACACTAGGGTTAAAAAATGTACCCCGATGTCCGTGTGCTGCTATTTAGTACAGTTTAGCCAGCGTGACGTGAAGCATAAAAGTAATGCATTTAAGCATGAGATTCATTACATTGTGACCGATTTTTCTTTCATTCTATAAATTATCTATAAATTAAATCCAGGTTTGATGTCTAACAAAGTAGAGTTATTTGTACTCACAATAAAAATAGCAGCCAGTATCATAATTTCCCCCCCTTTGGTGTTCCACTGAAGAAAGAAAGTCCCGTGGGTTTGGAACGATTCGAGGTAAAGTAAAAGAACACAGAATTTCCATTCTTGGGTGAGCTGTTCCTAAGTGCAAATGTTCAGAAACGAATATGCCATGCTTTTTTGGAGAGGGCACAACACAGCGTGCGCTCTGCCAGCCGTGAGATCAGTTCAGCAGCTTGGAGCCGTGAGCCAGAGATGCTGATAATGGTAATTGACAATGCAGGGATTTGGTGGCTTTTCATGGTCGGATCTGTGCAGCCACACAGTTCAGCACACCGAGATGTTTATCCCGTAACGTTCATCATTAGCTCCCTCACTGGCTCTTTTCTCAGACAGCATTTCCCTCGAGCACAGTTTACCTGGAGGCTGACATATTATACTGATTTGTTGGTAATATGCCACATCACATAGTATCTGTGGGAACATATCGCATATCACTTTCGCTTTCATATGGCTTTGGGTTTATTTCTTACGGTAGGTCTGGGCTTCATTACTTGAATGAAATGAAAATTCTATCGTTTACTCACCTTCATGTCATGCCAAACCTGTATGTGTGCTGTTATTTTTCCTGGGCAACACAAAACCGACATTTTTGAAGCATTTTATTACACAGCTCCTGCCTTACAGTGAAGTTTATAGTGACCAGATGCCATCAAGTGCCATGAAAGATTAAAAACACCAAAAAAACATTATAAAGTAGACTCCCTCATGTAATGTATTTCAACTCTTTTGAAGCCATACCATAGCTTGGTGTGAGGAACAGACTAAAATTCTGCATCTATTATTGGGGGTGGGAGGGAAAAAAACGATTCTCCATTGCATCGCGATTCTGGCTTCAATGATTATGAAACTTCAAAATTGCGCAGGATCAATGCGCTGTAATAATTTCTGTGTCTTCTCCTCTAAATGCTCTATGAAGGCACCATTTATGCCGTTTGGAATGCAGTATTTATTCAATATGCGAAACTCTATTATACCGTATACAGCTTTGCTTGGCTCCATGTAAGCGGTTAAAGTGCCCCTTTAATGGTAATTTGGAAGTTCCTATTTTAGTTTTGGAGGTCTCCTACAATAGGTTTACATGCATCCAAGGCCAAAAAACATTATAATTTTCTCATTATATACATTGCAGCTTCGCCTCTTTTCTCACAGTGTCTGAAATGGTTCGATAAACAATCCACTCTCTCTAAATCCCTTCTTTCTGAGTTTCTGAGTCTGCTCTGATTGGTCAGGTGGCCCAGTCTTTTGTGATTGGTCTACTACTTACAGCGCATATCGGAAACGAAACGCCCATTACCATATCTGAATTGCAGCTCTGGAGGCTTTCTCCGCACTTGATGCACAGTGACACGAACGGTAACGATGGCATTGGTTTTTTCCGTATCTATTCGAGCCCTATGTCTTCATGACATGTCGACAACATGAACCAAACTCTTCCAGGCCTCGGCTAAAATTGCAGTGTTTGAGTGCAGATCAAAGAGGACATTGTTTGCAGGCAGCCAATGAAAAAAATAGGCTGGCATTATGGGCGTCACTAGGCCCTTTTAAGGGGGGGGGACTTCAGCCCCCCTAAAATTCTGCCTAGCCCCCCTAAAACATGTGTGATTAACCTTTCAAACATATGAAACTGGCGGGAGGCTTCATCCCGTTTTTTAATCTGTGTTAATCAGCGTGTTTTTCAATCCGCTGTGGCGGCGAATAGGCCGCACGTCAGAAGCAGAGGTGTGTGCGTTGATCTGAGCCTCATTGGTCTGTCACAGCTCGTCAATGCCAAAATATTTGAGAAAACCAATCAAATCAGAGTAGGCGGGCTTTATGTTCACACAGAAACTGCTGAGGCTGAGCAAGCATGAATTTTAGCAGCAGGACTCGACGTAAAGTGCGAGAAATGTAGCTAAACTAAACGTTTCATATTTCACAGCTGCTTCTTTAAGTCAGAAATGTTAAACAAATGACAAAAATAGTCAGCCAAATTAATAAACTTTTGTCTAATTTCACCATTTTGATTTGAAATAGGTAATGCAATTTATAATATAATTAACAAACAAGAAATATTAACAAAGCCGTTTTCTTCATATTAGGCATAAGATTAATAGTAATGAATGTGTGCATATTGTAAATTAATAGTTCCATTTGTAGCTCTCAGTAAATAAAAAATGTTCAGCTTTTTTCAGCCTGTATTGGGCATAAGATTAGTAATGAATGTGTGCATATTGTGAATTAATTTAATACATTTAGTTACCTAGCTTTCATGGTAGCCTTCAGTAAATTAACATAAATATCAGTTAAACATGTGTTTACTTTCTTCCCTGACGAAAATGGAAAAACGTTATCAGTCATATCTGCCCACTGACATGGTTTACAAGCTATTGTTATCTAATTTTTTGGCGTTCAGAACATCTTAAAATGCATATGCACAAATTTTCTCGAGGGGCCATGCCGTGGCGAAATAATACTTTATTTCTAAATAATAAACAGCCAATATTCTAATATGCATACTAATAAGCTACTAGTTAATAGTGAGAATTGGACCCTAAACTAAAGTCTTACCCATTTTTTTTTTTTCATACCCTCACTGGGGGCTGAGCCCCCCCTAAAATGAAAATCCTAGAATCGCCCCTTATTATCCAAATTTGTTACAAACATACGTAGGTTGTGCAGGAAGTAAGACTGACGACTAATTTCAGGGAGTTCAGAATCGGTTCTTTCTTTTTGGAGACAATAACTTCATGTTGTGCACTATGATCAGATATTTTACATTCACAAACCGCTCTAATACACACTACATGAAAGGTACAATCCGAAAAAGCATGATGGGGCACTTTAAACACACTTGCATCTCAAAATGCTTTTATGTTGCGAATTTATTGTAAACACAAAACAATCTATGTTAGAATAGATCTGTACTTTAGTGTGAATGCAACCTAATAAGCCCCTTTCACACAGATATTCTGGAAAATACACTACTAATGTGTCCCAGGATTGTTTGATTTAGTTTTATTCACGCTGCCAGTGATTTTCTGTAATCTGTGCATGCGTTCACACACATCCCGTAAAGATGTAACGTGTAATGTACACGTCATAAACGCTAGCACATCACGTACCGTTCCTCTAAGCTGGTCGAACGATCTCAGCTTCAGCGCGGATGGTAAGGAACTCCCTGGTCTCTGCTTCATTCCAGTTTGCAGACATTTTTTCCATCCTTTGTTCCTTGATGAACACAAACTTTCTTCTTTGTTAATGTGCAACGTGAACATTTATCTGCATTTAAAACCCCTGGTCAAAGAGTCGCACGATAACTACGTCATTGCCACAACACATGCGTCATCACTACGACACTCCCCTTACGGCATTGGTCCTGCCTTTTGTTCACACATGGTGCCTACCGAGACTGATCCCAGCAATGTTACTAAGTCCCCATCCCGTGATCGATCCCAGGATCAATCCCGGGACGTGTTTGTGTTAACACAGAAGGCACTCTTGCAATTCTATTTCAATTTTCTGGGATAAGCACTCTGTTTGAAAGGGGCTTTAGACTTGCTGTCTGTCATAATAATCAGCAATAATGCTGAGAAAGAGAGAAAAATCCATCACTGTGCTTTTCGGGAAAACTTTCAGATACTTTAAGCACCTTTTAGATATGGTTTATTGCTTTTAATGTTTCTTTTGTTCCCCTTTGTTACTTTATACACTCACCTAAAGGATTATTAGGAACACCATACTAATACTGTGTTTGACCCCCTTTCGCCTTCAGAACTGCCTTAATTCTACGTGGCATTGATTCAACAAGGTGCTGAAAGCATTCTTTAGAAATGTTGGCCCATCTTGCAGTTGATGGAGATTTGTGGGTTGCACATCTAGGGCACGAAGCTCCCGTTCCACCACATCCCAAAGATGCTCTATTGGGTTGAGATCTGGTGACTGTGGGGGCCATTTTAGTACAGTGAACTCATTGTCATGTTCAAGAAACCAATTTGAAATGATTCGAGCTTTGTGACATGGTGCATTATCCAGCTGGAAGTAGCCATCAGAGGATGGGTACATGGTGGTCATAAAGGGATGGACATGGTCAGAAACAATGCTCAGGTAGGCTGTGGCATTTAAACGATGCCCAATTGGCACTAATGGGCCTAAAGTGTGCCAAGAAAACATCCCCCACACCATTACACCACCACCACCAGCCTGCACAGTGGTAACAAGGCATGATGGATCCATGTTCTCATTCTGTTTACGCCAAATTCTGACTCTTCCATCTGAATGTCTCAACAGAAATCGAGACTCATCAGACCAGGCAACATTTTTCCAGTCTTTAACTGTCCAATTTTGGTGAGCTCGTGCAAATTGTAGCCTCTTTTTCCTATTTGTAGTGGAGATGAGTGGTACCCGGTGGGGTCTTCTGCTGTTGTAGCCCATCCGCCTCAAGGTTGTGCGTGTTGTGGCTTCAAAAATGCTTTGCTGCATACCTCGGTTGTAACGAGTCGTTATTTCAGTCAAAGTTGCTCTTCTATCAGCTTGAATCAGTCGGCCCATTCTCCTCTGACCTCTAGCATCAACAAGGCATTTTCGCCCACAGGACTGCCGGATACTGGATGTTTTTCCCTTTTCACACCATTCTTTGTAAACCCTAGAAATGGTTCTGCGTGAAAATCCCAGTAACTGAGCGATTGTGAAATACTCAGACCGGCCCGCCTGGCACCAACAACCATGCCACACTCAAAATTGCTTAAATCACCTTTCTTTCCCATTCTGACATTCAGTTTGGAGTTCAGGAGATTGTCTTGACCAGGACCACACCCCTAAATGCATTGGGGCAACTGCCATGTGATTGGTTGACTAGATAATTGCATTAATGAGAAATTGAACCGGTGTTCCTAATAATCCTTTAGGTGAGTGCATTTGCTTGTATTGCTTTGAAGCTGTGTTTAGTTCGCTTATAATTCTTAACATACAATTGTTTAATTCATTATTATGTAATTGTTTAAGAAAAATACATAAATTTTACACAAATTTGATATTCAGTGTCGGTTAGAAAAAAAAAGATTCCCACCTCTATTTATTATAGCTAATTGGATGTTCAAGACCAGCTCATGTGCACAGTGTACAGCCGTCTCACCATTTTTTTTTGGGTGAGAGATTATTTTAATCAGGCAGTGTTCTGTTTTTTCTGTCAGCTCTCCATCAGAGATTGATAGGGTAAACTGCGCTTTTGTCACTGGTTTCACGCTGCTGTTGTGATAAGTGTTTAGGCAGGCGCAGTTACGCTAACGTGTTTGAAATGATGTGTTCCAGCATGACTAAAGGGGAAAATGGTTATGGTGATTCACTTATCCAGAGACGCATTCGAATGCTTCAGGTGTTGCCTGATTTTCTGCATTTTCCTTCAAATCTCTGTCCATCCACTTGCCCTGTCACTGTGATTTACAACTAGATTCTTTCTAAGAAGCAGATTTTTAACAGTGAGGTGGAGAGCACTCTGAGTTTTTAAGCAATCTATTAAAATTCATGCCGTGGAGCAGGAGGCCGACTGCTTCCTGGCACGAATTTGCATGTCTTCATAAAAATAAACAGTAAAACTCAAATCGCCTCTAAAGATGAATGATGAGTGCTATTGAAGCCTTGCGTCCATGCTAAACAGGCAGAAAGAGGAAGCTGTGCAAAAAGGAAGCAAAAATGATCCCGCACTATAGTCCCAGCGAAGCTACTTGCGAATGAAAGTACATTTGTTTATATACTCAACGACCGCTCTGTATCTTTTGCAGTGGTTGAATTGTCACATTTGTGAGAATATAACATGTATGAGTTGTAAATAATTCCCCTAAGGCTCTTAATAACCAGAGTGTGTATGTTTGAGGACGTAAGCGGCTTTGATATGAGCTTTCTTGCTGTGTTACAGTACATCTGTTCAGCCGTGTTTATCCCTGGAGGACTGGGCTATATAGCTATAAAATATCTTAATATTTTTCAACCTTTGTAATATCAAATATATCTTATCCTGTAAGTTACTTGTTCATTGCACTCTGCATTTTTGCTGCTGATGTTTTAATGCTCTCATACTCGATAGTTGTCAGCTGTGACCAAGAAGTGTTTTTTAGGAAACTGAGTGGGCAAATAAAAAGCACAATGAAATAATCACAATGTTAGTTGATTTATAGTACAATTTCCTACATATTAGTATTGCATGCATATATATAACATATAATATTATGTATTGACAACACTGTAAAAAAATGAATCATGGGTCTAGTAATAATATTGAAATTAAGTGTTATTTTATGTGTTTTTGAGTATAGGGAAACATCTGTTAATGTTTAATGTTCAGTTATGTTTGACATTTGAAAGAGTTTCTTTATGTTGAATAAATTCAACATAAAGGTTGTGATGTGAATAACTGCAAGTATTATTATGAAGCAAAATATGCTTTGTTCAATGAGCAATGACTTTGCTAATGCCAGTGCAGTAACACGTTTGTTTCTACTTGTGCTGTGCTAGCATACAGTCTATTAATTCAGGGGTTTTCATACTGGGGTCCGGGGACCCCCAGGGGTCCTCCAGAAAGTTCTAAGGGGTCCCCAGAAAATTTCAGAGAATAAAAAGACAAAGCTAAAATGAATAAAGTCTACTGTTTTATTTCTAAATGTTTCTCTCCTTTCTTGCCGTATACATACTTTCTAGAATTGTATATTTAGGGCCCGAGCAACGATGGTGTGAGGACCCTATTGGAATTTCTCAGTCTATTATTCTTCTTCTCCCAAATGAATCACTTTTTTGGGGCCTAAACACGCTCGAAAACTCACAAAACTTTGCACACGCGTCAGAAGTGGCGACAATTTACGTCTGTTATTGGGATTCAGAATTAGGCGTGGCAAAATGGCTCTATAGCGCCACCTACAAAATTTCAACGAAGTGCCCCTACCGCTACGTTTCACGTACAGGTATGAAATTCGGTACACACATGCAACAGCCCAATACCTGAAAAATAACTCACTTCCTGTTGGTTTTAATTTTCTTTGCAAAATTGTTGCAAATTTTGCCATTTCCAGACGTTGTACTTTAATCAACTCCGCCTAGAAATTTAACCAGATCATCATCATATTTGATCAGTCTAATCTAAAGGCCTTTGCAATGTTACATTGTGAAGATCTTGAGTTTTCCCTGAAGGGCGTGTCCGTGGCGGCCTCACAAAGTCTGATGTTTCGCCATGAACAGGAAGTTGTTGTCTCAGACATACAATTTCCAATCTTCCCCAAACTTCACACATGTTTTATTCGAGTCCTGGCCTGAACACATCTACATGACAGTATTCAGTTATAGTCAAAGCACCACCTGCTGGCAGCAGGAAGTGTGGTACATTGAAATGACTTAGCCAATTTTCTTCTATATTTACCCGCTTAAATGCATGTCGCCCACTATTCGCTGTTTTCCTGAGGCCACTGGGTGGCGGTGGCCCCGGGTGTGAGGGCCCTTTCATCGCTACTTGCAGCTTTAATTGCTTTGTATCTTTCTAAGTTTTTCTCACTATAGTCCCCTTTATCTCGCTCACTGGGGTTGTAAGGCAGTATTCTTAACGCAGTAGTAAACTGCTTACATACATTTATTGTGAAAGTTGCTTATACAAATAATTTTTAATTGAAAATGTTCTTCTTCAGGTTTATAAATCCAACATTATGTAGTATAGTATTATTATAGTATAGCAAATTTAAGTTGGAAAACAATAAGTTGTATTTATAATGCCATACTTAGTATTTATCTAATGGTTTAAATGTTTTTTTCTAACATTAAAAATAGATGTATTTTAGGAAGGGGGTCCCTCATAAAGGTTCATCATATATTTGGGGGTCCTTGGCATCGTAAAGTTTGAAAACCCCTGTATTAATTGCATAACGTAACTCAATCAAATATAAACAGGTCATTTCCATTCACTCTAATTTATACTCTATTATACTATATTTATACTCTTTATACTTTTTTTTTCTTTTTCTTTAAGCACATTTCACTAAAAATATTAAATTAATTGTTACATGGACTAAATACAAATTTTTACATGATATATTCAGATATTCCATTAAAGAAACCAAGCCTTAAAAACTACTCAAAAATATGTGTAATATTGTACCATGACATTTTTTACATTTTTTATTGGCAGCCCTAGTGTGTTTGTGCTGTTTAAAGCATTAAAAGTGACATTTTCTGGGAATTTTTTTTCTTTTTCTTTTTCTGTCTTTGATAGAAATCCTCAGAGTAATGAGTTCCCATATTGGCCCTCATTATCAAAGCTCTCTCAATTGAGAATTGAGCTTTCATGCCTCTGTTGTGCTGTTTTCTTCTCTGTGTTGTAGTTGAGTTTACGTGACCTGTGGCTACAGTGACACAGTATTCGACTTGTTGAACATGTCAGCAGCCGTGGATAAAGGTGTTTCACGGTGCTGATGCAACAGTTTGAAACACCCGCTGTAGACAATCCGTTCCGGGATTTCTTTGTTTCTTTTTTTCTTCTTAAAGAGTGAGCTATGTGATTTGGTTTCATGTTTACCATTTACTCTGCGGTTTTAATTTGATCTTTTACCCCAACCCTCTGCATCATTGGTGTACAATCTCACCAGTGTGTGATTTGAATCAGGCAGGAATGTGGCTGGGGTGCTCCGATTGATCGGCTACTGATTGCTATCGTTCGTTTAATCGTAACTTAGGACTTGATTAGCGATCTCTCCATTTGCTGATCTCATGCCGATGATGCATAAAGGCACGCACATGCCGTCAGAGATATGGAATATGACATGCTTGCAGCAGTGCTGTCTCAATTTCTGTCTGGTGGGGGTGAAATGATTATAAGGTGAGCTACAATTCATACATCTTTATTAAATAACTTTTGACAATTCAGTAATTTGAAAACTTTCTATGAGACGTATCTTCACAAACAGCATGAGTGAATCAGCACGCTCTCTATCTCAGAATGTGCAAATGTCGCATTGTCACTAAAGATTATAATTTGGATTTAAATTAAAAGTCTGGCTTATTTAAACCGTTCAGCACTCGTGTGATCTCTGAGACATGGTGCGCGTCGCACACACATAACGCCGCCTCACAAACAGCTCCAGTACCAAATTGAGCTCTTTTCATGGCTGATTTGTTCTTAAATGGCCAAATACACCGTTTAATTTACACTGTCTTTTTTGTAAATTCAGTTGTGCTGTGTGTAAGCTATTATGCAACAATTTCTTCATTGTATAAACAAAAATGCATTGTGACCCAGCTCCCTCAAATAAAAAAAAATCTCCACAAAAGAGTCAACTAAGGGGTGAGTCGCCCCCCCCCCCCCCCCCCCCTTGTGATCAGTGATCGGTCCCAAACATCATTGATCGGAGCACCCTTAACATTGGTGGGTGTTCAGTCTTAAAGTTGTAAAAAAGATGACTACATTCAGACTTCATTCTGTGAGTCTGTACTGTTTGTTTTGTAATATTTTTGTGATATATGTTGTCAGTAAGATCTCTTTTTGACTTACAGTATACTATATACTATACTATTATTCAGCAAGGATGCATTAAATTGATCAAAAGTGACAGTATACAGACTTTTACAAGTTTACAAAAGATAGAGTAGACAGTTCTAAAGAACAAAAAAAGCTTTAAAGGATTAATTCACCCCTAAATGAACATTTCTGGTAATTTACTCACCCTAATGCCATCCAAGATGTTCATGTTTTTCTTTCTTCAGTCGAAAAGGAATTACGTTTTTTGAAGAAAACATTCCAGGATTTTTTATCATATAATGCTTTTCAATTGCAAAATGCTGAAGGTCCAAATCAATGCAGTTTGTATTAGTCTTCACACGAGCGCTTTGTAAATACGGGGGCTGCGCAAGATGAGCAATTTAGGTAAAAAAATATAATCACATATTATTTATTTATTTATTTATTTTTTTAAATGACCGACGGTTTCGCTAGATAAGACCCTATTCCTCATCTGGGATCACGCAGAGCCTCTGAAGACCATCGAAGCGCTTTGAAACTGCATTGATTTGGACCTTCAGCATTTTGGTTGCAATTGAAAAGCATTATATGATGAAAAATCCTGGAATGTTTTCTTCAAAAAACGTAATATCTTTTCGACTGAAGAAAGAAAGACATGAACATCTTGGATGAGATGGGGGGTGAATAAATGATCAGGAAATGTAAATTTTGGGGTGAACTCATCCTTTTAAAAAAAGCGGATTTTTAAAAAAATGTTTTACTTTCTATAAAATGTATCACGGGTTCCACAAAAATATTAAGAAGCACAACTGAAGGATCTGATGGTGACACTAAAGACTGTTATTTTAATTTGTAGCAATTTTTTTAAATATTTTTTACTGTTTTTGTTTTTTTTTATCAAATAAGTGCAGTCTTGGTGCGCATAAGGCTGCGTTCACACTGCAGGGCTTAATGCTCAATTCCGATTTTTTGAAAAAATGCGTTTTTTTTTTTTTTTTTTTTGCCGTTCACATTTCCAATTAAATGCGACCTTTTGTGATCTCCTGTGTGAACGTGAAATGACCCAGAAGTGACCCGCATGCGCAGAAGAGTACTCAACGGTCAACGACGTCACTTGTTGTTATAAGAGCCCTCGAGTTTGGCCTGAATAGAGCTGTCCCCCCAAATATTAATTAACTCCGAAATCTCGCTTCCCTTCCACTGACTGGTCTCAGCATCGTCTGCCATAGTTGTTTATCTTCTCATTCCCGCCTACTTCAACGTACAATGATGACGTTTGTCGCGTATCAACGACGTGCGGGTCGGATACATGTGACCTGGCAGTTCAGACTGAAGACGCATTTCAAAAGATCGGATATGTATCGGATTTGGACCACATACCCAAGTGGCCTGGGTCGCATTTGAAAAGATCGGATCTGTGTCGTTCAGACTGTCATGAAAAGATCAGATACAGGTCGCATAAGGGCAAAAAAATCGGAATTGGGTCGTTTCAGCCTGCAGTGTGAACGCAGCCTAAGAGACAAACACATTAATAAAATCTTACTTATGCCAACATTTTGAACAGCAGCACTATAGTCTTTTGGTTTGCGTCTCCAAATAAAAAATAATATGAGGTTGAGTACCTTTTTATTTGTTAAATATTTAATTCACTAGATTATCCAAAATCTATTAAATATTTATTTAATTGTGTAAAATATAAACCATTTATTTAAAAAATATTTTAAGTTATCTTGATATATGCTATTGCTGTGATCTAAAATTACTTGTACTGATTTCTGCCATATCATATCTAATAAGATTTCTTTACACTTGCAATAAGAACCAAGCCATACAGATGGATTCATCTATTGACCTGGAAGTGTTGTTTGGCTTGTTTTCTTTATTGATTTTTAATTCTGGCCACTGCTGTAGATTTCACACACTGTCTTGTTTGTCCTGCTCTGCAAATATTGTAACAATAATATCAAATTTATAGACTGAAGAGCTAGATCTTATATTAAAACCGAAAGCAATTGTATTTTTATATCTGTCCTTACACTGCAACACAGAAACGCAGTTTAAATGAATTGAGTCCCACAGTTACGGTGTTTAGACTAATGAAGAGACTCATTCCAAATGTAAGGTTCAGGAACTTTGCAGCCTGTACGGCATAACATACCATCATCGTCATTATTATTGCAGACTGCCGCAGTAACTCCCCTTCATTATGCCTGAATAAAGACGCGCAAGGACAATGGATGGAAGCAGCGCGCGATGCAAGTCCAGGGCCTGCGTGCTGAGACGCTCTGAGTAAATATTTAAAGAGGACTCTTGGCAAGATTGTGTAATTGAGATCTGATGCATACTCATGAATCCCAGAAAGCAATCACGTCGCCAATTATGGCCTGGGTTCTCTCGTAGCCTGTGCTGATGGTACTCTCAGCGCTATTACACACAGGTCAGACTCTCTGCAGGCAGTTTGTACACTAAAAAAAAATCCTGCAAATGTATTCAATGCTCAGCAACCCTTTGTCTAAATTGAAAGGTAGCCCTTCAGTAACGCCTCGTTTTCTCAGGGGGTCTTCCTTAACCCGCTTTCTTCTCTGTCTCTCTCTATCTGTATCGCTCTCTTTTTTTCCTCTTTCCCTCGGTGAAGCTCACATTTATTACAGGCTTGTGACAGTGACAGCGTTTATCATGCCCTGGCTCTGGTCCAGCTGTCAGATTCACTGTGGGGCTTTTTTTTTATTGGTGTTGTGTCAGAGAATGTCCTGCGGACAGCCTCGCAGCCATCACAAGACACCCGTCTTTCACACAAAACAGAACAGTAACGCTCAAGGAGGTGGTATATTGAAGTCAACACGAAAATTAACCCGATTTATGTTCTTTATGCACATTTCTGGTCTTATTGTGAATGAATCATCGGTGGACATTTTCAATGAAAAATCTTTGTATTCTTTTATCAAATTGTGATTTTTTTTTTATTTTTTTTTTTTTTTATTTTTTTTTTTTACTTATCCCTTTCCACCTCTTCTAGGCCATTTAGGCTGCTGGATAATGTCAACAAATAACTTGATGCATAAAATCGTTTTTTTTCCATAGACTATCCTGGTTCACTTTCATGTGATATACTTGACATTAAACATTATGTAAAATGGGTTTTGAACATCAAATCTGTTTTACATGTTTTATTTGATTAATATTTGATTCTTTTATGTAGGTTTAGTTAAAATGCTGGGCAAAATTCTTTTTAACTCCTTCCCCGCCAATGATGGACATTTCCGTAGTTTAAGACAGCGATTCCCCGGTATGAATGGAATTTTCCAGATTTCCGTGTTTTCACTGTTATATGGTAAGGGCGCTATTAGGCATCTTCTGAAAGGGTACAGAAAGACTTGAAGAAGCAGAAACGAGGGATGGAATATGTAAACAGATGCATGTGTTACGTATATAAAATAATGCTATTGTCAACATTAAACTGCATATAAATCATGCACGCTTTGGGAGTGTTGATGGACTCGATCTACTCCATCTAGGTTTTGATCATCCTTCTGAATCCGATCGGGACATAGTCTTTGTCAAAAACGCAATCTTCTCGCATTTATTCATTTAACAGACACTCTTATGCAAAGTGAATTAAATATGAGTATTTATTTTGTTTTACTTATTTTTGGCCGTATTTTTTCTTTGTCCGATTGTGTGTTTATTTTATATACTTTGGCTAATTAATGATGCTTTCAGCTATCAATAAGATTGCAGTGCATTCTGGTCTGTTTTACATATTTTACCATATTTAAATCCTAGTATCAACAGAACTCTGCATTAAAATAAAATTAAAACATTAAAATTATTAAATTAAGTGGCTAGAATGTTGAAGATTTCTATTTTGTTTGACTTGTTTGTTGCAATAGTTTGGTTGGCAGTTTTGTGTAATCTGAGTCTTTTGTGCTTGATAAAGGGAATGGTAGGGCAGTCATTTCCTTTGACTGGAACTGCAGACGTTCTCCTATTGTGTCAGTTCTCACAAAGGCGAAATGGTCTGAGCCGCTTCTATCCATAGTCAGCGATATCCCTTGCCCCTGTCTCTGAGACTGCCTGAGGAAGCTGGCCTGTTTATTTCTGCAGATCGGTGTTAATGCTTTGACTGCTCTTTGTTGAAGCTGTTATTTTTTTTAGAACATTTAGAATGTTCTGCTCTCACTGTGATAATCACTTATCAGATTGCTTGAAGCCTTGGTTTGCTGTAATGCACCAACAGTTTCTTGAAGTAAAAGGAGGGATGGAATATCACACACCAAGGTTGATGAAGGAAACCCTGCGCTTGTCATCCGATTTCCTAAAATTGAGGCAATATCTTGAAAAAGATTAGATGAGTGGTTGTATTTGTAGTACACAGAGTTCAGTCTTGGGACCTCGATGTCTTGAAAATATCTATATTGTGAAATATTCAACTGAAAAACAATCATAAGTGTGTTATTAACCATTTTAAATGTGACCTAATACAATCATATTTTTTACTTTTAGAACTAGTTTGTTTTTGTTATTTTCTAGGGTTTTCTCCCTCTTTTTTGAATTGTATTGTTTTGTTTTTGTATTTTTAGGTTTAATTAACATAATGATAGTGTGGGCATAATTCTTCTTGGAAAAATTCCATCTTTTTAGATTCATCCCTGCTCGGATCACACATAGACGAAGAAGACACATACCCGTTTACACCTGGTGTTCTAATCCGTCTCTTTTTTTCACTTTCGACCACTTAAGTCGTGATATCTTCAAGGGGAGGGTCTATGGGCAGGTAAATGTTTTCTTTTTCAGATCTTTAGATGTAATGGACACAAGCTCACGCAATTTACATATAAACGCACAGAGATGAAGGAAAATCATAGGGAGAGCAGCAGCTTTCGTTTCTGCTCTGAATGCCGCAAGACCACGGCGAACGCGGTGAGTGCATGTTAGAAATCAGGAATGGTGAGAAAACATTGTGTTTGGTAAGTTTTTCATCTTCAAACCAAGCTTGGGACTTTAAAATCCCTTTTGACTTCCAAATGAGAATCCTCACCAATAAGTTTTGAGCTGTTCTCCACAAACATTGCCGTTTCAATTAAAATAGTCCTGTCATATAATTTGTTGGCTAAGAGAAATGTCCTCATGCATTGCAATGGAAAATAAAACATTCTTAAGGGTAAAGAAGCCATATTTAAACAAGTTTGAAGCCCCTTCGTATCAATCAATATTAACCCTAGAATGTATTTTCAGAATTGTGTCAGTTGAACCTGAAACCAGGCTAATTGTTCAGGGTTTCCTTAACCAATTGCTATCATTCACACAACCCACTGAATAGCTGATTTTTAAAATATGTAGTTTTGCACATCCCTGTCCACATCCGTTTTTTTTTTTTCTCTCTGGAAATGCAAATATAGCACCATTCTAATGTTGGATGTCCAAAGCATGAATCTGTATATAAGCTAAACGTGGCTTTTGGATTCTTGTGTCCGCCCTGCCTGTTAATGGTGCATGATCCTCCCCCACCCCCACGCCACCGAGGGCCATCGCTCCATCACCCGTGGCTGATAAGACAGGAGAGTCATGTCGTGGCTCGACTGTTTGGCCTGGTCTTTAGATAACCACCCCATTGCACCTCACACTGTGACTGTGATAACCAGAACCTTTTCACGCACACACACACACACACACACACACACACACACACGGCTTGTTCTCTGGCGCAATTACATCAACTGTCCCTATACATCTGTTATATGGTTGTTCACACATTCTGTGTTTCACAGATTTGTCGGAATGTGTAAAGGCGTGTTGTATCATCTGTATGCGAGAATGAGGGCTTTGCGGACCTGTATGATTAGGGCCTTTATGAAATCGTTAATTTTTTTTTATTTTTCTGGATTTCAGCTTTGTAGATTGTTCATGTGGTGTGCCCTCATATAGTGAGATAGCAGACGCTGAAACCAACACGAGCATATTCACGTATGTGTAGTAGATGAAAACTCTGGCACTTATTCATGTTGAGACACATAGCAGACTTCATATTTAAATAGCAGTCTTTTTGCACTTTAATAATAGGCTAAGTGCAAATAGCAATATATTCTATTTACGCCACGTAATGGTAGCAGTTTTTTGCAATGTGTAAACGGTAATAAGATGCCATTTAGACTTTATTTTGACAGATACCTCAGTATTGTTGTATATTGACAGGATGCAATAATAACATATATTTATTCAAATAATGGATGGCGCCTTAATGGGACAATAAAAGCTATCCCTACACATACCTAATAAATACTTTGAAAGTAAATGCCTTTCCAATGTGATATGTGATGGGGAAAAGGGAGAAGAGTGAGCTCGGCCAAAGGCGGATTTGGCAGGCACTTGGTGTAAATAGACACTTCGTTAATAATATTCACATACACTAGTCTGTATAATGATTTGATTTAAAGGGATAGTTTACCCAAATTTGAAAATTCTGTCATCAATTAATAAACCGTGATACAAACATAAACAGAAGTTCAACCGTACTTGCTTGACACGCAACAGCAAACCTCATTGGTCCTTGTGGAAGATCAAAAATGCTAGAGAACCACTTAATACTAAACCTCACTGTTTGTTGAGTATCAAGCATGTTTGAATGCTCTATTAGGTTTGGGCCGATAGACCATGCCATCGTCCATCGCCGAGGGCTGACAGACATCACAATGTTGAGCCGGCATCATGATTCCCTCCACGCAAAAAATTTTGTTGTTCCCGATCACAATACTAATTACGTTCAAAACGGTTCAATGAACACAAAATTTAAACACTAAATATTTTATTGTGCAAAAAGCAAAACAAATGATAGGCTACTAGATGTTTTACACGAACTAAACCGCGAGACAGAATGGTAGCACCATTTTCTAGCACCATTTTCCTGTTTCTAGTTGAAGTGAGCACAGTGGTGCGGACGCACCACAAGCACTCAGGATCGTTTGTGGTAATATTTCAGCTTATATTTCAGTCCTCTAGTAGTTTTATCTAAAGCCAAACACTCTTCATTCAATCGCTTTCATCTCTGTACGCGTTCTCCCTTTCTCCAGACGTGCGTCACATTAACAGAGCTTAACGCTCAAACGCAACCCCCCCGATGTCATCGTCCATCGCAAGGTTTCACTGTAGACATCGTCTGATGCCAATTTGGTAGATGTCGCCCAACACTATGCTCTATATATGTTTTCTGATCAATGTTTACATGTGAATAAAAGCCTCAATTGAGGCTAATATTGTCTTTTCCAAAGACTTCGATTAAACCGCTCTATTCATATGGATTAATTCTCTTGGTCTTGGGTAAATAGACTTTCAATGGAGGGACAGAAGTCTCTCAGATTTCATTAAGAATATTTGTGTTCCAAAGATGAACAAAAGTCTGGAACGACATGAGGACATCCGTGACATTCCGCATTATACTGTAAATTCCGTTTTTATGCCTGGAATCTGCAATTCGGTCCGCATTTTCCACATCACAGAAATCATAGAGCTCTCTGTAAGGGCTGAAGATGATTAAAAGGCTTATAAAGCAAGAATCAACTCGCGTTCAGGCTCGTTAAAGTCGTTTATTATTTATAACTCCACTGATACTTGAACACACTGGTTTAATATGGGGTGTCAGCCCCTCTGTGTTGTTTGCTCTCAAACCAACCCCCCATTTGCTGTGTCTCCTATGGAGACGTAACCTTGTTAGGCCATTACCACTGAACTATATAGCCCCCATGACGCTTGGGCTCTCTGGGGCCGTGTATTATGATGCCTGCCGCTGGCTGCTGGGTTATTTGCACCGTGGTGACATGAAATTAGCTTCTATTCAACGGATTTCACAATTATCTCGAGTGTAGACTTAAATGCTCAATAAAGCTCAGTGATTTCTTCATTCTTCAGAGCTGTACTGTTCATTTTCCTTAATGGCTCGTGTTTTAGATGAAGGCTAATGAGCAGATTTGGGAAGTAACTAGTGTAATAAATAGTTTAGCTTTGCCTTCAAGAGCTACATTTCAAAAGTTTATGGTCCTTGTGTTTTTGAAATAATTCTCTTATTTGATCAGAAACAGTAAAAACAGTAATATTGTGAAATATTACAATTTTAAATAAATTTTTCTATTTTAATATTTGTAAAAAAATATAATTTATTCCTTATGGCAAAATTGAATTTTGAAAACAGCTGCTTTAATATTTTTGTGGAAACATATTAGGGCTGGGCGAAATGGCTGAAAACTGTATCACGATATAAGTGTTTCATATCGGTCGATATCGATAATTATTGATATTTTTATGACCTATTTAAAATAAGGACCAGGAGAAAAATATTACATTTAAACATTTTTATTTTAAACTTAACCTTCCTCTGATTATAATCCCCTCAGTTATAAAGGCAGAAATGTCAACACAACCATGGAAAACACTCAAATGATTAAAATGTAAGCATAAGTTTAAAATCACAATACTTAACAATTATCTCTTAACGTTAAGGTGCAGTGTGCCTCCCATTATTTCTTTGTACCGTTTAGATGCTTTGTCATAAGGCACTGATGTAGAGTACCTCTCCATGTCATTTCAAAGACTAGCACAACGGCGAGTGCGTAGAGAATAAACCATAGACTGTAAAAAAATATGGACGTAGTGTCCGTGACGTCACTCATAGGATTCTGAACAGTTTTGAAGCGTAAAGTAGGGACGAGCTGGCTGTCGCCATCTTGGCAGCGCGTCACTCCTGGATAACAGAAAATGGGCAAAAAGGCGGGATGTGGGCGGAGCTGAAGTGACGCGATGACTAACAGACAGCAGATAAATGGCTTTGAAGGGCAAAATTAGCTGTATAGACCAAAACCACAATTTGTACCAGGCTGTAAACATGTTTTATTCTGCTGTAAATTTGGGCATTTTAACATGGGGTTCAATTAGATTCTGCTCCCTTCTGGAGCCTGTGGCCAGTCGATTAATTGTAGTTTTAGTCACTTCCATATTGACTTCAAGAGAAACTGAGGTTGCCGCTTGGTATAAACACATCCCCAAACGGACGAGTTAGCAGAGGCTCGTGCTGCGGAGCCAGGCTTAAGGTGGTAAAACAAGATTGGTCTGACTACGGTCACACTTAAAAAATCCAAAAACTGCCATACTGGCGAGCTGGCTTGTTTTCCTGTTTTATCAACAATTTCCTCGCTCGCTGCGGCACTCATTTTCCACTTATTACTCCACGCCGGTTCAGTTACTAAAGAATCCAACACGAGACAACGATACTGTTACTTGATTGGCTGTTAGCGTGTCACTCCCTACGTTGCCTTTGTTCATGCAACCAAACTTGCTTCGCAACCTCGTCCAAAATTATCGAACGCATTTTTTTATTGATATTGATTACGTGTCTATCTCGATACATATCGTTATAGCTTTATCGCCCAGCCCGTATACATATTTTTTCTTTTTCTTCCAGGAATCTTTGAGGAATAGAAAGTTCATAAGAACAGCAATTTAATTGATGTAATGTTTCCTTGCTGAATAAAAATCATTCATTTTAACTACAACTTTTAAACATTGGTATGTCTTTTGTCATGCAGCTTTACAGGATAGCGAGGTGAGACGAGAATTAATTGCGCACTTCCAATATTTTCCTCTCTCCCTCACATACAGTATGCCATTTAGAAATTTGATTCGTTTTATTGAATCCGATCGTCCCTGTGGGTCATTTTTATAACACAATGCTTACATTTAGTTAGCTCTCTTTTAGTTGTTTGTAGAGTAACTACTTTTCCCAAAAGGTTAACTTGACTGTAGGTGCTTTAAATGTATGTGTAGCTGTTAATGACCGTTCAGAGTAGCATTAAGACATTAATTTAGAAGGAAATGTATATGAATTATTGTTAGCTTGTAGTGTAAATTTTCTGTGTCAGAAATCAACTCTTCATCTTCCTGTGATGTTCGGGTTTCCCCTGTTGCTCTAATGGAGAAACAAATCATGAGATTTTTACTGTGCATGTGTGTTTCTATTGCTGTCTTGTGACATAAAACGCCTCGGGTTTAGTAGGAACTATTTCAGACCGCTGCAGGAAGTCCGCCAACTTGTCCTTATGTAAAAGCAGCAAATATTTAGCCAAACTCCTATCAGATATCTTGGTATGGAGTCACAACAACTCTGAGACTGTTCAATGCTTTATTGCTGATATAATTTTAATCTTATAGATTGTGAAATTTGTGTTTCATAAAAAGAGGAAAGTCATCAAAGGTTTGGAACAACATGAGGGTGAGTAAGTGTTGACAGTTTCTATTTTTTGGGGGGGGTGAACGGTTCTGTTTAAGGATGATTTCAGTGCGCTTCTCCAAAAATCCTTTGATTTTCAAATTCAATTTTAGTCTTGAGGATGGGATGGTTGTGTATGATTTTTCCATTGGATTTGAATAGCATGTCAGGACTGTTAGGATAGCTTTAACAAAACAAAAGCAAATATTATGTTTTTTTTTTCCACGCTTGAGTTTTTCTCACCTGACTGAGTGTCACACAGGCTCGCACACCATTGACACCGAGCATGCTTGCGTGCATGTAGGACAAAGGACAGCCATGGGTCCTAAAGGGAGCCTCGCTGCTCTGCATGGCTGGGACAAAAGCAGGAAGGCCCTTAGGCCGAGCGCAGTCTCTTTCCAACGCACACACAAAGGGAGGATCGCCTTCAAAGCATGTCAGCTCAAATCGATTAGGCATTATCACAGTCCTCCCCTTTGAACTCCACAAAGGTCCCTTTCTTCAGCTCAAAGTGGCTTGTCAAGGAGATGTCCTTCAAAACGCCACTGGTTTTCAGACAGGTTTCTATACTTGAGTCAATAGCATGTGTAGTGTGACCAGATCAAGGTTTTTTTTTTCATGTTTTTTTTAAAGAATTTGTTTGGGGTTTTTTTGTAATTAATTTTTTTTACATGCAGATTTTAAAGGAATAATTCACACAAAAATTACCTGTTTCTCTCCCCTATTCTGTAATATTTTGCAAACTGCGTTTTTAGATCAGTGTTAATTTATTATTATGTATACTTTTATACTATTTATTAATCTTTTTAATTAGCTTTTATAAACAAATCTTAAAAAAAAAATGCATTCTTTGATTTTAAAGGGGTCATGAATTGGTTTAAAAAAAATAAAAAAAATAATACTGTTGTCTGAGGTCAACTTGTGATGTTCTTGTGGTTTTTACATTCGAAAGCATCATAATGAATAAGTAATGGGCTATTTTCTACCCTGGTTTTGAGGCTCTCTCCTGGAACGCTCAGTTTTTATGGGCGTGCTGCACTGAAGACTTGGAAGTAAACGCCCACTGCTAGGATTGGATAGGATTTGCATATTTAATGAGCTTCAGCTCCCCTGTCAGTGCATGTGGGAATTGTTTTGAAAGTGTGTGGGAAAACGGCAACCGAAATGAATCGCCCACAGGGCTTGCAAAATATCTTTATCAAACACAAACAATGATTTATCTCTCATCCACCCGCGATTAATTGGAATGTTATTTTTTTATTACTTGGCACGCCCTATCGGTGGATATAACCGCGAACCGTACACACACACGTGTGCACGCACACAAGCCCTTCAAATATCACGTCGAGAGTGAACAACGCACCTCAAGAAAGGAATGTTATTTCACTATTTAAGATAGCCCGTCGGCAGGCTGGGCTTACGTTTTGGTAGCCCGTCTGGAAAACACATAGACCCAGGATGTTGGGCTTTGCCAGCCTGTGACAGCGTGCTAAGGTATGTTCAGTTAGAAACATACACATAATCAATAGATATCAAACAATCTGTAACAATGCAATACTATCACATATAAAAAACATTTTTTACTCACATAAGTGTGTTGCTTCATTCATTCATGTAATCTCATCCTGTCTGCAAATCCAGTCTCTTGTTTACAAACGAATCCGTGGTGAAATGAAGGAACAAATGTGCAATGTCTTCCCCACGTGAGCGGATATTCATTAAAAATCAAGTTAATCCATGCATTCATAATATTGGAATCCGAATGAAGCTTATGCGGTATGTTTATTGCTTCGGATCAAACTTCTGTTTTGCTCTATGTAGGCCTATATCATCTCAGGCATGAGTCGGTGGGCGGGGCTACAGAATAAGATAAAAATAAGATAAAAATCTCAACAGAGCCCAATGTCTCAGCTGAGCAAACTCAAAGCGTGATACTTTGTCTGTCTTTCTCGCTCTCTCTCCTCTTCTCCTTTCTTAGATGGAAATGTGGTTGTTTTAAGTCTGCTTGTTTAGTGCTCTGGTGATTTCATGATTGTGAGATCTTCGGCTGGCGGTGGGCTTGACGTGTTCAGCGGGGTGAAGCTACCTTTAAACGCACCGCTGGAGCAGGACGTGTCCTTTAAGCCCAGGAAAACACACATAGGTTCTGTCATGTCATAACCCACTAAGGTTTCATGCCACAGATGGGATTTGGTTCTCACTCATGAAGCATGTGGATGTTTTGCATGTTACAAGAGAGGGCTGAGCGGGATATGCAACCACTAGAGATGTTTGCTATACCGTTTATATAAATGTACTAGTAGCTATATTATGTGCAGGGATTGATAAGAGTTTTAAAATGTTTTTGAACAAAAATACAGTAAAAATAATTATTTATATTGTGAAATATTATTAAAGCCACAAAAGGAAAATTTTTGCCGCTATAGGTCGCTTATTCAAAACAAAGGCATAGCTTGATGACACCTTGAGCTTTTATAATGCCGCAGACGACCACTTCCGCTTCTTCCGCTCAAGCGTATGTGGGGTAACGCAGCACTGTTGATCATATTAGATACATTATTTGAGAGTGTTGAAAGTTATGTTATAATGCTACTCTGGGTGTTTGCTCGGCGGCTACTATGAGACACTTGTTGCACACTGCAGTGAGCTAGATCAATATTAGGCATGTTAAAACATGGTACTCGCTGTAAATCAAGAAAACTATATTTTGAGGGTGATATAACGGGAATCGATAGGCGACGCACGCACACGGTCCGTGTCCTGGTTAAAATCGCTTATTTCTCTGGATTTAAATATTCTTGGAAACATTTAGGATAATGTAAGTACACAAGTCAGCAAAATATATAACATTGTTCTTGTGGTTTTTGGATATTTTAATCCAAAAACCTTACATATTGTGCCTTTTTAATATTATTATTATTTCCTATTTGAATATATTTAAACATTTAATTAATTCCTGTGATAAGCTGAATTTTCAGCATCATTACTCCAGTCTTCAATCACATGACCCTTAAGAAATCATTCTAATATGCCGATTTTTAAAACAGTAAAAAAAAAAAAAACTGATAGTTTTTTTTTTTTTGTGGCCATGTAAAAGTCTTTAGATATCACTTTTGATAAATATAATGTTTTCTCAATAAGTGTTCATTTATTTTTGGTACATTTTCATTTAAATAGTTGCTTATTAGCATGCATATTACTAAGATATTGGCTGATTATTAATGCTTATAAAGCTCATATTAATGCCTTATTCTGCAAGACCTTATTCTACATCCCCTAATCCTACCCCCATACCTAAACTTAACAACTACCATACTAACTATTAATAAGCAGTAATTAGTTTTTTTTTTCCAGTCAAAAGTTGTAGTTACTAGTTAATAGTGAAAATTGGACCCTAAACTAAAGTGACCAAAAAAAAAATCTTACTGACCCCAAACGTTTAAACGGTATAGGGTTATCCATCTGCTCTACATTGTGACACTATAGCATTTCATTTGCTTTATTTAGATGCTCAATTCACTGGATTATCTAATAATACAAACAAACTCTGTATGCAAAACCTGATTTTATTCATTGTAGATACATTTTTTTTTATATACAAATATTTATTTATTGTTTGACTATTTCATATTTTTTGATGAACCGAGTGATTTATGTGATGAATAACAATATGTAATATGTGTATACAAATATATGTTTACTTAACACACACGCCCGCACACACCCTGGGCATCTGATCTCTTTCAGAGTCACTTGAAAGGTATATTTAGTGTCCTAAGTTATTGGAACTTGGACATTAATTCTCTTCTACCTGTAAACCGTTTGTGCCTTAAGGATTGTTCTGCATGTGTAACAATGGTTTATGGTTCAATGAACGAGCATGAAAAAACATTGTTTAAACACACTGTGAAACATAATTTTTGTTTTCTGATTTATTTTTTATTTGTATGAGACTGTAATGCCTTTTTAAGTAGTGCATTTGCTTAAATTTAGCTAATGTCCTGACCAATAATTTGTGGATATGAAAGGAGTGTGTGTATATACATACATATTCCTCAACAACTGACTGGATTATTCAATAATAGTCATTAGCACATGGTTATTTAATTTATTAACACTTTTTTATTTGCTTTTTGTGGAAAATGTATCCTATTGTGATTAAACCATTACTGTGATTTCTAATATGACTCGTACTGCGATATAAGACTGTGGACATACCGCCCAGCCTATTATGAGATTATGCTAACAGATGACTACAATAAGCACTAATACGTGTAGACCATTTGCAGCAGTGACTCTCTCTCTCACGATTATGTGGTGTGTGCTCTGAACATGACTCTGACATGGACTGTATGTGGTAAGCACTTAAAAGCTGCTGTAAATATTGCAAGGAGTAGAAAACCACTTCCTGTAGCAAGTGCATCATAATAGAGGTGACACACCTCTCACTCAGGGGTCTAGGATGTTTATTACAGATGTTATCCAGAATCAGATTTTCATAATAATTGCATTTAATGCTCATTGTAGCCTAACAATGGAAATCTCTTCATTCATAAGTGTTTGAGTAATGCCTGCATGAAATTAAAATCTTCCTATTTGGTCTTCTAAAATATAAAAGATAACGTGATAATTCTGGGCTCAAAACATTGGCTGAACAGATTAATGCTGGGGTTTGGTGTATTTATGATAATGGCAGAGGAATGTTTTAATTTCTGTGAACAGATTATGATTACTGTTATTGTTTTACATAAACTCATTCGCTGTGATTATCTGGGGTGTCTAGTCCTTTGCATCCAAACTGATCTGTATAATTGCTTTTGACTTTTGCTCTTTGGGATTGGGAGATATCAGTATTTATATTCAACATTTGTTTTGCTTCCAATATAAAGTTAAATTTGGCATGAAACACAAATTGTGATCCGAGTAAAACGACTTGAACAGGAATAATGTAGGCCGAGTCGTCGGAAGTGGGAGGAGAAGAGGATGTTTTTGATTTAAAGATTATGTGCACAATAATTTATAATAAATTGCAATTTTCCACAAAAAAAAAGAATTGTCGTTTTGACTTCATGGTGACTTGGTGGACTTGTTTCTTGGGCATTTACCAAGCTTCAAAACATTTAGTAAAATTATAATTTTTTTAAAATGTTGTTTATTACTATTTATTAGAGCTGCAATATTTATTGCTAAAAGGTCGCAATATCGATTTAAACGTAATCTCATTCCTAAATGACAGCGATTCTATTAAACCTTTGACATAACCAACTTTTTTGTCTTTTCAACCACACGGTAGTCCAGTCATCATGCGCTCCCAGACCTCACAATCAAGCATCGCATAGCAAACTCACGCTCCGTGTAATGAATCACTGTCAGCGTTCAGCTCAGACAGAACAACTTCATCAAATCACCCACTAGTTCTTAAGCAGCAGCAGAGGAGTCTTTATGCTTAGCTGGATAAACTTCATCCATAGTAGAGTAAGAAATTAACTAGGACTTGCTGCAAAACTTTAGATAACCCCTATTTATTTATGTGTGTGTGTATGTATGTTATATTATAAAATATAAAAATGGGGTTATCTAAGGTTTTGCAGCAAGTCCTAGTTTATGTATTTCTTTATTTTTATTTAAAATTTGACACTTTTATTCTATTCAAGCCTATTTGGCTATTGGGTTTTATTGGCAGATTCCGTAGTGTTGTAGCTGTCAGATATCTGTATTCACTCTCCCTAAGGCGAGTGTTGTTGAATGTGTAATGTGTAACTAGTATTTTTAATATAAAATGTGTATATATATGTATATATATGTATGTGTAAATATATACATTTTGGAAAAAAATTGATTGAGCGTAAGACAGTAGGTGGCAGCATGTACTGGTCTTAAAGGAACACTCCACTTTTTTTGGAAATAAGCTCATTTTACAAGTCCCCTAGAGTTAAACAGTTGAGTTTTACCGTTTTTGAATCCATTCTGCCAATCTTTGTATCTGGCGGTAGCACTTTTAACATAGCTTAGCATACATCATTGATTCTAAACAGTCCATTAGCATCTCATTCAAAAAATGACCAAAGACACTTTCAATATTTTTCCTATTTAAAACTTGACTCTTCTACAGTTACATCGTGTGCTAAGACAAACTGAAAATTAAAAGTTGCGATTTTTCTACACCTATATGTCTAGGAACTACTTTCATTCCTGCGTAATAGTCGCGGATCTTCGCGGCCGTACCATGTCTGCAGCAGCGCAATGATATTACAGCGCCTGAAAGTAGCCCCCAGCTAGGTAACTTTCAATGTGACCGGCACTAAGTTCGTGTAGTTGCAGAGAAAGTTTCAGGCTTGCAGCCGACAAATTGTGTTGTGGATTTACCTGTGTGATTAGCCATGGTTCTGTGTGTTGTAAAGGGCTGTGATAGTAAGTCGAAGGTGTATACTACCACCATGTTTCACAGAATACCAACGAATCATTGCGGCGCTGCTGCCATGGTACGGCCGCGAAGATCCGCGACTATTACGCAGGAATGAGAAAGTAGTTCCTAGCCATAGAGGTGTAGAAAATCGCAAATTTTCATTTTCAGTTTGTCTTAGCACACGATGTAACTGTAGAAGAGTCAAGTTTTAAATAGGAAAAATTTTGAAAGTGTCTTTGGTCATTTTTTGAATGAGATGCTAATGGACTGTTTAGAATCAATGATGTATGCTAAGCTATGCTAAAAGTGCTACCGCCAGATACAAAGATCGGCTGAATGGATTCAAAAACGGTAAAACTCAACTATTTAACTCTAGGGGACTTGTAAAATGAGCCTATTTTCAAAAAAAGTGGAGTGTTCCTTTAATGAGTGACTGAGTCAGTGAGTCGCTTCATTCAACCGATTCATTCATTACGCTGATTCATTCAGGAATGACGCAAGTGGCTATGGGGCATTGAATCATTCACTCAATCGATTCGTTCAAAGTATCAGATTCATTCATGAACAGCACTGTGCAGTGAGTCAGCCGCGCAACGGTTCTGTGATCTGTTCAATGTGCCTATAGAGAAGAAAACCCTTTCTAGGCCCTGCCCAGGGCGATTTGTGTCAAAGCATTCCTTAGTCTGGTTGTTGGATGAGAGAGAGATTATTTGTAATAAACGCTTAAAAAATCTGCACCGCAGCGGAGGACTATTATTCTGTTGCACAGAACCGTGGAAGAACTGAAAGCGGCACGGGTTGACAAATCAGCGGAAAGGGGCGTTTTCTAAACATTTCAAATCAAGCAGAATTAACCAGTAAAACGGACAAGAGACTGCAGATGATTTCTCAAGTCCTCTTTTTTATCCCCTATATAAAATTGCCAGCTTCTTTCTCTGTACATACAGAGTGGTAAATGCTGAACTTATTCTACTTCCTGTTCCTCTACGTAACATGGGCATCCCAGCCAGCGTGTTGCTTATCTGAGCTGTCAGCCTTCATCAATCTGCTCTACATCATCATCATCACAAGCAGATGCGGCGGGCTGACGCTTTGCCTACTGATGTCTCAGCACAGGTTTATTTATACACACTGGCCATATTGACTCAGGGCTTATTTTTGCCTTAGTGGCTTTTCATGCTGAGCAGAGAGAGGCAGCGCTCGTCCAGGGGTCCTGTATCAATGCACTTCAGACCGCTGAAATCAATAGGCCCATCTCCACCAATAGCAAGGATTCCAGGGCACACAACATTGGCATTGGTGTCAACCTAACAACCTCTTTATTGGAAACCTGAATGTTGCCGATAATCATATTTATTTTATATATAATATTATCAGCAACAGTCATATTTTTTTTATATTCATACATCATACTTATATTATATAGTATTTTACTATACATTTTATTTTCATATAACAGTTTGTCTAATAAAGACATACAAATAAAATGTATAGTAAAATATTTTAAAGATAAAACTGTATTTACCAGTCCTTCCAGGAAAATGCAGATTTTTTTTGTGATGTTGCGGGCAAAAATCATTGATTTTGCGGCACGTTTTTTTTGAAAATGTGATGGAATATGCTGAATATTTATGCAATTTTATGCTATGAAATTGCGGAAAACTTGCAAAAACTGCGTTTTGATGAAAAAGAGAAAAAAAAGTGATTTCCCCCAACACCGTTCTCTCTAGGCTACTACCTTAATGTAAAGAGTAATTTCTTTTTACTTCCTATGAAAAGCAAGCATACTATATCACAGAAAATGCTGTCAATATTTAAGTTCTCATCTTGTTTGTTTTTTTCAGACCTTAATAAACACATGGCTCAAACTTGCAAAACATTGAGTCAAACAATTTATATATTATTAATTTATGCTTTACAAAATGAATATGCTACAACTTCTGTAAGAATGAATAAATCAAATATAAAAAAATAAAATGTGTGCTTCCTGTTTTACAGAGGTATCTACAAAACAGACATCTTCTGTTAAAATAAGTGCTTTCAATGCACAAAATGCAATATTACTGTAACGTAAATTTACATACTACTAATATACTTACAACTGTAAGGTTTTTGAAACATGATTTAACCCACTGGTAACAAAAAAGTGTAATCTTACAACTGTAAAGTAGCTTTTCGATGATCTTCACGTCACGTAATTACGTCACGTCATGTCATAGCGTTCCCATGGCAAAAGGGGGAAATGGCTGCTCTTGTGTGAAGTAAACACAAAATTTTCAACTTTCTGCTAAGATATATGTGACTTTTTTGCAACGAAAATGCGGGGATTATGAAATCATGCAAGCCCCGCATATTTTCCTATATATATAATATAATATAATATAATATAATATAATATAATATAATATAATATAATATAATATAATATAATATATAATATAATATAATATAATATAATATAATATAATATAATATAATATAATATAATATAATATAATATATAATATAATATAATATAATATAATAATATATAATATATAATATAATATATAATATATAATATATAATATAATATATAATATATAATATAATATATAATATAATATATAATATAATATATAATATAATATATAATATAATATAATATAATATATAATATAATATATAATATAATATAATATATAATATAATATAATATAATATAATATACTGGGCCGTTATCGGCGTTAACGTGAGACTCTTATCGGCGATAAAAAAAATATCGCCGTTAATCTATTCTCAAATTTGGGTTGGGAAGCTGGGTCTATACTACGCAAGCTATGATGACTTTCACCTTGATATTTTAGCGCGGATTTATACCAAGCCGAATTGCACTGTAGGGGCGAGAGAACAAGTCTTCGAACCTGTGTGTATGCCTACTAATGTTGTCAAAAATATTGATATTTCGCTATGTATCGATACTGAAATTTCTGAAACGATACAATACTCATTTTCTACAGTATCGATATCAGCTGCGCTCTCCGACCGACAGCGAGTTGACACACACCCTCCTCTCATTCAGTCCGTTTAATCCTCTGAACACGGCGAACGGGTGTTCTGTTGGACTGTCTTTTGTTAGTATTGGTGTGACCAGTCTGAATTTCGTGCGGGGTTGCACATAACGTTAATTCTACTAATTCCCGTAGATTTCGCGCTCGCATCTGAATTGCGCACACACACATACCGTAATAAAGCCGCCTCTGACATACAAGTGCAAAAATGAGCTCCCTTTTCCATCTTATTAATTGTCAAATACACTCAAAAATGTCTCAATGCCCATCTTGGTCGTAACCAGCTCACAGGAACAGTGTTTGGGATCCATGCGTGCGTCAGGTCCTAAAGGGACAGAAGTTATTTATTATTCAAACTACAAAAAGACAAACGATCACTATCGAGCACACATATTATGAATGCCTTTGGCAGAATTCAAATGAGCCATTTTAATCTAGATTAATCTAGATTAAAAAAAAATAATCTATGCCCACCACTTATACATACACATACACATACATACACACATACATACATTTATATATATATTTAATGCATGTAAAAAATAATTAATTAAAATAATATATACTTTATAATAATATATATATTTTATATATAAATATACGTCACTATATAAAGTTATTTCTCCACCTTCATACTTGGATTGCTCTCGCTAAAGCTGACAAATTATAAAAGGTATCAGTCGGTATTGATTAATTTTTTCCCCCATTTATGCTCATTATATTCTTTTCCCTACATTCATTTTCTCTGAGCAGTTTTTCATTTGCTCGTTGATGTAAAACAATGCGTCTACCGGTAAATAATGTACGGCGATTAAAAAGGGAATATAAACTCAGTCATGGTCTGAATGAAAGATTGCGACCGCATCTGAAAAGCATTGCTACGTACATTCACAGCTGATTAGATTACAGCACAACCATCAGTGTGCGTTCCGTCTTAGTGAAACGCTGAGGGTATCTCATTAATTCCTACTGAACAGTTTAGCAAGTACAGTGCTGCATTTCAATAACCTGCTCTAAATCAATGTCTGCAGGAATACTGTTGAAACAGAGCAAGATCTCATGCTTTCTCTGCTTGATAAATGGACCAGATTGATATAACGTGTGTGTGCGTGTGTGTGTGCAGGGTGTGCGAGTGGTTCCGCTTATATTTGATGTCACAGGATGTTTGATGGGTTTATGCGATTGTGTTATGCTTCTTCTTGAAAGCATCACTGATAAGCTCCATCTTTTATCTTTGAGTTGCTGTTGTCTGCTATAGCAGAGTAATTGTATTGCTTTAAGGTATTTTTCTAGTGTATTGAAGTCTTTGGTGTTACATTTTTAATGCTGTCTTTGTTTCATGCAGTATTGAAATGAGGCAAATTTAATGTAACCTACACTAGGAGAAAAATATGCTTCAATCATCTGTCCAGATCTAAAAAAGGCAAAATGAGCTTTATTCTTCTGAAAGCAAAATTTTAACCGTTATTAACTGAATATCTTGCCCTATATGAAAAAGCACTGAATCTCATTTTCATTTGCGCATATTCAAACTTGCAACACATGAACCAATGAGTTATGGTTTCACTGATATCCAGCCTGATGCGTTGCATCTTCACCTGGCAAATTTGAATATATGCGAATGAGATTGAAAATGGGGGGGGGACTTCCATTTCGAATAAAGACTTAAATTATAGTCTGTTCCTCACTTTATCCTTTTATATCTTCAGAGGAAAGCAAAAGCTTTAAGAAACATCCCACTCAGATCCTCAGCAGTGAATTAGCATATGAACAAGCACTTATCCTCCAAAGAGGTTTGTGTTTATAACACCATGAATATGAACAGGATGTGCGATGACACTAAGATCCTTAGGAAGGCATTGGTGAAAATGTTATTAATGTCTGTGAACTTCCTAATGTATTTTCTTGAGTTTTTATGCATATTTTGCAATGAAGTAGTTGTCAAGCTGTGTGCTAAATGCTGCTCTTGTGTTCCTCTGTCCCTTACTTTGGTAACATAATGCCCAATAGATTGTCAGGTAGCAAAAGAGGCCATGCAACCACAAGAGGATGCTTGTTAGAAGCCGTTTGAATCATACTATGACAAATGGTAAATACTGTGGTTTCGTAAACTTCATGAGCAAAGACCACAACTACATATCAAGTACATTATTTGGGACAAGGCCTCATTGTTATTGCTTGTCACTAAATATTTGTGTTTCATGAAATCGAAATGGGCAGTTTGTGGTTTTACTCTGTATGTTAGCTTTGATGCGATCTACACTACCATTCAAAAGTTTGGGCTCGACAAGATTTTTAAAAATATTTTTGGAAGAAGCTTGTTATGCTCACCTAAGCTGCATTTATGACAGTAAAACTGTTACAATACGTGAAGTATTACCATTGAAAATAGTTTTTTTTCTGTTTTAAATTGTAATTTATTCCTGTACTGTAAACCCGAATAAGTTGGCTCAAACTCAAACAAATTGAGGCAACTGATTGGCTCAATTCTTTTAAGTTAAGAAAGATAGGGTTCAAGCAGAACTTGCAGATTTTTATTTTGTAATCATACATTTTAATTATTCTGAACTTGAAAAGTTTGAGTAAGCTAATTCATACATTTTAACTTAAAAAATCATGTAATCTCAAATTTTGAGTAGTGGAAACTTGACTAGCTTTAACTAGCTAATGCAATAAATGCCACCTTGCTAATTGGTTACACAATGCTTTGGTAGCATTAGCATAGCATAGCACTTGCTGAATGAGGACAGCAATATAATACATTTAACGTAAATCTTTTCTCAAACTAAGCTCATGCTCCACCCATCACCATGATGCTAACCCTACAAAAAAACAAACTAGCACAAAACATTAAACACTACTAAATCTCCACCTTAACTTTAATCTTGCAAAAAAAAAACTAAAACATAATATAACACTTAATTTTGGCATTTTCTGTGAGTAATGCTCAACATTTTCTTTAATGTTGTACAAAATGATCAATGTTGTGCTCTTCATATTTTTGTGAAAACAGCTTTTTTAGGATTTTATTTAATATAAAGTTGAAAAGAACAGCGTTTATTAAAAAAGATTTTGGAACATTATAAATGTCTTCTGTCACTTTTGATCACTTTAATGCATCCTTGCTGAATAACAGTGTTTATTTCAAAAAATTAAAATCTCCAAACGTTTGAGTGTATTCTGCATGTGTACTTGTAAACAATGATAAATTAACATTTAGCAGATAAACAAAATTTCTCTCCTGAAACCAAAAATATGGATGACTCATCTTGCACTTGTGGGCGTAAACAAATCAGTTGACATCCAAATGAAATAAAGTCCCTCCTCCTAATAATACCTGCTAACGGCATCTAACTAACAATATCAAGTAGCAAATCATAGTTCATGGCTTTAATGCAAACAAAAGTCTAAAAAGGCACATTGCCAGAAATGTATCAACAATTGATATAAAACAGTGTTTCCCTGATAGTACATTTCTCCCTCCCTCTTTTTCATAGCATACTGTTGTTGACAAATGATGTTGTCCTGTTTGATTCTTCTCTTTTTCTCATTGTATAGTAATAAATTGCCCTGAATTTGACATTAAGAGCTGAAATTATAGTTATTCATATAATGTCATCATAATTACAGGTCTGACCAGGACTTTATTCCAATTGTCAGATAAATAACAGAGTCGGACACTGGCAGGCAGTTGATTATAGTTGTGTATGCCAGCAGGAGCAGAGGAACGGGGGGTTGATAGCTGAAAGAGAAAGTATAAAGCCCAGCCCCAGAGGTTAGTGCATTAATTGTGGCTAATTTTAAAATCAGCATCAGGTCATTGACTCTGCCGCTGACTATTACCTGACATTTCTGTGTGTGTTCGCTGGGAAATGTAATGTCGAGTGGTGTGTGATTTAGTACAGCATGTAAGCGAGTATGGTTTTATTAATATTATGTTTTAATAGCTGGCATATTCCCCTGTGCTTTGCTGTGAAGTGTGAGAACATATATTTGAATGGTTGCTTTCAAATTTATAATGGATCAATGTTTCAAATTTATGACTATGAAGAGGATTTTTGTTGGAGTTGCCGTTTTATAGAATTCATTGATATTGGCGCTATAGCTTAGTGGTTCACACATGCACGGACATGTTGGACTGTGGTGTTATTGTGGATGTTTTGGGTTCAAGTTCAGCTTGCATATTTTACTAATTGCTGATATTACTATTAATCATGATGAACGTATATCTCCGGTGATCTCTTACAAAAGGTTATGTTGTATACTAGCACTGTGAGAAGTGACTGGGAGGACTGGGACTCCACAGGTCACGTTAACCAAATCAATTCTGTCATTGACCATTGACTGAAGGTCGTCTGTCATTTTAACTGATTACACTGAGGATGATCTACTGTAAGTTGTAACTGTAATTTCCACCCCTGTCCAGTTAGTGGTAATTCATTCCAGTGTGGCAGCAGAGCGCGGGTTTCGCCTCCAGAACGAAATAAAACGAGAAGTGGTGTGTCGAGTCACCCTTGATGCATTTGATTGCACATAGGCGAGCACCCAGTTTAAGTCGATTTTATAATAATTCATAATTATATAATTATGTTAGAAAAAAAAGTCATAATCACGTAATTGTTATTAAAAAAGTCATAATCACCCAATTATGTTCCAATTCAGTTTTTTATAAACATTTAAGTGGTGGCTGTCATAACTTTTTTTTCAAGATACATTAAATACTGAAAACCAGTAGAAAAATGTATGTAATATGTAATAAAAATAAAGTTTATGATTACCGAATGTCTTTTCTGAGGTAAATATAAAATAATGTGACCTTGTTCAAAAGCGGTTTTATTTGACGTCTTTCCATGGTGGAAAGACTGATTGAGAGATTACATGAGACATGATAGGTTTCGGTAATTTTTACTGTATCTTTCAACATACCTTCTGATGTTCATTCATGTTTATTATGTGCTGTAACAAGTAGTAAAGCTCTTCGCTTGATCTGAGGCACATTAAAGAGCGCCAAAATGGAATTTCTTGTTTGAATTTTATTATAAAATGGACAAAATTCTACAAGAAGTCTTTGTTTCATATCAAAATTACCAAAACACAAAGCTTATTGTGATTTAATGAATAGCAGGCAAGCTACAATGTTCTGTTTATTCACCAACTAAAAAAAAATAGATTTTTAATTTAAGAATCGATATTGGCTCACAAAAATGAGAATCTATTAAAATCAAGTTAGCCCTAGTGTTTTTATTTGACTTTTTAGACACAAAGGTCATGTTTTAGTGGCCTCCGCTGTCACAACATTCATCTGCTTTTTGTGGCGTTGAGCATGTAAAGTGATGCACAGTCTCTGTTAATTTGTTCTCTTCATAAATGAATGCATAATCTAGCTTTATATTCTAGTCCTGTAAATCCATGTTTAAAAATGAAAATGTGAACGAAAAAGAAACCTATTAAATGTCTTAATAAAATATAAAAATTAAAAGGATGGGTAATAATGGATTATGATGACAAATTTTACGACCCTGTCCGAATGCAAATGTCTATTTAGCCTCTGGTGCGGACATACTGTTTCTTACTCATGTTGCATCTTGCTTAGATTTATATTCAGATATTTAAGTTATTCAATCCCTTTTCAGTGTATTTTTCCTATCTGTAACTGTACAGCAACACATTTGGGAACCAAGCCTTATTCCAAGGTTTTGTTTTTTCCAGGCCAGATTATTCCAAACCCAGATGAATGTCTGTGAAATCTGTGTATTTACTGAAGATACACTTTGCGTTTTGAAAATAGCATTTATTAAATAAAACATCATATGTTTTTTGTTTAAATGTTATGCTGTAAATTGGTAGAAGACTGCAAGGCAGAGTACGAGTTTGTACTGCTTTTCCATTCCCATCCTCTAAGGAATTAGAACCGTTCAATTCCCATCCAATTTATATTTTGCATGTGTGCATTTGGCAGGCTTCTATCCAAATCCACTGACATTGCATTCAAGGTACACATTTTGTCAGTCCTTGCTTTCCCTGGGAATCCAACCCATGCCATGACCTTGGCGTTGCTAGCGCCATGCTCTATAGTTTGAACTGCAGGAAGGCTTTTTTACTGGGAATTACCATAATTACCTTTTAAAATTGACACTCTAAGGTTCATAAACCATTAACTTTTGTATTTTCAGAGGCGTCGGTGGACAGTAGATGAACCGTGGTGCAGGCATGCCAAACTGTGGGAGGCGAACAGGCCTTCATTTTATTTTTTAATAAGCAAACTATTTCCCTGCTAGTGGAACCTGTGGTTTCTTTGTGTGTACAGAGGTAGGAGTTTCTCAGGTAGACTTCTGATATAATTTAATATAAGAATTGACTCCATTCTCCAGTGCTTCGCTTGCCCTCGCCGCCTTTCTGGGTTATCTGAAATGATAGATGGAGATTGATAAATGGTATATGTTTGCGCTTATGTTAACCTAATTAGTTTCTCTGGACTATCTTCTGTGTAATCCGCTACACCCGGAGCTCTTCATAGACAAGCTGATAGATCGGTGAGCCAGCAGGCTTGGATTCCCCCGCCACAGCCGTAGCTTAATATCATAAAGGCTTGGTCCTTTCAAGAGTGTGTAAGAATCTGAACGGAAGCTTGTTTTGTTAAATGGTAGGAGTTTGCTCTAGAGATGCTCCGATCAGCATTTTTGGGGCCGATCACCGATTACCGATCATCAAGATCATGATCTGCCGATTGCCGATCACTGCCGATCACAGAATGGCAGGAGAATGGCAAACTTTTATCTATAATCTCGCAGAGTTTGCATCATAACTAACTCTAACTGAGTCAAGATCTTGAAGAACCAACAAGTGTTTATTTTAGAAAATGAGAACTTAAGGCTACTTAGGCCATCTTTCCCAAATAAATGTATATATTAAATGTATATAATTATCTCACTTAAATATTTGATCATGCAGTGCACTTTTGTTTTAAAAAACTATTTTTCAGGTAGGTCTAACATTAGTATTAAGATAAGAAATACCAAAGACATTTAATAAGAAATCAAATGTAAATTAATATTGGTCTTCCCTGAATAAATTAAATTAGTTTAATCCTTACACTTAAGGTTGCAAAAGTAAGTCATTCAAGAGCAGTGAGTGTCATAAAGGTTCAACACAAGACAAAGAGAAACTCAGAGACAGCAGCAGTTTATTCGACAGCTGTCACTTTAAGAGCGAACAAGGAGTACATACATTTGTGTGTATCTGACCATTTCAACGCAATTTGTACTCGCAAGCTTTTTGTGAGATGGCCTGTGTGTGTGTGTGTGTGTGTGTGTGTGTGTGTGTGTGTGTGTGTGTGTGTGTGTGTGTGTGTGTGTGTGTGTGTGTGTGTGTGTGTGTGTGTGTGTGTGTGTGTGTGTGTGTGACCGTGACTCTCCAGACCGTGCGCGCGCGTGCTGAGTTAACGTTTTTTTTTTAACACTGGCAAGACTTAAAAATAAATGCAAATGATAAACTTTAGTGACCATGCGATACTGCCTCGATTGTGCAAAGTGGCAAATCCTGTCAACTGTGCAGCTTGATTTTATTGCAGATGCGATGCGCTGATGTGAAGCCATTTGAGCATTTGCAAAGGGAGAGAGAGAGCGCGCGCTCACGCGGTGATTTCACCTGCGCTGTTTGTGAACTTACATCCCACAGAAAGTTTTCAAATGACTGCGTAAGTTATTTAATATAGAAATATGAATTGTACCTCACCTTCAGCATTATAATTATTTTACCCGCGCTGGAAAGGGAATGAGACGGTGTCGCTGCATATCATGCCCTAGCTCTCACGGCAGGTGCGGGTTTTATGTGTCGTCAGCTGCGATCGGTTCATGAGATCGGCCTTTTTGGAGACCGCCGATCAACCATCCCAAAGCGATTATCGACCGATCGAGATCGGTTGCCGATCGATCGGAGCACCCCTAGTTTGCTCTGAAGCATTAAAGGATAACAAGTCCTTGCTTGGTCATTAAAGCAGTCTCTGCAGAGAGAAATGTGTGCTACAGGAAGTGGGCGAACTGCAAACACATTTGAGGTGATTATAGTGTGTGCGCGCCTCGAGGGAGTGCTGGATTACACAATACTCGAGCCCAGAGCCAATCGCAGCGGTGGCAGAGCTGCCTTCCATAGGGTCGCTGGATTATTGAGGTCGCCCCTGTTTTTGAGCAGGATTACTGCCTGAAATTCACCGCTAACATACTTTCCAGGTTATATAACATCGACACAGGGTATTTGTTGTAATTGCATCATAAATGTGGTTATGGAACGCCAGCGTTCCTCCTCGTACCTGGTTTACCTGAAACCCCTACAAAAAAAACTTTTGAGATGGTGACAGTCTGTTAAAGAGGGAAATTTCCAGAATGAATTTGAGCTTCTTTCTGGGTTGACACAATTAACCATTTTTTTTTTTTTTTTTTTTAAATCCTTTGAAACCAATTTGTGAACAGTATTTGGGTTTTTATAGAGCCTCTGAGGCAGGAACCCCTGCTCTAAGGGGACATGGGGAATGCTGGAAAAAAATTATGAAATTAGAAGAAAAAATATATTTTATATAAAGTATAAATAATATATATGTCAATGCTTTTGTGTTCTTTCACAGAAGAATTGCGTTTCCTTGAAACTTTGCATCCGCTTCCAGAAGCATTTAAATATATTGTTTTTCTTCCCACAAAAGTTTTTCGAGCGAGCGCAACGTTTCTCTGAGAATGCAAAAGTTTATTGGATGAACATTTTTCTCCAATTGCATTTAACCATTAACATGTCCCATTAGGGGCTCCGTAGGGTTAGCCTGGCTCCGCCCTCCTACGTACTTCCGCTCAATTTTCATTTTCCTTCAGTACTACGTCTGGGACTGCGGTGTATGCTTAGGTTTTCCCCCGAACAATTTTTTACCGGTCCAATCAGCGAACAGAGGGAGTGGCTGAGAGCGATGACGTTGATGTCATGCGCTAGTTTGAGTTGTAGTTCAGTAATGGCGGCGGTGAAAGATGCGAGTGTGTGGCAGCGCTGACGAATGTCCAGAAGTTAAGAGTGTGGCGAGGTGGACGAGCGAGCGAGAGCGGTGTGCGTGATTGAGACACACCGGTCTCGAGTTCTCTCATGAGGGAGCACGGAGGCATATAAGGACGAGCGACACCGGTGAAGGACGAGAGAGGACTAGGCCTGGATTTTAAGTTGGGGTTTGTTATGTTTGTGCGCGGCAGTCGTCCGTGAGGGGCTGCCGCTTTTACTTTCATTTTGTGTTTATTATTTGATTAAAAGTTGTTAAACGTTCGCCGGTTCCCGCCTCCTTCTTCCCTGAACAAACGAACTCCCGTTAACGTTACACGGAGCAAGAACAAACACTGCTGTACTGCTGATGTTGTGGTCCGGGAAAAGTCTTTTCCAGCTCGCTCCGTTAGTGGTGAAGGAGTTGCTGAAGCCGTCCGTCTCCCACCACCCGCGAGAAAAACCCCAGGCTGAATTATCGACTTTTGACAAACACCAAGGTTGTGTGGTAATGTAATTGCTCTCCGAATCCACATCTCTGAGTTTTCAAGAATATATCACTTCAAAACTCACTGTTTATATCCTTTATAGACCCTCTCAGAGCACTGTACGGTTGCGTGAGCTGTAATTTGCATTTCTAGACTTGTATTTCTTTAAATACTGGCAAGTGTTTACAAGAGCAAAATATTTCACCACCGCTCAAAAAATAAAATAAAAGCACGTAAACATTTGAATTGGGCTGTTATTCAAGGCAGCATTTATTCTTATCATACTAAGCATATGACATTTTATTGACAGCATACAATCATGTTATTGATTGCACGAGATATGCACCACGAGAGCAGCGCGTTCCGATCACAAAACTCTCCTCTCCACCGTGAATAAATAACAATCCGAATGCACGAGGTTTTATCACTGACACTGAGGTGGTGTGCTCAGTTAACGTGAGAATCAAAGGCGAACGGCGCGTGACGTACGTCACGACCAAACGTTAGTGATTGGTTAGGCAGATCCAGAGTGACTCTTGGCAGATCCAATAGTTTTAAACTTCAACAGAGAACCCGCCTTCAAGGAAGTAAACGCTTGTCAATGGAGAGTGGCCAGACTCTAGCTGTGTCCCAATTCGGGGGCTGCATCCTTCAAAGGCCGCATTTGAAGGCCGATTGCGTCACCGCAGCGCGACGAAGGCTGTCTCAATTCGAAGGGGCCTTCAAATGCAGCCTGCCGTCCGTGTTGCCAAGTCCCCGTTTTTTCATCCGAATTAGGCTCCTATTTCAGTTGTTGCCGCGGGTGAAAAATTATTTCCGCGGGTTTGTTTCTACCCCTTAAGTACGATTTCGCCGCTCCAACACCCCCAAACGTACAACTGCAGTGGAGAATTCGGCCGCTCGATGGAGAAAACCGCATTGGGAGTTTTGGACTACTTTTGTTGCAGAGACCTGGCAACCCAACCCATCCGTCTCCCCGGCTGCGAAGGATAGAACCAACCAGAACAAGTGGATCCTTAGCAGTGTATTCCTCTGCCCATCCCGCGGCCGAGGAACACTTATACATGTAAGTAGCCTATCGTGTTTTAATTAACCAACGAAACGTTTTAAAAGCCGGTGGTCTTTATTTCTGTGTTACCACGGCACAGCTTTATTCGTTAGGTGATCTGATGTAATATTTCGTTTTGTTTTATGGATCAAGTTACTTTTAGCAGCTTTATTAAAATGAGGGCAGCAAATGAGTATTTATTTACCAGGCCGGAAAAATCGAGAATATAGAATTTGAGTATCTATAAATAAGATTTCTGGAGTATTGTGTATGTTTGTAGGCTACTGATGCATCATATTTGTTAATTTTCTTAAGATTGCACCCCTGCCTTGCAGGTAAAAAAAAAATAAACTTATTACAACTTAAAAAATAAATAAAAAGTATGCAAGTTAATAGACACATCTTTAATGTATTGTGCTGTTGTGTTTGTTGTTGACAGACATGTTTATTTTCTCTGCCTTAGGATTGAAAGTGTCCTGGGACAGGTGAGGGAGTGGGGAACTTGGCCATGGTTTGTCTTCATGATTGAGGTGTTGGGACAACCCCACTCCATCCCTGAGGACACACCAGGGCCAAGTTCAGCAGTGGATGACCGAGATGAGGAGGAGCAACTCCAGCCAACAGGAGACGAGACCAAGAGGATGAGCTGATGGAGAGACTGAGGGAGGACATGAAGTTTCAGCGAGAGACAGAGGAGAGCAGGGAGAGAATGGACTGATTGTTTTCTCTTCTTGAGAGATAGTTGAGAACTAAAATTTTGGTTTTGTAAATTAAAATGTGTAAATGAAATATTACCGTTCTACACATTATTTTTGTTATGCAAGTTATAATTTGTAAATAAAATAAATAATTCTGTACATTTATTTTTGTCATGTCAATTAATTTGTAAATGAAAAAATAAATTGTTCTATACATTTTTATTTACAGTACTTTTTACAACTATTTACATAAGTTACGTTTAAGATTAGAAAAACTAAATACATTTTAAAATTAACAGTACATAAAACAGATGGAAGAAAATGTTTTTATGTAGTCTTTTATTGAGCTGGGCTTTATTGACCCTGGTGAAGCCTCTGTCAGCGGGACATCATCTGGATCAGGGCATATTTCCACTGTCTACCAACAGGTTTGCAGTGCTGACTTATTTGACGGCTGCCATGTTGCTAAGATGTTTTCAGAAAGAGAGAAAGAATAAATTAAATTAACTCACATTCTCAAATCAAACAATAAAATATTTTAACATGCATAACTTTTCTATGAGCTGAACTCCAACGGTGCCTATCCCTGATCTATAAGACTTATTTCTAGTGTATTTTATTTTTAGATTCTTTTTTAAACGATAACTAATATCAAAATGTAATATCCATGTGTAAAAATTCAGTTTTTCATAAAACCCACAATATTTGCCTCTGAGATGAAGTTGAATAAAAATATGAGGTAGCCTACTTCACAATTTTACTCAAATACAGAGTAAATGTATTTCGTTACATTATTTGTACTATTTAGCAACTGTTGACAGCTGCCATTGAAGAGAACTGAAATGAACATTTATACTGGACTTTAAAGTTATATTCAACTGCCTAAAAACAAAACAACTAAAGATGTTTACCTCAGCCCATTTATGCAGCCCATCTCAGCCCATTTATGCACATAATAAAGAGGATAAACTATATAAAATCGTATGTTGGTAACATATTAGTCAACATTTTATTTTTATCAGTAGATGCATTAGATTACTGGAGTAAATTGAAACCCAATACTTGCATTTAAAAGTGTAATCTGGCAATTTCTCTTCAAAAATCTGACGTCGCGGCGCGCAATGAATTCTGGGGTAGGCAAGGCTGCGAAGCATCCATCCGAGTATCCTTCATTTCATGGGAAAAGAAGGACGCATTTGCAGGCCGTATTTTGAAGGAGCCTTCGAAGGACCTACGAATTGGGACAGCCTTCGTCGCGCTGCGGTGACGCAATCCGCTATACCTTCCACTGTAAACGAGTCTCGGTGCGTCCTTTGAAGGCCGCGTCGGCCGCGCACTTCAAAGGACACGGCCTTCAAAGGACGCAGCCCTTGAATTGGGACACAGCTTCTATGTACAAATGAAATGTACGAGAGTCTGGTAAAACCAGGCTACCGTAGGGTTGCACCAAGACCAGGTTTTTTTTTTATTTATAGTTTTCAACTTTTTCTTCTAAATTTAAAATGTTTACACATAAGAGTGAATTAAATTATTTTCTAATTAAATTTTTACAATTTTCTCCGTTTTGGAATCATGAAACTGTATTTTAGTTTAATTTCGTTTTTTTCCCCAATTGCACTGGTTTAATAAAAATGTTTTCATTCAGTGTTTTAATTTAGTTTCCAGGTATATTGAAGAGTTCAGTTCAGTACGGTTCAGAATGCGGTTACCATCCTCATTATTAACTAAACTTAATAACCATATTTAGCACTCTAAAATTGAACTTGCAATATGTTCTGCTGCTTTGTGAACGTAGCCTATATCATTTTACGCTGTCTAATTTCAGTTCTGATCCTTTTTATCTTGCCATCTCTTGTATGAATCTCTTGTATATTCTGGAAACCATGTGGAGGTGATTGTGCGTTTCCGAGAAGCATGTGTCAGCCTTGGCCTCAACAAACACGATTGTCCACTTGATTGCCAAGAATTCATTAGAGTGTAGAGGACTCGTTCGGTTATTAACAGTGGCTTTTTTCAATCATTTGCCACTGTTATGTTCCTGTTAAGAGTTTGCTAAATCTGTTACAAGTGGCTCTTCAACGTCAACATAATTGCTTCAAATCTTCACAGTCCAGCAACAAGAGGGCAGACAGACACTTTACCATAGATGTTAATACAGAGCCACATTAGCAGCAGCTGCTCATTACTGCGATACGTCTGTGCATTCACCATATTGAAGGGGTCACGATCAGCTTGTAAAGTAAATTGACAGATGCAGCAGCAACAGTCTCTCCCAAGATTTTCACCAGATTTGGTTTGTCATCCATGTCAGACAATTTTGCATATCGCAGATTAGTAAAACGCAAACTGTGTTAGTATTTATGTACAATTGGGAATCAGGCTGTGTTCAGGGGTGACTTCAAATCTTAAAAGGCCCACTGATAACTCTCAGATACATCATTGGAAAGTTAGTTTTATTAATTCATTTAAATGATTCACTGGCTATTTCAACAAAATACTGTATGCACTACTGTTCCAAAGTTCTGGGTTGGTACTATTCAAAAAATGTGTATGCTCACTAAGGCTGCATTTGTTTGTTTGAAAATGCAGAAAAACTGTAATATTATGAAATATTATAACAATCTAAAATAACTGTCATCTATTTCATGCGCCTACATTTTTTTGTGGAAACGGTGATAGTTTTTCAGGATTTTTGGATGAATAGTAAGTTCAAAACACATAATATATTTCATAATGTTATAAATATTTAGCGTAATATCTTTGATAAATGTAATGCATCCTAGATAAATAAAATTATTTATTTTAAAAAATTATTATAAAATGTATAAAATTGTTTTATAAAAATTATTACTGAACCCAAACTTTTGAATGGTTGAACTTTTGAGTACATTATGTTTATATATGTATGCTTTTTTTAGTATAAAATCATTATTCCATTGTTCATTATTCCAACTTCTTGAGACAGTTTCACTCTGTGCACAAGAAATGCTTCTGCTTGGGGTTGGATGAACTTTTGTTCAGTTTGTCAACTAGTGGTTCAGGCAATCCACCGACCAATCGATTATGAAATATAGTAGTTTTCCCACATCCTTATGGTGAGATTGTACACTTCCTTTCACATGAATTTGCTCTGCGGTAATGCTGAGAACCCCTGACAGGACCAGTGCAAAGCGTTACGCTGGCTTGAAGCTCACCTCGCTTTTTACTAAACACCCTACTGAAGGCCTGTCAGATTGATGTTTTGAGGCGTTAAAGAGATTTTTCAATCTCTCCCTCATTTTTCCCCCCCTTGTAAACTACAGTTATATGATTCACTTTGACGTGATCCAAAGCCTCTCTAAATGTCATGTGTTGATTTTATGGCGATAAGCGATGGCCAAAGACAACCCTGCATGTTGTTGTGCAGTTAAATGATCTATGTAGCAGGTTTCTCCGACTTAATCTGCCATTTATTGCTCCATTTGTATTCTGAGCATTTTTCCAACCTCGCTGCAGTGCGAGAGAGTCCCGAATAATTTATCTGGCTCAAAGAATTAAGTAAGCTACATGGCGGCAATGAATTGTTCTGTAACTCTTCACGCCGTCCGTTCCTATTATCTTTCAGCTTCGCTGTAATCCTGCTTATTCTTGGCCCTCCACTTTATGCTGAGTTGGGTTGGACAGCCGTCTCCTCTAAAGCACGAGTGGATATCCAGTGTGTAGGCTGGTGACTTGCTGGCAGAGATGAGCGTTTCATCACATGCTAATTGAGCAATAGATGCCGGGGATAAGTGCCTGCTACATTCACCTGTCTCCTCCATTAGAGGCAGGTCTCTCCAGCAGAGGAGCACTCTCAGTAGGCCTTTATTTTTTCCTTCATTGCCCTTATTTTCCTCCATTAGCCATGTTTGTGTGGTTGTCCCTTTATCTAAATCTGACCTTAATCTGACTCTCCTTGTCAACAACCTGTGTTGCAGATATTTGGCTTGTTCTTTAGGCACCACACAATTTGATCCGATTTCAGGTCATTTCGAAACAATCCCTTATACATTTTCAGTCAGAAGATTGTGTCGTACTAACATAAGTGTGCTCTGACCTGTCAATACAAATAGTGTAAGAGGATTTTATATATGGACAATTCTTGTTTTTGTTTTTTTATGGAATATTGCAGTATTTATTATAAGTGATTCTCCCGTTCACATCTTTTTCTTTTTTTGGACACACTTTAATTAAATTTGAATTACTGCTTATTAATAGTTAGTAAGACAGTTAAGTTTAGGAATTGGGTAGGATTCAGGGATTTAGAATAAGGTATGAATATGCACTTTATAAGCACTAATAAACAGCCAATATCCTAGTTATATTGCTAGGTAATTTTACTAGTTAATAGTGAGAATTGGACCCTTTTTTATTTATGTGCCCTTGTAATCTTTAATCAATATAAGCTTTCCCTCCTTCTTGGAGCGACATCTCTTCTCTTCTCTTCTCTTCTCTGATGATGTGTTTGTTAGCGTGAGGGCGGGACGACCTGTCACGCACATGAGATCACAGCAATAGCAAACAACAACCGTCCAATCAATTATCCATGGATAAAATAAAGTCCCGCCCTATTTTTTTTTCTTGTTCAGGAAGCCATTTCACATGTCACCGATATGGAAGAAACTTCCACAACTTCTGACTTTAATAACCTGTTACATATAGATGACCTGTAAATATGATCAACTTTCAAGTGATGCATTGTGTTCTGGGACTGTTGTTGTAAATATATTCATGCTGCCTCTGTGCTGCATTAAAAAGTGTGTTGTGGCGTCATGCATGCAATACTAGAGTCTGTTAACAACATTTAACAACATCTGTTATTATTACCCTTTTGGGTGTTGGTAGACTTTGGAATTGACATAAGGGATTCTTCTGTCAATCGGCCAGTGCTGTATTCTCAAAGTGGCCAAATATCGGTCGATGTTTTAGTCTGGGTGTAAGATACTAAATCACCTTGGCCTGTGTTTGTTTGTGTTTTTTCAGTGCGGGACCCAAGGGCGACAATATCTATGAGTGGAGATCCACCATCTTGGGCCCTCCAGGTTCAGTCTATGAGGGGGGCGTGTTCTTTCTGGATATCACCTTCTCTTCCGATTACCCCTTCAAGCCGCCAAAGGTACAGTATGGAAACATCTCTTCCCTTTTTATTCACTATTTTTAGGTGCAGTTAGCGATTTCTGAAAGTCTTTCTTTAAACTGTTGATATTTGAAACCAGCCCAAACAATCACACCCCTCCTTTCATTGCTCTGCCCCCAAAATGCTCAAACATGCAGTTAAAGATTGGATGTCTATTTATCATAGCAGAAGCAAAACGAAATAAAATAAAGCTTTGTGAAAATTAAAGCAAAGATGACGGATGAATGAACAACAAGGAAGAGCAAAAAATGAATATACAGTACACGAGTATATACCATAGACTGTAAAAAAAGATGGACGACGCACCTTCACTTTCTTCCGTTGACATAGCTGAAGCCGCCAGTGTTCAAATATGGCGCTGACATCTTGGAACCCGAGTCTGCGCAGTAGTGAGTGTGAAGTGAAGCCGTGATATCCAGGTCCCGCCTAATCAATAACTTTTTGTGAAATAAACAGTTATGGAAATGGAGATTAAAGTTAAAGCTCCAATCTCCTCCCGAAGTTCCCGAAAAATTTCTGTTAGTGCCTCAGGGACTACTTCGCTCAAAGAAGCTGTCAAACTCAGCTCTCAATCATAATGTCACACCACCGTTTTTTTTTTTCAAATTTTGAAGTGTAATTTGATTGTTTAGTTTGTCTTATGTCCAATTAGAATACGTGGAGAGGGTTGGGCTTATGACCTATACTGCTTCCAGTCACCTGGGGGTGATCGTGACGCGTCGGCTTCAGTTCCAGGTCTTGTGTGACAGGGTTGGTGTATACAAGCAAGATTTGGTTGTTAGTCGCCAGCAGCACATACTCACAACCAATGTTACATGTGTATTTTCAGGCTTTTCCGCTTGGGTCTCTCCAGCGCTGGAAAGCTTTTCTAATATTACCGTGGGCCCAGTGATATTTTTCCAGTGATATTCCTTTGACCTTTTCTCTTTTGTAATGTCTCTCAGCCACCTCTCTTTCTACAGTCTGTCTGTCTTCAAATCTCCAAATCTCACTCTCTCCTCCCCCATCATGAGTGTATACATCCCCTACTGGCTGCAAGTTTGTTGTGGTGCTCAGTCCAATGCACTTTCAACAGTGTTTTTTCAGAAATCGCTTACTGTACCTTTAACACGGGGGATTCTCAATCCTGCTTTAATAGATCTACCTTCCTGTAAAGGTTTCTTCCAACCCTAATCTACGTTTTTGAGCTCACTTGAAAATTACAGGCAAGAGTACCAGGGCAGAGGTTTGGAATTAAACTCAGCACTTTAGTGCGTACATAGGCTGCTGCCTTCTAAGAGAGAATCCTGACTGAAATGGAACTTCTTCATAAGGGAATGATACATGAAAAAGAAGGCGTATTAGAAGGCAGCTTAATCATGGTTTTAGAACCTGCATAGACAGCTCATTAGGCTTCACAACAGGCTCTCAATCTAAATGCAAAATCAAGTGGATTGGAATGTGTTTGGAAGCACTTCAGAGAGAATACTTCAAACTTGTTCTTGAATATGGGACAGAACTTAAAACCGCTGTATCAGCCATTTGAAACTATTCTTGAGATTATAAATTCATGAATCAAAGTCTCATGACATTTCTGACATGTATGAATGGAAACGGTCAATTAAAGGGATAGTTCACCCAAAAACTAAAATGTGATGTTTTTCTGCTTACCCCTAAGGCATCCAAGATGTAGGTGTCTTTGTTTCTAGAGTAGAACACAAATGAAGATTTTTAACTCCAACCGTTGCCGTCTGTCAGTCTTATAATGCATTTGAATGGGGTCCAATTCTATTAGAGTAAAAAAACCATGCACAGACAATTTCAAATTAAACCCTGCGGCTCGTGACGACACATTGATGTCTTGAGACACAAAACGTTCGGTTTCTGCGAGAAACCGAGCAGTATTTATGCTATTATTTCATCTATTATCAGACGAATGTCATCAGCTTTCCAGACCGCCATAACCTGCGCGGTCATAGAGATATACATAGATGCCTCATTAGATCTTGGATGCCCTGGGGGTAAGCAGAAAAACATCAAAATTTCATTTTTGGGTGAACTATCACTTTAAGCATTATATAATCCTAATGATATTAGATGTGGTGCTCAATTATTATTGGTGCTCAGCTCAGTTTTATGGTTCTTATTATTATCAGTGTTGAAAATCCTAAAAACAGCTTAATATTTTTTTGGAAACCTCTTTTTAGTTTAATAGAAATAAAAAAAAGTTCAATGAACAGCATTTATTTGAAATGGAAATCTTTTGTAACATTATGAATGTCTTTACTGTCACTTTATCCATTTAATCTGTCCTTGCTGAATAAAAGACTACCAAACTTTTGTGTATCACGGTTTCCACAAAAATATTAAGCAATAGTAAACCGTATTCAACATTTGATAATCATAAGAAATGTTTCTTGTTTCTTGAGATGTTTTCTGAAGGATCATGTGACACTGAAAACTGGGGTTGATACTGCTGAAAATGAACATTTTTAAATATATTGAAATATATATTTTTTATTCTAATATTTCACAATATTACTGTTTTACTGTATCAAATCAATACAGCCTTGGTCAACATCATATATATTTTAAACTATTATAGTTAAATACAAAATAGAAGCATTTTCTCCAGACATTTGAGCCCATCTGTGTATGTGTGTTTTGCTATTATTAGCCTATAGTTAGTCACAAAAGAGCAGTGGCCTTTAATTAAGATTTATTAGGTCTACCAAGGACACCCTGTAATGGATCATTCAGAACAAGTATTGACCTCTGTTAAAATACCTCAAGGATAATGTGATGCTGAACGATTGTGTTTGTCTGCTATTTTGTGTGCCGGATGGCTGTACGCTCTCCTTCAAAGCACCGACTATTTCCAGCGTAAAGCATCTAGCGAGATGGCGACAGGCCGCAATGTGGTTTATGGAAGCTGGTTTATTCCTGCTCCGGGCTATAAAGGTGAAATTGTCAACCGCGCCATCTCGGATTAATTAGCATCTGAATCTCCTTCCTCAGCTTGTTTGAGAATTTGCGCCGCTCTGAGTGGCTCTTCGCCTCAGTCTGGCCCTCATCTCGACCGTCAGTGGCATCTATAAACAACAAGTTTATATAAAGCTCATGGGCTGGCGGGGGCTCTTTGTTCAGATCAAGCCACTGCAAAGCTCTAATCCACTAATTATAAACAGGATTCATCCTCTGCGGTGGATGCCGGGCAGAGCCAGCGGGCCCACACCCCCTCATTCTTTTGTCACCAGATGAAACGCAGGGCAACTTGGGGGCCGATCTCGCCTACGTTCGTTTAGGGTCGGTGCTCTGTGAAGTCGCTGCCCGCTCTCTCTCGCTGAACGGTGTGGCTTGGTCCACTAATCTACTTTTGTGAATGAGTCTCTCTGTGTTTGGAAGCAGAGCGGAAAAGACAAGGGAGACAGGCGTTTCTTCCTAAAAGTCTATCTAGAAATAAGAGCATCGATTCATTCAAGCTGTAAAAGGCTCTAATGCATTGGCTTGTTTACAGAGCAGTTTGGTTGGGTCATTATGTGCCTTTTAAAAAGAGCTAGTTCTCTCTTAGTTTGTGTCTTGTCTCTTTTTTTATTATTTCTGTCTGTCTGATAGAATCTCTAAAAACCCCACCTGTCTGTCTACTTCTTACACAGATCGCCGACTTTGTTGCTAAGCTCATTGTTATTCTTTAAGCATAAAAGGGTGATCATTCAATAAAGATCTGATCATGGCCTTGATCAACTTTCAAATGGATTCAACCTTCAGCAAGTTCTCTAGCAGTCCTATAGCTTTGAACTTAGAAAAAAATAAATAGATATCAGAATGACTGATCGTGTGTGTGTGTTTGTTTATATTACATTGTGGGGAACAAATGTCCCCACAAGGATAGTAAAACCTGAGATTTAGAAAAAAGTTAGTTTAAAAAAATAAATAGTTATCAGAATGACTGATCGTGTGTGTGTGTGTGTGTGTGTGTTATGGTAGAGAGGAGTATTGTGGATAGTTAATTGTAAAAAGTGCAATATCAAATAATATAAACATGTTTATTGTTTTTAATATTTTATATTAATATAACAATATTGCATTATTATTGTTATTATTTTTATGATTCATATTAGATATACAAGTTCTTAGAAAAATACATTGAAGAATTGTCTTGATTTTTAAACTTCTTATAAATGTATTGTAAAAGGACACCAGGGGCCAGTTGTTCAAAAATTTGATTTTGGAAATCTCATGTTTTGCTATCCATCTTTCTTTTGTGACGGGATTTCAAAGCAAAATTGGATTGGATCACCCTCGTCCAGATACAAGCACACTTTTTCAGATTTCCAAATCTGTGTTGGGCATACTTCAATGCTTTTGCATTCTCTCAGAAAAGTTTTGTGTAGCGTTCACCCAAGAACTGTTTTACAGTCACTCGCAAAGAACTTTTGACTGGTTCATCTCTTATGGTTGTGCCAATGTGGTTTACAAACAGTGATTAAAAAACACTTTACAGGAAATACAATATTTTTGTTTGATATTTACAGCTGTTTGGGGATTATTTCATGGCGCCAAAATCTCTTTTTTACTTTACTGTTGGTTACTGAACTGCTTAATAGGTAGCCTAATGTCTACTCCTAATTTCTTACTTTAACAGTTAAACTAATCAAGAGCATATTAATTATATTATATATTACATGATATAAATGCTGTTTTTGACCAGTTTAAAATTTTTTGTTCTTGAAATCCACCCTTCTGCTGGGATCTTACTAAAAGGTTTTAAACAACACAAACTGATGATTTGATTCAGATTAAAACCAAGATTGGATTTTTTAGATTCCCTTTTTTCTTTCTTTCTTTCTTTTGAACAACCCATTTTCAAGATTTGATCCAATCTTTTGAACAACTGGCCCCTTGATCAAAAATTATGGCGAATTCTAAATTTTAGCCCTCTTAAAACCTAAAAACTTGATTGACGCATCACTACAGTACATACAATATTAGAAAAAGTAGTAAAAATAAAATGTATTATCAATTCAATACAATTTCTCAATATAATATAAAGACAAGTATTTGGAAGTGTTGCACTTAATATAGTAAATATTTTATGTAAAACATTATACGCTTATTTTTATATAAATATTCTTATGCAAGTATATTTACAGACAACATTTCTGTTGACTTGCCAGCAATCTTGGATTTAATATTTCTGCTTAAATTCAGCTCAAAAATCCGTCACAAAGTAAATATTATGTTATTTCAAGCTATGTTAGTGTGTGGGCATTTTTATTGTCCATTTATGATATTAGTTTAGTTTAGGTTTTTTTCAGGTGTGCATGTGCAAGGTATTTCTCTGTATTGTTTGCCTAAATGTGACTGAAAAGCCATCTTAGCTGCCCACCTTCAGGAAGAGTCTTTGCATTGGTAGTGTGCTATGTAGGCAGCTCACTAGGTTTTCTCTTTATAGGGGAGTGTCATGAACACTCTCTTGTTGTGTTTCCCAGCGTTGTCCGTGAGGCCTCACACTGGCTGCCCGTGTCATGCCGGTTTGTGTTTTCGACCGAGTTGGACTCTGGGACCACCGTGTTCATACAATACCCACATTGTGCCAGGCAGGCATGGTTATTTTGGTCGCTCGGTTTATGCTGCATCATGTGACGGATGTCTTAGTAGTTGCTGCAGGGGGCAGAGTGAGACACCGTCAACAAACAAGAAGCGCTATTTATGTGCTAAGGGAGCAGACTAAAGCATGACCCGGACTACCTCTTGACCCTTGTCTGACAGACTCGAACCCTCCCACAATACTGCAGCCAGAGGTGTCGTGCTGGTCCTGTAAGCCAGGGCTACAAGTCATCAATACTCTAGATAAGGGCTACTGACACACAGTTGGGAAGCTGGGTCAGGTTAAGCTTGCTTGGCTCTCTTGTCTAACTGGATCAATAGCTTTCAGGATTCAGCCCTGGTTTCTGAGAGTGCTGTTAATGAGAGTGAAAGCTGTGATCCAGCTCCCAAAAGCCCCCTCTATAACGAAAGCCCTGTTAAAACGCATCCAGAGTATTAAAGCGTGGTTCTGGACTGGTAAGCTAACATCATCCCTTTTAGATAGGCTTGTTTTGTGATCGTGTTGGTTTCTTTCTGTGCAGGTCACGTTCCGTACGAGGATCTATCACTGCAACATCAACAGTCAGGGTGTGATCTGCCTGGACATCCTGAAGGATAACTGGAGCCCAGCTCTGACCATCTCGAAGGTCCTGCTCTCCATCTGTTCTCTGCTGACAGACTGCAATCCAGGTGAGTACAGCAACCCAAGGCTGAGGAAAATGTTCCAAGCCTAGTTTAACCACTAAAATCTGAGGAAAATAATTGGTTAATAGGAGTGTTGTTCGAGCCATAACACCAAAAAAGGAAAATTCGGTCAGATTTTACTCTGCCGCAAACCTGTATGAAATTCCTCTGTGGAACACAAAAGAAGATAAAATTGAAAAATGTCTCTGTGATTGGAAATAAATGGGTACCAGTGTTGTTTGGGCCCAAATGACTTTCAAAACATCTTCTGTGCTCCACAGAAGACAGAAACAGGTTTGGAATGACATCAGCATGAGGTAATGATGATAGAATTGTCATTTTTGGGTCAAAATCCAACCCTTCTATGCAGAATAGGACAACCTATGAACACTGTAGATTGCATTCTTTGTCACAGCCGACTTATGGTATCAAAGAGGCTTCTGACATGCTAAGCAATTAGCAAATTAGAAAACTTCCAAAAAACGCAATTATGGAATTATTTGACTTTTCCTGTTTATCTGCAAATGCATGTTTTGCAACGTTGAGAAGGTATTTAGCCGTAAAAGGTTGAGTTTGGGTACCGGGTAAAAAACGCCACAGTTATTAAATTAGTTCATATAGGGATGACGCTTAATCAGTTCTATTATGGAAATCAAATAGGACAAGGAACAACAAGCTCAATTCAGATCACAACACTTCTCAATTCACTCAACTCTTATCATATAAAAAAAAAATGGAAAATGAGAGAGAGAGAAACTTAAATCACGTCCATTTTAATTCCAGTCCCAAGAACATTTACCTTTTAATACCTTAATACTTAGCAAACTTTAATTCTTAAACACAGGCAATATTAATCAAACAAATTCAAAGAACAAACATTCATCTTCTTACTGTGTCACTCATTGAACTACTGGGCCTGGAAAAAATCAATCAAAACATCACACAATATTCTGCATGCGGCAGTGAAAACAATATTTACTAAACGAATCGGCAACTCAAGTGCCAAAATACATAATAAAAACCTCAAAAACACACAATTTATAATTCCCTGAATTGGCATTTAACCCTCACTACAGAACTGGAAAACGTTCCTTCACAAAACGACCCATTTACATGTGAACCGCTCTCAACACAACTTTCTGATGCTTTACGAAATTCAATGAGGAGAGAACATATTCCTCAAAATAAGAATCATAAGGATCAAAAGTAAAAAAAAAACAGCATTAAATAAAGCATTAGCAGCATGCCGAGCATTTTCAATGCCGAGTGGTGCTACAACAACCTTCCAACTGCACTCAACACGTCCGCTAGCGTGACCGGGAATAACCCGCTCGCCCGACAAAGAGAGAGAACAACAAACCCAATCACTTTCTTAAATAAATTCATACCTGGTTTCCAGTGTATATATACTCAACAGTAAAATAACGAATCAATCAGTGACAACTGTCACAGCGTTCGCTAGTAGGCCTCACCATGACATGAATCTGACCATGTGAAAATCTTTTGATAGATTTATTTATTTATTTGACTGAAGGCTTGGTAAGTCCGATCCTGTTCCTGGAAAGACACCTTCCTGCAGAGTTTAGTTCCTATCTGCTTCAACACACCTACCTGGATGTTTCTAGTTATCTTTATCAGTCGGTTCAGTGTGTTAAATTATGGTTAAGGTTAAACTCTGCAGGAAGGTGGACCTCCAGGAGAAGGATTGGACAACCCTGTTCTTCTGTCATGTCCTGAAGTGCGGTCTTAAGGAACATCGGGAACATGTTTTTACACTGACAATGTCTCACAGGGAGCAGAAAGTGATCGAAAATACAGCATTGTCCAAAAGTGATGTCCGGCCCTGGAAAATTGACATCTTCCATTTAACTTGTTTAAGATATTGTGTAGTTGTGCTTGGAGTTTTTATTTTTGATAACTCAGTGAAACATGCCAACTTATGCGGACATCATTTTTGGCCATGCTGTCATACAAAGAAATTATGAACACATGCAAAAACAATAGAGAACGGATTTTTAATCAGTGATTGTCAATGTTGTTGTTTTTTTTCCTGTGAGCTTTTTTTTTTGCATTAAAACCTGTAGCTGTAGTTTGCCTTTTATCCAGATCATTTTGTCAGATTAAAAATACCTTAACCAATATAAGTGTTTTTTCCTTCATATTTAAAATATTTATCTCCATATTTTGATCATTTAAGCAAACTTTTAAGATAATTAAAAAAACAATTATCACTTTTGGCCACTACTGTACATAGGCAAAAAAAGATAAATGAAAATTAAATAATTGTTTTTATTTAATATGTTTTCTGTTATGCCAGCAGAGAGTTGAGTGTTGACGAAGCCTAAAATCAAATGAAAAATAATAGTTTGAATGGCAAATAATCATGTTCAAAACCATGTCCTACATTAATTGAAATAAAATATAAATATTAGATGAAACGCATGAACTCAAAAATACTTATCTTGTCAAAATATTTTCTTGGCAACTAACTTATTAAAAATAAATTAAAGCTAAACAAAGATTTAAAAAAAAAAAAAAGAAACAAAGCACATCATAAAATTATTACCTTGAACTAAAATGAAAATATAAAAATAAAGGCTAAAAAAAAAAAAATCATAAATACTATAATAGTGCATACAAAATGCTGATATTTTGTTAAAGGGTTAGTTCACCCAAAAATGAAAATTAGCCCATGATTTACTCACCCTCTCAAGTCATCCTAGGTGTATATGACATTCTTCTTTCAGAGTTATATTAAAAAATGTCCTGGCTCCTCAAAGCTTTATAATGGCAGTGAATGGTTAGGTCATTTTTGAAGTCCATAAAATTGCATCTATCCATCATATAACTGCTCCACACGGCTCCAGGGGGTTAATAAAAGCCTTCTGAAGCTAAGGGTGGAGCAGTTATATGATGGATAGATGCACTTTTATGGACTTCAAAAACGACTTAACCATCCACTGCCATTTTAAAGCTTTGAAGAGCCCGGACATTTTTAATTGTATTCGTTGTCTGAAAGAAGAATGTCATATACACCTAGGATGGCTTGAGGGTGAGTAAATCATGGGCTAATTTTCCTTTTTGGGTGAACTATCCCTTTAAGTGAATTCCTTGAATCTAGAAAAGATTGATCACATTTATTTATGAATGATGTTGAAGCTGACGATTAAACTGTAGGCTTGATGCTGTATGTGTCTAGCCATGTTCATTTAAGGTCTTCATTATTGTGTTGCTTGAAGTAAGGGAAAACGGACCCTTCGGAACAGGCCTACAGATCCGAATCCTCTGTTTGTCTCAAACATCTCTGACATTGTTGTGTCAGCTGAGTCAGCACATGACAGATGTGTCTGTTGTATCCCACACAGCTCTTTCATTTACTCTCGAAGATGGCTCACTTCCCACTCTCTCTCTCTGTGTCCTTCACAGCGCCTGTCTGCGTCTTTCAGAATATTGTGTTCTCGCTAACTCCTGGGTATAAGAATGTCTCACTTTTTCTTTTTTTCTCCTTTCCGTTGTTCTCTCATTCCCCCCTCTCGTCTCTTAGCGGATCCTCTGGTGGGAAGCATAGCTACTCAGTACCTGACCAACAGAGCAGAGCATGACAGGATAGCTCGACAGTGGACCAAGAGATACGCCACATAGACGGCGGGCCGCTGACACCTACACCCCGCTCACCCCTTTCCCCACCCCCTTCTTCCCAGCTTCCCTTTGTCCACCCCTCCTTCCCACACTCTTCTCCACCGCCGCCCCAGCCAGTTTCCATCACCCGCAGGAGTGTAAAGATCCAGGAGAGAGGCAACTTTACAACGTGCAACAAATCTTTATAGCCTTTACAATACGGACTTCTGTGTAAATGTCATACTGATTCTACCCCGTGTTTTTACCCGATACGGACTGGGAGCGCAGACAGGACCCGCCAAGGTGTAAAGGCTGCCGGAGTAGAATTTTGTAGCTGTAGATTTAGTTCTGTTTAAAAGCCTACTTGCAAGTCTTGCTTCTTTGGGATATAAAAAAATGTATTTTGTGATGTAATAAGGAAAATGTTCCTAAAGTCAACCAAATATTATGGTGCATTTTAGCCTAATTCATTATCTGTATGAAGTCAAAAGAAAAAAAAAAAAAAGAAAAAGAAAAAAAAACAAGCTGTAGATTATTAGAAATGATGTCATTTATATGAGACCCACACTCATTTCCAGTTCTGTGGTACATGCTGTTGTGAATCTGTTATACCTTTGTCAGTTTGTAATGAAGCGATCTCATTGAACGTTTTGTAGCTCAGCTGAAGTGAGCAACCACTGTAACATCCCCTCAAACAACACAATAAAAAAAACTGTCCCCCGGGCGAGGTGTTTGTGTGTTCTGTTTTCTCAGAAGACGTCTACTGCACTCCTTACACTGGTGTTAAGATCCGATCATCTCATTCGTGGTGGACTGTGTTGAATATATTACCGTCCAAACGTTTGAAATTAATACTTCTATTCAGCAAAGGATGCCTTAAATTGTTCAAGTGTAAAGACATTGATAATGTTATATAAGAGGGTTTTTTTCCCCCCAAAATTGCATCACGGCTTCCACAACAATTTTTTTTTAGTATTGATAATATGTTTCTTGATCACCAAATCAGCATTTTGGAAGGATTTCTGAATGATCATGTGACACTGAAAACTAGAGGAATGATGCTGAAAATTAAGCTTTGTCATCACAGGAATATATTATAGATAGATAGATAGATAGATAGATAGATAGATAGATAGATAGATAGATAGATAGATAGATAGATAGATAGATAGATAGACAGATAGACAGACAGACAGACAGACAGACAGACAGACAGACAGACAGACAGACAGAGACAGACAGACAGACAGTATAAATGTATATGTGTGTGTGCGTGCAGGTGCATCTCAATCAATTAGAATGTCGTGAAAAAGTTCATTTATTTCGGTAAAAGCTGAAACTATAGACTCATTACATGAAAAGTGAGATATTTCAAGCCTTTATTTGTTATCATTTTGATGATTATGGCTTTTTTCTAAGATATTCAAACAGTTATTTTAAATTGTAATGAGATAATAGTTATTATTATTCATAATATTACTGATTTGACTATATTTTTGATTGAATAAATGTAGCCTTGCTATGCATTTGAACAGGCCCTACACTGTAAAATCAAATTAGTTAGACTTACTTAAAAATCCAAGTCAAGTGAAATCGGAATAGTATGTAGTGTTAACAAATGCTTAGTTAGTATAGTTCATGTAACCAAAAAAGAACTGTAGAGAGTACTTGGTCTTTTTTCAATAGTAGCTCTCTCTGCTGCTACTATTGTTGTTAGCATTGTATTTTGATGCTGAATGTTGAAGTGTGTGATCAACACACTCAAACATGATCAACTGCAAGATATTGTTACAAATATAGAGGGATTAGATCAACCCAATGACAAGTTTCACAGGTGTTTAAGACGTAAGCATTAGCAATAAAATTGTGAACGATCATTATACGACATAAAGGGAAATATCATAATGGCGAGTTTGTTTTTTGTTTTTTTGCTTGACAAAATGGCACTCAAACCAATCAATTAATCTTAATTTGGGTTTTCTGAGTAAACAAGGAATATATGTGAATTATAGATTACTAGATTAAGTTAAGATATTAAGTAAAGTTAACTAAAAAGTGTTAGTTAGAATTACTGTTGGATTTTACAGTGTACTTGTAAACTGGCCACACTGTAAAAAAAAATCAGCTCTCCAATTTAAAATGTTCAAGTGAGCGATCACATTTAAAATTTTCAGTTGGCCAAATTGAATTTCTGTGAATTGATGCAATTTAATTCAATAAAAATTCAATTTGGCCAACTGAAAATTTGGGGGTGGGGGGATGTATTCCACAGCTTTAAAATCTCTATAATCATAAAAAAAAAATAGTTGTTTATACACAGTTTTAGTACACAGGCATTTCTGTACAAATCATTAAATTGTAATATTATATAAAAAAAATAATAATAATTGTTAACTGTAAATAAGTTGATTGTTCTGCGGGGACATTCACATTTACTCTTCTTATCTTTATAATTTGTTATTATAATTCATTTATATATTTGGCTATGTCCCTGGAAGTATACCTGATGGCTTCTCAGTTCTGGTTTTAGGAAATATCTACTGTAAAAATGAAATGCTTGCGTACAGTTTGTATATTGCTTGCAGAACATTTCATCAGAGTATGTGGTTCTTTTTAAATGGCCAACAATGGAGAAACAATCTTGCATAATGATGGAGCCAAAACTAACCAGCCAAACTCTTTAGTTTCCACTCGTGTGTGACTGACGCAAGCAGCTGTCCATCAAAAACGACCATTTTGAGAATACTTCCTGTTCATTTAGGGTCATATTAGTCCACAGCTGACTTGTGGATCTGCTCACTCCACAAAACACGTGGGTATGACATTCATTAGCGCCGTTATGTCATTTTTGGCATCCATGAAGGGGTCACTTGGTCTCTTGTGTACATCTCACATTCATATTGGCTCTGCCTTCTGGATGTTTCTGTAGTCGGAGCGAGATGGGATTTTTTTAGGGTCGCTCCCAAAAGAACATTGGTCTCGACTCGCTTTCTCTTTGGCTGTGAGTGAACTGAGATTCATTCTGACCTGTGTTGATAGTGTCAGATTTACACCCGGGAGGGCAGGGGAATGCGAACCGCTCTCTGACCCAACTTGAATGTTTGCAGCCCCCTGGTGGAACCTTTCTTAATCACACTCAGTTGGGAGGGTGATAGAGATCGGTCCAGTGTCTTGTAGGGATTGATTATTTTATTGGTTGTCAATTGTCAGTTGCTCATCCGTTTTATGATATGTTGTGATGTTTTTATAATTTTGTGATTCCCAATGGAACCCCTAAAGCTGTGCTTGGCGTACTAGCTTGCTTACCTGAATCCTAAACCGTATATGCTATTATTCATTATATGCAACAATAAATGCACATGGCCTCCTGTTGCATGTGAGTGCAGTCCAGTTATCATCTTTTTTTTCTTTTCTTAATTTTTAGTGCATTTTGTGTAGTACCAAAAAGAATATGAACATACATACGGAATAATAAATAAATCTATAAAATAACAAAAAAATACTGACAGCTCATTACCGGGCTTTATTACTTTATTACATTATCCCTTCATTTTACGGAACTTTCCATTAATTCCGAAACACAATGCAAGGCAGTGTACAATTCAAAATACAGGTAATCACATGTAAAAATCAATAAATACAGAAACTTCCTTCAGATTAATACAATACATTGTGCCCTATTTTTATATATAGGCCTACATTTCATTATTTTTAATAATAGTATTATAGAAAGTATATCTATATATTATATTTAATTAATATTATAGAAATAATATAATTTAATATAGTGTAACTAACAATTTCAATCTATTTAATAAAATGCTATTCTTTTAAATTTCCTATCATCAGAGAATCTTGTAAAAAATATATATCATGCTTTCCACAAATATTATACAGCATTTGTTTTTATCAATCACTCACTCACTCACTCACTGACACAAACACTCTCTCAAACACTCACTCACACACACACGCACGCACTCACTCACTCACTCACTCACTCACTCACTCACTCACTCACTCACTCACTCACTCACTCACTCACTCACTCTCTCACACACACACACACACACACACACACACACACACACACACACACACACTCACTCACTCACTCACTCACTCACTCACTCACTCACTCACTCTCTCACACACACACACACACACACACACACACTCACTCACTCACGCACTCACTCACTCACTCACTCACTCACTCACTCACACACTCAAACACACATACACACACTCTCGAACACATACACACTCTCAAACACTCACACACACAAATCTTTAAAAATATCGAATTATATAATGGAAATATAAGATCTTTTAATTTAAACAATCAAATATAAGCTAAATATGAAGAAATACAATTATATGTATACTATTATTTTTATTTATTTATTTATTTTATTTACATTTATTATTTTTATTACACACTTTATATACATTTGTACTTATTTTTGCATTTATGTCTTATTTAATCAAATTCGTTTTTAGTAGATAAATTAGATTGGATAGTGAAAAAAAAAGTCAAAACGTGTCCAGCAGTGAATTCCTCTGTTTCCATTTGTGAGTTTTTATTTTAATGAGTTCACTATTTTTCTAAAATATGGAAAATGGTAATGAATTGTTAATGAAGAACATGTTCAGAGCCAGAACTAGGTCTTCATCACATGACCACACGAGGGAGACAAACCATGACGTCCAGTCCTCTCACTGACGATATTCCGATCCCTACAAGACACTGGACCGATCTCTATCACCCTCCCAGCTGAGTGTGCTTAAGAAAGGTTCCACCAGGGGGCTGCAAACATTCAAGTTGGGTCAGAGAGCGTTTCGCATTCCCCTGCCCTCCCGGGTGTAAATATATATATATTATTTGAGCTTTTATTTTGCCTTTGATTATTTATTTATTCATTTCATTGATCCCATCAGGGACCGGTCTCATTAAATGACCTGCGGCAGGTAGAATGTTGAAGGAAAAGATTAGTTTCATGTCCGTGGATGGTGAGAGGGCTGGAATACTGATTAAGCTCCCACACACACCTACTTCAAAACCAGCGGTGTGTCATAAACAGCCTCGGATTGGGTGAATAATGAGATGGGATGCTCTGCTGTGATCAGGGCGGAGAGGACAGACATGACCTCCGTTATGATTTATGTCAGTCCGGAGATCTCTCTCTAACCTCGCTTCATCTCTACAGAAATCCCCTTGAGGCCTTGAGGTGTTATGAATGAGGATTTTCCTGAGTGTGCTTTCTTTATCAGATGTTTTCTGTGTGGCGTTATTGATGTTAGTGTGTGGGATGGTTTGCACGTAGACCCATTTTCTGCTGCTGGTGCTCAGATGTGTCCAAAGCAGTAACCCACTCAAGACTGAGCGTTACTGTGACAGAAAACTAAAAAGAAGGATGATAAGACATTGTTAAATAGTTTCAAATGTATTGGCAACACTTTACAGTATTGTTCAGTTTAACATTAATGCATTCGTTTTTCGTAATACATTAACTGACATGGTGACTTTTTACAATACGATCTCATTTGTTAACATTAGTTAATGCATTAACTAACGAGCAATATTTTACAGCATTTATTATCTATGTTAATGTGAGTTAATAAAAACATTTGTATGAGGGGCTGTAAATGATTAGTTGGTGGTCTAGTGAGTTAAATCTCTGAACTGATATGCAGAAGGTTGCCGGTTCGATCCCAGCAGTCGCCACCACCAGTGTGTCTTTGAGTAAGGCATTTTACTCCATGTTGCTCCAGGGTGATTGTCCCTGTAGTAAGTGCACTGTAAAGCCTCGTTTCCACCGAAATTACCAGGAACGATTTGTCCCAGGAACTTATTTCCTCCAGACCTGCTGCTGTCTGCGTTTTCATTGCGGTCTAAAGTACCGTGAAGATTAGTCCGGTGATGTAGGACTGAGCGTGACTTTACAGTTCCCACTGGATTTCATCCTTTGCAAATAAACTTGATAAAGCCTGAACCTCGTCGTCGGCCCATCAGTCGTATTTTTTAAACTCCATTGTTGATTCGAATAGCAATCAACTCTTACTGCATGCACCGCATCCGCAACAGACTTGCAAAATAGTGGCTGAAATAAAATGCTGCGTGGAGTCGACCAATCAAAATGCTGCATGAACTCGACCATCAGCATGTTCAGCGCCGAAGTTCCACCCCCGAAAGTTCCTGAACTTTGACAAAGTACTACCTCGCGAGCAGGGCCGTTTTGAGCTAGGGGGTAATCCAGCACCCGGAAAGCGTACCTTCCATAGGGGCAGCCATTGCTAACCAAGCCATCACCTGCTGTTAGCATCCCATTGACTCCCATTCATTTTGGTGTCACTTTGACAGCGAATAACTTTGCATCTGAGGCATTTAAAGACTCCATTTGTCCATTGTTTATTTCTAAACAAACACGACAATGTATAAAAGGCTCCATTACCTTGTATCTTACACTATCGACCCGTAGAAGCGTTTTTGTAAAAAATAGGCTAACGATTGCATCATAACCACGCGTCTCTTGGCGCGCAGTAGAGAAATTACCGTATATACCCAAGGAGAAGCTTGCAGGCAATCTTTTACCGTCTATGAGGCAATCGGGGGACGTGGAGGCATAAAGTCTGATAAAGTCAAGGGAGAAGCATAGGGAGAAGCCCATAGAGAGTCAAAATCAACAGGACAAAATATTTCAACAACGTGATTCAGATTTCACTTTGCACAACTACTAGAAGGCTTGCCACTGTCAGACAGGCTGATGATCACGTCACATCTATGTGGTCAAGCTCAGTCTGAGGCTGTGCAGTACGCTCAGCCATCAGGAAGTGTGTGCTTCTACTTGACTTCACTTTTTCTCCGTGAAGTCTATGGTCGCTGTGTCCATTTCTTTTACTGTCTATGGTGTGAACACACGTCTACCCAGTGGCACAACGAGATGAGTGACAGGCATCTGGCCCAGAGATTGCGGGTTTGATTCCCATCTGTTACAACTGTTACAAAATTGTGTGCTATGTTTTGACATTTCAATTGCTTAAATATGTTTAAAGTATTATTATGAATGCATTAAATTGGTTAATTATTATTATTACTAATATTAATGCTTGTTTATTGTTGATATATTATTATTATTAATACATTATTTTAATGAACTATACTCATTTCATTAGTGTTATTAATATTTATGATTATATTGATTTGAATGATTTAAAAATAGGTTATTATTGTTATTATTATTCATTGTTAATATATTATTATTGATATTAATAAAATATTTGGTGAAATATTATTTTTAATGGATTCGATTAGTTTCAAAACATTCTTATTCATATTATTATTATTATTATTATTATTATATAATTTTTTTGTTAATATTTATCGTTAGTATACTATTATTATTATCAATATCATTATTATTATCATCAATGAATTCAACTGATTTAAAAATAGTTTATTATTACTATTAATAATTATTAATGATTGTTTATTGTTGTTATATTATTTATTTTTAATATTGTTGTTAATTAACTATATTAGTTGAAATAGTTTATTATTAATATTAATGGAGTATATTGATTTGAATTAAAAAAAGGTTATTGTTGTTGTTATTGTTATTTATTGTTAATATGTTGTTATTATTATTATTAATGAACTATATATGGTAAAAAAAATATTATTATTAATGGACTCAATTGGTTCAAAAATGGTTTTATTATTATTACTAATATTCGTTATTATTAATGAATGTTTATCGTCAATACTATTATTGTTATTTTTAATAATATTATTGTTTTTATTAATATAAATTGTATTGATTTAAATTATATAAAAATTGGTTGTTATTATTATTATTATCATCAGAGTAAGCAGTTCTTCTGCTATAGTTCATTAGCCGAATAAAAGCTAGCGACTTGATACATTAATTTACAGTTACAAGTGTGCCTTAACCCTATTTTATGATGGCTCATCCAATCAGAGTCCGAAATATCTGTTTTATAAGAAGGGTTAACATCCTTAAGCTGATTTCCTTAAGCTATTATTACATTCTCATAAGCAGTGTTCTGGCTATTAACCCCTCTTTTCCCGTGTTAGTTAATACCTCTGAGACAAAGGAAGGGGGTGGAGGCGTTCCGTCAGTGAGTTCAAGTGTGTATAGGCCTATGAACGCGAGCCGCAGCGATAGGGGCGTCGCATGCCTCTTGTGTGCGCTTACAAGTGGAGAGCACAAAGGCTTAATTGAGATGAAGTGAGCCGTGGATTAGTATGGGTGCCCTCATCCTGGCTGACAATAGAGGCCCTCTGACAGGGGCCGTCGGCTGCGACTACCCTGCCTCCTCTTTTGTTTTTCAAGGACCCGTGTGTTTGCCTCTTCCAAAACCACACAGCATTTGCCCAGCAGACGATTCTTAAGTGTTGTAACCGTGTCTAAACTATAGGCTGTATGTGAGTGAGCGTGTTAATCAGATTTGGCTTGTTTGTTTTTCATTAAGCAAACAGGGGGACAAAAACTCAGTGTTCCTCAAGATATGAAATCTACTTTTGTTTAGACAAATGCAACTTCACAAGCGGAAAAGGTATATTAATAATTGACCTCCAGAATTTGTACAGGGGCTGGTTCTCACACAGAGAATCAGATTTCAGCTATAAGGGATTGAGACAGTCCAGCTGTTGTGCTTTGATGGTTTTAAACATTCGAAAAGTTTGTTCAAATGTTTTGAAAGAAGTCTCAGGCTGCATTTATTTGATTAAAGGGGTCATGAATTGAGAAATCAACTTTTCATTCAGCCTTTGATTTATAAAAGTCAGAGTGTGGTGAAACACCGCCTCAACACAAGAAGAACAACGCCTTATTCTGTAGCCCCGCCCACCGACTCGTGCCTGAGATGATAATAGGCCTACATAAAGCTAAACCGGATCAAACTTCTAAGCAATAAACATACCGCAGAAGCTCCATTTGGATTCCAATATTATGAATGCATGGATGAACTTTATTTTTAATGTATATCCGCTCACGTGGGGAAGACATTGCTCATTTGTTCCTTCATTTCACCACGGATTCATTTGTAAACAAGAGACTCGATTTGCAGACGGGATGAGATTACATGAAGCAACACTTATGTGAGTAAAACATGTTTTTTTATATGTGATAGGATTGCATTGTTACAGATCGTTTGATATCTATGTGTACATGTCTAACTGAACATAACTTACCACGCTGTCAGAGCAAAGCCCAACGTCCCGGGTCTATGTGTTTCCAGACGGGCTACCAAAACGCCTGCCGGCGTGAAATAACATTCCTTTCTTGATGTGCGTTGTTCACTCTCTTGACCTGATATTTGAAGGAAAACATTTCCCACACGCTTTCAAAACAATTCCTCACCTGTAATCACGGGGGAGCCGATCGCTCACTATAATATGCAAAGCTTATCCAGTCATAGCAGTGGGCGTTTACTTCCAAGTCTTCAGTGCGACACGCCCATAAAAACAGAGCGTTCCATGAGAGAGGCTCAAAACCAGGGTAGAAAAATAGCCCATTACTTATTCATTATGATGTTTTTGAATGTAAAAACCACGCGAACGTCATAAGTTGACCTCAGACAACAGTAAAAAAGCCAGTTCATGACCCCTTTAACATACAGTAAAAACAGCCATCACTCCATAGTCTTCAGTATCACGGGATCTAAAATCCTGATTGAATGCTCAAGAAACATTTCTTATTATTATCAATGTTGAAAATTGGGTAAAACTTTATTTTACAGTGTCCTTGTTACATGTAGTTACTATAGTAATAACTATATATTATGCATAATTACATGTAACGAACCTTAAACCAAATCCCAATCCTAACCATAAGCCTATAGTAAGTACATCATTTCACTGTAACACGGACACCTTAAAATAAAGTGTAACAGAAAATTGTTTATAGTTGCTTAATAGTTTTGTGGAAACTAATTTTCAGGATACTTTGGTGAATAAAAAGTTCAAAAGGCATGCAGCATTTATTTGAAATACTAAAGAAATGAAGAATGTTTGAAAAGATTGTCACTTTTGTCATCAATTTAAAGTGTCCTTGCTGAATAGAAGTATTAATTTCTTTACAAATATTCTTGCTGACCCCAAACTTTTGAATAGTGACAAAAAATAAATCAAATTGTTTTGAATTCTGTTTAAAAATTATAATTCAACGGAAATCTAAGTTTTGGGTAAACTTAGAAACACAAGGCTGCTTTTCATAAATATTTAAAAACATGTTTTGGTGTAATTTTATAGAATGTATTCATTCAAATAATAAATTAAAAAACAGGAATTTTGTGTTTAAGATATTTAAGATTTAAGATATAATGTTGCTATAGATCAGCATATTAATTTCCCAATGTGACAACATGCCCCAAAGTTGTTGCAACATTCAGTCAAATTGTTATGATGTTCAGTGAACCGCATACTGTAATGTTCAATAGGTTTCATTTAGTCAAGACTTTAAGGTTTTTTCATATAGCCTTCAGAATTTTAAACTTAACATGCCCTTTGCTTTTTAGGTTATGTAAGTATAGCTGGCTTTTACATAATATTGTATTAACACATTAAAAAGTTGTGTGTTCCATCGGTAATACTCCTCACTCTCTATTTTTATACACGACACAAGCATTTCGAGGAATTTGAGATGAAGTACAATCCCTGTAGACCCCAATTAGGTCTCGGCACATTCTTTCATTAACAACTGTTCTGATTTTAGGCACTGAGAGGTGTGAAACTCTCCCACTCAAACCAGTATGTTCCAGAATCATAATATTTAGACCAACCGTGTGTTTTAAGACAGCTGATCGCACAGAGGGTTAGTGTTTCTAAAATTGTTTTATCAAAAATGCTGAAAATGTTCGTAAACTATAGCTAAATCTGACTAAACCTCTTTCTTAGAACATCCTCAAAAGAAAATAGGTTTGTAAAAAAACGTTAACTTTTCTTTCAGATGTTCAGTTTCCTTATTGACATGGATGGGTACGTGATGAACCTTTAACATCAATGGAACATTCCACAAAAGGTTCTTTATAGTGGAAAAGAGTTTGGTAACACTTTATTTTACAGTGTTCACTGTAAACCCTAATACTCAAAAAAAAATATTGGTTTGAGTAGAGCCAACTCAAATTTAACAGATTAGTTCAAAAAAATAAACTTTTTTGAGTATTTAGAACTTTCTTTTTCTTTTGAGTTCTCAAAACTGACACATTTGAAGTAATTTGAATTGTTTCATTGTTTTGAGTTATATGAACTTGTTTCTTTTAATTTAGACTAACTTAAATTTAATCGAAATTGGGCTGGGATTTCTATTTCCCAGCATGCTTTGCCATGACACTCAAAAGGGACAGTAAATGCCAAAATCAAGTGTTATATTATGTTTTTTTTTGTGCAAGATTAACATTAAGTGGGAGATTTAGCAGTGTTTAATGTTTTTTTTTGTATGCTAGTTTAGAAGAGTTTGTGTTATGTGTTTTTTCCATCATGAATCTGTTCTCAAACTAAGAGCATGAGCTTAGATTGATAACAGATTTATGTTAAATGTATTATATTGCTGTCCTCATTCAGCAAGTGCTATGCTAATGCTACCAAAGCATTGTGTAACCAATTAGCAAGGTGGCATTTATTGAATTAGCTAGTAGTTCCACTACTAAAAAGTTAAGATTACATGATGTTTTTAAGTTAAATGTATGAATTACCTTACCCAAATATTTCAAGTTCAGAGCAATTAAAATGTATGATTACAAAATAAAAATCACTTAAACTTTACATTTCTTAACTTAAAAATTTGAGGCAACAGATTGCGTTTTTTTTTTTTTTTAGTTGGGCCAACTTATTCGGGTTTACAGTGTAGTAATAACTATAAATTATGCATAATTACATGCATCTATCCACAAACCAAACCCTAATCCTACCCTAACCCAATAGTAAGTACATGTAGTTGATTAATATAAACATATAGCCTAATATTATAACATATAATTACACTGTAACAATGACACCTTAAAATAAACCCATAAACCTAACCCTAAGTACATGTTATATAACTCAGCACTTAAATGTATAATTACAGTGTAACAAAGACACCTTAAAATGAAATGTAACCAAAGTTTCTGTAGATTTTTTAAAATGTTCTTTACACTGAGAACAAAAATGGTTCTTTTAAGAACTGTTGACTAAATGGCAAAATGGCATCTCTGTGAAAACCCCCTTTTGGAACCTTTATTTTAAGCGTGAAGTGTTTGGGTAAGTGTTATAAATATCTGTTTTTTGAAAATAGAAAGATCTTTATTACTATGTTCCCATTTATCGCTTGGTAAATGTGTGCATATTGCTGAGTTTGTCTTTATGGTGCAGCTATTTCAAAAATATTTTGGACTGGAATTCTGGACCTCTTCACCAAATTCCTTATATTTTTAATAAAATTCTTAATATAGTTTGTTATTGGCATGAGTGTTAAGACTCTTAATGCTTTTGTTCCTAACTTCCCCCTGGCTGATATGGTGAGCTTTAAGTGTAAAGCTGTCGCAGCCAACAGATGGCACTGATTCCACATGCGTGAGGCTCCTGGCCCACAAATTGGAGAGCCTTTGTCTTCATGATGATGCTCGGATAGCTCGCTAAGTAGCTCCTCGGGGAGGTTATTGTAATGGCAGTTTTAGCAGTCACACACCAACACTAGATGCTTCCACAGATCGCAGCTGCTGCTGGGATTACTGCACTGTTAACCTGTCAACTTTAAGAAGTGCCTGCGATCCCCTTTCTCTATATCTGCAGGAAAGATGCCAGGGAAAAAGTCATCAGTGCAACTATTAGAAATCCTCCTTCAGTTTCTTGGCAAAATGCTCGACGCCAGAGATGTTTATCATTGAAGGTCTTAACTGAACGAGATGAATCTATTTAGGACATTTTTATTAGGCCTACTGCAAAGAGAAAATGAGTGAATCGCACAAAACCCATCAAGAATGTGTCCAACTCACATTTCACCCCAATTTACACAAATAAACACAATAAAATACACACAACCTATTTTAGGACTTGTTTGTACCAATTTTCATAACAGTAAAAAGCTTAATTCCTATAATTAGATTCTGATAAAACAAACACTGTAATACAATTTTTTTTAAAATAAAAGTACATTTTTAAAAGTTGATTTTACTTATATACTTATATTTAATATATACGTGCTAATATATGTACATTACTATATGTATAATAATAATAATACATACATACATTCACACTTATATATTAAATACAAGTATACTTTATAAGTATAAAGTACATTCTTAAAAATGCTGGGTTAAAAACAACCCAAGTTGGGTTGAGAATGGACTAACCCAGCGTTTGGGTTAAATGTTTGCTTAAAACAACCCAATTGCTCGGTTAGTCCATTTTCAACCCAACTTGGGTTGTTTTTAACCCAGCATTTTTAGAGTGTATAAGTATTCTTTAAATGTATATTTTTTAATTGAATCAGTGTTTGTTTTATCAGAATACTTATATATAATAATATATATGGGTATAAATACACACACACACACACACACACACACACACACACACACACACACACACACACACACACACACACACACACACACACACACACACACACACACACACAGAGAGAGAGAGACTGTGTGACATGAATGAATGAAGCAACAGCATGTATATATTACTTTTTTATATTTATATATAAAATATTTACAGTATATTTCTATATAATATATATGATATAAACAGTATATACATGCAAATATTTCTTAAATATATACACGTATTTGTGTGTATTCAAATATACATAATAATTATACATACACATATAATGTAAACACAAACTTTTATTGTGGATGTGTTTAATCGATTTGATGGAGTGTAATTGTGTTTGTGTGTGTGTGTGTGTGTGTGTGTGTGTGTGTGTGTGTGTGTGTGTGTGTGTGTGTGTGTGTGTGTGTGTGTGTGTGTGTGTGTGTGTGTGTGTGTGTGTGTGTGTGTGTGTGTGTGTGTGTGTGTGTGTGTGTGTGTGTGTGTGTGTGTGTGTGTGTGTGTGTGTGTGTGTGTGTGTGTGTGTGTGTGTGTGTGTGTGTGTGTGTGTGTGTGTGTGTGTGTGTGTGTGTGTGTGTGTGTGTGTGTGTGTGTGTGTGTGTGTGACTATTAATTAATAATAATTATAATAATTAATTTATTTGATCTAAATAATTTCACATGTCTTTAGTTTGCTTTTAGGGTGAAATATGACCTGATGTATTGTGAATGAAAAAAATTGAGATGAAGTAAAATCTTGTAAAAATTACAAAATACAGATTCAGACTGTTTTGCTTACACTAAAAACATATCCATTGCCTAATGTTGTGCATGTCACCTTCTGTGAGATAGTTATTGTGAGAGTGAACACCCTTCCCCTCTCACTTCTCCACTCACACAGAACACAGAACTGTCTGTCTGCATAACCTTACCACGTCTCACCCATCCCACTCAGGCTTTGAGGAATTTCGACTGTCGGAGAGTATCTGTGTTGATGATACATATCATCTCTGACACCAAAGTGACTTCTTGTGGTCAGATTCCATTGTTATAGACTCAAAGCCAATGCATCTTATTCCTAAAAGAGTATGTTTCAAATTAGCCAGGACACATTTGTCCAGAATGTCCCTAACAATGGCTCTTTGTGAGAACTTGTAAAAAGGCTCATCTGGGCTTCAAACACACAGATTGCTGGTGTGAGGAACCAGTCGGCAGACAGTCGCCTCCTAATTATTTTAGCCCCTAATTGGCATTCAAAACAAGGCAACAACACCATCTCTCACTCTCTCTCTCTCTCTCTCTCTTGCTGTCTTTGTGTCTTATGGTGGGAGTTTCCAAGCCTGTGTGTTTTTATGGCATCCATCATAAAGTGGAAAAGTCAAAGTGTCATGCAGGATGAGGATTTGAGATCACTCTGGATTCTTTCATTTTTAACGTTTGCAATATGCCTTTTTCTTTCCATAAATTCTGAGTGTATTATGTTCAAATGTCGCCACTTAAAGCGACAGTTCAATCAAAAATTAACACCACATTAGGGCTTTTCGCACTTGAAATAACCCTGGGTCATTCTAAACCCCAGGGAAACAGAGTCCTGGGTTGGTTATGTTTTGCTCTGTTTATAATTTACCCAGGGTTAACAATTAAAGGGATAGTTCACCCAAAAATGAAAATGATCCCATAATTTACTCACCCTCAAGCCTATGTGTATATGACATTCCTCTTTCAGACGAATACATTCAGAGTTATATAAAAAAAAATGCCCTGGCTCTTCCAAGCTTTATAATGGCAGTGAATGGCAGCCCAAAATTTGAAGCCCAAAAAAGTGCATCTATCCATTACAAAAGTGCTCAATACGGCTCTGGGGGGTTAATAAAGGCCTTCTGAAGTGAATCGATGCAGACTGGGTAAACCCAGCCTGATCTGCCGGCAATTTGATTTCGCCCTGCAACCCAGTCTGGAAACCTGTACATTAATTTCTACTGCTTCTGTTACAGTTTTGCGGGAACCAATCACAGACTGGCTTATCCACCTGGCGCGCTATTGGTGGGTTTAACATGATGACGGATAGAGTCTGATTGGTTGAAGGTCTTTCCAATTGCATACAGAGTCATTTAATTTATGCTTGTTTATCACGCCTCTTGTGCAGTAGAAAATACATAGCAGACTCCCCAGACCAATGTTCAATCTTAAATTGAGCTTGGTCTGTTGATAGCCAGACAAAATCGATGGGTTTTTGTAGGAAAACTATCCATATTTAACACGTTATAAAGTAAAATATAGCTTCCGGTGGACCACCTTCCATATTCAACTTACGCAGAAAGTGTAACGCCTCTCGCAGTTCAAAATGCTTACGCTACGTCCGACATCATTGACGCACCAGTTACGCTTTTTCCGTAAGTTGAATACAGAAGGCGGTCCGCCGGAAGTTAGATATTTTACTTTATGACGTGTTAAATATGGATATTTCTCTTACAAAAACCCACAGATTCACTTCAGAAGGCCTTTATTAACCCCCCAGAGCCGTATGGATTACTTTTATAATGGCCAGGAAATGTTTTAATATAACTCTGATTGTATTCGTCTGATAGAAGAATGTCATATACACCTAGGATGACTTGAGGGTGAGTAAATCATGGGCTAATTTTCATTTTTGGGTCAACTATCCCTTTAATCCTGGGTATTCATAAGCTGTTGCATGCAGAGCAGGGTTTCATAACCCTAGGTAAAAAGCAGTGCTAAACTAAATTACAAGTGTGACATGTTCCTTTACTCAGGGTTAAAAAGCTGGGTTTAGAACGGCAATAACCTGGGGTGAAGCATAGTGTGAAAAGCCCTATTTTCTATTGAACATTTATTTAAATAAATGTTAAACTACAAGGTGCACTCTTATAAATAAAGGTTGTTTATTGGCATTAATGGTTCCATGAAGAACCTTTAGCATTTACGAAATCTTTATAGTGGAAAAATGTTCTTTAAGATTTTTAAAAGGTTCTTCCCACTAAGAAAAATGTTCTTAGGGAAGCAAAAATGGTTCTTCTATGGCATCGCTAAAAAAATCTGTTTGGAACCATTGTTGTTAAGAGTGTAGCTATACATGTCTGTATAATATTTATTATAATATTTATATTTTTATATAACTTTTTCAGTTTAAATTTGTTAAAAATTAAATCAAATTAAATTGTTGAAAATTAAATTAAGAATTATTTTATGAATTATTTTAGAAATGATTTTGACCAGGGCATTCTTAAAAAAAAAAAAAAAAAAAAATTTGATAAGAAAAAAAATTATGGGATTGCAACGACATGAGGCTGAGAAAATGATTACAGAGTTTGAATTTTTGGGTGAAATGTCCCTTTAAGCAGGAAGATATATTTTAAAGCACTTAAAATAAATTATAAACAAATGATGCACAATTTTTTTTTCTCTCAATATAGCAAATATTATTTAAAGCTGCAGTCCGTAACTTTTTGCGCTCTAGCGGTTAATAAACAGAACTGCATGCGTCTTGCGGATGGACATTGCAGCCGGAGCTACTTCTCTCTGTTTATGTCTATGGCGAGTCACGCAGGGACTGTGCTCCTCCGCAGTGGTTCCTACCAGACCGGTCTGAAATAGTCCCAATATAAACACTTATTATACGTGTACCATAATGATTCAGAGTAAGACAAAAACACGGTTTTGAAAATGGATTCATGTTGTACATTCTCATTATATAATTTTTTTGTAAATCTTGAACACAAAAAAAGTTACGGACAGAAGCTTTAACATCCTTGGATTCTTTCAATTACACAAAAGGTTATAGTTCTTGGTTTTTTTATTAAAATGTCCTTTATTAGAAAAGCTGTTATTAGAAAAAAACTCACTGAAAGGCTCTTTAAGGAACCCAAAATGTTTTTTCTCTGGCATTGTTGTGAAAATCCCTTTTGGGAAGCATTCATTTTAAGAGTGGACAGTGTCAACATTTGGGAAAAGGGGATTAAAATAGGCAAACGAAACACAGGAAGAGAAGTGAGACAAAGTAAGGTTTCTCTCAGAAATAGTCTTGCACGTGAGCTTATCCTGCAGTCCGTCATCCTGTGAAAGATAAGTACTTTTTTATGTAGTTCATTTGAACGATCCTGAGTGTCTAGTAATCCAGAGCTGGGAGCGTGTGAGCCGAGCAGAGATCACACAGGAATCTCAGATCCAGACGAGGCCAGCAGGAAGAGGAATCGCCTGCATGTCCAAATAAGGATAGAAACGTCCGTCTGGCTGTTCCCCGCCTGCTTTTGTTCTTACGGAAGGGGGTTTCCCCCTCCCCAATAAATGCTTATTGCCAAATAAGTCAGCACTATTAGCACACTAAACCACCGTGGCCCCATCAAACCAAGTAAAGCAGATGGTTTTCATCACAAGGAATGACACCACTGGGCCATTTTCGGGGGAAAGGTTGTGTTGGACTTTAACTGAAGAATGACTAGCACTGTGCATGATGCAGACCCACAGGGGATACATAGAGAAGATGCTCTGACCTCTTCATGACCTCACCTCATGAAACTTCAGAGGAAGTATCCGACTGCACCCTCAGGTCGACTGGAGCTTGTGTTTTAAATTAGTGCGGCCCGCTCTCAGGTGACTCACGCTGTACTTAACGTTGGATGAGCCACTATGCCCCAGAATAGCTTGGATTATAAAAAATAATCACATGAAGATAAATAAACCCACAGCACACAGCTTAGCACTGAGAGAAGCTCACTATGCTGCCAATTACAGAGAACAGGTTTTCATGGATTACCTCAGCCATGTGCAGGATCCATCAGCAATACCAGCTTTCCAGATGCGTCAGCCTCAGTCATTTATGACCAGGTTTTTAAAGGGATAGTTCACCCGAACATGAACATATACTCACCCTCATGTGATGTCATTCCTAACCGGTTTGATGTTCTTCTGTCGAATACGAAAAATTATTTGACATTTACATTTGGGCACTTTTTTTTTTCTTTAAATTGTTTATTCAAATAATACATGTTATCCACATTTTTATATTTCATTTGTTACATTATATGTACATTTTATATTCAAATGTTGTATGCAATTGTGTTTGTATGCAATTTAAGCATATTATTATATTATATATACAATATATATATTAAAATATATATAATTACAATAATTATGCTATTTTTTATTTATGTGTTTGTTTTCCACATCAATGGCATGTTTTTATATCATTAGTAAAAAGAGGTATTTAATATAATTAATATAATATAGTTGATTTTTCGCCAAAAAGCAAAAGTGTATTATTTGAGAAATAATAAATGTATATAATATTATTAATATGTAATATAATTATTACTATAATTACAATAATTATGCTATTTTTAATTTAAGTGTTTGTTTTTCAGGGGAAAAAAAACTATTATTTGACTGAATTTAAGTTTTTGACATGGCATGTTTTTATATCATTAGTAAAAAGAGGTATTTAATATAATATAATAAATATAATATAGTTGATTTTTCAGCAAAAAAAGCTAAAATATATTATAATTATTACTATAATGACAATATTTATGCTATTATTAATGTTTTAATAATTTCAGAAGAAAAAAATATTATTTGACTGAATTTAAATGTTTGACATCAATGGCATGTTTTTATATTGTTATAAAGTAAAAAGAGGTAAAAAAAAATAAAAATAACTGGACTAAACTGAAACTTAAATCATTTTAATGAAAATAATTAATTAATAAAAATGAAAAAACTTAGTGTGAGGCAGATTAAAACACACACACACACACACACACACACACACACACACACACACACACACACACACACACACACACACACACACACACACACACACACACACACACACACACACACACACACACACACACACACACAGAGAGAGAGGTTTGTTTTGCCATCTAGTGAGGACATTCCATAGGCCTAATGGTTTTTATACAGTACAAACTGTACATTCTATCCTCCTACTCTACCCCTAAACCTACCCATCACACGAAACATTCTGCTTTTTACATTTTTAATAAAACATTGTTTAGTATGTTTTTAAAGCTATTTTAAATATGAGGACATATGAAATGCCCTCATTTTTCATGTTTACGTCGTAATACCAGTGTAATACCCTTGTCATTAAACAAATTTGTGTCCTCGTAACACACACACACACACACACACACACACACACACACACACACACACACACACACACACACACACACACACACACACACACACACACACATATATAAACATTTTAAATTGTTATATCTCTGTACTGGATAAAATGACATCTTGACAACAATGATTGACTGATGGCAGCTTCAGTAATGAGCTATCCCGAGCCGTCACGTCAAAGACTACAGATGGAAAAAAGCCTCGAGGAGCTCTTCGAAAAAAATAGCCACTGGCTAAACATATACTATAATATAATTCAATATTTATGTATATTAATGTAATATTAATATGTTGCTTGCAAAGTTTTATGTTAAATGCTGTACACTCTCAGAAAAAAAGGTATAAAACCCTTTCAAAAATGTATACCTTTGTACCCCATTTACCCCTAAAAGGTACATATTATACCTAAAGTGTACACATTACTACTGCATGGTACATATTAGTAGGGGTACGACCCCAGTGATGGCTTTTGTAGATTTTTTCTGATGATATTTCATCTATTAGGAGCTGCAGTAACCTGTTCATACAAACCTTGAGCCCTTCACAAAACAGAAAGTTCTCAATCCCTTCACAAGGCCTCACTGTTGAAGTTCGTCCAAAGCAGTTCGACGAGGGAGAGGTCTGTTGGAATGTGAAAATTCTCACTTCTGTGAAACCCCACCTCGCTGGCTTCTGTTGAGTGTCTACCTGACTTATCAGATATCTCAGAGCGAGTACTTGAGGCGGGACATTACACAGCGCTGCTTCCCTGTCACGGTGAATTACAGAGTCCAGAACAGTGGTGGAGCAGTTTTACAGGGTTCTGCCCTCTTAAGCATGTCAAGATTAAAGCCGAGGCATATTAGCCCAAGCCTAACCTTTGGTTTAACCTCAAAGACACCGATTATCCCTGGGGTTAATGAGGACAACATCAAACAGAACAACTGCTTATGATGCTTTAAGTTATTCACAATGCATCCAACTAATATATCCTATTAAGTTATACTCTACACATGTACACAAATGGAGACGTGAATAATCGGCCAATGTTCTGTGAGTGGTCAAAAAAAGGCAAAACCTCACCAAAGACTTTTATTGAATTCACTTCTCAAACTTACCCAAGGCCAGTGTTATAAGTGTTCTACTTTAAGTAGATTGAAAATAGGGTCAGAAATGAATAAGGATGTGGGGAAAAAATGGAAACAAATGTGATATAATTTCCCAAAATATTTTAAATATTAGGGGCAAAAAATACCTCCCATTTTATCTGTTAACTAATATTTTCTATATTTCTTAATTGATTTTGGTAACAGATTTGTGCTTCTGCAGACTTCATAGTGACATAACTGTCAGTCATATTCTTTATTTTCTGTTTTTACTGTCTCTCACTGAGCCGAGTGTTGTTGATATAATATAATTAATATAATATATTATAATAAATATAATATAATATAATATAATATAATATAACATAACATAACATAACATAACATAACATAACATAACATAACATAACATAACATAACATAACATAACATAACATAACATAACATAACATAACATAACATAACATAATATAACATAATATAATAAAATATAATATAATAATTCATATAAAATATGTTTTTTCTGTTTCCGCAAAAAAGCAAAAAAAATTGAGAAATAATATAATAAATATAATATAATATAAATAATATAAAATATTTGTTATTTATTTTTCCACAAAAAAGCAAAAAAATTTTTTTTTAAATAATGTAATAAATATTATATTATATAAAATAATATAATTAATATAAAATATTTGTTGTTTATTTTTCCACAAAAAAGTTAAACACATTTTTTTGAGAAGTAATATAATAAATATAATATAATAAATATAAAATATTTGTTGCTTATTTTTCAGCAAAAAAATATATATTTTTGGAGAAATAATAAATAAATAAATATAATATAAAAATATAATTAATATAATATAATATATTATAATATAATAATGAATATAATATAATTAATATAAAATATTTGTTATTTACTGTTTCCGCAAAAAAGCAAAAATGTATTTCTGAGAAATAATATAATAAATATAATATAATATAATTGATACAAATATTTGTTTATTTTTCTGCAAAAAAGCAAAAATTTATTTTTGTGAAATAATATAATAAATACAATAAAAAACAATACAATACAGTATAGTATAGTATAGTATAGTATAGTATAGTATAGTATAGTATAGTATAGTATAGTATAGTATAGTATAGTATAGTATAGTATAATATAATATAATTAATATAAAATATTTGTTGGTTATTTTTCAGCAAAAAAAAACTAAAATATATCACTGTTTTTTAATTTTTTGGGGAGAAATAAACCCGATTAGTTAACTTTGTACAACACTTGTCTTCATATCAATTTAAGTGATTTGATTGAATTTAATTTGACATGGATGCCACTGTTTTTACATAATTAGAAAAGAAGAGGTAATGGTTTTAAAAAAAAAATGCTTGTAAAATCAATTCTAGGGAGCAAATGTTGCCCCTGAAGAAAAGAAGTCAATTTCTGACACTGCTTGACAATGTTTTTCTAAGCGTTTTGCACTAATTCTATTACACCGTAATGTTCTTTGGGAATGCATCTTTCTATTGTAATATGCTGTTGTTTACTAAACAGGCTGCAGTTTGCTTTGTCTCCCCAGTGATCTGCATTAACTTTAAGGCTCGTACCCTCTGCTGCCAGCCTGCCAATGGCATTTATCGCAAGAGTAGCCATGGGACCCGCGTGCAGCACATAAAGATTGGCAATCTGCAGAAGTAATGTGAGGCTGAAACTCCAGGCTCCAGACGTCCTGACACGCGTCCTCCTCTCTCAAAGTCATCAGCGCTGCTGGATTCAGTCGGCTGCTGAGACAGAAAGTGAAAAGTCTCTGCTAGACGTCAGACCGTATTTTCCCTGATAGTTTTAATGTCTCCTCGCTGAAAATGAGCTTCCTTTTAATTGCTCCTGAAATAATTTGGGGCTCTGCAGTTAGGCTAAATCAATCCAGGGAGCAGAAGGGGGAAAAAAATGATGGATTCGTGGTGTCTGCAGCATTTCCTCCAAGCTCCTCTCTGATATGTCTTGTTTTTCAAGATGATTCACTCTCAGTGATTCATGTGAGTTGATCTCAAGAGATACATGGTGTGAAGTGTGTCAGGAACACTCAGAAAACACTTTGTCATAAACTCTTAGTCATAGAACGTTGTAGAATTGAGCTGAATATTCAAATGGTAAATTCTGTTATCAATTACTCTAAACTTTTGACTTTATTCTGTGGAACATAAACAAAAAATAAAAATAAAACATAATATATACTGTAAAAATATTATATCATATTATATTATATTATTCATATTCCCCGAAAATGTTATTTCTCTTCGTCAATGTTAGACTGCACTCTCATGAAATGTATAGCTGATGAACACTGCGTGCAGAATTATTAGGCACGTTGATTTTCTGATCATATTTTTTTTCCCAGGCATATTTTACCAATTCCAAACCACCTTAATAACTACTATTCATTTTGTATTTAATCATTTATAAGTGATATATAATTGTTCATGAAGGCTGGAAATGAAAAACACCTTATATTCAGGTGTGCAGAATTATTAGGCACGTTTTCTTTTACAGATAAAATGAGTCAAAAAATAGATTTAACTCAGATTTACTAGATTTACTAATTTCATAAAATTATGAAATACCCATGAGAATGATACAATACTAATGCAATACTAGAATTTGCAGTTAAGGCATAAGCGTTGGACAGTGAAATGCTCATTGGGTCAGCAGGGTCAGACAACAACAGGTGGCGAAGAAAAGACACATGTTAACTGCAAAGGAATTAAGAATTAAGTGTGAAACCATCAGGAACCCTTTAGTCTCCAGCACCACCATTTTCCAGAACTGCAACCTACCTGGAGTCTCCAGAAGTGCAAGGTGTCAGGATCACTTAAAAATGAAAATTTCCTGATATGTTCACCCCCCCATCTCATCCAAGATATTCATGCTTTTCTTTCTTCAGTTGAAAAGAAATAAAGTTTTTGAGGAAACATTCCAGGATTTTTCTCCCCATCATAGACTTCCATGGCAACCAAAATGTTGAAGGTCCAAATCAATGCAGTTTCAAAGGACTTTGAAGGGCTTCAGAGGCTTTGCGCGATCCCATACGAGGAATAGGGTCTTATCTACCGAAACCATCGTCATTTTCAAAAAAAAAAAAAAAAAAAGAATATACTTTTTAACCTACATTGCTCATCTTGCCCTGCTCTGCGACGTGCCAAGGATTGCGCAATCACGTCGGAAAAGTCACGCTAGATGTAGACGGAAGTACCGCCCAAAGCAAACATGCGAAGACTAATACAAACGCCCTTTACCAAAAAACACTCCATCTTCAACTTCAAAATCGTCCAACATCGTTTTTTTACAGTTTTTTGCTAAAGGGCGTTTGTATTAGTCTTCACACGAGCGCTTTGTTAACACGGGGGCGCTACTTCTGCCTACGTCTAGCGTGACCTTTCCGACGTGATTGTGTAATCCTTGGCACGTCGCGGAGATGAGCAATTTAGGTAAAAAATTATATTCATTTTTATTTTTTAAATGACTGATAGTTTCGGTAGATAAGACCCTATTCCTCGTCTGGCATCGCGCAGAGCCTCTGAAGCGCTTTGAAACTGCATTGATTTGGACCTTCAACATTTTGGTTGCCATGGAAGTCTATGATGGGGAGAAAAATCCTGGAATGTTTTCCTCAAAAAAATGTATTTCTTTTCAACTGAAGAAAGAAAGACACGGACATCTTGTATGAGATGGGGTGAATTTTCATTTCGAAGTGAACTAATCCTTTAAGGTGAAGAATTAAGTGTGAAACCATCAGGAACCCTTTAAGCCGTGTTTACCCGAAACAATTTGTACCAGGAACTTTTTTTACAGGAACCCCCCCCCCCCCCCCCCAAATTAGTCCGGTGATGTAGGACTGCGCGCGGCTGCTCCTCCCAGTCAGTGACGGACAGTAATCATTTTTGCACGATACTGTCTGCAACAAAAACGAGGAGATGCAAGCAGCGCTGCTTTTGCTGGTTATGTATTGGTTTAATAAAGAGGTCATTAACAAAACGGTGGAAAAGAACAAGAACTGATACTAAAGAGTATTCTGAAATCTCGTAAAGCTAGATTTAAAATAAGACAACGTATGTTATTATCAGCTATTACGGACATTGACCGTGCAATTGCTGAGATGAACGCGCGCCATCAGACAGAAAGAGCAAGACTGATATTTACTGAACGCAGAACGAACCTCGCAAAAGACTTTTAAAAATGCCGGTTGAAATAAAATGCTGCGTGAGTTCAACCAATCAGCATGTTCAGCGGCCAAGTCCCACCCCCGAAAGTTCCCGAACTTTGAAAAAGTACTACCCCGGGAGCAGGGCCGTTTGGAGGGGGAAATATTTACCCGGAACTTCATTTAGACCCTGGTTCCTGCGGTCGAAACACACCGAGTACCACCCCAAAGTTCCTAGTTCCTGGGGAAAGTTCCAGCGGTGAAAACGCGGCTTTAGTCTTCAGCGCCACCATTTTCCAGAACTGCAACCTGCCTGGAGTCTCCAGAAGTGCAAGGTGTCAGGATCTCAGAGACTTAAGGTAAAGAATCCTAAAAAATCACCCCCACTTAGTAAGAATCACAAGCTGAAGTGTTACATGACATACATGAAGACTGTTTTTTATAGGCTTTATAGATATATTTGAGACAGGTTGAGAGTGACTCTTGAAGGACCAGCCCCACATCCTCTTGTACCACTGTTTGAAATGTCAGTCAGTAAGTTTTGGGACTTAATTTTTAGCCCATCTTCTATCCTGAAGTCCATTTTGCAGAGATCAGAAAATCGTAGCGTAATGTGATACTAGTGGATACTCTTCAGGTGAAATAGACTTCCTCATTTGTCGCTCAGAACTTTTCTTTATGAAGAAGAAACTTCACATGAAAAGAGCTTGCTGCTTGCTAATGCACACTAGCAAGCTTAATACATTCTGTGGGTAATTAACAAGAAAACGCTCTCTTCCATCGGAATCCATTTCCAAAGTCGAAGCGTGCTGTTTCTCCCTCTTGTACAAGTCTGGAGCCAACCGAGTCCTGCAAATGACTGATGGAACAGCTCTGCACATTACGGTATAAATAACTGCACTGGTACATTAATTACCACCTCCGACTGGATCTCGCCCTGATCACACCCCCATCTAATGGCAAAGCCTGTCAAAGCGTCAGTGGGAACCTTGACACCTTCCTGTGAGAATAAAGTGATGAGAACAGCAAGCTATCCGCTATCAGAGGCTGTGGCAAAGACGTGCCAAAGTGCTCAGAAAAAAAAGAGATGAGATGAGGTGCAAACCTTGGCACCTTTCTGGGCGTGTGGGTGGGTGGAAGATGAGGGGCTAGACATGTTGTCATGAATCTGTCATCATACCACTTGTCCTCGATCTACGTCCCCCCTTCCGATCAGTCCTGCTGCACGCTGACACCTGTCTCAGAAATCATTTACATTTTTGCACATAACATCTGTCATCTGATTAGCAGTTAACTTACTGGTCAAATATCCCTTTAACTCTTTATGAACATAGAATGTTAATGTAAAACTGTGGCAATTGTTTAGAAATTTTACATTTAATTTCAATTTTATTTGTACTTCCCAAATCAATTTTAGATTCGTTTCTGTTATTTTTAAAATTGTGAAGTCTGCACACACACACACACACACACACACACACACCACACACACACACACACACACACACACACACACACACACACACACACACACACACACACACACACACACACACACACACACACACACACACACACACACACACACACACACACACACACACACACACACACACACATGTTTGTTTTTGTGAAATGTGAGGACATTCCATAGGCGTAATGGTTTTTATACCGTACAAACCGTATTTTCTATCCCCTTACACTGCCCCTGCCCCTAAACCTAACCCTCACAGGAGACTGTGCAGTTCACTTTCTGTGAAAAAAAACTTGTTCTGTATGATTTATAAGCATTTTGAAAAGTGAGGACATCATATGACGTCCTCATATTTCACCCTCTTTTTGTAATACCCATGTCATACCCATGTCATTATACACATTTGTGTCCTGATATTTCACAAAAACATGCCCACACACACACACACACACACACACACACACACACACACACACACACACACACACACACACACACACACACACACACACACACACACACACACACACACACACACACACACACACACACACACACACACACACACACACACACACACACACACACACATATATATATACAGGTGCTGGTCATTTAATTAGAATATCATCAAAAAGTTGATTTATTTCACTAATTCAAAAAGCATTGCTAAGCTAAACCATTCAAAAAGTGAAACTTGTATATTATATTCATTCATTATACACAGACTGATATATTTCAAATGTTTATTTATTTTAATTTTGATGATTATAACTGACAACTAAGGAAAATCCCAAATTCAGTATCTCAGAAAATTAGAATATTACTTAAGACCAAAAGAAAGGATTTTTAGAAATCTTGGCCAACTGAAAAGTATGAACATGAAAAGTATGAGCATGTACAGCACTCAATACTTAGTCGGGGCTCCTTTTGCCTGAATTACTGCAGCAATGCGGCGTGGCATGGAGTCGATCAGTCTGTGGCACTGTGTTATGAGAGCCCAGGTTGCTGTGATAGTGGCCTTCAGCTCTTCTGCATTGTTGGGTCTGGCATATCGCATCTTCCTCTTCACAATACCCCATAGATTTTCTATGGGGTTAAGGTCAGGCGAGTTTGCTGGCCAATTAAGAACAGGGATACAATGGTCCTTAAACCAGGTACTGGTTGCTTTGGCACTATGTGCAGGTGCCAAGTCCTGTTGGAAAATGAAATCTGCATCTCCATAAAGTTGGTCAGCAGCAGGAAGCATGAAGTGCTCTAAAACTTCCTGGTATACAGCTGCGTTGACCTTGGACCTCAGAAAACACATTGGACCAACACCAGCAGATGACATGGCACCCCAATTGGATTGTGTGCCTCTCTTCTCTTCCTCCAGACTCTGGGACCCTGATTTCCAAAGGAAATCTGACTTTCATCAGAGAACATAACTTTGGACCACTCAGCAGCAGTCCAGTCCTTTATGTCTTTAACCCAGGCGAGACGCTTCTGACGCTGTCTGTTGTTCAAGAGTGGCTTGACACAAGGAATGCGAAAGCTGAAACCCATGTCTTGCATACGTCTGTGCGTAGTGGTTCTTGAAGCACTGACTCCAGCTGCAGTCCACTCTTTGTGAATCTCCCCCACATTTTTGAATGGGTTTTGTTTAACAATCCTCTCCAGGGTGCGGTTATCCCTATTGCTTGTACACTTTTTTTCTACCACATCTTTTCCTTCCCTTCGCCTAATGTGCTTGGACACAGAGCTCTGTAAACATCCAGCCTCTTTTGCAATGACCTTTTGTGTCTTGCCCTCCTTGTGCCAGGTGTCAATGGTCGTCTTTTGGACAACTGTCAAGTCAGCAGTCTTCCCTGTGATTGTGTAGCAACTAGACTGAGGCCTAGTCCACACGTACACGGGTATTTTTAGAACCAGAGTTTTTCCTCCTCCGTTTAAAAAAAAACAATCACGTCCACACAAGCACGATTTAAAAAAAATCTCTGTCCACATGAAAACGCAAAACCACGCTATGATTGGCTGCCTGATTTCCACATGGGTCCCATCCACGGCACTGATGCACTGAGGGATGCCATGGGCTCAGTGAAACCCTTCTACAAGTTCCTTTACTGGACAGGTAACTGTATATACACCTAGGGGCAGGGCCCAAGTGGACTGTAATAGCTTCACACACTTGCCTTACTATGTTGGATTATTGCATTCTGACGCCTCTGTTCTGCAATACAATGAGATAACTGCGCATGTATCTGTATACATGTGATAAGCGCTATTAGCAGAGTTATTAAAAGCTACGTCCGCCATTGCATAGACTCCACTCATGTAAATAAAAGAGATAACGGCGCACAATCTGACATCAAACAAAGGAGAGAACGGCGCACACTTCGACTTGTCGAAACAAGCCGAAATCTCCGGTTTCACCGTATACACGACAACGCTGTAACCGGAGTTTCTAAAAATCTTCACCCTGGCCGGAGTTTTCAAAAAAGTCCAGTTTCAGTAACCGGATACTGCGTTTGCGTGTGGACGAACAGCCAAACCGCGTAGAAAAAGCGGTTTTGAAAATACTTGTGTTCGTGGGGACAGGGCCTGAAAGACCATTTAAAGGCCTTTGCAGGTGTTTTGAGTTAATTAGCTGATTAGAGTGGGGCACCAGGTGTCTTCGATATTGAACCTTTTCACAATATTCTAATTTTCTGAGATACTGAATTTGGGATTTTCCTTAGTTGTCAGTTATAATCATCAAAATTAAAAGAAATAAACATTTGAAATATATCAGTCTGTGAAATAAATCAACTTTTTGATGATATTCTATATATATATTCCGATCAAGCGTAAGAACTTGAGCGAGTTTGACAAGAGCCAAATTGTGATGGCTAGACGACTGGGTCAGAGCATCTCCAAAACTGCAGCTCTTGTTGGGTGCTCTCGGTCTGCAGTGGTCAGTATCTGTCAAAAGTGCTCCAAGGAAACCGGCAACAGGGTCATGGGAGGCCAAGGCTCATTGATGCACGTGGGGAGCGAAGGCTGGCCCGTGTGGTCCGATCAAACAGACGAGCTACTGTAGCTCAAATTGCTCAAGAAGTTAATGCTGGTTCTGATAGAAAGGTGCACCGCTGTCCACCGCCGAAAGCGGCAAAAGTGGGCACGTGAGCATCAGAACTGGACCACGAGCAATGGAAGAAGGTGGCCTGGCACATGGGTCCTGCCATCCATGTGGATGTTATTTTGACACGTACCACCTACCTAAGCATTATTGCAGACCATGTACACCTTTTCATGGAAACGGGATTCTCTGGTGGCTGTGGCCTCTTTCAGCAGGATAATGCTCCCTGACTCAAAGCAAAAATGGTTCAGGAATGGTTTGAGAAGCACAATGAGTTTGAGGTGTTGACTTGGCCTCCAAATTCCCCAGGTCTCAATCCAATCGAGCATCTGTGGGATGTGCTAAATAAACAAGTCCAATCCATGGAGGCCCCACCTCGCAACTTACAAGACTTAAAGGATCTGCTGCTAACATCTTGGTACCAGACACCACAGCACACCTTCAGGGGTCTAGTGGTGTCCATGCCTGAACGGGTCAGGGCTGTTTTGGCAGCAAAAGGGAGACCAACACAATTTTATATAAGGAGTAATGCTATGCTTGATCTGTATATATATATATATATATATATATATATATATATATATATATATATATATATATATATATATATATAATAAAACCAGTTCAATTGTAGTCTTTGTGTTGAAAAAAAAAAGTATCTTATTTGTGCAGGATGTTGCAAAATGTTACAAGTGTTGCTATCAGACTTCAGACCTCTGCACCAGATCCCTGCACCCTTATCTTCGCGAGGGTTCATCCTCCCTAATGCTGCATGAGTATGTGTAAACATGCATATTTAACATAGAATAGCTTTGGTTGACATAACTTGTTTTTTGGAAACTCTTATATGGTATTTCTGAAGTCATCCTAACAGGCTTTTCCTTTAGCCCTGCATTCTTCATCAAACAGGAAGTGCCAAGGAGACGAGGTTCACAAAAGCTTGCTGACCCTGAGCGTCCACGGCCCATATCCTTCCACTCTCACTTGAACATGTGGTCACTCCCTTTACATATGCCTGCCATTTGAAGATAGGCTTAATGTACGTCCATTTGTGAGGGAACACTGGACTTCCTGAGCCAGATTTCTCAGACATCTGTCTTTCGCTCCCACTTCACAGCCTGTTTCAGAATTTTAATTTTTCACCAATTTATGATTTTGACTTGCACTGAATTGAATTAATAATGTCTCTTGATCTTTAAATATGAACAAGTTTTGTATTATGACATTTTGTAATTTTATGGACCATGGCGGAAGAACAAATTAAATGTAACATGGATCATTGTTTTGATGTTTAATGCTGAATTTTGCACGGTATCCCATGTTGCTTTTTGCTCCGTGTATGCAAATTCAGTCGGATGAACCATTTGCCGAGTATAATTACCAAACTCATAAACACAATTTCTGCACTTATTGATTTCTTTGCATGACCGCAGTCAGATGCGGTGAATTTTAATGTTTCTGCTCCTCAGATGTAAAAACACAATTTGATTTCAATATGTTTGTACAGACCGCAGCCTCTGAGGTATTGAATATTTCAACAGCCACATAAATAATGCTCCGGTGGCCCTGTTTCCACAGGCGTTTTACACACAATAGCATGAACAGAAGGGAAAACAGACTCAGTGGGATTGGGGTAACACCCCTCAGAGAGGCTTTTTTTTGAAGAGTACAAAAAAGTAGGCTTTTAATAAAAATAAAAATACAAATGGAGTAATGTGTCTGTGGGACATGAGAATATTGCGCCTAGGGAGGTGAAGGTTATTTACTCACCCTCATGAAGCTCCAAACCCATATGATTATCTTACTGCAGTGGGACACAAAAGGAGATAAAAGGCCAAATGAACAAGCTGTTCTATTCCTAACAGTGAAGACATTCCCTATATCTTATTCCCTATTCCCTAAATTAATCCTAAAAAAACTGAATGCTAAACTATTCAATTTAATATGAATAGATAGATGGATAGATAGATAGATAGATAGATAGATAGATAGATAGATAGATAGATAGATAGATAGATAGATAGATAGATAGATAGATAGATAGATAGATAGATAGATAGATAGATGATAGATAGATAGATAGATAGATAGATAGATAGATAGATAGATAGATAGATAGATAGATAGATAGATAGATAGATAGATAGATAGATAGATAGATAGATAGATAGATAGATAGATAGATAGATGATAGATAGATAGATAGATAGATAGATAGATAGATAGATAGATAGATAGATAGATAGATAGAGATAGATAGATAGATAGATAGATAGATAGATAGATAGATAGATAGATAGATAGATAGATAGATAGATAGATAGATAGATAGATAGATAGATAGATAGATAGATAGATAGATAGATAGATAGATAGATAGATAGATAGACCAATAAAAACCTGGTCTATAAGTCAATAGTGCAGGATTTTTTGTGTTATTTAAAGTGTGTGTTAGTAATATGCGCCTATAGGCGGGTGCACAACGTACTTACACTGCTCATTACACATACAGGGACACACAGCAGCACACAGACATTGTTAAATATTAAACATAAAAGGATTCCTCTATGGAGGAAGCGTCCAGTCTTTCTGCTCGCAAATTCCGCCATGTAAATAGAGAATCTGCCATGGTGCGAGCGCAACTGACTTTTAAAGGAACACTCCACTTTTTTTTAAAAATAAACTCTAAAAAATGCTAGGTTAAAAACAACCCAAGTTGGGTTGAAAATGGACTAACCCAGCAATTGGGTTGTTTTAACCCAGCGATTGGGTTCTTTTAAGCAAACATTTAACCCAACCGCAGGGTTAAAATGACACATTCACTGGGTTAAAACAACCCAATTGCTGGGTTAAAACAACCCATTCACTTGGTTAAAACAACCCAATTGCTGGGTTAGTCCATTTTCAACCCAGCTTGGGTTGTTTTTAACCCAGCATTTTTTACAGTGTAGGCTCATTTTCCAACTCCCCTAGAGTTAAACAGTTGAGTTTTACCGTTTTCGAATCCATTCAGCTGATCTCCGGGTCTGACGGTAGCACTTTTAGCATAGCTTAGCATAGATCATTGAATCTGATTAGACCATTAGCATTTATACTCTTAGGCTCATTTTCCAACTGCCCTAGAGTTAAACAGTTGAGTTTTACCGTTTTCAAATCCATTCAGCCGATCTCTGGGTCTGGAGGTAGCACTCTTAGCATAGCTTAGCATAGATCATTGAATCTGATTAGACCGTTAGCATTTCGACCCTTAGGCTCATTTTCCAACTGCCCTAGAGTTAAACAGTTGAGTTTTACCGTTTTCGAATCCATTCAGCCGATCTCCGGGTCTGACGGTAGCACTTTTAGCATAGCTTAGCATAGATCATTGAATCTGATTAGACCGTTAGCATTTCGACCCTTAGGCTCATTTTCCAACTGCCCTAGAGTTAAACAGTTGAGTTTTACCGTTTTCGAATCCATTCAGCCGATCTCCGGGTCTGACGGTAGCACTTTTAGCATAGCTTATAGATCATTGAATCTGATTAGACCGTTAGCATTTCGACTCTTCTGTACACTCTAAAAAATGCTGGGTTAAAAATAACCCAAGTTGGGTTGAAAATGGACTAACCCAGCAATTGGATTGTTTTAACCCAGCGAATGGATTGCTTTAACAGCGGGTTAAAACAACCCAATCGCTGGGTTAGTCCATTTTCAACCCAACTTGGGTTATTTTTAACCCAGCATTTTTTAGAGTGTAGTTACATCGTGTACTAAGACCGACGGAAAATGAAAAATTGCGATTTTTTAGGCCGATATGGCTAGGAACTATACTCTCATTCCTGCGTAATAATCAAAGAACTTTGTGCCGTACATGGGTGCAGCAGGTGCAATGATATTACACAGCGCCTGAAAATAGTCCCCAGCTTCTATGTCCCCAGGTTGTCATGTTGGTTATGTTGACAGAAGTTAGCCAATTTTCTGGCGAAGAGTCAAGTTTTAAATAGGAAAATAGATGAATGGATTCGAAAAAGGTAAAACTCAACTATTTAACTCTAGGGGAGTTGGAAAATGAGCCAGTTTTTTTTTTTTTTTAAGTGGAGTGTTCCTTTAAAGTGAATGGGAGATGAGACTCTGATTGGTTTATATATGCCCAAAACACACCCATGACTCATTAAGAGAATAGGGCCCTTATGGACCATGCACAATGTTTTCCGTTGTTAACTAGAAAAAGTGGATTCGGACACACCCGTGCGATCAGATCGTTAAAATAGGGCCAAGACAGACAGATAATTATACGTAATATGCATGCGCATGGTGTAATCATTTTCACAAATTCACGTTTTTGTAGTTTAAACTTGCAGTTTGAAAGCTGTTTTCAAAATGTGGCATTTTCAGGACCGTAAAATGCAGTTGTTGTCTAAATAAATGTCCAATCCGCAAAAAAAGCTTTCTATTCTTGAAAATGGTGTAAATTACCCCTAAGTTAAATATAAGTAAAAATAAACTTAATTCAAGATATATTCTTTGAAATCAAAGGTTTTTAGTTATTATTATTTATCAAAGTAAATTAATCTTGTTTTAGATTTTTTTATTTTTTTTTAGATAAAACAATATCTGATTTGCAAATAAATGTATTACATTTTCTTTTTGCCTTGTGATCTAAATCATTATTTCTCATTGACTTTGTCTTTCCCTTCACAGACCTCTTCTTCAGACTCTCTCATGAGGAAAGGAGCTCAGGGTTGTCGTGGGGTGAGGGTGGGCTTGGTAAGAAAATATAGCTGGAGGTGGGTGGAAATTGACAGGAAGTGTGTCCCATCTTTCTGGGACCATTTCATAAATATCTACAAATTCTCCCAGTAAAGAAAACATGTCTCAGAGTAAACTATAAACTTAAAAAAAGCAGAGACTTAAAATGACTTAATGTTCAAGTCATGTTGGGATTGTTGCTGTTGTTGTTTTTAGAGTCTTACAAGGAGTTTTCCCAGCATTTATGTATGTTATGAATGTGTAATGATATGCTGTCCAGAGCCATGAACACACATACTTCCAGCTTTACTCCATACAGACAAACTCCCATCCCCGCTCGCAGCAGGATAAGGCACATCTTGCATCTGTGGGACAGCTCTCTCAGGGACGAGGCCTGCCCTGAGTCATGTTTATATTAGCATCTGATGCAGCTTTTCACAGTAATATGAGCTTGCTTATGTACACTCTGGTCCATTTATAAATCATCAACCATCTAGCTCGAACTCCCAAGGGAAAATGACATCAGAAGTGGATAAGATTGCTTTTATCACTGTTAAGATTACACATACCTTGAATACAAACAAGCCAAACATGTAGGCCACCATATGCTTGTGCTCAAATGAAAGGTTAAGCGCTTGCTGAAGATCATAAATTCAGTTGTTTATCAGAAAATGTGTGGGTGCTGTTATCATTCTTTTATGATTTTATCAGGTTTAACTTTACACTCTGAGAGAAAACACCAGTCAAATATAAATCTCAGACAAATTTATATTTTCTTCATTTTTAGGAAATGGTCAGTGAAAGGATTTGTTTAAACTTTAGGAAATGTTAATCATCATCGTCTTCATAAGGTCCTACTAAATGTTTTTTTAAAAGTTATTTTTATATTTATATAAATAAAGCTTAAAACCCTGATTTTCATTTTAGTTAAATATTTGTTTTTATTTAACCTATTTTTTTTTTTAACCTTGTTATTTTCTAGCAATAAACATAAAAAATGTATCAAAATAAAATTATGGGTAATGGCCAAATCTGTAACAGGGTTCCTAATTTTGTTATTCGGAGTGTAACAATTTTGAATAATGTTCTAATTTTTGTATTAGTTAAATCATATGTTAACAGTGTTGCACATAACATGTGATACAAAGAACCATATAACTGATTATCAACTGAACAATGTACCTAAACTGTAAAGTAATCTAACTGATTATTAATTTTATTTAGTGAATGTCAAATTAATTAATAGTGATTAATTGCATCTAACATAAAAGTTTGCATATATAAAATATGTGTATATATTACGCACGCACGCACGCACGCACGCACGCACGCACGCACGCACGCACGCACGCACGCACGCACGCACACACACACACACACACACACACACACACACACACACACACACACACACACACACACACACACATATTGAATTCAGGTGTTGCAATCACTTCCATGGCCAGAGATGTATAAAATCAAGCACCTAGGCATGCAGACGCGTCTACAAACATTTGTGAAAGAATGGGTCGCTCTCAGGAGCTCAGTGAATTCAAGCGTGGTACTGTAATAGGTTGCCACCTGTGCAATAAGTCCATTTGTGAAATTTCCTCACTACTAAATATTCAACGGTCAACTGTTAGAGGTATTACAGCAAAGTGGAAGCAATTGGGAACAACAGCAACTCAGCCACAAAGTGGTAGGCCACGTAAAATCACAGAGCGGGGTCAGTGCATGCTGAGGTGCACAGTGCGTATAAGTCGCCAACTTTCTGGACCTCCAAACTTCGTGTGGCCTTCAGATCAGCTCAAGAACAGTGTGTAGAGAGCTTCATGGAATGGGTTTCCATGGCTGAGCAGCTACATCTAAGCCTTACATCATCAAGTGCAATGCAAAGCGCCGGATGCAGTGGTGTAAAGCACGGCACCACTGGACTAGAGCAATGGAGACGTGTTCTCTGGAGTGACAAATCACACTTCTCTGTCTGGCAATCCAATGGACGAGTCTGGGTTTGGCAGTTGCCAGGAGAACGGTATTTGCCTGACTGCATTGTGACAAGTGTAAAGTTTGGTGGAGGGGGGATTATGGTGTGAGGTTGTTTTTCAGGGGTTGGACTTGGCCCCTTAGTTCCAGTGAAAGGAACCCTTAATGCTTCAGCATACCAAGAAATTTTGGACAATTTAATGCTCCCAACTTTGTGGGAACAGTTTGGGGATGGCCCCTTCCTGTTCCAACATGACTGCGCACCAGTGCACAAAGCAAGGTCCATAAAGACATGGATGAGCGAGTTTGGTGTGGAGGAACTTGACTGGCCTGCAAAGAGTCCTGACCTCAACCCGATAGAACAACTTTGGGATGAATTAGAGTGGAGACTGTGAGCCAGGCCTTCTCATCAAACATCAGTGCCTGACCTCACAAATGCTCTTCTAGAAGAATGGTCAAAAATACCCATAAACACACTCCTAAACCTTGTGGAAAGCCTTCCCAGAAGACTTGAAGCTGTTATAGCTGCAAAGGGTGGGCCAACTCCATATTAAACCCTACAGATTAAGAATGGCATTAAAGTTCATGTGCATATAAAGGCAGGCATCCCAAAAGTTTTAGCAATATAGTATATACTGTATGTATATATATATATATATATATATATATATATATATATATATATATATATACTGTATACACACACACACACACACACATATTATATACATATAATATTCACGTATGTATTTGACAGCACTATTTTTAATTTTTGGATAATATTAAATGTTGGACACAGTTGAAAGTTCAAGGACAGGAAATGTACATTTGATGTGCTTAAATTGACATTTTCATGCTTAATCCTTTGATATATAATAGTTCTAACATAATAATCTAACATAATTCTCGCTGTAAAAACATGGGATTTGTGCCTCTAATGCTTAAAGTGTATTCATCATTTTAATATGAACATGGCTGCCTTGATTTCTGACGTTTATAAATGTGTGCTTGACATAAAAAGGTTTACATATTAGCTGGTGTTTTCTGTCATTTTTTGCAACATAAATACTTGAGGAATTCCAGCAATAATTATTTATTACAAACAAAATGAATGTAATATGCAAAATTACAAAGCCTTCCATGCATTTCTGATCTGCGTCGGGTCAGAGGTCATTCTTATGCCGGAACTAGACTCGCATATGGCCGTGACTGGAAGCCAGTGATTATAGTTTATAAAGTTATAAATATGGACATTTTTCTAACAAAAAAATTCCCTTCTTTTATAATGGGATGGATGTGCTTTTTTTGGGCTTCAAAATCTATGGTACCATTCACTCCCATTATAAATCTGGGAAGAGGCAGGATATGTTTAATATAAATTGTCTGAAAGAAGAAAGTCATTTACACCTAGGATGGATTGAGGGTGAGTAAATTATGGGATCATTTTAGTTTTTGGGTGAACTATCACTTTAAGCCGAGGGGATGATGATAATATATTAAAACAAAGACGCTTGTTTTGTTTTGCGGTGTTATTTTTTATCCAAACATAGCTTCTGGGGATATTTTAATACTATTTAAATAAGGCAAAGTCATTTAATTAAGTCTAAATACAGCAGGAGTCTCAAATTAGAGTGTGGGTGGACAACATTTGTTCCCAAACAAGAGATCTACTTCGTTCTAATGTGTGCAGGGGACAGATTTAGCACCGTCCCTGGGAACCGCTGGTGTGTCCTGCTGTACCAGTCTATGACTTCCATGCACATTGTTTTCGGAAGACGTTCCCCAGCTGTGCTTTTGCACAGGACCAATTAGCAGCACACACACTGGCGAGTACACAAACGGAGCGGCGCTCCCCTCCTTCGGCTTCCTCTTGTTCTTCCGCCTACTCATCTTCCCGTTTGATGAATTAGAAACGGTGTCCTTTATTTTAGCGTCAGCCTGACCGCGCTTCTTTTGTATTTCTCTTACTCATCGATCTCTCACCTGAGTGCACATTAATAAACTTGTGCCCTCACGTGCTCTCTTCACAAAATAAACACATTATTGCCGTCATTACGGAGCAGGCGGTACAGTGGCGCGGCCCTGACAGCGCCAGCCATCCTGCTTTTTGATCGCCGTGATAAATGAGCCGTTGGTTCTCAACCACACAGGGGTATTTCATTTAGATTACTCTTACTTTAGGGCCGCTGACAGTGGGAAACGCTGTGGGTACAGGTTAGCATTGTTTTGTTATGTCCCTGTGGTACATTTGTATAACAAACAGACAGGATAATGGAACATTGTTGTCAGGGCTGCTGCTTTTGGCTGCATTTTTCCCTTTTTTATGATTATTATTCCAGGCCGAGGGAGGAATGAGGGGGTCAGACCCGAAGACCTCATTTCACACCTCGCGTTGAGGCAGGGTCAAAGCAAACTCAGTATGGCTCTCTCGCCCTTTCGTCCGGTTTCATCCTGTTTCGCTGCACCTGCAACAATACACGTCGTACAGTTTCTATATTTAAGAAAGTCACTCTTAATGACGGCATCTCCTAAAGCAGTGGCTGTAGACCTCATTTGAATGGAAGTAAATGTTAAGTGAATCAGTCCCACTGTGGCTCCCCGTGGAGCCGGATTATGCCCCGTTTTGGTTCTGGAACTCCATCATGGGCTCAGATGGGGCTCCTTCTGCATGGAGATAAGCTTGCCTTCAAGCCATGCTGTCAACACAACATGAAATTACAGTGTTTGCTGCCTCATTTAAGCTGCTCAAAGTTGTTCTTTGCCTAAAACTGAGACCTCCAAACCAATAGATTGTCCATGACCGTGGAGGGTCATGGGTCTGCTCTGTTCACGGGGAAAAACGATGCTAACTAACCATATAAGCATCCATTGTTTGAACAGAAAAATAAATAGACACATCAACTTAAACCAAAGCACTGAAAATAGTTTATAAGGACCGAAACCTTTCCTGTTTTAGTCATTGTTTATTTGATATTATTTTATTGTCTTACCTAGCATAAAAATATATACATATATATATACTGTATCTATATATAAGTACGAGATGTCTTTTATGTTAAAGCCTCATTGTACACATTTGCTGATTTTGACTAAATAAGCTTGCTGGACACAATTTTGTATTTTCTAGTACAATTTTTAATATCTTTAAAATGCTCATAAATCAGCCATGAGATCAGTGTGGCACCAAAGATTACTTTTGTTGCTACTTAAATCAATTCGAAAAAACGTCAACTTAGACGGGTTGAAAATACGTGTTTTCAGGACTGTCTGAGAAAATTATAATTTGTAATAAAAAAAGAGGATATTTTATTATTTACATTTTATGAAATTATATAATTTGATTAAATATTACTCTAAAATATTATATTATGACGGACTGATGTTTCCCTTTGCCTTCGACCCAAAAGGTTGTGATAGGCTCCAGCCCTCCTGCAACCCTACAGAGGATAAGCGGTATGGAGGACGGATGGCATGAAAACACAGTATGTCATGTTATTAATTGTGCATATTGTTGGGCCTGTGCAGTTTGCATTGTAGCATATGTAGTTGGAACATTTGCATCTCAGAAAGGTTTATGTTGTTTGTATATTCACAGTTTTGTTTGAGATTCAAGCTGTGGGCCCCATCCGGACCGTTCCCCTGCTGGGTGACCCCAGTGGGCACTGAAGGAGGAGGTGGGCATGGTTTGCATTTCCTCTCTTTTTAAGCTGGGGGCTATCGACCACAGCCTCTAAACAGGGAGCAGACTCGTGTCTGTTTGATCATATGGCACGTGAAAGAGAAGTAATTAGGAGTGAAAAGACCTTCTTAGAGTCAGGACATGCATGATATCGCATTACAGCTCTATGAATCCCCTGCTTGTGCGAAAGATTTGTGTGAAGTCCGACAGATGATAGTTACAGGAGCTCGTGCTTTGACATTAAAGCCTCATTGTCCTCATTCGCCGATTGTGACTAAATTGGCTTACTGGACACTTCATCTTTTAGGATGTTAAAATCACTTTAAAATACCCACAAATAAAAAAAAAATAAACGGAAGAAGGAAGATCAAATCAGCCTTTAAATCAGTGTGGTATGATTCAGTTTACGGCACTTCTCACTGACTGTTGCACAACTCTGAATGAAATTCAATAACGTTACATTACAAGGCACATGTTAAGTTAGCCATTATGCTTTCTCCAATGGTAGATCCACAGACCCTCGTACCTCCCAATAAGAAGACCATGGCTGAATCCGAAATCGCCTCCTAAACCCTTAATCACTATTCCCTATGTTAGACCACTAATGCAGTTCACTTGAAGGAGTGAATTTAGACAGCCATTGAGCGTACATTGGTTGTACACACGTTATTGCGGTGCAATGTGGGATAGAATGAGTGCACTCGATTACGTCCACTATGGTTTCGGACACCACTTCAAATGGCTTTCCCTTCAAATAATGACCTATTTGGGGGTATAGGGGCGATTTCAGGTTTGTTTTTGTTGGTGAAAAAAAAATAAAATCAGCCAATCACTATTGAGTATTTCACTTTCAGCAGTTGAGAAAACAACCTCCTTTGGTATATCAACCAATCATTGCAAAGACGTAAATTACGTGATAATAGTTTGAACTGTTAATGCTAATAATGTACCAACTACCCTAATTATGAAGGGTACTAATATTGAATATTTGATCGCCAATACATTTTTCAAGCTGCCATTCAAACAGCAGCTACAAAATAAACATGAAGGAAGACCCCATACCTAAGTTGGATATACATAGGCTACAGCGATCAGCTACACTAAACGGCCAAGACATGCTTTATTAACTCAGACATTTAAAAGGGCAGAGGGATGGATTTTTGCTTCAAGTGATAGACTAAGTGAGTGAAATTATATTTATATTATGTTACTGTATACGTGTCATTTTCCTTAAAGGTCCACTGTAGTGCCTTGAAACGCGCAGCATTATTCCGTGTGTTGACACTGAAACAAGAAGACAGGGCGGGACATATCGAGCAGCTCTCTTTCTCTTTTTCTTCAGCTCTTTTTCTTTCTAAAATAACCAATAGCATTACGTCAATAACAGCTCGGCCAGAGCCATTGAGCTCGGCAAAGATACATTTGACAGCCTCAGTCTAATAGATTCTCCTTTCAGATTTAATATAAAACTGTTACTAAAGCAAAACAGTGGACATAATCATGCTGAGGTTGTGTACTCTGAAAAGTGTGCAGTGCTGTTTCTAATGCCAATGCTATCTAACCGTTTTTCCGTTAACACTTTACAATAAGGTTCATTAGTTAACATTAGTTAATGCACTGTGAACTAACATGAACAAACCATAAAAGGCTGGATTTTTATTAACTAATGTTAACAAAGATTAAAGGGTTAGTTCACCCAAAAATGAAAATTCTGTCATTAATTACTTACCCTCATGTCGTTCGACACCCGTCAGACCTCCGTTCATCTTCGGAACAGAAATTAAGATATTTTAGTTGAAATCTGATGCCTCTGAAAGTCCTCCATTGGCTCAATGGCACTCTACACTCTCAAGACCCTTAAAAGGTACTAAAGACGTCGTTACAAAGTCCATCTCACTACAGTGGTTCTAAAATAACTTTAGGAATCGGCGACAATAGTTTTTGTGCGCAAAAAAACCCTAAATAACGACTTACATAGTGATGACGATTTCAAAACAAAGCATCATGAAGCTTCGAAGCGTTATGAATCACTAAGCCGAATGATGACGCGTGTCAAACCGCCAAACTGCTGAAATTTGGCGATTCAAACCACTGAATCGACTCAGTGATTCATAACGCTTCGAAGCTTCATGATGCTTTGTTTTGAAATCGCCATCACTATGTAAGTCATTATTTAGGTTTTTTTTGCGCACAAAAACTATTGTCGCCGATTCATAAAGTTATTTTAGAACCACTGTAGTGAGATGGACTTTGTAACGACGTCTTTAGTACCTTTTAAGGGTCTTGAGAGTGTAGAGTGCCATTGAGCCAATGGAGGACTTTCAGAGGCATCAGATTTCAACTAAAATATCTTAATTTCTGTTCCGAAGATGAACGGAGGACTGACGGGTGCCGAACGACATGAGGGTAAGTAATTAATGACAGAATTTTCATTTTTGGGTGAACTAACCCTTTAACTAATGCTGAACAGAGGTGTTGTTCATGTTAAATTCATGTTAATTAATGTTAACTAATACAACCTTATTGTAAAGTGTTACCGTTTTTCCTCTTAATCTCCTCCATATTGCTTTAAAATTTAGCATTCTGTGCAGAATTCAAATGGTTCCAATACGTTGGTCTGCGCCTCTCTGTGCTATCGTGTCTCTGGACCAGAGAAGACTGTGTGTGTGCTGCAGCGGTTCACGTCACACTGGAAAGCATATTTACACTTTATGAGTCATTCCCTATACCCTATATACTGCACTATGTGCCATTCACCATATATAAAATAGTAAATGTGTGAACAAGTGACCGATCTCAGCCTCAGCTTGAGCATCTATTTATAGGGGTCAGGACGCTTCAGATTCTAGAGAGCATTTGATTGGACAGAAAATCTGATGAGAAGCTGAAGTGCAGTAGCCTGACAAGCCAGACCCACATCAAGATGTTGGGTCTGGGAACTCACCATTGGCAGGGCTCAATCCGAGGGGCGGGATAAACGGCTGTCTTTCAAATTCCCTCTGCACGCAATAGGATAGCGCTACAACCAACCAGAGCAACGAAGAAGGTGAAGCGGAGCTAGTTGATAGTTTAAACTTTCGCCGTATCGGGTCGGCAAAACTTTGAACACATCTTCCTTTTTTAAGAATGACTTCAGTGCCGTTCTTTGTTCTTTTCTCAAAGAAAAGCTTAACTCCAAGTGTTCCAGAGTCGCGGCCAAAGCCGATTCGAAAGACCGCGGTTCACCAGCTTCTTTGTTTACAAGTAGCACATGGAATCGCCACAACTCTGCCGTCATTATGTTAAGCCCGCCCACCGACTCTTTTCACGATGTGATTGGCCTGACCAGAGTTTGGTTTTTCCAGCTCGCAAGCCAACGGAGAGTTGCTAGACGCGGCTGCAAATTATATTTGCTGATGCTAGGGTGCGTCTAGATTTCTAGGCTAGAAGTGCAGAGTGATGTCATCAGAATCATTGATCCATATTGGCGGAAGTGAGTGACTGTACGTTTTGAACGCTTCTAAATGCGCATTTTGTCATTGTTTTGGAGCACACTAGCTTATAAATAACAGTAAGGCTAACATATTCATACTAAAAGCCAAAAAACTTAATTTCGATTTTGTGTTGATTTTAAAGTTCTGTCTAGAAGTGAAATTTTTAAGCAGTTAGGCTAAAAAAAAAATCCTCAGAAGGAGATGTGTACATTTACCTGCCTTGTACTGGCATATACTTGCCTGCCTTTTAGCGTATCAGTCAGCCCTATTAGTTAAATAACATCTAATTAATATTCATGAGCCACGCTAGTTCCTTCGCCCCAATTCGCCACAACTTCTAAAACTATTCCAGATATTTACAGTCTTCCACTAAAACAGTAGGGAACAGTTAGTGTAGTCGGCCAAGTAGACGAGTCTCTTTCTCTGTTTTTCACCCTCACACACTACAGCATTCCTCTGTCCATGCACACTTCAGATGCAGTGTGCTTTATGTGAGTGTAGTGGTGTGTAGCACTGGTCCCTCCGGCTAATGACCTCCAGCTGTCGGAACAGTGATGGCTCGCGGCTTTTCTGAGGGACACAGCGGTCGGCAGCACATTCCATATGTTCCTCCGTCGTTTCCTCGTCCTTCTTTTCTCCCACTCTTTTCTCCTCCTCCGGCTCCTCCCGAGAACAGCTGGGGCCGACCTGGGTGTGCGCTGTACTGCCATGTCTCAGTGCCTTGCCTCAGGACCCCTCATTTGTTTATGTTATTGCTGTCATTTCACAAGAAGCTCATTTATAACCCCCCTGACAAATCGAAGTAGGAAATGAATTACTCCTCAGTTTCCAAATAAACAAAACGATATGTACAGACCCATCACTCATCGGTGCGATGGTCAGTGTCTTCCATTGGAATGTTGTGAATTTCAAGTAATAATTCACCCAAAAAGGAAAAAAAACATGTCATCTTTCAGTCCAGAGCTATTTTAGCATAATTGATATACTACTATTTAGTTTTTAGTTTTTGTTAATATTTTGAACTAGATTTATTGTTTTATATTTTCTGTTTTAATTTAAATTTTAGTTAAGGTTGTAGTAATTATGTTGTGTTTTTGATGTGTTTTTGTTGTATTTTTGTGTATATATATATATATATATATATATATATATATATATATATATATATATATATATATATATATATATATATATATATATATATATATATATATATATATATATATCCTCCTGGGACCCAAGAATAGACTTTTGTCCACTGTAGTGGACATTATATTTTAGTGAATTTCTCTGACATCAAACATGTCACATGTCACAGTCTGGATGTCCAGTAAAGAGCACATTCGGGGCTTTGCAGGGATACCAAATGTTTGGAGGTTTCACCAGGACAACAACTTCTTCTTGGTCTTTAAAAATGGCTGACATTAATGTTGAGCACTCTTATGGAAATATGATCATATTTTTTAATTATAATTTAAATCTGATTAATTTTCAAATTGTTTGTTATACTAAATCAACATCTCAGGAAAATGTTATGGGGTTTCTAATCAAAATATGACTTTCTGTTACAGAACAGGGCATTGATTTCATAAATGACCACTATAGTGGACACCAGGATTTAATTTTTTATTTATTATTTTGAAAATGTTGCCAATTTTTCCTCCCATTATTACACTTCTTTTTTCATTACATGTTGCACCAAGAACACATTAATATGCAAATTAGATGCAGTGAATAGATACATTGTATTGAATGGGAAAATCCAAGTATTGTCATTTTACCCACATATTTCATAAAGTAAAATGGTATATGAATGCATTTCATTATATCTTTCATAACATAGTTCAGAATCATCTTTAAATAAAGTTTGTTTAAAAAAAAAACCCTGAAACCTAAAAATTGATTGATGAGTTAAAAATAAATCCCATTGTTTTTGCCTATACATGCAATTTCATGTCATTAAATTTTTTTAACAACTCAGTCCTGGTGTCAACTACAGAGGACATATCATAACATATGAATAAAATATCATTTTTCAAAAATGTTTTTTTTCCATTTTTTTCTTATGCTCCAAACAATGTAATGACATAAAAAAAATACTAAATTCAAAAGACTTTTTTTTTCTGGGTCCCATATATATATATATTAGAACTTCAACTTAAACTAAATAACAATAAGAAATGTTGCTTTGACAACTAGCTGGAATAAAATAAGCTTTTTTACATATACATTTTATTTGATTTCAGTTATGTTCATTTTATTTCAAGTAAATATTTTATTTTTAATGATAATAACCTGGTTCTGTTATCCTCATTGTGTTATTTTCATCTTCTGTAAGTCTTCGGCCAAATGTTGAATCTGCTCCTTTCCATACAAGGAAAATGGATGATTTATATGGCCAAAATCCAAAAAGCACCATACATGTAATGCGTAGGACTTGTGCACAATATATTTCAAGGCTATGTGAGACTGAACAGACCACAATTTGAGGTGCTCATTGGTCATTTTTTCCTCTACTGTATTTCTCAAATCTCATTTGCAAATGCATGTTCCTTAAGTTATTGTATGACTTCAGAAGACATGAAATATACTGGACAAGTTGTTTACCCCCCAATACCATTTACTGTATTGGAAATATTTTGAAAAGACAAAATAGCAGCTCAAACATTAAACCTATACTGTACCTATATGTATTCATGAAGAGAGGAAAAGTAGGAAAGTTACCATTTGAAAGTTAACGTTTTATAACAATTTATGAAGGATATCAAGTTCTCCCACTGTTTTCTCCTCCTCCGGCACCTGCAAGACAAAAGAAAATGATAGACTTTGAACCACATGATAACTGAAAATGGTTGATACATTTTTTTTTTAAATGGTCGAACTGTTCATTTTAATATTGCACAGCTCACAAAGCATACAATTAAAATGTGCTAGAATAAAGACAAAAGTATGAAATGAGTAAGTTTCACAGCGTGGCAGAATGTGGAATCATGCAGGAAGGGCCAGTGTTTGTGTGTGTGTGTGTGTGTGTGTGTGTGTTCATGTTTTTCTGTCCTGGTGGGGACTTCAACCTGAATGCACCACTGTGGGGACCTAAATTGAGGTCCCCGTGAGGAAACAAGCTTTTTTTGAAAATGTGAAAATGCAGAAAGTTTTGTGTGATTGGTTTATCCTAAATACTACATGTATGCACTCTGTATTGTCCTAAGGCTCGTTTCTCCCAGGTTTTGACACAGAACTGGCCCCTGACAGTGTCATCAGAGGCATAAAACTGATCAAGTGCAGATTTCTTAAGAAAAAAAAAACTTGACCTGGTTACTGTCCAATGTGCTGTGCTGCACACAATACCAAAGTAATGTATATCACATGCCGGTTTCAAACGTTTTCCATTCCACAAATGTAAAGCAAGTTTCTATGATTTACTGCACAGGGCCATCCAGTTGTAACTGGTTATAAAAACTATCATTCTGACTCTAAATTTTGATTAGATGAGCCACATTCGAAAAACATTATAATGCCCATATAAACCTGTTCCTACATTGTTTTGCAACTGTCAACAGCCTACATATATAATGAACTATATTATTCGGCAGAAATGCCGTTTATTGAATAGTGATTTTTACCAGAATTAAGGAGTTTAAGACTTTATTCCAGTGGTTCTGAATTGATTTTGCTTTTAGACCATATTTTACGTTGGACATCAATCAACACAGAACATTTTCTGTAGTCTTTTTTTTTTGTATTATTAAACAAAAAATGTCCTTAAAAACAAATAGGCCACATATTTCTTGAATAAATATGGATTTCATATACACAGTACCATTCAAAGGTTTGGCGTCAGTAAGATTTTAGAAATGAATAGGCCTACTTTTATTGCAAGGATGCATCAACATTGATAATAATCAGAAATGTTTCTGGAACACCGAATCATATTCAAATTATTTCTAAATGATCACTGAAGCCTGGTGTTGTGATGCTGAAAATTCAGCTTTGATATATCAGAAAACATTCAATTTTCAAATATATTAATACAGAACAGTAATTTTAAATTGTAATAATATTTCTCAATATTTCAGTTTTTACTGTATTTTTGGTTAAATAAATGCATCCCTGGCAAGCAGAAGAGACTTCTTTCAAAAACATAAAAAAATTACCCACCCCAAAACTTCTGAATGGTAGCTGATCATGAAAGCTTTGACTAATCATGTTGATGTTGGCAATGAGGTGTCACAGTATAATGTTGGTTGTCTGGTTTCCTCAATTGGGCCTATTTCACTGTAGGCAAACGTGGGAAAACACTCTGACCCTTGTCCTCTCACAAACCCGCCTTATTAGGAGGTCCAGCACACCCTTACAAGGAAAGGGAAGTCAGAAAAGCAGAAGAGAAAGGAGCTGCATGAAGGCATCTATACAAAAATGTGTCTGTGATGAACACGCCCTGAAAGCACATCATCTCTTTGTGCATTGCAAACTATAGAGTTGGAAGCTGATCTGAAACTACGATCAGTGTGGGGAAGTCGTCTGACACATATTAAAAAGAACAAGAGATGTAGATGAAAATCTTGAACTGGTTCATCTCACATGCATTGTATTAGAAAGGTTATTCATGAACCAGTCAAAACTTTAAACATCTACTCTACTCATTCTTTATTTCTACAGCTTTCCAGTTTTCCACATTTTAGATTAATAGAAAAGGTTACACTTTATTTTACATTGCACTTACTTAGATAAGTACTGATTAATATTATTTAACTACATGTAATTACTGTAGAGTTATGGTTAGGGTTTGGTTTAAAGGTGCAGTGTGTAATATTTATGAGGATCTATTGACAGAAATGCAATATAATATACATAACTATGTTTTCAGTGGAGTATAAACACCTTACATAATGTACCGTTATGTTGTTATTACCTTAGAATGAGTCATTTCTATCTACATACACCGCAGGTTCCCTTACAGTGAAGTCACCATTTTGTGCCGCCATGTTTCTACAGTAGCCCTTAACGGACAAACTTCTCTACAGAGCGCTAGCCTACTCCCTGCTGTCTCAGACGACGACATCTTTGTCCTGTGTCCGCCACCGTAGCTTCTTTATGTGCTTCGAAAGGGAGGGGTGAGATGCCGCTAAAATGTACACAGTGCACCTTTAAAGTTAGTTACTTGTGCATCATTCACTGTTATAAGTACATGTAGTAGTGTGTAACTACGTCACCTTAAAATAAAGTGTTACTGTAGAAAATATAAATTAAGAAATGGCACAAAGAAGAAGAATGGGAACCAATGACCAACAAATGTTAAACAATTGAAAACTGTCTTATATTTGAGCTAAAACTTTGAATAATTCAGTCATACTTGTTTTGTTCCTGAAAGAATCATATTTTGAACAAATCAGTCAAATGAATGATTCAATTACCTCTGTTGCCTTTGGCTTGCTTAGTTGGGGACACTAAATATTCAACTATATTACTGATCTGCCTGCATTGTCACTATATGATAATTGAACTGAGCTGGATGACATCACTGTTTTCTCCAGAGCAGCTGAATCAAATTCTGTTGCATTATTTTCCTGTTAACACTGTGAAGCTGCTTTGAAACAATCAGCATTGTAAAAAGCGCTATATAAATAAAGGTGACTTGACTTGACTCATTCATACATATCTTTTCGTTATTGAATTAATATACTTTTTTGTCTGTGTAACTAATCAGTTGATAGAATCTTTCAACTGAACATATGATTTCATAATGATTTCATATTTGCGCACGTTTATCATCGACGTTTAATGCCTTGTGACTAAACAAATGGTCGATAAACCGAGGTCCTGACTCTCTGTGGTCATAAAAAAAAAAATCCCAGGATGTCCTTCGGAAAAAGAGTAGGGGTGTAACCCCGGCATCCTGGCCAAATTTGCCCATTGGCCTCATTTATAATGTCCATCATGGCCTCCTAATAATCCCCATATACTGATTGGCTTCATCACTCGGTCTCCTCTCCACCAATAAGCTGGTGTGTGGTGGCCATTCTGGCGCAATATCTCACCCCCTTTGAGTGCTTTGAGTACCCAGAAAAGTGCTATATAAATGTAAAAGATTATTATTATTAAACTAATTTGAGTGTGCACACCAACGCGCAAAATGGCAAGCGTAAAAGTGTAATAATAAAAAAAAAAAAGCTTTTTGTTTTGACGCTGGACGTTAAAAACTAGGCCGAACAATGAGATCTGTGCTTTTGTTCACGTGCCTGGAGCTGCGGAAGTTACAGTAAAACACCACTTGGTGGTGCTCAAGCACAAAAAAACACATTGGCCCTGTCCCAAATGACACCCTAAAACCTTGCGGTCTTCCTCTGAGTCCACACTTTCACGACGAAATGCCGCTTTGACTAACGGAAAGAGGTCTGCTGCGTAATCCGCTCGGCAGAAGTGCGCATCGAGGGCGCATATCGTCCTCAAAGGGGGCGCTCGCGAGCACCCTTATGAGACCTAAAATGACAAGTGGGACACCCTGCGGTCTCGTGGACTTAACGGACACATTGTAAGTCCACAAGACTGAAAGTGCAGATGAAGTTGATACGACGAAGAGGAAGTAAGTAGACAAAAAAGAAGATGAGCTGCTAATGTGTGAGCTGCTAAAAGTGTGTGAATGGTTTTGGCAAGCACGTAAATACTGTCTCTCTTCTTCTTCTGTGTGACAAGCGAGTGTCAGAAGCGTAACGTGGCGCAGCACCACCTTGTGTACCGGGAGCGCCATCTACTGAATTTGCACGTTCACTCGGCGCATCGCCAGTGAAAAATCGATTGGGTGTGAACCATAGACTGTAAAAAAATATGGACATAATGTCCGTGACATCACCCATAGGATTCTGATGAGCAGTTTTGAAGCGCAAAGTATGGACGTGATGGCCGTTGCCATCTTGGCAACGTGTCATCGCGCGTCACTCCCGGATAACAGAAAATGGGCAAAAAGGCGGGACGTGGGCGGAGCTGAAGTGACGCAATGTCTAACAGACAGCAGATAAATGGCTATCCACCTGTCACTCCAAGTGGCCACGCCCTTAATTATGCAGAACTTTAATGCTTTATATAATGTAAACAAATGATTCTTGAAAAATGAAAATTCAAATGGAAATTCAACCCCCTGGCAGTAATAGTAACCGTATAGACCAAAACCACAATTTGTTCCAGGCTGTAAACATGTTTTAATCTGCTGTAAAGTTGGGCATTTGAACATGGGGCTCAATGAGATTCTGCTCCCTTCTGGAGCCTGTCCCTAGCGGCCAGTCGATGAATTGCAGTATATGTCACTTCCGTATTGGCTTCAAGAGAAACTGCGGGAGGTTGCCACTTACCACAGCCGAAAAACGCTGGCAATAAGCTTGCGATAATCGTCCCGGTGTGCACAGGCTTTCAAACTTATAACCAAGGCAAGATTTCAAATTTTTGTTTAGTTTAAGTTGAACTAAAATAACTAAAACTGAAATAATAATGAATAAAAACCATACAGACATACAAGAAGAAAAACACGAATAAAAATGACAAAAACAGACAACACAATTACTAAAAATGTAACTTGAATGAAATTGAAAACATAATGTTAACTAAACTAATATTAATAAAATATTGATAACTATAATAGTATATCAGTGATACTAAAATAACATTGACTTGAATGTATGCGTATTCCATTGTGTTGAAACAATTACTGATGTGTGTGTGTGTGTGTGTGTGTGTGTTCACGCTTGGCTGATGTGTGAGTGTATTGTGCAGCAGAAGAGGATATGGTGGTGGCACTGTATTCGGCATGGCTGCAGCTGGTTGAAATAGGTTCAGAAGACAGTGGCTCTTCAGCACAAAGCTCATGAAGTCAGCAGCCCTGCTCCCACCTGGCAGCCCCCGCTGGAACCGCTCTGCCTGCGAGAGACGAACACGTCACATCAGCTTTAATGCTCTACTTCCCCCCTCCAGAGGCCAGAGCCCAGATCCTCCAGCATCAGCGAGCTAACAGCTGCACCGCGTCCTCCGTGAATGCACACAAATGCACATGCACACATAAACACATGTGCATGTACACATGCTCGCACGCACCTCCCATAAGCATACTGTTTGCCTCAACACTCAAGGCTAGAAGACGCCGTTATGTACACTGTTAAACACCCAAACACCCAATTAGGCTCAGACATTCACATGCATGCAACTTTCCACTTGCCTAATGCATAATGGATGTACTTATAATGTTTTATAATCCACTTTATAATTAGTTGCATGTTTTCAACCATATGTTTATGATACATTCCACCTATCCACGGTTAAATCTTTACGATGCATTAAAACACAGGATGTTATATCAAAATGCATTTGTTTTTTGAAAAGGTGTTCCCATGAGCAGGCCGTTTTATAATGTTTTATAAGTTTGATCAGCATTACATATATAAGCATTATTTTTGAAACATATTTGCAACTATCTGTTACTATTGTATTTTAGTATGGCTGAAACACTGTATTGACTAGTCAGCATCCATTTTATAAAATGCATGTGGCATGCTATGCTATGAATAGGTGTGTTTTAATTGGACTATTTAGAATACCTCAATTATGAATTATCTACATTTAAATTTACATACATTTCAACAGAATCAATAGCATGAGGCACATGGGATGTCATTAAATGCTTTAAATACAGATGCGTGTCAGCATCAATATGCAAGGCTCTATTTAGAGAGCCTATAAACTGTCAATCAATGATATGGAGAAGCAGAGAATTTACAATCTGAACGTCTGAGCCAGTCTGATCTGGATTTAGACTGTCACATAATGCAGTATCACATTAGATTCACATTGGAGACGATCCAGATGTAATTCTATTTAGTCCAAATAAAACGTCATTTAAATTTCATCAACAGGGAAGTGGAGATTATTTAGGGTAAATAAGACAACATTGTGAATAGAACAAGCTTTTAATAACTGGTGGGAAAATACACTGCAGAGCAAGCAAGCATGAAATAAAAAGCATGGGAACCGTCTCCAACCGGAAGAGAGAATTTGGAATACAATTAAAGCTTCCATTTATATCAGGGACATCTATGATGTATGATGTGAGCTTGCTTCTAAAGTCTTTTGAATGGCAGTGAGATTGTCTGCAGAGATGACAACGTGCCAAATATAAATGGCTTATAATCATGTTTCTTAGCTGGCAGATGGCCCACCCTGAGCCCAGCCCTACCCAAGCTCTGCCCAGCACCACTGGGCATGTCTTGCTCCTTCCTGTGATATACCATTTCACTAAAGCGTGGTGGAGAGGAAGGAGTGCTAAATGAGCTATGCGTCCACTTATTTCCTCTTCCAAACCCTCTCTCTCTTTTCCTTCAGTGCCTGCAGGGTTGATTATAAATGAGGCGTGTTGTCTATAGCCCTGTGACCCATACTGTCTTACTCACTTTGGCAATGTACACACTACAATGACAACCTGACAAAGGATGTCTAAAACAACTGCAGAAAGCTATTAGATGCCCTGTTCACCTTAATGGCGTAGAAATACTTGAGCATCATGTTCTTGAGCTAATCTCTAGGAGCTTCCACAGATTTGTTATTTATCATTTTCTGATCCTCCTCTTCTTTCCATTTTGTGGTTGCTTTGTAATTCTTTCCTCAATGTAGTAAGGTTTTGGGTAACACTTTATTTTGATGGTGCCCTTTAGACATTCTGTTGACTATAAGTAACGTTGTACCTACATGTCAACTAACTCTAATTAGAGTTTAGTAGACTGTCTGCTTATATCTGCTAACACTTTATTGTAATGCTCCTCCAACATAAGCCCCATTTCCACTGAAATGACCCGGAACAATTTGTCCCAGGAACTTTTTTCCCAGGAACTCTTTTCCCCCCAGACCTGCTGCTGCCTGTGTTTCCATCGCGGTCTAAAGTACTGTGAAGATTAGTCGGGTGACGTAGGACTGTGTGTGACTTTCCAGAGCCCAGTGCATTTCGTCCTCCACATATAAGCTTCATAAAGTCTGAACTTCCTCTTTGGTTGTTTTGTTTTTTTAACTCCATTGTTGATTCGAATAGCGAACAACTTTTAGGTTGAAATAAAATACTGCTTGAACCAATCAGCATGTTCAGTGCCCAAGTCCCACCCATCGAAAGTTCCTGAACTTTGAAAAAGTACTACTTTGCAAGCAGGGCCGGTTTGAGGGGGACATTTTTACCCCAAACTTTATTTAGACCCTGGTTCCTGCGGTCGAAACACACAGAGGGTGCTTCTCAATTCTTATTTGTGCATCCTCGTTTCCTTTCCTAGCTTCCTTTCCTCGCGTCTTATCTCCACCCCTTCAGGATGGGAGGGAAGGACGCAAGGAAAAGACGCGAGGACGGAGGAATTGAATGAAGTGAAATGATATATCCTCGCTCGCTTTAGCATCACTTCAAAGCGGTCAAATAATGATGACTCTACACCGCTGGATTTAGTATATTTTAATAGTTTCAACCCCTACAAAATACAACATTTGTCCATGTTTTATTTAATATTACCAGTTATTAATAACAACTAATTATTCCCAGTTATTAACTGCTTTTTATTTGTTGTTTATAGTATTACATTTTGTTTCTTTCATTTCCTTGTGCTTTGATACAATTCTGCAACTGTCAGTTGTTGTTATTTGACATACATTTGTGTCTTGTACATGTAAAAATTATAATAAATATTGAATAAACTGTGGCAAGATGTGAAGGGGGAGGAGAATTTATACGTGCATCACGTTTAGTCGATAAAACACTTCCGCAAAGGATACACCCATGTATCCTCGCTCATGACTCCTCAGGAAGCCTCCTCACTCCTCGATCCTCGCGATGCAATTCGAGAATTGAGATGTCCTACAAGATGGCTGAGTCGGTCGGTTTCCGGGTCATAGGATGGAGGACGGAGGAGCGAGGAAACGAGGAGGGATATTGAGAAGCACCCCGAGTACCACCCCAAAGTCCCTAGTTCCTGGGGAAAGTTCCCACGGTGGAAACGCGGCTATACACTCTACTGACTATGTAACTTTGCAAGTACATATCAACCTTTTCTACTTACTCTATCCCCTTATTTTACAAACACTAACCTTACCCCTAACAGTCTACTACTCAACTAATACTCTAATGAGAGTTAGTTGGCATGTGCAATATTACTTATAGTCAACAGAATGTCTAAAGGGGACTATCAAAATAAAGACACAAAAACAAACAAATAAGTAAAGTCAAAAGTAAATTCAATTCCCTTGTATACAGTAAGAAAAAGTGGCTTCCCAGCTAACAAAAATATGTTCAATGTTTTGCTAATATTAATTGTCACGTTTGCACCAGTCCTCCCTTACTCCCACACTGCTTCACTCACACACAGACTACATTTCCCAGCATCCTTCCTGGTTCTCACCTGCACTCATTCAGTCATCACCCGCACCAGACACCAATCACTAGCATCACAGCATTTAAGCACACTGATCCCAGTGTTCCTTGTTATTCTTCTCTGCTACTCCTGAGATTCTCCAAAGTTATTCACTGTGCATCACAATCTCCAAACCATCCTGCAAAGATAAGAGACCGATTAATCCATTTGAATTCACTATTCAATCTTCTCAAATTCTCCTGCTCAGTTTTTTTGAGTTGCGTTGATGCTTCATTTTATTGGGCTTATCTAAATATTAAAGCTAGCCTGGAAATCTAGACGCACCCTAGCGACAGCAAATCTAGCCAGGGTTAGTCTAGCAACTCTCCGTTGGCTTGCGAGCTGGAAAAACCAAACTCTGGTCAGGCCAATCACATCGTGTATAGAGTCGGTGGGCGGGCTTAACATAATGACGGCAGAGTTGCGGCGGTTCCGTGTGCTACTTGTTAAACAAAGAAGCTTGCGAACAGCGGTCTTTTGAATCGGCTTTGGCCGCGACTCTGGAAGACTTGGAGTTAAGCTTTTCTCTGAGAAAAGAACGAAGAACGGCACTGAAGTCATTCTTAAGAAAGGAAGATGTGCTCTGAGTTTTGCTGACAGGATACGGCGAAAGTTTAATCTTTCAACTAGCTCCGCTTCACCTTCTTCATTGCTCTGGTTGGTTGTAGCGCTATCCTATTGCGTGCAGAGGGAATTTGAAAGAAAACCGTTTATCCCGCCCCTCGGATTGAGCCCTGCCAATGGTGAGTTTCCAGACCCTATATTAAAGCTGTAGTCCGGAACTTTTTGCGCTATAGCGGTTCATAAACAGAACTGCATGCATCTTGCGGATGAACATTGCAGCCGGAGCTACTTCTCTCTGTTTATGTCTATGGCGAGTCACTAAGGGACTGTGCTCCTACCAGACTGGTCTGAAATAATCCCACTATAAACACTTATTATAAGTGTACCATTATGATTCAGAGTAAGACAAAAACACGGTTAGGAAAATGGATTCATGTTGTACATTCTCATTATATCATTTTTGTAAATCTTGAACACAGTGGAAATGTGGAGTCCCCATTTGAAGACTTGCTTTTCAGACTTTGCATGTATGTGAAAGGACAGCAAACACTGAAACATAAATATTGATCTCTGCCATTATGCAAGAAAGACATCACTGCTATGATAAACTCCACTAGAATTCATCCCTCTTTTTTCCATGAGGGCCAGGCTGTGATGCTAAAGGGCCACACTAATGGGACCACGTGCCAATTTTTACTCCCACTAGTTCACGCTTCCCTGTGTGTTTGCATTCCTTAGCACATTAATAAAGCCACAGTATGAGTGTATGTCTGTGAATATGTAATTTACAGCAGAAACCGCAAAGATGGCATCCCACTAGCCAACTTCTCAGAATACAAAATGAAGTGCTTGACTGAAAATTGGCAGAAAAATCAGCTCAAATCCATTCCTAGCCATCACAATATACAGACTTGCCTACTAAAGGGCAATAGTGTGTCTCATTAGTAGAGTAATTAGTGTAGTTCTTCAATATACTCATATATAGGACAGAACTCTCTTTGAAGCACTTGTAAACACTTAAATGCTTCCAGCTGTATCAACATAACATGTTTAAAATGGGTTTTGTCTAACATGATCACAATGTGGGTGGACAAAATCAACAATGGAAGTGTTTTTGGATCACTGATGATGTGAGAAAATGTATCACAGCAACAAGAGGAAAATATACCGGCTAAAATGTGTTGTATGTAAAAAGAGGAATCAAGACTTTATTGATGTCATGATTATTGTCTCCCACAGACTCAAGATCTCTTTTTTTCTTCTCTGAGGAAGTTAAGCACATTCTGTTGTAACAAGGCTTTTTTTTATTAGCGTCGGCAAATATATGTATAGGCATGTGTTCCACATGCTATTTAGCTTTATTTATTTCTTTTAAATGGTATGACTAAAAAATGAAATAAACTGGGTTTAGATTTGGAATTGAATTTGAATAACGATTTAGGCTAAAATTCAGATGAATTTAATTTTAGATTTGGATTCTGATTGAGTAGTACTTGGGTTCAGATTTGAATTTGGATTCTGATTCTAGAAACTTACTGGCACAGTGACAGGACACAGTTATAATTGACTGGTCGTGTTGCAAAGCATTATGGGTATATGCTGTTCTGTTCTCAGCCTAAAGCAGAAATATAGTACCTTTTAGAAGTGCTTTTGGGGTGCATTTGTAAATCTTGAGCTTGTTTTGTGAATTTTGTCAGAGTAAAAGTGGTTTATGTTATTGATCTGACTTGTTTTTCCAGAAATTTTGAAATAAAGTGGTCCCAAAAATTCGGATTTTGTGAACCACTTCAAATGTTATTGCATTATAGTATACAAGTCCGACCAGCAAGTAAATTAAAACTATTAGGTTTTAAATTATTAAACAATATGGCAACATTTTACAATAAGGTTTCATTTGTTAACATTAGTTTATGTATTAACTAACCATGAGCAATACGTTTGTTACAGTATTTAGTATCTTTGTTAATGTTAATTAATAAAAAAAATACAGCTGTTCATTGTTTGTTCATGTTAGTTCACAGTGCATTAACAAATGTTAACAAATACAACATTTTACTTTAATTATGTATTAGTAAATGGTGAAATTAACAAAGATGAATAAATGCTGTAGAAGTGCAGTTCAATATTAGTTCATGTTAACTAATGAAACCTTATAGTATATATTTGCAATAAATATGCATAAATGGATACTTTCCTTAAATTTTAGTGGAACATGTTAACTCAAAGGTAATGTGATGAACTCTGCTACTAGTGCTGAATTCTGAACTGCATACTAGCATACTGCTCTTACTATTTTTACCATATCTTTCTATGGCAGGAACAGTGTGCGGTTCTGAATTATAGGAACCTGAGGTCAGCTGACTTCATACATCCACTAAAAAAAAATCACCAAAACATCAGCCTGTTGTCATTGCAAACAAACGGTCTAGCATTGTTTGTTTGAAGCTCGGTTTGACATTTTATAACATTTTAAATGTCAAACATTTAAGCTGGCAATACTTGCTGGGGTCTCTGTACACACACAAACACAATTAAGGTATCTGTCTCTCTTGTTCTCTCTCTCCAGGGGTTGCAGCAGCCCCTCCTTGTTTCTTCGGTCCTGACTCCGTCTCTTTGCCTGTGGCTGGAACAGCTGTTGCAGGGGCTGAGGATTCTGGGTACACAACACTGGGGCACCGCTGCCAGTCATGCTCATCCTCAGCACAGCTGCCACTCTCCATGTAGAGAAGAGACAAACTCCAGCAAAACTTCATCGCAGGATCTCTTCTTGTAAGTTGCTTTGGTAATAAAGCACCACAAAAGTGTGTACAAAATGCGATTTTCTTTCCTCTGGGTGGATGTGATGCTTTGCACAATGAAAATCAGTCAGCGCTCTTCCCTCATTGAAAGAAGGCAAGGCAGTTTCCAAAATACATCCCATGGGACACAGTCAGTCAGCTCACTGATTACTTTACAAGGATCATTTCTCCAGCCTCTCGCCAGGCCCACACAAATTCTGAACCTGCAGAACTCTGCAGAAAATTCAGCATATGACTTTTAACTGCCACCATTTCATAAATCCACCTGGGCCTATAAGAACGCTGTTGGCTATTGAATGCTTTTTGAAATAAATACTAATGGCTGGAATACACAGCACGACTTTTGGTAAGATTTGCAGTCCACTCCAGTAGTCGAAAGTCAGAACCAATCTGCAAATTTAGGCAGTTGGATTTGTCAGATTTCACAGAAAATCATGGGCACAGGCTCCGATTTTCTTTAGTTTCTCACTATGATTCCATTCAGTCAGAGAATATATTTCAATGCTTTTTGCGTTCTCTCACAAAAGTTCCACCAACTTTGTTCGCTCACAAAAGTTTTGCATTCCCCTGAGAGACTTTGCGTTAACTCGCTAAACCTTTGCAACCCCTCGCTAAACGTTTCCCCTCACAGGTTTTGCTAGCGGAGGCAAAGTTTCTTGGGTTGATGTGTAACCCCTCCAGTTCTAACTCGCCCCACTCCGAGTGGGATTCGAACTGGCGAACATATGGAGGTCAGGCGCTCTAATAAGTATAATAATAAGACCACAGCCTCTAGCGTCAGGTGTTAATGTCCTCCATTACACTCACCTCCCCAAACCTCACTCCCATCCGGGTCACGGAACCAATGTAACCCCTCCGTTTCTACTCTCCCCGCTTCCAGCAGGATTTGAACTGGCGTTTCTGGCATGGGAGGTGTGCGCACTAACAAGGACGCTGAAGACCGCAGTTTCTAGCATCAATGGCTAACACACCTCTCCAAATGTTGTGTGGCCTTCATATCAGCTCAAGAACAGTGTGTAGAGAGCTTCATGGAATGGGTTTCCATGGCCGGGCAGCTCATTCAAGCCTCACATCATCAAGTGCAATGCAAAGCGTCGGATGCACTGGTGTAAAGCACGCCACCATTGGACTCTTGAGCAGTGGAGACGTGTTCTCTGGAGTGACGAATCACATATGATTCGTGGGTTCTGCAGTTTCTAGGAGAACGGTACTTGCCTGACTGCATTGTGACAATTGTAAAGTTTGGTGGAGGGGGAATTATGGTGGTGTTGTTTTTATTATGGGTTGGGCTTGGCCCCTTAGTTCCAGTGAAAGGAACCCTTAATGCTTCAGCATACCAAGACATGTTGGACAATTTCATGCTCCCAACTTTGTGGGAACAGTTTTGGCCCCTTCCTGTTCCAACATGACTGCGCACCAGTGCACAAAGCAAGGTCAATAAAGACATGGAGGAGCGAGTTTGGTGTGGAGGAAGTCGACTGGCCTGCACAGAGTCCTGACCTCAACCCGACAGAACAGCTTTGGGATGAATTAGAGCGGAGACTGCGAGCCAGGCCTTCTCGTCCAACATCAGTGCCCTACCTCACAAATGCTCTTCTAGAAGAATAGTTAAGAATTCCCATAAACACACTCCTAAACCTTGTGGAAAGTCTTCACAGAAGAGTTGAAGCCGTTATAGCTGCAAAGGGTGGGCCAACTCCATATTAAACCCAACGGATTAAGAATGGGATGTCATTAAAGTTCATGTAAGGCAGGCATACCAAAACTTTTGGCAATGTGTATATACTATATACAAGTACTAAAACATTAACATAAACTACCAACATCTTTCCCTTTACTGAAAAACATAAAATAACACTCTCCTAATGCAGTCCCTTGCAAAGCATTCTGGGAACTACAGATCCACAGTTAGTTGTAAAAAACAATCATTAATGTAGTATTAACACAAATTAATTAAGTAAACTTCCCTTTTAAATATAGTAGTTGGATTGAACACAATTAAATTAAGTTGTGACAAATTGTTAAATTTTAGTTTTTTATTTGTCATTCATATCCTAGCAATGAGGCACATCAGGTTTTTTTCTACATCGGTTTAGTTTGTAATGATTCTCAGTCATTTAGTGCATGATGCATAGGTTTTTTTTTCTGTAACCATTTACAAAGCCATTGAAGCCAAGTGTTTTAAAATCTATTCAGATTTTATAAAAGTCGTGTCTATTCCAGCCTTAAGGCCTGGTAATATTCAGAGAAAGTTTCATCTGAAATGATTTATGATTAAATTGCAGGGAGTAATTTATTGTAAGATGCTGTGCTCAAGGCCACAGACATTTCAGCTGCTGGTTCACTGACATAACCTTGAGATAAAGTATCCAGTTTGTTTACTAGCAACCTTGAACTTTAGCAACGAGAACACCCTATTCTGCTTGCGTAAATGCAATTTACTTTACCTTACCTATCATTTACTAACCCTCATATTATTCCATGTTATTCATTTATCTATTTATTTTTTTGCTATCGAATTTGATGAGAACATTTGAATAGTCTAGTTTAAAAGTTTTGCTGTAAGTGGATACGCTTTAGCCATTATAATCAACTGCAATTTCCTTCACTACATTCGGGCCATACTGTTGTTGTGTCCGGACAACAGGAAGTCGGTCACGTCCCTCACTTCCTACACTACGTTTGCACTCACTGCTGTAGGAAATGACAGCTTCATTTAAACAAAGCAAGGCCTCATACGCCGTGGACAAACACGTCCTCCCTGTCTGCTGCAGGATCATTGTTCCTCACTGCACAACCTTGAGACAAAAGACTTCCTCTGCTCGCAACCGAGTCTAGAGTTACCCATGCAGTTACTGAAATTCTCATAGATCCCATTAGACACCTGAATGTACGCAGAATTCCCCTGGTGCATGGAGAACACCTTCTCCGAAGCACAGCAGTTTGGCCCACATCTGTCAAGCAGCAGTGTGATAGACAGAAACCGAATATCAAATATTTCCAACATATGGCCATGAATTTTAGTAGAAATGGAACTTTGGCTCTGATATGCTTCAGTGAAGATCTTTGGGAACAGGGTGAAACAAACATTTTGGAAATCTCTGGTCTTCCCTATAACAGCATGACATCAGAGGATGAGTCACAGTTTTTGCGTTTATTTAAGAATTTAAGGATTCTTCTCTTAAAGGGATAGTTCACCTAAAATGAAAATTCTGTCATCATTTACTCACCCTCAAGTTGTTCCAAACCTGTATGAGTTTCTTTGTTCTGCTGAACACAAAAGAAGATATTTTGAAGAATGTGTGTAACCAAGCAGATAGAGCAACCATTGACTCCCATTGTAGTACCATAGGAAAAAATACTATGGAAGTCAATGGTTGCTCTATCTCCTTGGTTAAACATTCTTCAAAATATGTGTAAATGATGACAGAATTTTCCTTTTTGGGTGAACTATCCCTTTAACAATTCCAATTCTTTAACTGTTTTATGAACGATTCCTTTAGTACTTTTAAGGAATAAATATTTTGGGGAAAATGCAGAATAATGAGAATATACAGCAATAAATATGTTTAAAAAAAGTTTTAGCAAAAGGCAAATTGGTAATCTTATAGTGCTGCTAGTTACCCAGCCTGCTTTGCGTCTTGGGGATTTCAGAACAGCTTCTTTGCATCCAGTTACTTGCAGAGACTGTGGAGTTTTGTGAAATGGGTTTGAGTTTATGTTCTTTGTTGGTTAACAGTCCAGAATTGGTGTAATATTGCCTGTTTTATGTGTTACTGTTAAAATGTCTATTTCCAGAAATGTAGGGCCGGCTTCACCAGCATTATTAGTAGTGTTCAATGGCAAATATAGAATATCGATTAATGTGTTGCTGTTGTGATGGGTAGATCGGATGATTTTACTGATTTGGACCTTTCTGAATCTCGTTCGGCAAAATTGGTGAATCTCTATTCAAGTCATTTTGTTCACTTGAGCAGAATTAAATGAAAGGTTACATTTTCAATAGCCAAAATTCAGTCTATTGTCATGTGACAGCCGCTTAGGCTTTGAGTCTGTACAGGAAGCAGAAATCCTTAGTTCTCTTCACACGACAAATGAAAGAGAACCGGACCGGACTGAGAAGAGACTCGGGAGGTGAACTATGACTATACCAGCTGAGTATGTTTTTGAACCATTGAAAAGAAACCACTAATAAGATTAATATGTTCTATAATCAGACAACACTGGCCGTGCTATATAGTCATTTAAAAGAACGGGCGCTCATATGAGTCATTCCGGAGTTTGGCTACACTAGGCTGTGCTGTATGTTTGTGATACATTAAAAAAGACATTTTGTTCTATAATAGGACAACACAGGTCATGCTTTTAGAATTTGATTTGCCTTTTGTTTTGTTTTTTGTATAGTGATGTTGCGGAGCCACTGAATAAATAGGCTACTGCCCGCGCGAGAAACGCTAACGTAAGCAAACATCATACATTTCCGGTACTTAAAAATAAGCTTCTTTTTTCCCAAACAGTACTGACTGTTCAAGGATTGTGTCCAAGGATTGTGTAGTAGAACAGCATGGGTAAAAGCACCAGAGAGCAGGACCGTGTGTCAGGAAGAGGCCCCTGGGAGAGAACAAAGTTTGAAGTGGAAAGGAAATAGTCTCACTAGCACAGGAACTCTTAACATACAGAATAGTGCTGTATGTGGGCTTTAGAGAGCTTACACTGACATTTTTACTACATTTATTTGACCTTGACACTTCTTTGATTGGCATAAAGATACAAGGGGGTGAGAATCCAGACCTCATTAAAGGAATAGTTCACCCAAAAAGTGATTTGTTTAAACATGTTAAAACGTATTGAGTGTTTGATTGCTTGGTTGGGACAATCTGTAGCCTATCCTTTAAAATATCACTACAGCTATCGAAACAACCACATTATAAATAGGAGCCATTGTACATGATCTGACCCTTAAAAGGACTTAGTGTAACCTAAATAGGTTCATTCAGGCATGTCTTTATTTTTTTGTTTTGTTTTTTTACTTTGGAGGTTACCACATGAAGCATTCTTTACATCTGAGCTAAAATGTCTCCATGGGAGACATTTAAATAAGACTATAAATATGCTGTATTTTAGTATTTTGTACTACATTCTTGTGTTGTTTAACGGCAAATATAGAATATCGATAAATGTATTGCTGTAGTGATGGGTAGATTGGATAATTTTACTGATTTGGATCTCGTTCTGCAAAATTAGTAAATCTTTATTCAAGTCATTTTGTTCACTTGAGCAGAATTAAATGAAAGGTTACATTTTCATTAGCCAAAATTCATTCTATTGTCATGTGGAAGCTGCTTAGGCTTTGAGTCTGTACAGGAAACAGAAATCATTAGTTCTCTTCACACGACAAATGAAAGACAACCCGACCGGATTGAGAAGAGACTCAGGAGGTGAACTATGACCATAACAGCTGTGTTGTATGTTTGTGATCCATTGAAAAGAAACTACTCATAAGATTAATTTGTTCCATAATCGGACAACACTGGTTGTGCTATATATTTTTGAGTCATTTAAAAGAACGGGCTCATATGAGTCATTCCGGTGCTTGACATGGGAGACATATAAATAAGACCATATGAAATATGCTGCATTTTACACAAGAATGTAGTATTATGTTATGATTTGCAGGAACAATGAGCTCACGTTAAAGTACATTTTAGGGACATTACAGTTTTTTGGGCAAATCATTAAATAAAACAAAGTAGCCTTTTTTGATTTATAGAAGATTTTCCTCTACATGTACAACTCCTCTTTGAAGTTCAACAGTTATTCAGTATTACTCATGACCACAAATTACAGCACTTAGCTGAACAAGGAAACAGCAATACACTTACATTTATGCATTTTGGAGACTTGTCATCCGCTATTTATCCAAGTGCACATAATTGTGGCAGTAGTTTGTGACAAATGACGGTCTTTTATGAGTGATTTATTGACTCATTCATTCGAATGATTTTAAACTTCCCTACTATATAGTATTGCGAAAAATAGTACGCCAACAGAGTAGTATGTTTACATTTATGCATTTGGCAGACGCTTTTATCCAAAGCGACTTACAGTGCCCTTATTACAGGGACAATCACCCTGGAGCAACATGGAGTAAAGTGCCTTGCTCAAGGACACACTGGTGGTGACCGCTGGGATCGAACCAGCAACCTTCTGCGTATCAGTTCCATGGTTTAACACACTGGACCACCATCTAACATGTTCAAATACAGTTTACAAATACAATTGTCCACAAGACAATTTATTAATATGACCCTGTTCAAAAGTTTATGAACCATTGATTCTTGATATGTGTGATGATCCACTTTGGTTTTTATGTTTTGTGATGGTTGTTCAGGAGTCTCTTGTTTGTCCTGGGCAGTTAAACAGTCCAATGTTCTTCAGAAAAATCCTCCAGGTCTTGCAAATTCTTCAGGTTTCCAGCATCTTTTGCATATTTGAACCTTCTCCAGCAGTGACTGTATGATTTTGTGATCCATCTTTTCACACTGAGGACAACTGAGGGACTCACAGGGAAACACAACTATCAAACATTCACTGATGCTCCAGAAGGAAACACAACGCATTAAGGACCGGTGGGTGAAAACTTGAAGATCAAGGTAAATTGTACTTAATTTGTATTCTGGGAAACATGAAAGTATCTTCTGTTGCTTCTGAAGGGCAGTACTAAATGAAAAAAAATATATATATTTAAACAAAATAAGATAAATTTGGACATCTTCATCCTGTTCAAAAGTTTTCACCCCCTGGCTCTTAATGCATCGCGTTTCCTTCTGGAGACTAGCAAATTATTGTCCTTGTGGATTCACCCATCAAACTCTAGTCCTGTAAAGCAAGCGCTTAAAGGGTTTCAACCAGTGCTCTGATTTTAATTTAAGTCTTTTGACCTTGTGGCTTTGCGCCCACTTGTGCAAGCTAAAAAGGCTGGCCACTCTCTGTGCATCTCCCCAACTTCCTGTTTGTCTTTGAGTCTGTCCTCTAAGCTGTCAGTATCCTACTGGAGTCTCTCTCCGCAGGATCCATCTCTCTCTTGACCCTTCCTCTTTGTTGAGCCTGCAGGGATCTGGGTGATCTGATCCATAATCACAGCTTTCTGGCCCACATCTGGCATTCTTTTTCCCTCAAACCCCCCAGTCTTGATCTTTGATGGTTAAAACAAGCACTGCCAACATCCAGCAGACCCAGTTATTGGAGATGACCTCACAGGCATCAGTTCCTCCCATGCAGAGGCTGTTAAATTCGCTGACGGTAGATTATTGTATTGCGGTTGTTCTCATGTCATGGTTTTGTCTCTAAGGAAATGCTTCAGAAAGAAAACACGTGCGCTAATTACATTGTGACTGATCAGATGAGGAAAGATGCGAAAGAAAGTGGCAGTCAGGGATAAAGGGACGGAAAGAGAGAGTCTGTTTTTTATTCAACTGCTGAGTCAGATGCACCACACCCATGAAACAATGTTTCCATTGCATCTGGCTTACTGAGATACTGTAGTTGACACGTTTATTTGAGAGATTTTTGATACTGTAAACTGTGAGTAGAAACGGAAGAACAGTTAAAGGAATGCTCCGGGTTCAATATAAGCCAAGCTGTGTCGACAGCGTCTGTGGCTCAATGTTGATTATTATAGAAAAAAAATATGTTGACTCGCCCCAACCTAAAAATAAAAGATGTAAAAAATGCAGTTTCTGTAATACTCGGAAGTAAACAGAAAGTTCAAAAGCAGAAATGTGAAACTCAAATTCTTGCACTGACACGAACTAATCAGTAAACATACACACATTATCAGAGCTGTTGAGAAATTCCTTCATCTCTTTGTCCTTTTCGAGGTGGTTTTACATACAAACATTTATGAATCCTTTGAGATTCTTAGAATATCCATAGACTGACTGTATTGTATTTTACATAAAGATTCAAAATGGATTCTGAAATGAATTAAATACGTTTTTACATTATTGCATTTACCGACTTCACATAATGGTTTTCATTCTATTCTGTGAGATTTCTAAAGACTGGTCAGATCCACAGACACATGCACACGCACACACAAACATCTGGTTTGCTGTCTTTGTGGGGACTCTCCATAGATGTAATGGTTTTTATATTGTACAAACTGTATATTCTATGCCCTTACACTAACCATATCCCTAAACCTACCCATCACAGAAAACTTGAATTTTTACATTTTCAAAACAGCTCATTCTGTATGAGAACTTTCTGCATTCTGTATGAAAACTTGTTTCCTCATCACGAGGACCTCAATTGAGGTCCCCACAGTGACACGAGTCCCCATGAGTCAGTGTGTTTTCAGGTTTTCTATCCCCACCGTGATAGAAAAAGATGTGCATGCACACACACTGTAAAATCCAACAGTTGTTCTTACTAAGACTTTTTAGTAAACTTTACTTAATGTCCAATAATTTGTTGAATTTACTTAAAACTATTTAGTAATCTGAATTATTTGCATGCTATGCCTTTGTTACTTAGAAAACCCAAGTAAACCTTACTTGGTAACACTTTAGAATAATGGTCATTAGTTAACATTAGTTAATGTATTAACTAACATGAACTAACCATGAGCAGTACATTTGTTACTGTATTTGTTCATCTTTGTTAACATAAGTTAATATAAATACAGCTGTTCATGGTTTGTTCATGTTAGTTCACAGTGCATTAACTAATGTTAACAACTATTGGATACATCTATACTGATGCTGTCTAACTCAGTCACTGACAATAGTACATGACTGTAGCTTTCAGCCAGGAGATGTCGTCAGGTGGCATCCAACTTTCACGGGGTGTTTCGACCCTGAACCACAACACCCTCCAGTTGGCGGGTCGGCAGTGATGGCCAGTCACTGCCCACCTCCTCCTGGCCCCCAGCTCAACTCCTCCCTCCTACTCCAGAGCCAGCAAGACGCTCTTTCTGCTGCCTCACCCAACCTACGAACAGCTACCTTCCTCTCCCTACCTGCTAAACCCAGAGCTGTGAGTGTCTTCCACACAGACTGCGCCGGGAAACCCCTACACCCGACCTCAACCGGGAATAGCCAGGTCTGCCATCCTTTGGCCCTACACTGATCAACAAGGTCCTGATACTTAGTGGCTTTCCGCTCATAGGCCTCCTCGCACCCATCTTCCCACGGAACCGTTAGTTCAATCAAGATTATCTTCCTTGCCTCCTCAGACCATAAGACCATGTCTGGCCTCAGCTGTGTTTGCACAACCTGGGGGAAGACTAGTTTCCTTCCCAGGTCCACCGTCATCTCCCAGGATTGTGCTGCTTGCAAGAGGCTCTTCTTAGTCTTCTTGGGGGCTGATGGTTTCTTCCCTTCTCTGATGAACTGAATGGATGTTGCCGGCCTTGTACTGGTCTGGCGCTTTTTCTGCCTCTCCCGCTCCAAGAAATCAGCCAGTGCACTGAGAACCTTGTCATGGCGCCATCTGTATCTTCCTTGGCTAAGAGCTGTTTTGCATCCTGCCAATATGTGCGCCATTGTTCCCCACCCTCCGCATAGCCTACACAGTGGGTCCTCCCTCATTCCCCATCTGTGGAGGTTTGTTGGTGATGGAAGGGTATCATACACTGAACGGAGCAGGAAGGAGATACGAAAGGGCTCCAGTCTCCAGATCTCCGGCCACGTGATCTTCCGCTTCGGCAGGTCCCACTTTGTCCAGGCTCCTTGTGCTCCGAGTTCGACAGCCCTAGACCTGCGCCTTTCTTCCTCCAGGTGTCGGACCTCGGCTTGAATCATGTCCCTCCTCTGCCTTGGGTCTGCTTTTCCCCATTGCTGGAAGTGGGTGGATCCGAGTCCTTGCCTCCCTACGCATGGGTTCCCGATGATGTCCTTCAGCTTCAATGCGCTTTCAGCTTGTGCCACTGATGTGTCAGCCGCCCATTTGCGTCCTGATCTCGTAGTGACGCCTGCTCTTCTGACTTTTTCATCAGTGGAGTCTTGGTACATCATCACAACCCGGCACTTTGCCACCTTAAACTCTTCCACCACTGATGATAGGGGTAGTTGTACCTGGCCAGACCTGGTATATAGCCCTACTGACGTGAAGCTTGGTGGGATTCCGAGCCACTTGCGAAGGTGTTTGTTCACTCGCCTCTTGACTCCTTCCACTGTTGTCATAGGTACTTCATAGATTGTCAGTAGCCACATGAGTCGTGGTAGCAGACCGTGCTGGAAGAGCCAGGCCTTAAACTTTCCTGGCAGTCCTGACCCCTCGATCTTACTCAGCCAAGAATTTAATAATGCATTATAGTTAATGTTGAAATTAACATTAACAAAGATTAATAAACACTTTATAAGTGCAGTTCATTATTAGTTAATGTTAACTAATGTAGTTAACTAATGTTAACTAATGACCCTTATTCTAAAGTGTTACCCATTACTTGACTGGTTTGAGTACCATTTTGCTAAAGCAAAAAAAAAAAAAAAAAAAAGCGCGGGCGGGCGGTGGGCAAAAGGTTTTTGAGGCGGGGCAATTTTTAATAGAATTTTCAGTTTCCTCCACTTCCTCTTTGGTTCTAAAAATTTTATATATTGGGGGCTGATGTATAATATATACCCATTAATTCGCAAATATTATATATATATATTTCTATATATATATTTCTATATATATATTTCTATATATATTTCTATATTTCTATATTTCTATATTTCTATATTTATATATTTATATATGTATATATATTTATATATGTATATATATATATATATATATAGAAATATAGAAATATAGAAATATATATAGAAATATATATATAGAAATATATATATAGAAATAAATATATATAATATTTGCGAATTAATATATAAATATATATATATAGAAATATAAAATATATATATATAGAAATAAATATATATATATATATATAAAATATATATATATAGAAATAAATATATATATATATATATATATATATAAATATATAAATATATAAATATAAATATATATAAATATAAATATATATAAATATAAATATATATAAATATAAATATATATATAAATAAATATATATAAATATAAATATAAATATATATATATATATATATATATATATATATATATATATATATATATATATATATTTATATTTATATATATTTATATTTATATATATATATATATATATATATATATATATATTTATTTATATATATTTATATATATAAATATATATAAATATAAATATATATAAATATATATATATATATTTATTTATATTTATATTTATTTATATATATATTTATATATATTTATTTATATATATATATATATATATATAAATATATATATATATATATAGAAAAACAGGAACACACACACACACACACACACACGCACACAAAGTAGTAACACCCTTTAAAGGTCCCATGCATGAAATTTTCATTTTATGAGGTATTTCAACATTAATATGAGTTCCCCTAGCCTGAATATTGTCCCCAAGTGGATAGAAATGTTGATCGGTGTAAACCCGAGTTCTGTCTGTCTTTCTCTGCCTTTGAGAAAATGACAGGCCAGACGAGCCAATCCTGAAGTCTCCTGGTTTGACGTCCAAGCAGGAACGGTTACCTCCCTTTCCTCCGCCCAGAGAATCTGGCACGCCCATGCAAGCGCTCGAGAGATCATTACTTGTGAACGAGTGAATGCTGGCTGTTTCTCAGTGTTTGGATGTACAAATGAAAACAGAAGTCTTTTTTCAGTTCCTTCTGATCTGTGATCAGTGATTTCTTATGTGTAGCTAATTACTTTATTATTCGTGCACACACTGCGGCTTCTCTCTCTCCCGACAGAACGGTGTTTTCGTGTTTTCTATCTTGTGAGTCAGTGTTTTTGTACGTCTTCGTCGCGTCTATCTGTTAAAGATAGACTATCTGCTTAAATGTGCATACAGTCGGGAGTTTCTGCTCAACATCGGCAGAGCCACATCTTTAGAGATAAACCTCACGCACGCCGAAGCTCGGCCTTCAACATCCCCGACCCCCAGTACTGCATCTGGCCCACAGCGGAGGCACCAAACGCGGCGTGAGATTAAGCAGAAGGGGGGTAAGCGTGAGGGTATCCGGCTTGGCTAGCCAGCTTTCCCCACAATAAACTGGATTACATTCGATTACTGCTGTTGTGTCTTTGTTTGCGTTGTGTAAGTTACTCAATGAGCGTCACTGACGCTTTTCATATGATTGGAACATATCTAGAAATAATGCTTTAATCAAACTTACTAACTCGTTCATCTCGCTGTAATGGTACATTGCATGTGTTACAAAGTTGGTAGAATAATGATGAAGACGGACTCGGTGTGACTGGGACTCGTGTTTATTCAGAACTCTCAGATACAAACACAATAAACTCGCGCTGACAGACAGTGCTCTCACAACTCAGTAGGTACTATAAATAACTTTGTTAGCAATCGCTCCGTCTCCGTGATGTCCGGTTCGCGAACGAATCATTCTTTTGAATCGGTTCTTTTTAGTGAACCGAACCAGTTCACCAAATCGGACTGAATCGTTCTAAACGGTTCGCGTCTCGAGTCAGCGCTGATCCATAATTTACTAAAGTTACTAACTTGCTGACATGAGTGACAGTCCCTCCGACTAGAAATAAACTAATAACCTGAAGTATATGCTGTAACAGTTCACCCTGAACTGAGACATGCTGAGAGAACTGATGAGAAGTGAACTCAGGTCCATTCGTCTCTCTGGCAGCAGCTCGTGCGTCGTAGACCTCGTTAAACCACGCCCCCTCCGCTCATTTCAAATGCAAAGATGTCAGCCAATCACAACAGTGGGCGTTTTTACTGAAGTCTCACAGTAGACACGCCTCTTGAAACAGGGCAGTCAGCCACAGGGCAAACAGCAGTATAGACAAAATGCCTTTTATTTCTAAATTATGACATTTTATGATGTAAAAATCATACTAACAATATAAGTACACCTCAGGAAACACTATAAAATAATAGAAAAATGCCATGCCATGGGACCTTTAATGTTAAAGTGACACTCCACCCAAAAATTATTTGCTCACCCTTATTTTGTTCCAATACGTCATGAATTATTTCTTCTGTGGAACAAATGATTTATCCATACAATGAAGTCAATGGCTCAAATATTAGTTGGTTGCCAACATTCTTCAAAATATCTTTTGTGTTCAGCAGAAGAAAGAAATGTAATGCAGGTTTGGAACCATGTGAGGGTGAGCAAATAATGACAGAATTTTCATTTTGGATAACGTATTTCTTTAAACTGTTACATTACATTGCACACCATCTCATACTAATTGATTCGGTGATAATTCATATAAAATACAAAGACTTCCTTTTTTTTTTAAGCCCCTCTGGATTTCATTTATATTTGCTATTAAAATACGATTTTATGACAAAATTTCTCCATCATTTACTGATAAATGAAGCTGTGTCTGAAACCAAACACAGCTGCCTTCCTGCCTCACTGCCCAGTCAGTCAATGATTTAACAGTGTTTTAGTACAAAGGCACCTTTTAAAGAAACTAAGGTACCATAACATCATGTCTAATGATCAAGAACAAATCCAGTTGAGCTTTAGAGAAAAGCAACTGAATGTTTAATGACTTCACTGTTTATTTCTTGTTAAAAATAGACACTCCTAGGCATTTATATTCTTTCATCCAAACTGATGCTGTCTAAACATTTATAATGTATTTTTCAATGTATATCCTGTGTACTTTACTTAACTACTTGAGAGCACCCTGAGTAAATGGATAAATTATCAACTTTATTCATTCATTTATTTATTTAAAGTTTTCTAAATCATATCTGGCATGGCCCCAACCTCTGCTAACCCCTGCAGTAATGACTGGGTCTTGCAAGGCGTGCCAAATGTTTTAGAGTCTTTCAGATAATTTGGGTAATTGCTGAGTCGTTGGCATTCAAGATTTGAGATTCTGTTTAAAGGGGGTGGTAGGGTATGCCTCATAGGAACAAGCTCTCAAAGTGCCTCTTCCTTTGATGTGTGTCTTGTAATGGAGTGTGTGTGCCTATAATTATCACTGTTAGATTTTGCTGCGTCCATCACATGACCCGATTCATTAGCAGGCGTGTGGACCACCCATATCATTGGCTCGGAGTCTTTCATTATATGTTCAGAAGAGTTTTACTGGACGATGACACAAATCCACAGACCAGGTGTGACCAAGTTTTACATGTTGTTATTTCTTCATGTAGCAAACGAAAGCCAATCAATATGCACACATCTCCCAAGGGGAAGAGAATAAACAGCACTGTGGTGCCATCCGCTCGAAAAACTCACAAGAAGTGTAAATTGATCTATAATGCATGAATTTGCCTGTTTACAAGGAAACGGTCATGTATTATAAAAAGACTTATTGGGGGCAAAACAAATTAACTTGAAAGTGATTCATATACAGCATCTATCTGTTTATCTATCTGTTTGTCTATCTGTCTATCTGTCTATCTGAATGTCTGTCTGTCTGTCAATTGGCCATTATACAGTGCATCCGGAAAGTATTCACAGCGCTTCACTTTTCCAAATTTTGTTTTGTTACAGCCTTTGAAATTTATTTAAAAATTGATTAAATTAACTATTTTCCTCAAAATTCTACTAATAATACACCATAATGACAATGTGAAAGAAGTTTGTTTGAAATCTTTGCAAATCACATATACATAAATATTCACAGCCTTTGCCATGGCACTCAAAATTGAGCTCAGGTGCATCCTGTTTCCACTGATCATCCTTGAGATGTTTCTACAACTTGATTGGAGTCCACCTGTGGTAAATTCAGTTGATTGGACATGATTTGGAAAGGCACACATCTGTCTATATAAGATGCATGTCAGAGCACAAACCAAGCCATGAAGTCCAAGGAATTGTCTGTAGACCTCCGAAACAGGATTGTATCGAGGCACAGATCTGGGTAAGGGTACAGAAACATTTCCCAATAAGCACAGTGGCCTCCATCATCTGTAAATGGAAGAAGTTTGGAACCACCAGGACTCTTCCTAGTGCTGGCCGTCCGGCCAAACTGAGTGATTTTGGGAGAAGGGCCTTAGTCAGGGAGGTGACCAAGAACCCAATGGTCACTCTGACAGAGCTCCAGCGTTTCTCTGTGTTTAGAGGAGAACCTTCCAGAAGAACAATCATCTCTGCAGCACTCCACCAATCAAGCATGGTAGAGTGGCCAGACGGAAGCCACTCCTCAGTAAAAGGCACATGACAGCCAGCCCAGAGTTTGCCAAAAGGCACCTGAAGAACTCTCAGACCATGAGAAACAAAAGTATCTGGTCTGATGAAACAAAGATTGAACTCTTTGGCCTGAATGGCAAGCGTCATGTCTGGAGGAAACTAGGCACCGCTCATCACCTGACCAATACCATCCCTACAGTGTTGCATGGTGGTGGCAGCATCATGCTGTGGGGATGTTTTTCAGCGGCAGGAACTGGGAGACTAGTCAGGATCGAGGGAAAGATGAATGCAGCAATGTACAGAGACATCCTTGATGAAAACCTGCTCCAGAGCGCCCTCAGACTGGGGCGATGATTCATCTTCCAACAGGACAATGACCCTAAGCACACAGCATAGATAACAAAGGAGTGGCTACGGCACAACTCTGTGAATGTCCTTGAGTGGCCCAGCCAGAGCCCAGATTTGAACGTCTCTGGAGAGATCTGAAAATGGCTGTGCACCGACGCCCCCCATCCAACCTGATGGCGCTTGAGAGGTCCTGAAAAGAAGAATGGGAGAAACTGCTCAAAAATAGGTGTGCCAAGCTTGTAGCATCATACTCAAAAAGTCTTGTCTGGCTATCACCAGACCAAGCTCAATTTAAGATTGAACATTGGGCTGGGGAGTCTGCTCTGTATTTTCTACTGCATAAGAGGCTTGATAAATGAGTATAATTCAAATGACTCTGTACGCAATTGGATAGTCCTTCAACCAGTCAGACCACAAGAGGTGTAATCAACGGGCAATGACCCATCGCTTCTCTATCCGTTATCGTGTTAAACCCAGGTGGATAAGCCAGTCTGTGATTGGTTCCTGCAAAAGTGTAACAGAAGCAGTAGAAATTAATCTACAGCAGGGTTATTCAAATCTTGCCCTGGAGGGCCAATGCACTGCAGAGTTTAGCTCCAACCCTGATCAAACTCACCTACCTGTGATTTTCTAATGAACCTGAAGACATTGATTAGCATGTTGAGGTGTGTTTGATTAGGGTTGGAGCTAAACTCTGCAGTGCATTGGCCCTCCAGGGCAAGATTTGAATAACCCTGATGTACAGGTTTCCAGACTGAGCTGCAGGGCAAAATCAAATCGCCGGCAGATCAGGCTGGGTTTACCCAGTCTACAAAAAGACTGTAATTGGTGCCAAAGATGCTCCAACAAAGTATTGAGCAAAGGCTGTGAATACTTATGTACATGTGATTTTTTTTTTTCTTCAGTTTTTTTTATTTTTAATACATTTGCAAAACTTCTTTCATGTTGTCATTATGGGGTATTGTTTGTAGAATTTTGAGGAAAATAATGAATTTAATTCATTTTGGAATAAGGCTATAACATAACAAAATCTGGAAAAAGTGAAGCGCTGTGAATGCTTTCCGGATGGACTGTATTCTGTTTGTTTCTGAGTAAGATGAAAAGGAAAAACAAGTGAGACTAGAAACAGACAAAACTGCATCTCAAACAATAGCCACAGTCTCTGAAAATAACCGTTTTACACAAACATTGAGCTTTATTCATTATTGTACAAATGTAGGTCTCAGTTTTGAACAGCCAGCTTTTCCTCCAGCCAGTTCCAGCTGAGAGGACTCAGAGGAAACCTTCTCAAGGCACTCATTGTTGTGCCTAATCCCCTTCAGACGGGACCCGGACAGAGAAAAAAATTCACTTTTTCTAAAGCGTGCTCCAGTTCCATTCATGTACAGAGCTCACGCTCACCCTTAGCTCAATAGGCCCACAGTGTCGCGTGTCTCACCCAGCGTGCCCAACAACGCCTTTAGTTATGCTAAAGACCAACCTTAAGCTGCTTTATTTAGCAGAGCAATGGCAAAGACATAACTGGACTATGTAGACATGAAGAGAATGCAGGGCCTAATGAAACGGAAATTAGATCAGTAAATGTTGATAGAATGATATACAGTGAAGAAATGAACAGAAATTAAGGGTTGTTCACACATGAAGAAATGTCTTGATGTAATTGATAAAGGATACAAGAAACAAGTAGGCCAAGTACATAATTAATCATCATTTAGGTGTCATGTAGATACCACATGACAACTTGCATAATTTCCTGAATGAATGGAGAGTTTGTTTGTTGTCTATATTTGCCTGTTTGTCTGTAACAGTGATTGTATGAACTAGCTTACGCTAAAGTATACTATAAAACATGCAGGAATTAAATAAAATGCAAAAAGTTGATCAAATTTTCACAGGATATTATAGCTATGACAGCACTGTAATTTGAAAAGGATTTTCTTTCTTAACATGGTTAAAGGTAGGGTAGGCGATTTTGGAGAGGCTGGCAATAGCAAACTAGCTTTGAAAGCATAATAACCAACCCTCTCTTCCAGGGCCGTGCAGAGAGTTCTTCAGGGGCAGGGGCTCAAATGTAAAAAATATATGGAATTTGAAACTTGTTCTGCCAGATCACGATTGGTTGGTGTATATTTATTTTATTTAACCTGTATTTAACCAGAAAAGACTCTCTGAGATTAATAATCTCTTTTACAGGAGTGTCCTGGCCAAAATGGTCAGCAATACATCAGTTTCATCACAAAAAATTACAACACAAACAGACTAAAAACAGTTATATATCGTTGAATCGGTCTCCATTTGTCGAATAACTGTTTTAAAATGATCCAAAAACAGCAAATTTTGTCATTTCAATTTCGATTGCAGAAAATTCCAGTCAGTAGGAGCTGCATACATAAAAGCCTTTTTGCCTAAAACCGATCGAACAAAAGGTACAGAGAGAGTAAAACAATTTTGTGAGCGAAGAAAGTATTTCTCAACAATTTTGTTTTATGAGACAGCAAAGATAAGACGGCAACATCCCTAAAATGGCCTTATATATAATTAAATACCAGTGCATTTTTCTTCTGTTAAGCAAAGAAGACCAACCTACAAATCTCAAAGCACCATGATAAACAGCATCTAAAGAGGATAAAAGATATGAAGGGGCAAACTGATACACTTCATCACCATAGTCTAGCACGGGTAAAAAAAAGTAGCAGCAACCAGTTGCTTTCGTACATTGAATGAAAAACAAAACTTGTTCCTAAAATAAACCCAAGCTTAATTTTCATTTTTTTCTTCAGTTGAGTAATATGAGATATGTAATATGAGTATACATGAGTATACATATATACATGACAAATTGGCATTGATGAATTGTGTAATATTTTAAAATATATAACATATGTAGATTTGTAATTAAATCAACACATTAGCTTTGATTATGGATGAAAAAAAATGATTGGTTTACTTTTTTCCCGTAAGGCCATACACTCTCTGAAAGAACCATATTCGGCTCTAGAGCCGTTTCCGAACAGTGGAAAATCAGCAGTCAATCAAAACGCACGCAACCCTAACAAAGCGTTATGGCAATGCCTCAACAGAAATTGTCCGACTTTTGAGCCGTTCGATACTATTGTATACATTGTCATGTTATTATAATCACATTTATTTTGAAAAAGGGACCCCCCCCCCGCACAAGCCTGCTCTCTTCACAGCGCTCTCCAAAGCCAAGCCTCTTCCAAAAAAGTCTGCAAAGCATCATGAGAGACAGCGTTAAAATACCTCATGTCTCAAAGCACATAACAATAATAATGAACGTAAACAACTAACAGAACTCTTGTAGCCTACCACCTGACTGCTGCAGACTCATTTCGCCGTTGATAGTGTTGACATAGAAACGCAAAGAGGAAGAGGAAGTGAACAGCTCCGAGTAGAACGACACAGGTTGCCATCTCGTAATTATGGGTATGAGATGGTGTGAACCCAGTGTGGTTGTTTTGGTTCAGGAGGAACTGTAAAAGACAGCTCGGTGATGCGCTGAGGACGCATGATGTCTGTTCGAGCAGGTGCGCGGAGGTATGGAACTACGTTAACAGGCAGGTTCTAACATACTTTTTTTGACCACGACTTCCTCAGAATATATATGTTTTTTTTTTTTTAATATTTACACCACTTCTATTGATTGCTATCAGGATGTGAATAGAGTTTCAACCAGTATAGCAAAAAAGTGTTTATAAAAAAATGCCTACCCTACCATTAATAGTATGGAATTACATGAATTAACCATAGACTGTAAAAAATATGGACGTAGTGTCCGTGACGTCATAGGATTCTGATGAGCAGTTTTGAAGCGTAAAGAAGGGTGGAGCTGGCCGTTGCCATCTTGGCAGCGTGTCATCGCACATCACTCCCGGATAACAGAAAACGGGCAAAGAGGCGGGACGTGGGTGGAGCTGAGGTGACGGACAGACAACAGATAAATGGCTATCAAAGTGGCCACGCCCTTAATTATGCAGAACTTTATGGCTTTATATAATGTAAATGAATGAGTAATAAAAAATTCAACCCCTTCTACAGTTGTCATGAAGGGCAAAATTAGCCGTATAGACCAAAACCACAATTTGTACCAGGCTGTAAACAAGGCTGTTTTTTTCTGCTGTAAAGTTGGGCAATTTAACATGCTCAATGAGATTCTGCTCCCTTCTGGAGCCAGTCCCTAGAGGCCAGTCGATCAATTGAAATTTGAGTCACGTCTGTATGGGCTTCAAGAGAAACTGCGGGAGGTTGCGGCTTGGAACTAACCCAAAAAGTGCACTACATTCCTATACTATATTTTATAAAACTGTAAATCCTATATGATCATATTCAAAGCTGTATTATTATTAAAGACACAACTATAGTGCTCACCAAGGAGTTTATTTACATAAGCGAACTAAGCGGCTGCTTAGGGCCCCCCTTGGCCACCAGGGGGCCCCCGAGAGCACATGAAATGACTTATTGCTGTAGCCTATATGTTATTTTATGATGATTGAAATCGCGAAATGGCCTTAAATAATTACTAAAAAAACTGCAAAAAGTTAAGTTTCCTAATATATGCACGGATTGATTCTGACAGCGCTGCACAAGCTTGCGGCGCCATTGGCCGTAGCCTACAATATTTGCTTGTTAGCCAGGGTTCAAAGTCCAAAGTGCGAGAAAACAAGCTAAAACGTACTCGTCAGTTGCTCGATAACCTTTTTATGAATGGATGGATTTGAGAATGCGCTTGTTTAGTGTTAATATCTTGTCTGACGGGCTGCATGTTTTGGACGGAGTACAGCATAGCTTCCAGTTTCTAAGTAAATGTTTTGTCTGCGAGTGCTATATCGTCCCCTTGGAATTATAAGTTGTGTAGCCTATATTTTGGAAGATTTATTTAGACAATTAAAAGGTTCTTTCTACACAGTCGAATGGAATGCAAAAAATAAAATTTTATTTTCGCAAAAATAAAAGCTGTTTAAGGTTTGAAATAAATCTACATTTCTTGTTTTTAAAAGAACTCTCTTCTGCTCAGCAAGGCTGTATTTTATTTGATTAAAAATACAGTAAAAACAGAAATATTGTGAAATAATATTATAATGTAAAACAGCTGTTTTCTATGTGAATACAGTAAAGTGTAATTTATTCCTGTGATCAAAGCTGAATTGATCATCATTACTCTGGTCTTCAGTGTCACATGATCCTTCACAAATCATTCTCATATGAGGATTTGATGCTCAACAAACATTTATGATTATCAGTGTTGAAAACAGTTGTGTACAATATTTTTAGGATTTTTTGAAAGCTTTCTATTACAGAGAAATGTTGTTCTTTTGAACCTTCTATTCATCAAAGAATCCTGGGGAAAAGTGAGCGTATTCAGCATAAGAGACTAGGCTACTTAAAAGAATAAAAAAATAAACAAAAAAACATTCATATCCCAGTCTGAACTGTAGTACTGTAAGGCTTTGAATATTAACACCTGACCACTCTTGTGGGTTTGCTACTGTCACAATTAAAAATTGTATAAGGGTAAAAACATGACAGCCAGACATGATGTAAGCAACACAGCAACTACTAACATTGATGTGCGAATGATCAGGAATTGACAATAGTCAATTGTATTGGTGGCGCCAAGGGGCCCCCAAATAAAATTCTGCTTAGGGCCCCATAAGGGCTTGGGCCGGCCCTGGTTAAGGCACAATGCTTCATGCCATAAGTGTCTATAAGAACACCGCTTACCTGTGGTACAATCGCTCTAGTCCACCCTCTCTTTGATTATTGCTTTATTCGATTTAGCAGAGAAGTGTCAACACGACAGCAGCGCTTTCAAAGTGTGACAGGAACGCTGAACACTTCAGAGGGAAATGATAGGGTGACAGGGTGGCCGTGACTGTACAGCGCCACTGATCCGAGCAGAAAGTCTGTTTCATGGCTGTGAATTATCCTCAGTCAGTGTGAAATATCTGTTGTGTTTGACAGCGTGTGGTGTCGTAGGAGGTATTGTGTTATAGATCTGACGGCCCATCAAGAGCGCTGACAGCACAAACCTCTCTATCCATTAGAAGCCTGACAGAGGCCGTGACAGACCGCTTGATGAAGGAGGGGAGAGAGGGAAATGCAGAGCCGAGGAAACTGAGTCAGCAGCACACATCTGTTGCCGGAGCACCAGGGCAAGCCAGGGTAACAACAACCAAGCACAGATGAAAATCACTGTCAAACTCCAGCGAAAATATTGTGAAAAAAGAAATGCACCTGTGAGAGCTGCATCAGGTCGAAGCCTCTGTGCGGAAAAGGGATGCCAGTTTAGTTATAGGCCTATACCTAAATGTAATTTAATTAATGAAATAAAAAAATATATTTAAATGAAAGAAATAACAAAAATTAAAAAATTAATAATAAATAAATCAAAGAATCTTTGATGTTAACGTTATTTCTTTGTCATTTAAAAATATATTTAATATTAAAATATATAATTTATTTATTATTATAATATTTCTAAATAATATTTTATATACAGTATACTGTATATATGCAATTATTTACTCAAAATACTAAATTATAATTTAATAAAATTTAGTTTAATATGATTTTTTTAACTTTCTTTTGAAAAATATATTTTGAAATTTTATATGAATGTATTATCTTCTATGCAGTATTTCTTTTTTAAGCAACTATTGCAAATATTACATTTGTGGTTTCCAAACAAATAAAAATATGTCTAAGGAATATTTATAGGTAATATTTACCCAGGGAATTTTATTTTTTTGAAATAATTTTGAAAATGATTTATAGGTTTTTGTGTCCCTCACTTATCTTATTCCATCCTGTTAGTCTTTTGTAATATAATACAAGACACTTCCTTAATCATCATCATCATCCAGGAAGTGACATCATATTGGAGGGTAACCAACAGCACAACCGTCAGTGAGTATTTGATGGATTTTGTCTTGTTTTAAGGTATTAGTTAGTTTGCACCATTCTAAAACATTGCATGCTGTTAGATAAAATGGCAGATATCAGTTTGTTAATGTCCCAATGTCAAAAGACGGTTTAAAAAAACGTACGTTTCATTGGGAGTGTTGGAAACCCAAGAAAGTGGTCATTATTTCTGCAGTTCTGCTTTATACCACTTATGGTGCACTGCTTTATTTTTTTCAATTAAGAAACTTTGTATGAAGGTAGTTTTCTGGTACACATTTTTTGTGCGCTGAAATTCAGTAATCAATTTTTTTTAGTTACCCGGTTAAAATTGACATCCCTAGCGTGGAAAAAGCATGTCAGTCTCAAAGAGAGAAGGGAAGTGCCCTGACTCACTCCGCTGTTCTCTGCCAGGAGCATGACATTGAGTTGTAGTCTAATTTTATAAGTATTTATGATTTTACTTTCTGATTTTTGTTATACAAGTAAGAGTGATTCCTATTGAGTACTGAAATGAAAACAAATAGATCCAGCAAATATTTGTCATAACAATGACAATGATGTGAGTAAAATGAATGATAATGAACAAAAAGTTGGCATTGTGTAGATATTGGTCAGAACTTTCATGTGTATCCTATGTTTTATGCAAGAGAGCATATGATACCACAGACGGCTAGTATATGTAGGCAAGCATGTGTTTTGGGAATTGGCAAGTAGCCATATGAAAATCCCTGGATGACTACTAATGAATTGAGCTCTCAATGACTACTGCAGTTTGGGGGCTCCACCCTCAGCTTTCATGCCATGTTTTTGTGTTTGGTGGTAAAATTCATGCTTCGGATTGTTGTAAGACTATCTGATAATCGTAAACTAGTTTTGTCTAAAATGATGCCTTATAGCTTTTCTTTATTTCCCTGTAGCTGGTGTGTCGGTCTAACAATGCAAGGGATATGGATTTGCTTTCTGTCGAACAATTTGTTTCCCTTAAATGCACTGTAAGCTGATTTTGAAGTGTTTGTCCAAATGAATACATTTAAAGGGTTAGTTCACCCAAAAATGTAAATTCTGTTATTAATAACTCACCCTCATGTCGGTCCAAACCGGCTCTCATCTTCAGAACACAAATGAAGATATTTTTGATGAAATCCGAGAGCTCTCTTAGAGGTCTCCGATAGGTCTAAGCAGGCCCGTCGCAAGGGGGGTGCGAGGCACTGCGAACGTGATATGTGAGGGTCTACTGTTGCTATAGTAACAAAAATGTTTTGTTTATGTGGGTATTTAAGAAAAAAAAATCATATATTCAGTTTAACAGCAATAGGTTCAAGAAGTTAAACTTTGTAACTGAACTGTGTAGTGTGCACATTTTGACGTTAAATTATGTTCTAAATTATGAATGGGTCAAACGTGTTTGCAAAACGGCCTGAATCCACTTGAATTCCTTTGGACTGCTCTCTCATGAATCATCTGAAGAGATTTCTCAGTCAGTAAAACAAACAGACAGTATTGACAGAACAACCGGCGCTATTTTTCAGTAGTTTTCCTCTGTGAACATGCGCTAAATGGATGTCTGACAATTTCTTTGCTTTTTGCAGTTTTCAGATATAAAAACATTTAAAACGTCTAGAGAGAGTAGGCTACACTCGTTCTGAGGCACCCTTGCTCTCACTCCAAAAGGTGCGTAGCCTACTAGTTAGGCTATGCTTATTTAACTTTATAGTGTTAAATAAAAACCTTTTGTGCATATCGTCAGACGAAATCTTGTAGGCGTTCATTCTTTCTCTGTCCATGCAATAAATGCACAGCCTTGAATGAGCGCAGATTTCTAGCGTATATTTACATGAACTTCTTAGGTAATATCTATGGTTTGAACAATTTCAGAGACGGCCAAAATCAGAATTTGAATGGACTGAATCGATCTCTCTATAAGAACTTGATGTGCGATGCCCGCTGACTGACATGTATGGCATGAATCACTGTCACACGCACAGTCTCACGCACAGAGAAATATTTTAAGTTACTGCATAATAGCTACATTTTTAACAAGCAGAATAATACGGCATCACGATACACATTTTTAGTTATGTCTTTTAACTATTATAGTATTTCGAAGGGCAAAAACATGAACTTTTTCTATTGGCTTTTACATCAAGTCAGCTGTCACTTTACTTTGTGCGAGGCCATGTACGGTCGCACACTTGGCACAGCCCTTGCGACAGTAGCTTTCACACCTGCCTCATTTAGTTAGGTTGAATCGTAGGCCTACTAGAGTTCGTTTTCCCCTTTGGTGCGGTTCGTTTGGTCAGGTGTGAAAGCAGCAATCACACTCGGGTGCGCACCAAAAGCGGACCAAACAAGCGTACCGAGACCTCCTTGAAGAGGTGGTCTTGGTACGCTTTCAAACGAACTCTGGAGAGGTTCGTTTGTGGTGAGAACGTGATCCGACCTCGAACAGACCCAACTGCAAAAAGTACTGATAATTTTTGGACTAAATCAGCTGCCGTAGTCAGCTGCGCTGTGCATTATGTGATGAGGAAGTGTTTGTTGACAGTTTGCTCTAGAGGTCGACCGATTCATCGGTTTTGCCGATTTTTTTGCTGATTGGTGGAACAATCGGTTATCGGCAAAAATCCACACCGATAGTTTTCCCGAGTTGCGTCCGTTGCTGGAGTGGCTGAGATGGATGCGCTGTTATTACACAGTACAAGAGCTCTGAGAAGGGACAGCTGGAAGTATATAGCAGAGGCCAAATAAAAACTCACTGACGCGTTTACATTCTCACGTGAGGTGCGGCGCTGCACTCACACATCAGATGCGCGACATTATGAATACAGAACACTATAGTACTTGTTGCCAAATCATTATAAAGTAATTAATTTCTTGACTAGATGCAGTAACAGGTAAAGAACAGCAGTGTATATTTGTCAACGAGGCTGAGAGGAAGCTAACATGAGCGCTACCTCAAGCAGTTAAATCAATGTGATAACACGCAAGTCCGACCCAAATGTTGCATATAAAACTAGTGATGTGAGAAAGCAAACTGTATCGTTATGCTGCCGTCAGAAATATAAACAAAGCAGAAACGCATTAGTTTTTTATTAGATAATCTCTTTCTAAAAAAGCAGACTGTTTAGATTTATATGAAATGGTAACACTGCAATAAGATTACATTTGTAACATTAACTAAGGTTAATAAATGCTGTGGAAGTATTGTTCATTGTTAGGATGTTCATTTCAACAAGTTTGAATTTGTATCTGTTAACCTTGATTAATGCACTATGAACTAACATGATCAAGGTACAATTGTATTGCTCATATTAATACATGCTGTAAAAATGTATGCATAATGCTTATAGTTCATGTAAGCTAATACATCCATGTTGCATAGGGACTTGCATAGTGTTACCTATGAAATGTACATGCATGTTTCTAGGTTATAGGTAAAGAAATAAATTTGACCTGTAATATTTTAATGTTAAAAAAAATTCTGAAGAATTTCTTCTGTCAGAAGTTATAGGTCATTAATCGGTTATCGGCAAGTGCGGTCCAACTTAGTTATCGGTATCGGTAAAATCCACTATCGGTCGACCTCTAGTTTGCACTTTAGCATGGCAGCTCGCGGACAAAGTTGGAGTAGTGAGGAGGTGCGGAGCCTCATAGAAATTTGGTCTGATGACCATATTAAGTAGGCCTACCAACTTTGGAAAACTCACAAGAACAGCGTGATCTTCGCTTGAAGTGACGAGCGATGCACGCTCGCCGTTTGCAGTGCATTAGAACGTTTTTTTCAAGCCGCATCCGTGCTTCATTATAGAAATGTATTGTTTGCATATTGTGGTGTATACAAACAATGTAATAGATTATGGCCAGGGACAAAACCAGCCCGCGCAGTCGCAGTTAATACGCCATGGTCAAATACGCCATGGCCAATGAGTGATGTGGATGTTGTCATGTGACTGCACTTTGGTTAGTTTCAACTGGTTTGGACCAAAGCAATCAGTGTGGTGTGAAAAGGAACCAAAAAAGCTGAAAAATGCTACAATGTATAATTGTTTTCCCTTGGTTCGGACCAAATGAACCGAACTAGAGATGTGAAAGCACCCTAAGACATCATTAAAATAGTCTATGTGACTCCAGCGGTTCAACCTTAATTTTATGAAGCGTTGAGAATACTTTTTGTGTGCGAAAAACAAACAAAAATAACTCTATTCAACAATTTCTTCTCAGTTGTGGCAGTCTCCTACGCTGTTGACGTAGTAAATACAGTGCAGTGCTTCCGAGTTACGTCAGAGCTACGCCAGAACACCGGTTTACCATTGGCCGATGCTGTTCACGTGAGCACCACGGCGTATGCGTGTGATGCCAATGCAGGAGCTGGACAACGTAAACTGACACAGACGAGAAGAAATTGTTGAATAACGTAGTTATTTTTGTTTGTTTTTTGCGCACAAAAAGTATATTCATCGCTTCATAAAATTAAGGTTGATCCACTGGAGTCACATGGACGATTTTAACGATGTCTTTACTACCTTTCTGGGCCTGGAAAGTGTTCATTAAGTTGCTGTCTATGGACGGTTAAGAGAGTTCTCGGATTTCATGAAAAATATCTTCATTTGTGTTCTGAAGTTGAACGAAGGTCTTACTGGTTTGGAACGACATATATAATTAATGACAGAAATGTCATTTTGAAACTTATGAACTAACCCTTTTAAAGCTCAAAAGTGTACCAATAGTGTCTGCTTGAGGGTTATGTCATATTTTTTATTTTTCAAGCTTTACTTGTAAAAAATTGGTCATCATAGTCACTTCTATGTCAGTTCCATGATGTCAGCGACCTGTTTGGCAGACTTGTATAAAACGAGCTACCATGCAGCGAACTTTTAGGTTACTTTGTAGGTTCTCCGTTATTTTGCAGTAAGGAAAGCTGAAGTTGAATTTCGACCTCGGAATGGCTAGCTAATGAATCGTCATCGGTTGGGGGCCAATTACATGATCTTCAAAGGCATTTTGGGCGATGAACTCTGATATTAGGTTGTGAGTATTAGCCTGCAGAGTCTTGGTGGAGAAGTAATAAGACCCACTTAACTCTTCAATTATTTTCCATTACAGGGGAGCCACAGCAGTGTTTTGCCTGCTCAGTTTATTGGTAATGGAAGGCTTCATACTGAGGAGTGTTAATTGGTAGGTGTCAGAGCTAGAGAGTTGCGGGTTATGTTTAGAGCGTCTTCATTAGCGCTTAGCTCCTTAAGTGAAACTCGTCACTGCCCGCATGCACGTATACAACATGCGCTTTTAACATGCCGCTTGCTGCTATTGCAAACACGCGCTCCATTTCAAGCTGGTCTCCAAGCTGAGGCCCTTTCAGAAGGGTGGATAAATTATGTACATTTTTTAGCATTTAACTGAAACTCTCTTTCATTGGGCGCAGCTGCACTCATAGGGACTTTCTTGATTTCTGTGGTGATTAATTCAGTTCACATCTTTATTTTCAAAAGCCGATTATTTCATTTAAAGCCATTACAGATTTATCCTCGCTCAATGTCTCTGGATAATTCAAACAGCCAGAATTAATGGGCTCGCTGTCCTTTGAAATTGACCATCAATAACTTAATAGGTGCACCATATTTTTGTTGTTTATTTTTAATTATAACAAATAAATAAATGTAATATTTTTTGTGTTTTAATTATACTGTAATTGTATAAAAAATTTGGGTCAGTAAGATTTTAAATATATTAATTATTTTATTTTCATTGTTTATAATGTTACGAAAAGATTCTGTCTCAAATAAATAGTGGACTTTTGGACTTTCTATTCTTCAAAGATACCAAAAAAAATTCCACAAAAATTTGAAGCAGCATATTAATGATTTCTGAAGGATCATGTGACACTGAAGACTTGAGTAATGATGCTGAAAATTCAGCTTTGCTATCACGGGATGGAATAAATTACATCTGAAAATATGTTTAAATCAAAAATGGTTATTTTAAATTGTAATAACATTTCATAATAATACAGTATTTTTCTATATTTTGATCACATACTGTAAATGCAGCCTTGGGGAGACTTGGGGAGACACATAGGAGACTTTTTACCAAAATATTAAATATCTTACAGACCCCAAACTTTCAAAGGGTAATGTATATGTATGTATTTGTTAACCGTAGAACACATTTATGTTGTAAAAATATGTCTGATTAATATTTAAAACATATATTTGTTTAAAAGAAAAAAAGAAAATATAATACAAATATTTGTTCATTACAATTAAAAATATATTTTATAAAACATATAGTTCAGACTCTAAATTATGTCTCAATGAGACCTCAAACATGAGGGTCTATAATACAAACCGTTGGTAACTTTCATTATATTATCATTGCTGCATTTTCATTAAAGCAGTAAGCAAAATCACTTTAATGCACAGCCTTTAGTGATTATTGCCTTAATAAACTCCAGATTTCAGAGAGCGTCTTTCGATCAAGAGGGACATCAGTGGAGATAAAAGCCATTTGTTCTGACAGAACATTTTGGTTTTGTTTAGTGGGTGTGAGGAAGCACTCTACATGGACTATGTGCATACACTCATGCCTCATTGTGTGGACGGTTTCATTAAACTTTAACTGCAGAGCCCTTCTGGCTCAAAATCTGTTTAGTTTAGCCCCAAATCCGGCACCCCTCCCCCCCCGAAAACCACCCTGTCTCCCACGTCTCACGGGACCGCTAGATCCCATTTAAACACGGCCAAGTCACACGAACGCATTCGCCCTAGAGAAGTTTGCTTCCTTTGACAGACTACCCTTCACCGACGGCGCGTTTTCATTAAGGCTTGCAATTTGGACACTTTCCAAATCACCTCTATTCTTTCGGGCGAGAAGCACACTAATTATGCCAGCGTCTTAAGGAGAACTGGAAACACAATTACGCATCTTCCTTCTGGTGCCTGTGCGCAGTGGTTTGTAGGTCAGGGGGACGTGGGCCCATTTCATCACAATGAACGCATGAGCAGCATGGCTAATGTTTTAATCGTAATAATTAATACCACTTCGCTCTCATGCTGCTGCTAATTATGCATCCACACGTCACAGCGCAGACCTCGTTGATATCTGGAGAGAGGGGATTTCAGCCAGGTTTTCCAAACCCCAAGGAAGTCAGGGTTCATTTGGCAAGTCGAGTCATTTCCAACACTTCAGTTGAATGTGAAACGTGTGAAAAGGGCTTTTTTACTTTCTAGATTTTGAAGTTGCATTTTTAGCTGTACAGTAGGTTTCGAGTTTAGTGAGAAAGTTGACTGACAAATGGTCTATTCACACCAAGAGTGAAATTAATATTAGCCAGTACAAAATGTGCCGATCGATGATCACATTTAACTAATAGTTCAGGTCAGGTGGTTGCTGGCACATGCCATAATTATGTGTAGGCGAAAAACATATTTCTCATATCTCGGCCATTTAAAAGTAATCATGTTTTCAGACAGTTTCATAATTTTATATAAACATATATACAAGGATTTCAGCAGTGGCATGTCACTTTGACGGGTTGAAATTTAAATGCAATATATAGATTTTTTCAATTGTAGTATTTAAAAAAGACATCTGAAATAATAAACTAAGTAAAAATATTGATTTTTCAACACATATCGATACTGAAATATCTGGAACGCTCATTTACCGCAGAATAGATATACGATACCAGCGTTGCTTTCTCGCTCTCTCATCTCTCTGACAGCGAGTTGACACACAAATCCGCCTTCTGTCACTTACTCGTTTGATTTGCTCCGGATGAATATTGTTGGTGAATATTGTTGGAATAAGATTTTGTGCTCACACCCAATGTGCGCGCACATAAAGCCGCCTCTCAGCTCTAAATTGAGTTATTTTTTTGTGTTTAAACAGTCAAATATATACACAAAATAATGTCAAAATGCCGGTCTTGGCTAGTATTCACGTAAACACAGTAAGTGAACATAAACAGTTGAGAAAGAAAACGCATGTGTAATAGTATAAAGGATACGTGGGTCTGGTCCTAAACATTTCTGCTGCCAAAATTATGCGATAATATTAAAAATATCTATGGCAGTTTTCCCCATGGTATCAATGTCAAAATTTTGGCCAGTAAAAATGCTGGTTGGCTAATGACTTTGAAAAAAAAAAACTAGCCGCTGTCTGGTGACTGGTGAGCAATACACTTTTGAACAATATCTTTGTCTATGCAATGAAAATCAGTGTACTCCAATGTTCTTCAAAGTCCAATGTACAATCTTCAAAATTCTTTTGTGTTTCTTTTGTGAACTGCATACAGGTTTGGAACGAAATGAGGATGAGTAAATGCTGACAGTAAGTACGTTTTTGGGCGAACGATCCTTTTGTTAAAAGTGTGAATGAATTTGTGGTTTTCCATGTCCACATGTTCCAAGAGTTAGCTGATTGGGTCAGAAACTGTAATTTCCGTTGAGATGTTAACAGATAGTTTCTCCAGGCAGTAGACCTCGTTGGTTCTTCAGTCCTTTCCTCAATTTACAGATCCATAATATCTGCTCATTTTGCAGAGGAAACGCATCACTTCCCAACTGACAGGAACACTACAATGCTGAGGGGTGCATAGGTCAGAGGGAGGGGGGTTTCTGAGAGAAGGTTGCTGAGGAGATGAACGGAAATGTCCGTTAGTGGGTGGGTGGGTCTTTGGAGATAATAAGAGAGCAGCTCCACCGCTTCAGATCAGGGCAGAGAGATAGCAGCCCGGCTGAAATCCGCACAAACACTCCAAACACAGATGTTCTTCAAAAGACCTCTGATAACGTAGAGATATCCCGCTTCATTCAGAGACATACAGTAGACTCCTGACTCTGTGTTTAGTCTGTCTGTATCTCTCTGCCCTGTAACCGAACCTCCCAAGCCAAGTGTGACTTTACAGCCCTATATAATTCTACAGTAGTGCATAAATCGCAATTTATGTGTTTACAGTATACAGTTTTAAAGGAATGTTCTGTTGTTAAGAAGACCTTTTTTTAAAAGACGCTGATGAATTGTTTTTCTGATCAAATTTTGGTGACACACATTATTAATTTTAACTTGTTTTAATGCTTTAGCTGTAATATCAGTTGGAGACTCACACTGTGCATTTAATGTATCTATCTACCCAATTAAATAATGTCACAACCATGCAGTTCATTAACATGCAAATGGCGTCTTATGAAGAGATTAGTTAATTGCAACTCATTTGCATAATTAATGAACACTCAAATGAATAATGCTTTAGCGAATTTGTGCTGCGCTGTCATGAAATAAATTATAAACGACAGGCTGAGACCATTGTGTAAAATCCCACTGAACTGCATGAAATAATAAGCAGGTGAGGGATGTATAATAAAATCAGAACATGGGAGAAATATGTATGTATGGTCATTTGTACACATTACTTAAAGCTAGATTTTAGCCTGTCATTGTGACAGCATGCAGTATCCCGTATGGTCTCTGTAGGGTATCTGACTCTGTAATAAAAAAGACTGATTGTCATGGGGAAAAGTTATGATGGCAATTTATAATACGAAAACGACACCGAGGGTCTGTCAAGATGCTTTCTTAGCCTCGTTGCTGTGTGGTTATAGAATTACACTTGCAAGATTTGTGTCCTCTTAGTTAGAAGAACAGGCTCCCTTTATCCATTTTCAAACTGATAGTCTCCGTGTGAATTCCAAATTACATCTTGTCTTGCCTAGAAGAGCACTTTGAAAGGGTATTGTAAATGTAAATTCATTCAAAAAGAATGCGAGCAACCAAACCCATTCATAATGGGTAATTTCAAGAGGTTGCACAATGATAATTTTAAGCAATTTTGTATGAACATGTGGTCCTGGCAACATATTTTGAAATTTGAAAACCTTCAGTAGCTCTCAAGTATAAAATATTTCTTGCATATTCGTGTTTGCTAGTTTAATTTGAACAAACACTACATGGAGAGAGACATATTTGAATCAAGTTTTATTTTAAACCACACTATGCACTATCAAGCTATTTAAAGGTCCCGTTCTTCGTGTTTTTTTGAAGCTTTGATTGTGTTTACAGTGTGCAATATAACATGTGTTCATGTTTCGCGTGTAAAAAAAAACTGTATTTTTAACACAATTTACTTATCTGTACACCGCTGTTTTCACTGTCCTACAAACGACTGAAGACTTCCTTTATTCTATGAAGTCCCTCCTTCAGAAACACGTAACGAGTTCTGATTGTGTCAGCGGTTCCCGTGTTGCGATTTGACAGCAGCTTAGCGAACGTAGCACGGTCCTGTGTTGTGATTCGACAGCAGCTTAGCGCACGTGGAAAGGTCACGCCTCTTAACGGGAGATATATACGCGCTTAATAATCTCTACAGCGTCCCTGGGAAAGCCAAACAAAGGTGTTTTGACTCCGGGATGAAAATAACAGCGTCTCGACGACATGGCGACAAACACACTGAAACGCAGCACTTCCTTTTCTCCACGCGACGTCCTCTTCTTCTCCACGTGGGACAGCAACAAGACCACGCCCCCTTTTTTCGCGTTTCTTTGTGGGCGGAGGTTAGTCTGTTCTACTGCTCTACTGACGTAATTAAAGCAGGAAATACCAGGATGTAGTCCTAACCAGCCGTTCGCTGTAGGCTTTGAAAGGGAACTTCTGTTAAATAAAATATCTCGCTTGGCATTGAACTTTGAGCTTTATCATTTTACAGGTATTATTTATGCTCTAGCAGCAACATTACACACTAACTAAAGTTTGAACAATGGGATCACGAAGAACAGGACCTTTAAAGTGGCAATAACGTAGATACAGTATATACAACATGAACCAAACAGGCACAAATAAGACATTAAAGAAGACATTAAGGTTGGTTTTTTTTTTACATTTCAACGTTCTTCAATGTGAAATGCTGTAATTTGAGCATAAAAACGGTCTGCTGTAAAAGGTCTTTCAAGGTCTTTCTGACCTTGATTGTAGTCTTGGGTAACACTATTGGCGTAGTTTACATTACTCAAATAAGTACTGAGTAATTATATACATGTACTTACTATAGAGTTAGGGTTTGGTTTAGGATTAGTTACTTGTAATTATACATAATTTACTTTTATTAGTATAGTAAGTACATGTACCGTAGTAACGTGTAAAGCCGTGCACACACTGTTCGATTTATATTAGTCCTTAAAAAAGATTGGCGACCATGATTCTCATGTCACACTGTGGGATCTCCGCTATCATTAATGTCAGACTGTCCAACAGTCAAGACGTATTAAAACAGACACGCGCATTAAAACGTTTTACATCATCAACCCATTCACATTCGATGACAGTAAGCTGCATTACACGCGGGACTGAAATGGTGAAAACTCTAATGTTAATTTTGGTCATGGTTTGTCTTGAAAAAACAAAGACAATTGCAGTGCAGGAATGCGCACAATCTTCTGACACTTACAGAATTTCGATTTTGATCGCAATGGTCATTAATCGGCTGTTAATAAACATGTCAAACTAACGATCAAAGAAATCTTAATTTGTCTCAGACAACCAAATCGTGGCCAAATTCGTACAGTGTGAACGCGGCTTAACTTGAGGTTCCTTCTGGGAACGTACACGTCACAATATTCCTCATTTAAATAATTCCCGCCACAGACGTGCAAAAAAGGGGCAAGGCCTGATTGAGTTGCATTAGTAGTGTGTTGTTACTCGCAGTTATGGTAAAGGGCGTGACAAGTGCTGGAAGCATTTGAATATTTTTGGTGCGCCAAAAAAACTAAATAACGACTTCTATAGTGATGGCGATTTCAAAATACAGCTTCATGAAGCTTTGCAGCATTATGAATATCAGCGTGTTGAATCATGATTCGGATCGTGTGTCAAACCGCCAAACTGCTGAAATCACGAACCGCTGATTCATAACGCTCCGAAGCTTCAAGAAGCAGTGTTTTGAAATCGGTTATCACTATATAATTTGTTATATCTGTTGTTGAAAACCTTAATTTCTTTTCGACTGCAGAAAGAAAGACATGGACATCTTGGATGACATGGGGGTGAGTAAATTATCAGCAAAAGTTTATTTAAAAGTGAACTAATCCTTTAAAGAGTTAGTTCACCCAAAAATGAAAATAATGTAATTTATTAACTGAGGTCTTACGGGTGTGGAACGGCATGAGGGTGAGTAATAAATTACATTTATTTTCATTTTTTGGTGATCTAACAGAGGATTGCAGACAGACTCTGAAAAGAGGTCCTGCTGCAACAATGTAAAATATTTGATAAATAATGTGTTTTGAACATTCATGCATGAAAACCTGTTCTAGACCCCAAAAACAAAATCAAAACTTTGTAAAAGGGCATAATATGGCCTCCTTAATATCCGATATGTGCTCCTTTACATAAGACGGCAGTAAATATGAACAAATGAGAAAACTAATTACAGGAAGAACATTTTTTTTAAATAGGTTTTGTGTATAAAAGCAATAATCTTTCTATATTCTGGTTAACTGCTGAGCGGATGTTTGCTGTGTGCTTTATGATTCTTGCTCTGTGATTCAATTGTTCAAATCTAAATGTTCTTAATTATTTACTGACAGTAATTAATTTACTTCAGAAACTGCAGTTGTGGTTGACAGTTAGATGTTTAATGATATCATGTGATCATGCAAATTTAAACAACAACTGCAGATTCAGATGCTACTGATTTAGCACCAGTTATTTTCCTCTTTTCTGTCATTTTGTACTTCTAAAAGGTCAGTGTCCTACATTCAGACAAATTTCCACGACACGACCTCACAAAAATAAGGAAGCCAATCTCTTCCTGTGTAGAAGGAAATTAGTAGTAACATAAAAGTGTATATTCTACTATTGACTCAACCTCATGTTGTTCTTGGTTTGCATGGTTATGGGGGGATTGTTTAGTCAATAATTCAAGGAGGTCCACATTTTAAAGCTCTTTCTAATTTGTACTCAGCCTTAAAACTAACATATAGTTCTTGTAATTGTTTAACTATAGCATTTGTTACAATAAGGGCACGGCTCCTCATTACCATGCAGGCCAATGTTAACCTTTTTCTTTCTTTTTTGAATTTATAGCATTTGTTATGAAAAATAGCAACACAGTTAGAAACTATAGCTACAACATGCTACAGGTGTAATATACATCTTTAGTGAAAAATGTATTGCCTTAACTAATGATCTATTATACATTTTACGGCTAGTCAAAATTTTGTGATAAATTCTAGAAAATGTGGTCATCATGAGTTTAAAAAGCTTGCACAATGATGTTTTCCCCTCTTTTCATCAGTCATTTTAGTGGCTGTTTTAGATCATGTTCGACTTTCTCCTTGGTGTTTTACTACATTCTAAATAGAATTCAAATGGGCGCACATTTTATCATCAGAGTCACGGCTTGTGCAAATCTTAACACTTTTGGAGCGCGCTGTTGAACGCACCTACAGTGATTTGCGCACCACTTAAATTAAACAATTGGGCTTCAGTCACAGTCATATTGCACAGACAATTGATAAAAGCGAGAAGTAGCGGTATGCAAGAAAAAGTGCAGGTAAGCTTAAGAGTAAAATGTAGAAGAGTAAACGCTTAAGAGTAAAATGTAGAAGAGTAAACGCTTAAGAGTAAAATGTAGAAGAGTAAACGCTTAAGAGTAAAATGTCCCCACTTCGAGCACTGGCTGTACCGATTCTTTCCAAAAACAGCCAAACTTGTGGCGGAATGCTGTGGGTGGGGCTAGTCATGAGCACACACACACAATACATCATGGCATTATCGCTGGATAACTTTCGATTCACTATACGTTTGTGTTGTTTACACTATATGCAATTGCCAACAAAACACAGACATTTTGATGCAGTTTCACTCACCGCCTACGGTTTCGACTCATAATCGGGAACAAACAAACACACTTGCAGAACTCTGTTGCTGCTCCGGAACAACAAACTGCATTCACTGTTTCCTTAACTCTGGGTTATTTGGGAAGCTGAACAAGGTTACCATTCCCATACAACCAAAAACACTCTTCTTTAGTGATATTGTTGTTTTCGTGGTCTAAAAACAAAATGCTGTTGATGACGTACTCTCGCTTTTGCTGATGTGTGTGTGTGTGCCCATCTGGGATAAGTGCTCATACAAGGAATTCCACCCTTTATTACTTCATACAGGGCCATACTTGAAAAAAACTTTCTGAAACTTGTTTGAATCCTAAAGGAGTGTATTTGGCACAGAAATACTCTGTCAAACGTCCAATGTTTTTGACATTTTGGCCATGTCTAGCGTGAGAATCCAAATCTTTATCAGTGTAAATAAGTCAGAATGCATGAAATGGCATTAGACCCACCTCCCCTCCCCTTAAAATGACTTAAAATATCAGTAAATAATGGAACAAACTATTCCTTTAACTCACATTCACACAGCAGCACACTAACTTTACTGTAAAATCTATATTATAATATTATGGCTCACTGCCCTACTGACACAAAAACCCAAAGAATAATTTCTCAAATTAAATTGCAGTATCCCACAATCCCCCTGCTTTTGTAAAGTCAGTGAGTCTGGGATTACATTTGCTTTTACTTGACTTTAATCTTTCACAGCATTAATATTACATTCTTTCTGGGGATTTACTCGCTACAATTTTATTAACCTGCGGCATTGAATTATATTAGAATTTGTTTCCCTGCAGATTTGCTCATAAATCACATTCACCATCATTACTGCAGTTGTTATGTGGCTTTTTATAAACTGGACATCCTTGCTACAAATCTTGAACCATAATGATATTGTTATTTTCTGAAACACTTTGTGAGAAAAAGTACTTTATGCACATTCAAATATGACATTATGTATACAGCAGAACCTGTTTTTTTTTCACCAAGTGCAACATGTTCCTGGATCAACATCTTTGTTAATCCTGGAACAACATTCCAATCAACCAATCAGATTTGAAGGACTACAACCAGGTTTAGATGCTTCTACATCAGCTATCATTGCCCTCTGATTTTAGAGAGAACTTATGGGTAAGGTTAGTTTAGGGATATGGTTAGGATTAAATTTTGGACTGGAATGTTGTTCTAGGATCAACAAAATATGTTGACCCAGGAACGTGTCTAACCTGGCAAAATCATGCAAACATATAAAACAAGACAGATCTCTAAAACACTGTGCTTATGTTCTTAAGCTATGGTTAATATTGCTCAAGTTTCTAGAGTTTTTGCAAAGGATTTCATATCATATATAGTGCAGTGGTCTGGGGTGGTCAGGAAGGAAGCTTTAATCTTTGGGGAATATTGCTGCGTTGTGGGCTTGGGAGGGTTAAACGGCATTCAGATCCTGCTGACTGCCGGTTTATTTAGACGAGACACAAGTAGGTCATTGATATATCACTAATTAGTGTTCCCCTCACATCCTCGACTTTGTGTGTACAGACCTAGAAAATCCTTAGCGGTTTCAGTGTGTGCTTGAGTGAGCACACTCAAATGAAACCAAAGCAAGGTCAGATTCCAATCCTGTTTATTTAGACACACAGTTTAATGTAAACTGTTAAACGAAGATGGTCTACTGTAAGTCTTTTGGAGTGGTTTAAAACAACATACTTAAAAGACCAATGGTTACGGTGCATTCCTAGTTGTAATGGACGATGTTGAGTAACTCCATGCCATTGAACTTGTTAAACTGACTTTTTGTTGTTTTATGGACAGTGTTGCAAATGCAGTTGAGTAATGTCATGCCGTTCATCTTGTATTGGGAAAACAGTCATCAGCTAACCACAATTCTTTCCTGTATGCCTCGTGGTCTAATTCATTTAACCAACCCCCAGTTGGTTCTCCATGACTTTGACCCACTGGACCAAATTCAAAATCCACTAAACACAAGGGGACTTTTCTAAAAAAAGGTCTTAATAACCTCATGAAGATTTTGTTTGACAGTTTTAAAAAAGTGTAGCGTGATGTAAGAGGACCAGGGATACTGTCAGTTGTCTTCTAAGGCTGAAACATAAGAACTTCTAGCAATGCAAGCTTGATTTAATGACTAAAACACACAGATTTCTAAACCATTTTAAATTAAATTGATTGAATTGAATTATAAGACACAGGCCTGTAACAGCTGTGCATGTAAACCTCACTCCCCTGGCCTCGAGGCACGCTAGCGTCTGCAGTTTTTAGAGTTCTTGTTAGTGGGCCTGCTTCCCACGCTGGAGCCCCTGGTTCGAATCATCTGGTCGAGTAGGACCAGTTACATTTGATGCAGTGACCTAGATGAGAGTGAGTTTTAGGGTGTGAGTGTAACGGACGTAGGACTGTAAAAGCTATGCATGTAAACCTCACTTCCGTGGCCTCAAAAGGTGCGCTAGCTAGCAGCTGCCGTCTTTAGTGTCCTAGTCTCGCTTAGCCAGACCTTCAGACTGATGGCAGAAGGTCTGGACTCTATCGCAGCTAGGGTGGATGCTTGACTGCACCAAGAGGATGCTTGACTGACAATGACCAATCACAGTTCGTTTGGTTCCGCGTCGTGTTTAGGGGCGTGAAAATGTCGATGTCCCTGCATTAAGAGACCGGTGTGCATCTATAAATTATTTTTTTCAAGAACATTGTGCAAATTTTCTGCAACAATGGAGCCGTGAACTTCACATACTTTTGAAAATCCAGCATTTAGTTGATCCTGGTTAGCATTCATTGTCACTGTCGTAAACACAATATCATTATTCTTCCACAAGGAAGTTTGGTGTCACATCATTTGTTTTCAGGCAGACCGTTAAAGCAAGCAACACATGCATCTTGCGGACATCCTGAAGAATTGAACCAATCAGATGACAACTTCAAAACTCCTGAAGTGTTTCCAGATAAGTGCGCCATATGCATCAGACGTTCAGCCGACGGTCCGTGGGTGTAATGTCTGAGGCTGAGACTATAAGCGCCCTTGTTAGCCTGCCTGCCTCCCATACCAGAAACCCTGGTTCGAATCCCGCTCGGAGCCGGTCAGGTAGGACCAGTTACATAAGTACATTTATGATAATCATTTAGGCTATTATTCTTTGTTCGCCATCTTCTGCCGTCTTCATTCGCCATTTTGCATTATACATTGTGTGGATTGCCTTTACCATTTCTGTGACATGCATTGTCTAGGAATTTGGCCCAAAGAGTTTATATCTTTTGAAACAGCCCTCATGTCAGTATCATACTTATGATGCCAAGGCAGGCTATAGATGTGAGATCTAGGTAGGCAGCTCACTAGTTTTTGGTAAAGAGATAATGTCTTTGCCCATTTCTCATTCTCTCTTGGTATTTTTCAGTTTGAACTTCTTTCTCAGTCTCTTTCTCTAATGTCTGAATGCCATTACATTCTATGCTGGAGACATAGTGTGTGTGTTAATAAGCTGGGACATCTGGTAACCAGCTTCTTTTCTGATTCATTAACTGACGTAGTTGCAGTGGCCAGAGGGGTTTACGGTAGATATTTGAGGGGAGGTAATGGTGCTGGAGAGGGGTGGGGTAAACCAGGAGAGACGGGTGTATATGTGTTGTGAGAGACCGTGTGCTGCATGGGACATGTTCTCTGTGTGTGTTAATGGAAAGTCCTCGTAATGATAGGGGTACCAGTGTGAATGTGTGTTTGTTCTGTTAAACACCACAGACATAAATTACATCTATTTGAGCTAGATCAATTCTTAAAGGATTAAGATCTCTCAGATTCTTCAGGATATGGCATAATGTCAGTTTTCACCAGAAGTTATTGTGGCTTTTTTGAGTTTTTAATCTCATATACAGTATATAGATATGCAAGATATGTACATTAAAAAGCACACCGTTTTAAAAGAATGTCAACGAGATCTAAATATTATGTATTGCATATTAAGTAAATAGCCTATCTAAGCATAAGACTTTAAATTCATTTAAAATCATAACACAATTGTCTGTTTGTTTGTTTGTTTGTTTATTCAATGAGGGAGGAGTCAAAAATATTCTGTCAATATACTTTAACTTCATTCCTTTCTTTATCAAAACTGATACCATGTCAAATATATATATATATATATATATATATATATATATATATATATATATATATATATATATATATATATATATATATATATATATATATATATATATATATATATATATATATATATATATACATATATATATATATATATATATATATATATATATATATATATATATATATATATATATATATATATATATATATATATATAAATATAAATATAAATATAAATATAAATATAAATATAAATATAAATATAAATATAAATATAAATATAAATATAAATATAAATATATATATATATATATATATATATATATATAAATATAAATAATATAATATTTTAGTACAGTGAACTCATTGTCATGTTCAAGAAACCAATTTGAAATGATTCAAGCCTGGTGACATGGTGCATTATCCTGCTGGAAGTAGGCATCAGAAGATGGGTACATGGTGGTCATAAAGGGATGGACATGGTCAGAAACAATGCTCAGGTAGGCCGTGGCATTTAAACGATGCCCAATTGGCACTAAGGGGCCTAAAGTGTGCCAAGAAAACATCCCCCACACCATTACACCACCACCACCAGCCTGCACAGTGGTAACAAGGCATGATGGATCCATGTTCTCATTCTGTTTACGCCAAATTCTGACTCTATCATCTGAATGTCTCAATAGAAATCGAGACTCATCAGACCAGGCAACATTTTTCCAGTCTTCAACTGTCCAATTTTGGTGAGCTCGTGCATTGTAACCTCTTTTTCCTATTTGTGGTGGAGATGAGTGGTACCCGGTGGGGTCTTCTGCTGTTGTAGCCCATCCGCCTCAAGGTTGTGCGTGTTGGGGCTTCACAAATGCTTTGCTGCATACCTCGGTTGTAACGAGTGGTTATTTCAGTCAAAGTTGCTCTTCTATCAGCTTGAATCAGTCGGCCCATTCTCCTCTGACCTCTAGCATCAACAAGGCATTTTCGCCCACAGGACTGCCGCATATGACTGCTGGATGTTTTTCCCTTTTCACACCATTCTTTGTAAAACCTAGAAATGGTTGTGCGTGACAATCCCAGTAACTGAGCAGATTGTGAAATACTCAGACCGGCCCGTCTGGCACCAACAACCATGCCACGCTCAAAATAGCTTAAATCACCTTTCTTTCACATTCTGACATTCAGTTTGGAGTTCAGGAGATTGTCTTGACCAGGACCACACCCCTAAATGCATTGAAGCAACTGCCACGTGATTGGTTGATTAGATAATTGCATTAATGAGAAATTGAACATATATATATATATATATATATATATATATATATATATATATATATATATATATATATATATATATATATATATATATATATATATATATATATAAAAATGGGAAAAGGATTTGGAAATGTTGCAAGACTGTCAGGCCAACTTTAAATATGTTTTATGCCCATACAGAAAGAGAGAATACACCTGTAAGAGATGTAGTTGAATTAATGAAGTGTAAAGGTAGCCGCAGTAAATAAGATCATCAGCCCGTCGCAAGAAAGCCCCTCCCACCGCTGAAGATGATTGAGCAAGAAAAATACGACTTGATGGGCACACATTGAGGGATGAAATGGACAATGAAGTTTCCATATGTTGTTTTTACACAGTAATTACAATCCGTTCTATGCTCTCTATCACACACACACACGCACATGAACAAACACTTGTGTGTGCGCGTGTGTGTTGCCTTTATAAGATCTACTGACACATATGATGTCATTATTCCGGTCAGCTCTTCTGGTGATGCGCCTGTTCTCGGGCCGCCATCCGCAGTGGCCTTGGTACTAAACCGATCATACAGCGACAGATCATCCAAACCAAATACCTGCTGAGATCTTTGACCCCGGGAATACGCAGAGGTCGCTTTCTGAGTTCAAGTGTGCCCGGCATTCTCTAAAAGGCATCAGAATCTGTTTGCACTTCATTTGATTTGTTAGGCCTGCTTTCAATTCATCGCAATCGGTACGATTTTCTGGAAAATAAACATAAATAAAAACAAAAGGGGAATGCGGAGCTCGCAAACCGCCTCATTTATTGCGACATCACGTCTGTTATTCATCACCATGGCGACCTGCGAGAGAGCCTTGATGCGTCCCACTCACAGATGTGACCGGTTTGTATTCATTGGATATGCAAATGTGTTGATCCAATGCTCATTGTTATTCACTGCCCCTGAGACAAATGAGGTTGATGCTGTTTGTGTATTTGCTGTACGCTTTTAGTCTTGGGAAGGAGAGCGCGAGTGCGACGCGACACAGCTTGCTGGATGCTTCAACAGGGCTGAAAATGAATGGCGTGCAATGCCGGTGGATTTTTCGAGGGTCGCCTCGAAGCAGCTGTGAGCGCGCGAGAGAAAGCGAGAGGTAGAGCTTTGGCTCCTCTCTTCTCTAATCTCATCCCCCGTGGAGGGAAGCATTGGGCCGTGAACCTGGCTGCGAGCTGATTGGCTGCCGAGGTGATGGGTAGGGGGCTGTCAGTGTGAGGGCCGCAGCTGTTTTGGAAGAGCCTGTGTCGGTATCTGCAGCATGTCGACGTGTGAAGTACAAAAGATGAATCCTATTTCTCAAGAGAGCCCCACATATGTCAAGTATATTGTCCCATTATACCAATTCATTTATCAACCCACTGAATGCCAATTAGATTCACAGGATGGTGCAGGTATACGGCGAGTGGTTGGTGCCAATGCTCTGCCGCAGCTGAGCTCCTCTGGCTGGCTACCACTGCCTCCCTCAGTGGCGGAGCTTACCGGGGCATGGTAACCTTCCCAAAAGGGCAAGCGGTGCAGTGGCGGTGACGCCCCGTGCTGAAACGAGAGGAGGCTCGGAGTTCCCGTTTCAGCTCGGCCCCCCTGATGAAGATGTCAGGGAGAGGGACCCGAGCCGTGTGCCAATGCCTCCACAGCCTGGAGATCAGATGAGATGAGATGAGAGGATTGGATTGGATGATGAAGCAGCCCGCTGCACGCCTTCAGCTGGGTACGTCCCAGCTGAGGTGAAATGAGAAAGAGGGAAGGGGAGGAAGCTAAATCTGAGAAGTTGGAGAGCGGAAAGAAAACAACTGAAGGGTGGAATCAGACATTCAGTAACGCGTTTTCTGTGATCGGATGACATCTGGGTTGCATTGAAATCTGGCATTTATTGTGGTGTCGAGATATTGTGGTCAGATCATTGAAACCACATCAGAGATCGACTGATATTGTTTTTTTAGTGTCTTTAATTATTGTTCTGTTTCTAATTTTAGACACAATCATTCATCCCTAGCATCTGAAAGTGAACAGTCTGCTTTATAAGACCGATATTACAGCTATCAAAAAAGTATTCATATTCAAGCCGTTTGGTTGTCAAAATAGTATATCTGTCCAAGGCTTTTCACTTTATTAAAATAATTTAAAATGTAAAGTCTTTAAATATATATGATTTTGCACACTTTTCACTGTGTTATTTTGTCTAACTTTATCTGTAAACCCATAAACTTATCTCGTATATATCTATCTTTTTAGAATTCAAACTGGAAAATATTGTATGAAAATATGTATTTATGAAGATGCAACTATTTTATTAATATTGATATACTATTATAGTATTTATTAATATTTCAAATGAGCTTTTATTTTTATTTATTAATTGTAATTTTAGTTTATGCTTTTAAATAATTTTTTTGCTTTATTTTTTTTTACTTCAGGTTTAGTCGTTTTAGTTATTCGACTTAAACTTAATCTAATTTTCATTAGAAAAATATTTTAATAGTTTTCATTTTAGTTATAACTAGTTATATTTTATATAATAACTGAAATATAACAAACTATTAATTTTCAGACATGCTCCAGCTTTTTGTTTTTATTCAGTTCTTCTAATGTGAAAATGACAACAGACACTGAATAATAAGCAATATCCCATTACTGATACTGGGGAAATACCTACGTTTAATACTTTTTCTCTCCAATTTATCTCTATTAGCATTCTTATTTTTATGTCAAAATGGCAGAAACATTTTGAATCAGTCACTTTTTTTAAATGTAATATTTGACCATTTTCAGTTACTGCAAGCTCTGAGGTAACAGTTATAGCTATAATGTACTGATAAAGTTAATGCCAGGTGTAACAGGGGCGAATGATACAGTTATGACTGTCACAAAGTCCCTCACGTCAATTCAAAACGACAGCCAGTGATTGAAAAGTAATGATGACTAATTACGATCCCACGTGAGAGATCTGCCCGGCTCCCCGGCAGCGTAACGTCATAAGATTGAAATAGATCTTATTCCCATGGCTGTGGTTCACATTCTCCACGGCTGTGCTCATGTGCTGATGGATTCAATTAGCTGGGCTGTATAAGCGCCTGTGGACGATTTAGTGACCGTTTGTTTGCCTGAAGGGCCTGGAGTTGCCTGGATTTGTACATCCGGTTTTATTTTGCTTGATTAGATTGTGTCGTTGACTTTTTTTGGAATTGCTACATTTTTACATAGAAGTAGTTTCTCAGAAATGACTTTGTTTCCTTTTTTCTTTTCTTTTTTTCCCTTTCTTTTTTATCCATGGAAATGTTGCAATGCTGGGCGGCCTACTAAATTACATACAGGACCAAATGTCCAACATTACCATGTACAATTTAAAGAAATACAGTTTATTAATTTATTTGTGATGTTGGTCATTTGATGGTACATTTGCTGGACATTTGATCCAGTACAAAATCTGGGTCCAGTTAAGAAGTACTGAGTTTGGGTTCATAGGTGACTGTTTTAGAACACTGTTGTTCTCTGTCTTTTAAATTGCTTCCTCAAACAGAGGGTAGAGGAGAAAGATTTAGAGATTTGAAACCTCCTGGGACATGCATGCCACAGCTGGGGTTCATCTTTAGTGATAGCTCTGGGTGCCGTTACTGATGTTGCCTCTTATCATATCTCTCCTGAGCCCCCCAAACCTCCCAGACTGCACTCCCGGAGTTCCCACAGTACAACCGATTGCTCTGAGGTTTTTATGTCATTGAAGTATTGGTGTTAGAGTTATATCAGTATCATTTAAGTATTAACTTTGTCATTTGGAGGAATAAAAATAGACACAAATGAGGCAATTGTTGACATAAGGTTCAGAAAAATGTATCTAACGGGAAAGTTTGGTTGAAATGTTGAAATCGAATTTTTTGTCTGGGCATTTTTAAATATTTCGAAAATATATTGCCAGGCTAGATATGAAAATATAGGGTGAATTCAATAAATTGGGAGACTGAGATCAATAGGAAAGAATAAAGCCCCCATTTACATATATACTTTTTTTCTGATAAGTTTTAGTAACTTAGATTTAAAATGTATGTATTTTCAATCAAAAAAAAAAAATATATTTTTTTTTTTGATTGAAAATACATACATTTATATATAACATATATATATATTTGTCCAAAATATGTTAAAATATTAATATGTATTACTCAAATACATTATGTAACATTTTGTCATTTGAATGTTAAAATGACATTTAAAATCTATATTTTTTTAATCTGAAATTTCAGTTTGATATATTTCTAAAGCATATTTTGGCAAAAACTATTTTTACAATACACATTTAATTAATTAATTAATTCATTCATTCATTCATTCATTCATTCATTCATTCATTCATTCATTCATTCATTCATTCATTCATTCATTCATTCATTCATTCATTTAATTGTATTGTATTTAATTAATTTAATTAAATGTAATATATATATATTTTTTTTTATTATTTACTTAATTTTTTGTTTGTTTATTTATTTATTTATTTATTATTTTATTATTTAATGTCTTGAAAATTATTCCTTAATAATAAAATAGAGTGGATTTTCCACCTGTTGTAAAACAAACATTGTAAAGTTTGATTTCGATCTTTGTTATAGTTTCTTCATATGGAGGTCAGGGCCGTTCTACATTCTTTTGTGATAGTAAAAAAGAATTATCAAAACAAGGTTCTCGTCATATTTTTTGTTTATGGACCTCTAGAACATTCCCATTTGTCTTAACGTAACCGTGAAATACCTAGGGCATGCAGTGTAAAAGAGCAAACAGGCAGCGACTCCTCTAAAATGGTTTTATGTCTCCTTAAATTTTGCCGTCAGTAATTGGGAGGTGATGAAAGTAGTGATGTCATGGGGGGAAGAGTTAGTGGAACAGTAGCGGGGGAAGGAGAGAAGGTCTCTGTCCCGCTGTGAGGCCACATTCTTGGCTCTGCAGGTAAGAGGTGAATCCCATTAGCATTTCTGCTGATAAGAATATCTGCCAAGAACAGCCTCCTGCAGAATCTCTGATGGTTTGAGAGACTTTAGGCCTCATTGTTGACTGATTAGCAGGCCAGTGTGAAATATGTACACTTTATTAGCATTTGACTGCACTGATTTTGAAGTCTGGAATGGATCTAAACATGCTAAAATGTGTTAAATGAAACCGAAAACACTGTGGTATTTATAGCTAAAAGCACAATTAGGCAAAAAATACCTATTGTAAAATGGTTCTGGTTCTAAATGCTGATTTGTTAATAATGCATTCAAAACGCAATATATTCCACAATGTAGTAACATGATTCAAAACACAGATAGCAGATTTTCTGCTTATACAATCTTAAAGACCCTGTAAAAAAATTGTTTTGCTAAAACACACTGCAAAGACTGTTACCTGTGTAGTACTGAATTGAGGAGTTAGACCACTAAACCGTTGAGTTTTTCACAGTTGCTGAGTTCCGGATTTTCTAGGCGGGGCTAAAACGGTGGCCAATGACGCACTGGAGCCACTGAGGCTGGTCCCTCCCCTACTGTTGATGACGCACTGGAGCCACTGAGCCTGGCCCCGCCCCTACTGTCAATGACGCACTGGAGCCACTGAGCCTGGCCCCGCCCCTACTGTCAATGACGCACTGGAGCCACTGAGGCTGGTCCCTCCCCTACTGTTGATGACGCACTGGAGCCACTGATTCTGGCCCCGCCTCTACTGTCAATGATGCACTGGAGCCACTGAGGCTGGCCCCGCCCCTTTTGTTGATGACGCACTGGAGCCACTGAGCCTGGCCCCGCCCCTACTGTCGATGACGCACTGGAGCCACTGAGCCTGGCCCCGCCCCTACTGTCAATGACGCACTGGAGCCACTGAGCCTGGCCCTGCCCCTACTGTCAATTACGCACTGGAGCCACTGATTCTGGCCCCGCCCCTACTGTCAATGACGCACTGGAGCCACTGAGCCTGGCCCTGCCCCTACTGTCGATGACGCACTGGAGCCACTGATTCTGGCCCCGCCCCTACTGTCGATGACGCACTGGAGCCACTGAGCCTGGCCCCGCCCCTACTATCGATGACGCACTGGAGCCACTGATTCTGGCCCCGCCCCTACTGTCGATGACGCACTGGAGCCACTGAGCCTGGCCCCGCCCCTACTATCGATGACGCACTGGAGCCACTGATTCTGGCCCCGCCCCTACTGTCGATGACGCACTGGAGCCACTGAGCCTGGCCCCGCCCCTACTATCGATGACGCACTGGAGCCACTGATTCTGGCCCCGCCCCTACTGTCGATGACGCACTGGAGCGACGGACGCTGGCCCCGCCCCTACTGTCGATGACGCACTGGAGCGACGGAGGCTGGCCCCGCCCCTACTGTCGATGACGCACTGGAGCCACTGAGTCTGGCCCCGCCCCTACTGTCGATGACGCACTGGAGCGATGGAGGCTGTCCCCGCCCCTACTGTCGAAGACGCACTGGAGCCACTGAGCCTGGCCCCGCCCCTACTGTCGATGACGCACTGGAGCGACGGAGGCTGGCCCCGCCCCTACTGTCGATGACGCACTGGAGTGACGGAGGCTGGCCCCGCCCCTACTGTCGATGACGCACTGGAGCTACGGAGGCTGGCCCCGCCCCTACTGTCGATGACGCACTGGAGCGACGAAGGCTGGCCCCGCCCCTACTGTCGATGACGCACTGGAGCCACTGAGCCTGGCCCTGCCCCTACTGTCGATGACGCACTGGAGCCACTGAGCCTGGCCCCGCCCCTACTGTCGATGACGCACTGGAGCTACGGAGGCTGGCCCCTCCCCTACTGTCGATGACGCACTGGAGCTACGGAGGCTGGCCCCGCCCCTACTGTCGATGACGCACTGGAGCCACTGAGCCTGGCCCCGCCCCTACTGTCGATGACGCACTGGAGCGACGGAGGCTGGCCCCGCCCCTACTGTCGATGACGCACTGGAGCCACTGAGCCTGGCCCCGCCCCTACTGTCGATGACGCACTGGAGCTACGGAGGCTGGCCCCGCCCCTACTGTCGGTGACGCACTGGAGCCAGTGAGCCTGGCCCCGCCCCTACTGTCGATGATGCACTGGAGCCACTGAGCCTGGCCCCGCCCCTACTGTCGATGACGCACTGGAGCCACTGAGCCTGGCCCCGCCCCTACTGTCGATGACGCACTGGAGCTACTATTAATTACTACAGCCTACAGTTTGCTAGCTAGCTATGCCTTCATCACGGAAATGCGTATTACCTGGATGTGATCACTTACAAAACAGATCGGTATCCTTATTTAAATTTCCAAAAAACGATCATATCAAGAAGAGGTGGATTAATTTTGTGAAGAGCCACATTGATGAGCGCTAATTTTTTCAAGATTTTGATAGCTTAATTGATTTACTTGGTGACTTTTTTTATCATTCAAATTTGGCTGGGTGGTTCATGACACATTTTTCTGTGGTGTGACAAAAAAAGACCACATCATTAATTTTGACTTTACAGGGCCTTTAAGAATAAAGGGGTTTCAAAATGGGTTTTCACAGTGATGCCTTAGATTAGAAGATTTTTGGAGATCTAAAGAGATGAATTTCCATGCTATATTGTGAAAATATCCACAGCTAAATGAACATATCATTTCCATAATAGCAAAGCAGCCTTTCATTTACCTTATAGATGAGCGTTCCATTTTTCGGTAAAGTTTTGTCGGAGCAGTTTCCGTGTGGGCCTGCTTATTAGCAAAGCTGCTTTTCTATCACAGCTCCAGAGACTTCACCAGGGTCATGACGTGTTTCACATAACAAGGACGTTTCGATGTTAAAGGCAATTCATCAAGCATTACTTCTTCTCCCAGAGGCCATGACAGCACAGAGCAAAGAGAGACAAAATGACTGTTTCAGAACCCTTATCAGGATTGTACAGTGTAATCCTTATTTTATCTAAACAGATCCATTCTCCTTCCCCTTTATTTGTAGGATCAGATATCATGCCCTCGATGTGTTCCAAACGGGAGCTTTCCAAAAGATAAAGGAATTTGGGTCACATTTTAGAGTAACTCAACTCATGCGCTACTCTAATCTGCAGATTCAAAATAATCCCCTGATGCTGTAATAACCCTTTATCTAATTACGTAGGGCTTTTATTCTCATTATATGTGATAGTTTGAATAAGCACATGTGTAGAAACACATCTGGCCAGGGTTAGCAGGGATAGTTTCTCTGACTGGGAAGAGTGACAGAAAAGCAGTTTAATATAATGTTTAAAACAACCTATGAACTTCTTTGTTCATAATAAGCATGTTGATAAATGTACCTTAAGTGCATCTCCTGCCCTTTATGGTCACCATGATTTTACCAAGTAAGACATGATCCTGGAGCAACATCCCTGTCCAAAAGTTAAGTCCTAACCCTATCCCTAAACCTAACCCTACCTATAACTTAAGCACCTAACCCTGGTTGTAATCCTGAACTTAAACTTGTCCCTCAAATCTGATTGGTTGATTGGAATGTTTTTTTTTTTTACGTTTTTCATCTAATATTTATATTTTCTTTCAGCTTTATTTCTAGTACCTTAAAACAATGTTTAATATTTTTAGTGGTAAAACTTCAGTTTGGGGTGCAATTCTCCCTATTAACTTTCTTAATAGCATGCATATTACTAGGATATTGGCTGTTTATTGGTACTTATAAAGCACATATTAATGCCTTATTCTGCATGACCTTATTCTACATCCCTTAATCTTACCCAATACCTAAACCTAACAACTACCTTACTTACTATCAATAAGCCGAAATTAGTTTATTGAGGCAAAAGTCATAGTTAATAATTAGTTAATAGTTAGAATTGAACCCGAAACTAAAGTGTGACTGTTTTAGTTAACAACAAGGATATGTTTTTGGATATTTGTGAGTTGCAATGCTCAAAGTAATTTAAAATTAAAACAGACGTGCACATTTTCAGAAGACTTACCCCTAAAATCAGTACTGGAAAGTAATGTATGGTTGTTATGAACTGTGATATTGAGGGGAACTTCAAAAGTGAAAGATATATTGCTGTATGTATATATGCATATATACATGTGTGCATGTGTTTTCCATGCTTTGCACGTGGTGTCTTGTGCAAACATCAGCAATATGCACCACACTGACCATGCAATATACCCATGAAGAGTAAGTCATCCCCTCTTTGACCTTTGCTCTTTTTTCTTCTCTTGCACATGTTAGTGAATTTAACAACTATTGCCCCTCTGAAAATTCAGTTCATTCCCTTTCTCTCTTTTTTCAGGACCTCCCAGAAGTTTCCACAAATCAGTCTCCTTATGTCCCCCAATAAGCTGTAAGAATTGTTTGTTTATTCAAAAAACAGATTTCATAAACTCTTTCAGCAAGGGTGAAAATATCAGCGACACTCTCCCAGAACAGATGTTTTTTACAAGCATTTAGCTGTCAGCAACAATAAAGGTGAAGTGCGTAACTGCTGTGCTTCTGTAAACAATAAAACAATAATACATATTTATAAATACATTTTTATAAATTATAGATAATAAAAAAAATTATGATTGTTTTCAAAATGGTTTCCCAAACACTCCCGCTCTCTGATCAAGCTGATTGGTCCAGTCCCAACTGAAAGAGAAATTCATTTGGAAAGAAATTAATATTTTCAATTTAAAGGACGCATTCAATTGATCAAATAACAGTAATGACATTTATAGTGTTACAATGTTACAAAATAGTTTTAGTTTAAATAAATGCTCACTGCAAAAAATGATTGTGATTTTAACGGTATTTTACTGTAAAAATGCTACGGTGAAAAACAGTTCATTGGTTAACAGAAAGTTTCCGTATATACGGTGAATAACTGTAATAGATCTTAGTTTTTGGAAGTGAAAAAGAACAAGTCATTGTGTAATTTACAGTGAAAACCCGTAAATTGACATTCCCAGAATTCCCTGCGTGACACTTCACATTTGATGTATTTTCATTGCAATAATTATGTTTCTTCTTTGTTTTTTCTAATCAGTTATGTACATTAGGGTTTTATGTTACATCTGATGTTGTTAAATGAATGTTTATTGCATTTTTTTTTATTTCACGTGTGTTACCATGATGGTGTTTAGTGTTTGTGTGAATGACACTGAGCACCTACTATATATTAATATTGTCCTCTTAAAAGCTGCTTGTGATGGGCTTTGATTCATCATGTGATTCTCATCTCCACTGTGATTGGTGGTTGTCCGTATATATCAAAGGTACATAACAGATATTAGTTTTTCAATAGGTTGGTAATTTAACATTATTTCAGTTAATGAAATATGTTTTTATTTACTGTAAATTGTTTACAGTGTAAACTTAATCATTACAATATAAACCTTTAAATTATACGGTTTTGAACTGTAAAATATATTTTTTTAACCGTAATTATTACATTATAAACCTTTAAATTATATGGTGCTGTCCCTAAAAACCCAAAACGTTACTGCCGTATTTTTTACGGTAAAGTTCTGGCAACCACAGCTGCCGTTTTTTTACCGTAAATTTTACGGGGATTTTTTTTACATTGCTGTTCTTTTGAAGTTTCTATTCAACAAAGGATCCTGAAAAAAAATGTGTATCGCAAAAATATTAAAAAGCAAAAATGTTATTGATAATAAGAAAGGTTTCTTTAGCACCAAATCACTGTGATTTCTGAAGGATAATGTGCCATCACATAAATAAATGACATTTGAAAATATTGAAAACAGTTTTGACTGTATTTATAATCATAAATGATTAAATTACTTCTTGCAAAAACATCAAAAAATCATACAATCCACAAACTTTTGAATGGCAGATGCCGTAACTACATCACCATGCAGGCAACATCACCTTTAAGAATTAAAATAGAAAATCCTGCATAACCAAACGAGTGATGCAGCTGGCTGGTCATTCATCGCCTCTCGTTCTCAAAAGCAGAGTAAGGGAGAGAGACAAGTCTCTCTTTCACACTTATTAAAGGGTCTCTGTGGATTCTTCCCTATGGAGGAAGGAGAGAGTGGCTGTAACTATTGATAGGTACTGAATGAAACAGACACACAAACTGTGAGTCTCAGAGCAAAAAAAAAAAGTGACACACAAATGTAGTTAAAGAGACTTGATGATGTCCCAGGCCTCACACTGTGCTCCTTATCCACAGCACATGTGCGCTGGTATTATCACTCAGAGGGGAATTGTGTCTGAGGCATCCTGAGACTCACACATTTAATAAGGGTGTGTGTGTGTGTGTGTGTGTGTGTGTGTGTGTGTGTGTGTGTGTGTGTGTGTGTGTGTGTGTGTGTGTGTGTGTGTGTGTGTGTGTGTGTGTGTGTGTGTGTGTGTGTGTGTGTGTGTGTGTGTGTGTGTGTGTGTGTGTGTGTGTGTGTGTGTGTGTGTGTGTGTGTGTGTGTGTGTGTGTGTGTGTGTGTGTGTGTGTGTTTATAATAATCTGCTTTGTCATGGTCATAAGGCTCTCACGAAAGTGAAAAAGGATTTGTAATAGAAAAGCTGATAGATTGTCAGACAGACAGATATACTTCACTCACAATTTGTGAGCTTCCACAAAGCTTTTAAAAACCACTACTTTATATCCGTACATTGTTTGTGCTATAATACATTACCAACTGTCCATAAACCCATTGCATTCCTACATAATTGCTCCCATGACCTATAAATCTAAAGTATGTATGAACAAATGTAAGCACTTTGTGTGAAGTCAACCATATAACTTGAAAAATCTTGTTGAAAAGTATTTTTATTGCTACCCTTCAAGTGCTGCTGAAATCGACTTCCTCATTCTGCATATGCCAAAATGAAAATTTGTATAATTTATTCACTCGATTTGACCAAATACAATCCTATAGAGAGATTTTATTAAGCCTTGATCCCTGTTTTACCACAAAAAGTTATTGTTCAGTATTGTAACCTTTTCTCTCTTAAGGGTCAACAAAATTAAATGAATAACATTTGTTAATTTAGGCAATGTAATTTCACATATATTGGCTAATATAAGAATGTTTGATTGCTTAATTGTTGTATTTGTTTATGAATTAGATTAATACAATACATTAAATAGCCTAAGTAAAATTCCATGTAATAAAATCTAGTCAAGTTACATCGTGTTTCATCAGTTCTCCAATACTACAAAAGTTATACTTTTTTTTGAGGTATTCGAGGTTTGGGGCATCAAACAGAAAATATGACGGTTAATACATGTGTTCTTCATCATTTCCTTTATCCAGTGTCTGGAGACCGTTCTAGCGCGTCAAGAAGTGTCCGCTGTCCGGCGCTCTCAGCGCGGTCACGCCCCTGCGGTGCGCCCGCTCTCACTTCAAAGGCTTCCCTTTACTCAGAGCGGCGTGACGTCATGAAACGCGAGGCGCGCTCGAGCAGATGAGATGAGGGAGCGCAACAGGAGAGCGCACATCGCGAGCTCACAACTACAATGACAACTTCCTGATGTATTAACAAAAAGTTTATTCGAACTCTTTGCACTTTTGTTTTAAGGCTCCTCTGTATTCTGTGTGTGGTGCTATGGCTGATGTCGAGATGATTTTATCACAACTCACTAGAGATTTGCTGAGGTGGAGATCTGTAGTTTGGACCCTGTGGTACCTGTTGAATCTGTGTGACTGCTACAACTTGGATGTGGAGCATCCTTTAGTTTTTAATGGACCCAATGGATCATTTTTCGGATACTCGGTTCTGCTCCACCAGCATGCTGAGGACACATGGTAAGTGATTTAAACATGCATGAGAAGTTTTAAGTCAGGGGTGAGTGAGCCAGTTTGAGAAATGAATATTTGTCCCTGATATTGATTTTCAGGTTCATTTTATACATTTATGAGGAATTTTGCTAGTATGTTTTTAATGTAATGTCAAATACTTAAGTTGAATCAAGTAAATAGTGAATAGTTATGGGAAATCACCTTTACAATCAACATTAAACTTTGGCTAGCATGTATTTAATACATTTGTCCAGTCATTGTCTACGACTGACACAGCATTTTTCAATCACTGTTTCATAAGTTGTTGAGAGTGGTTCTTCACATTGATAGTTTTTATTCAAAGTCATTCTGAAATGCTAACCAAGCTATTCCTTGTGGAATATTGTGAAATGTATCAAATGTTGCAAAATAACTGTATATCTCACTTGAGCATATCTGTGAAAGTTTCTTTTGTCCCGAGCCCTGGTTAATTTCTGACCCTGAATTCATGTTTGCAGAATTCTAATTCTGTGTGATTATTGTGCGCTCTGCTTTTATGACCAATTAATAATTCAGAGTTTATATGAAATATTTGCACTTACATTCGTTTGTCACACTGCAGGGAGATTTATAATGAATCATTTCTTCTAAAATCTTGATTACCAAGGGTCACAAAAGACACTTTATGCTTAAACTACCAAGCTACAAATGGTAGATTGTATTTATTGTCATATTTATTGTTAAGGCTGTTAGCTGGAGCGCCTGTGGCTGATTCCAGCTTTTATCCTCAAACCAAAAATCCTGGAGCCATCTACAACTGCAGTGTGCTGAACTCCCAATGTGAGCAGCTCCATGTTGGTAGGTCTTCCCTCTCTTACTGTCAAACGTTTTTGTCTTTTTCTGAACGGCAGAGGTTCTTTTTGAAGTTGATGTAGAGTCCAAAAGTTCACCAAAGCTTAACAATTTAATTTAAACCCGGAATAACGTTTTTTCAATTGAAGCACAAGATTCTCATTCTGAATCATGCTGGAAAACATGATTATCAGGTTTATAACAAAACCAGACATTCTGAAATTGAACTTTTCACTGATATTAGTATACTCATAATATAATTAAAACATGCACAATATAAGCACTTCCACTTGTGGTCTCAGACAATAAATAAATAATGTAATGACATTTTATAGTTGAATGTACTTCAAATACCAATCTTTTAAACATTTTACTTAGTGTAACAGTGCTCATGTGGGTTTCTTTGTCCTTCTGTTTGCCGTAGACTAACTCTAAACAGTTGAGCATTTCCAATTGACCACGTTATACCGTTTAGACTTCACACTTCTGAATTCGCTCTGACTGAACTCGTGTGCTTTCTAGACCCCTGGCTGTGAAAACGTCCTGTGAATGAATTTCCCATGCGGGGTCAGCCAGACTGTGGAGAGTTTCCTCCTGTCAGGAAGAGGATGCTTATACTCCCTGCCCGAAACAAGGGATGGGGGATAGTCTTCTTTGTAGGTCAAGCTACGGGATATATATAGCACGCAAATAAAATGTCATTAAACAAATTATTTCCAAGCCGTGCTGGGCTGGAGTGCAACCAAGTTTCATAACTGCGTGCAGTTGATGTGCCTGAAAAGGTTTCATTATTAGTGGCATTTGCTAAGGCGAGTATCACTATTTTTATTGCTCATACTTGAAGTATGAACAACCCTTAGCCATAAAATGTAGCTTTTTTACATGAATCGGTTTATTGATGAGCCGTGTGCTATTACTTTTCTAAGCTTATGAGTTTCCCCTGACAAATGATAAAATGGCTAAATATATAAAAATATATATAGACTTGCACTGAGAGCCATATTTAGGGACAAGATTTGGCTCATTTCACTTGTGCCAGTATGCAACCACCTAGCAACCACAGGCTGAAACACTCAAAATATCAACCACATGCAATACCCTGGAAACCATCTACAAGACCACATTGTGAAGTTTTGTGTGCAACCCACATTTTCCTCAAATGTCAACCACTCACATTTTCCTGAAAAAGATTCCAAGATCTAGTTGCTAAATAGGATTGATTCTGATTGGCTATCAATGTTTTTATCGTTCATCAGTTTGAAAAAAATTGTGATTCCAGTAATATTGTTCCTCTGTGCCGTTATTGTTACTGTTGTGGTATGGACTCTGCTATTCCTTTACATATAGAATCTTTTTTATATAGAATTATTTTATATATAGAATCTTCTTTCACATATAGAATGATTTTTAGAGCTATAGCTTTATCGTTACCGTCCTTGGTGTGAATGGGCCTCAATGGTAGAATTAACACTTTAATATGGTTTGTAATAACAAGAGTTCAAAAGGGCATAGCTGATGCTTTATCTCCTACTCACTTGACGCCATGTCTCAGAAAAGCACCGTTTTTGAACTTTTACATTACAACATGATACTTTCAGAGATACTTTCGCCTTGTGTTTTACATCTCACCACAAGCTTCTCATCCTGTGTTGCTCAGTAAGTGAGCCAGAGGTGTGAGCTGTGCATTTTGTCTGCATGTCTAACATTTTGCACCATTTCCTCAAAGTAAACGGTTAAGACTCTTGATTGATGGTGTATTCATTTGTGCACATTTCACTGAATGATTTCAGGAGATGTAAAGGGCTGTGGAAGACACTGTTTGGCAGAGAATGATAACCAGTGGCTGGGTGTAAGCCTGTCCCGGCAGCACTCAAAAGGCCATGTTTTGGTATGTCTTTTAGTCTGTCAAAGCATACATTCTTAATTGAGCTACCTTTTGAGTAAATGCATAACTATGATTATTCATTTTTGCTTCTAAGGTTCAGAGAGAAGGTGGAAAATGTTCATTTAAAAAAAAAAAAACTAAATTATTAGGGATGCACAATATATCGCCAACCATATCGGTATCAGCCGATATATGTTCATTTTTAATGTTATCGTTATCGGCCAGATTAGAAAATTTGGCCGATATATTAAAGCAGATAAATAATGGATTATTCCCTTTCGCTGAGACACTTCAGATGCGCACTGTTTGCACTTGAATTGCAAATTGATTGGTATCACTTAAAAGAAGGAACAGTTAAGTGCAACATGTGCTGCACATATAGGCGACATAAAAGTATGTTTTTGTAATCAGGCTCTCAAAAACAATATAAAAATGTGGCTTTATATTTATCTGTCAATATATATTGGTTATCGGTTTTCGGTCTCGGCCAAAATTGTCATATCGGTGCATCCCTATAAATTATGATTGTTTTGGAGCGAACAATACAATTATTGGTGGGCCACATGGAACATGTATGATGAGTAACTCTATGCTGGTTTAAATTCTAGGCATGTGGACATCGGTGGAAGAATATCTTCTACTCTAGTAAAGACAATCAGAACAAGCTGCCGCATGGTATTTGCTTCAGATTCAGCCCAGACTTGAAACACGTCAGCCGTATTATCCCCTGCTATAAAGGTATTGTATTGTGGTTCACAGGTTCAAACCCAGCATAATTACTTTATAGCACCATTTTGTCAAGTGTGCACCAATTTTCTGAAGGGTTTCTTTCTCTCTTTAGACCATCAAAGGAAGTTTGGTGACGGCTATGGATCATGCCAAGCAGGAATATCAAACTTATTCACAGAGGTATTCAGAGCTTCTATGGAATTTTGATCGAGCTGTGATTGAATTCAGTTGATTTGGTAATGATGTGTTGTGTTTGTAGGACCTGATGGTCATGGGAGCTCCTGGAACCTCATACTGGACAGGATCCGTTATTGTCGTCAACACCACAAGCAACATATCAGCTGCTTATGTGGATGATGACAGTGCAGTTCTCTATGGAAGTTATTTAGGTGAGTTCACAAGCTGCTAATGTTATTTGATTTTTTGCAAATCTTAGTAGGCAACATTATGAGGCATCATACATACAAAGGACTGTAGGCAACTTAATTGTGCTGCCTCCTGTATCTTTCACGGAGAAGGTCATCCCAGAACGCATTGCAACAAGCTCACATTGGTCATTTATAATGGCTAGGGAGGTTCCTTAAAGGGGTCATGAACTGGCTTTTTACATTTTTTTATACTGTTGTCTGAGGTCAACTTATGACGTTCGTGTGGTTTTTACATTCAAAAACATCATAATGAATAAGTAATAGGCTATTTTCTGCCTTGGTTTTGAGGCTCTCTGAAAAAAGCTTGGTTTTGATGGGCGTGCCGCACTGAAGCCTTGGAAGTAAATGCCCACGGCTAGGATTGGATAAGATTTGCATATTTAACCCCTATGAGTCTGAGCTGTTTTGGGGCCCTTCAGAAGTTTTGACATGCTCTGACATTTGTGCATTTTTCAGTTGCTTATAAACACATTAATGGCAAAAGTGTAATTACACTGTTTTCAGCACAAACTGGGCTACCATAATATGTGAGCAACATGTATGTACATGCTTGTATTTTTGAGAGAATAATGTTTATGCATAATTTTTGAAACAACTAAAAAAATTGTTTTAAAATGAAGGCGTCAAAACACACAATAGATATGTGTTCACAAGCCCTTTGATTATTGGGTGTTTTTGTTTAGAGTTTTTGCTCTGATGTGAGAATCATTGAGCCTACTCATTCACATAAAACAATAGATTAATTTACATTTTGTAAAACACTTTTTCTTTACTCAGGCCTTATGCGAGTAGGCGTGAACGTTCCATGAATAATAATGTGATCGCTCCTGAGAAACAAAGACCTGCATAATAATGAGCTGCATTATAAATGAGCTTTAGGTAGGCCTACTAGATTTTAGGTTTACTAGATACGTACAGTAACAGTAAAAAAAAAAGAAAGTTTTTTTGGGGAAAATCTAAATGTTTTTTACTTAAAGTTTTTACTTAAAGCAAGCTAAATTATCTGCCAAAAAAGAAACAAGATTTCAATCAGAAATGTTTTTGAAAGAAGAGCTAAAAAAAACCCAGTAATATTGTGACACTTGGTAATGATGAATGTTATAAGTAAAATATTTGGGATTTAAAACAACATAATGCAACGCAATTATGATTTCAAATAGTATCTGGTGACTTTAGGTTGATTGGGACACTTTTTCCCAGTCATTTCAATGGCAAATATTTTCTGAATCATTTGTAAACGATCAAATACACAAAATACTCAAATATAATTTCGAGCTTCAGTCAGAAACACGTGAAATGCATGAGCCAGCGCTAAGGCTATTGTCTGCTATATTGGTATCAAATATACTAAAATATGTATTATACCAGTCTGTTATATTATATAAAATATATTAAAAACATTGATTAAAATTAAGATACAATTTATACAAAATGAAATTCAGTTTAAAGAAAGCAATTAACTTTCTAAAAAAACAACAACAACAACAACAACATAGGGTATAATATTTAAACATCAATATGAAGCAAAATTCGTTTTAAAAACTTTGATTAATATTAAGATACAATTTATACAAAACTAAATTCAGTTTAAAGAAAGCAATTAACTTTCTAAAAAAAAACAACAACATAGGGTATAATATTTAAACATCAATATGAAGCAAAATTTGTTTTAAAAACATTTATTAAAATTAAGATACAATTTATACAAAACGAAATTCACTGTAAAAAGGCAATTAATAATATCATTTCCATCTAAAGTTCATTTATGAGAGCGTGCAATGCAGCGCTAAGGCTATTGTCTGTTATATTGACTATAAAATAAGAAGCAACTATATTAAAAACATTGATTAAAATTAAGATACAATTTATACAAAACGAAAACAGGCCAAATAAATCTTATCTAAACAGTCTTGTGTCATGTTGCATCAGGATTTATAATTAAACAATCTTTTTGCGTTTAATATTCACAGATGCTAACTGAGCCTTTTAAACTTAGCCTACCTTACAGAATCAGCTTTCCGTGAGGAGAATTATTCCAGGATTATTACTCAAAGCGATGTATCTGAACCATAACTGCACTAGTTGTGTTGCATGAGTCGATGTGTGTGTGTGGGCGTCGACGCATGGATTGCCTGTTTTTGAATCTGAATGAGCGCGCGGTCTGTGGGCGTGGCCACATTAGCGGGTAATGAGGCAGTAATGAGTTGACTGATGTCTCCCACTTTTCACACAGATTACATAAACACAGAATATTTGTTTTCGTTTTGGTTTACATGATTTAAAACCTGCCATTTCAACGTTTCTTTAGACATTTGTCTCATGTTTCTGGGTCAAGTTCTCACTAAGCTAGAGGTCATTTTCTGAAGAGAATCAGATTAGACATCATTGAGAGAGAGAGGCTGAAGATTGCGAATCATGTTTGTTTCCCTTACTTTGCAAAAAGCACAACAATTTGTTTTTATTGTGACTGTACACAAAAAAAGAAACTTAACAGAATATAATGGTGTATAACACTTGCATGAATGATAAAAAACGACAGAGTTATTTGAGTCTCTTTGATAAGAAAACAAGAGAGCCAATCGCGCCGGCGCGACCGCCGACTCGAGGGGGTTAATGACCTTCAGCTCCCCCGTCAGTACATGTGGGAATTGTTTTGAAAGCGTCTGGGCTCACAAGACGCTTTCAAAATATCTTTATCTAACAAACACAATGATTCCTCTCTCATCCACCCGCAATTGATTGGAATATTATTTTTGTATTAATTGGCCAGGCCGATCAGTGAATTTAACCGCAAATTTTACACACACGCACACGTATGCGCACAAGAAAGGAATGTTATTTCACTATTTACGATCGTCACCGTCGGCAGGCCGGTGATACGTTTTGGTAGTCTGTCTGAAAAGCCCGTCTGATGTTGGCCTTTGCGAGCACTGGCGTTACAAGCCCGAGTCTGATCACGAATGAACCAATAACACCTTCTCCAGCCTGTGACAGCGTGCTAAGTTATGTAATCAATAGATATCAACCGATCTGTAACAATACAATACTAACACATATAAAAAAACATGTTTTACTCACATAATGCCTGGCTCACACTACAGGAGTTTTAGGCCGATTTATGGCCGATTTTCCCCTCCCGAGATTCTGAGAAATAATCTTGCCCACGACCTCGATCGGTTCCGATGTTCGGCGCAGATTATCTGGTAATGTGAGACGTTCACAGATAAAATCTTGCCCCTCCCGATCTGCTCTCACACAAATCGGGCTCGCCCCGATCATATCAAACATGTTTGATATTTATCGGGATGAGCAAGATTGTAATAACGTCAGTACTGTCACAATAACCAATAGGAAACAAGTCTACGCGCGCGCTGTGTGTGTCTATGTGTGCGCGTGCTCTGTGTGTGAGAGAGAGAAAGCTGCAAACCATTGTTTCTTATAAGTAGACACATTTCATAATACATAGCCTACTATACTAGCACCAATTGTATTTTCATATTACAGCACAAATCTACACTGTAAAAGGTGACACTGTCGCTTTTGAACTAGGCAGGCAATATTATAACGGTAAACATTCTAGCACACTATAGCCCTATTCGCACGGGATTAGTAGGCTATTATCTGGGGACATCTGGTGATTTGTATTAATTGCAGAGAATGTCTGTGATCTTAATCCCGTCCGAATCGGCCATGTCTGTAATATGTAAAGTAAATATTCCCCCGCAAATGACCTACCATATTTCGCCAAACACCAAGGCCCTGTGATAATATTAGTCCCGTGCGAATCGGCATCTCTGTGATTTGGCCGGGTTTAGGCGGATCGTATATCATTTTTGCAAGGTTTTTGTTTCCTGTGTGCATTTTTATCTTTATCTTTAACGAAGAATGGCACTAGGCTGCATAAAATGCGCACCGTTATGAATTCCCGTGCGGCCGCGCGGATTATACTTTCACTTTAGAATGAGCATCAATTTGGGAGTAAATTGCTTGAATGGTGTGTTTAATATTCTTAATGAAAAACACAAAAACAGAAAATGACAATGACAAACTCGCTTAAATGGGCGCTTTTACATTTAGGTTTGAAACTGAATCTTCCGCCGTATATATTATATTGCTCAGTTCAGTTTTTAATTGTAGCGTCTGTTCTCTAACTTAACTAAATTATTATTTTTATTACTATAAAACAATCAAAATGATATTGATACGACTGTTTATAATTTCATACAGCTATATCTATAATGAAAAAAACATTAAGTCTTGACATCATATCCGGGAGATAAGTCAGTAAATTCGAGTAAAATCACAGGCTTTGCTTATCCCGTGCGAATTCGCCACAAGTAATTTCTAAATCACACGAGGTCCCCAGATAATACTAATCCTGTGCGAATACTAGGGCTTATGATAGTAATATAAGGTAAATTTGACCTCCATTTCTCGCTGAAGAACTGACAGTCCATGTGTGGCGAGGTGGACGAGCGAGAGACATGGGAGGAGCGAGCGAGATCGGTGTGCGTGATTGAGAATGAACGTCACCTGCGAGGCACACCGGTCTCGAGTCCTCTCATGAGGGAGCACGGAGACATAAAAGGACGAGCGACTCAAATAAAGGACGAGAGAGGACCAGGCCTGGACTTTATGTTGTATTTTATTTGAGTCGCTCGTCCTTTTATGTCTCCGTGCTCCCTCATGAGAGGACTCGAGACCGGTGTGCCTCGCAGGTGACGTTCATTCTCAATCACACACACCGATCTCGCTCGCTCCTCCCATGTCTCTCGCTCGTCCACCTCGCCACACCATGTTGATCCCGTCTCCCCAACCATTTTCTCATCCACACTCGTTTATTCTTACGCTTTTGTTTTTTTTTTCACAACAAGCGATCATTATTGATAGAGCAAGTTTTCGGTTTACAGTATCCATTTTCCCCGATTCCGATCTGCTGCGTAGATCACGTGACGCGCTTCCTCTGGCACGATAATCTTAATAACATTTTGTAGTGTGTGATGCTTCACGAATTTCAAATCTTGTAGTGTGAGCATGTTTAAGATCTGAGAGAAGAAAATCTGCAAAGATTCTCCTGAAGTGTGTGCTGCAACCAGATTTTACAATCGGATAGGATTTTAAAACTCCTGTAGTGTGAGCCAGGCATAAGTGTGTGTTGCACCGTTCCTGTCGGATCCAATATAGAATGATCGGCATTGTGTTTTAATCTCAATATGTCTGCAAATCCAGTCTCGACCTGTATCTTGTTTACAATCGATTCCGCGGTGAAATGAAGCGAACAAACACGCAATGTCTTACGCACGTGAGCTGGAACCGGCATGTTTATGGTTCTGTAGCGTGACCCGTTTAGCTCCACGAGTCGGTGGGCGGGCTTGAGGCGGCGCTTCTGCATCCTATTTCGTCAGTGCTCGACATATTCTGAGATCTCTTGTTTTCTGGGCCTGGTGTCAATAAAAGCTTTTATTTGACTAACAAGGACGTTTTCAGCTCTGAAACTTACAGGATATTCTTATATCACAATTAATTTCTCAGTTCAATTCTGCTTTCAAAACCTAGTAAGTTGGCTTGCTGTGCACTGCCTACATAGGCAGCTGCTTTATATATAATGATTTATGTATACAATTGCTAAGAAATAAGTGTAATAAGTTATTTTTTGGGGGTTAAGGGATACAGTTATCTAATTTTGATAAAATGTTTAAAATGAAAGATAAACATCCTCCTATGATCATCAGTGTCTTAAGACTTGTAGCAGGAAACTGTTAGGGGGCATGACAATTTTCTGCGTGAACAGGAAACAGACACTGTTGCACAATCCAAAAACATCAAATTGTTGCTAAATATAATATGGTAACTAGGCTAATGTGTCACTGTGTATCTCTTGGCAACCTGTCCATGCTTTGTAAACAAACTTACATTTCAGCAATGCCTCATTTTAGTCATTATTTTTGCTTTTCAGCATTACAGAAAATCATGATGTTAAAGGGTTAGTTCACCCAAAAATGAAAATTCTGTCATTAATTACTTACCCTCATGTCGTTCGACACCCATAAGACCTCCGTTCATCTTCGGAACAGAAATGAAGATATTTTAGTTGAAATCTGATGGCTCTGAAAGGCCTCCATTGGCACAATGGCACTTTACACTCTCAAGACCCTTAAAAGGTACTAAAGACGTCGTTACAAAGTCCATCTCACTACAGTGGTTCTAAAATAACTTTATGAATCGGCGAGAATAGTTTTTGTTCGCAAAAAAACCCTTAATAACGACTTACATAGCGATGACGATTTCAAAACAAGGCATCATGAAGCTTCGAAGAGTTATGAATCAGTGAGCCGAATCATGATTCGGATCGCGTGTCAAACCGCCAAACTGCTGAAATTTGGCGATTCAAACTGCTGATTCGACTCGCTGATTCATAACGCTTCGAAGCTTCATGATGCCTTGTTTTGAAATCATCATCACTATGTAAGTCGTTATTTAGGGTTTTTTTGCGCAGTAATTTGTAGTAGTTTGCATCACTTGATATTACTGTTATCGCTGAATATTTTTATAGTAAAAAAGTTGTCAAATATTAAATGTTTAGCTACTTACATCTTACAGCGCACTCTTTCACTGCTACAACAAAAGTGTCGCGTTGGAATTAGCACTAACAGTAAGCCTCGCCTTCTTTGATTTGATTGGCCATCTCACTCATTCTGACAGTGACGAGCACCGTTAGACCGCTGAGGCAGACCAACCTAAAAATGTAACATTTTACTTTTATCATCCTAGCAACAAACAGAGCGGTGTGTAATGGAATACAGCAGAACACCATCATGAATATCAAATATTGGGGGGGACAATTTGGCCATTTCTAATTATTCGGGGGGACTTGTCCCCCTCAATGTCTATGGTGGTTACGGCCCTGACAATACCTTATAGTCGCACTTAGTACAGGGTTACTGCTGTCATGGAAAAAAACATGGTATCAGTGAATTTAAATTTCCAAGCCTGAAAAGAAATGACTATAGTGAATATAAGTTTGATATATTTATACTTCATCTGCTAGAAAATGCTTTTTGTGAATGCAATATGATGTTTTAAAAATCCGTATCCAGGGATCACAAGCATTGTAATATCTAAATGATGTGTTTTTATTCAAGCCACAAATATGATTTTTTTGGATCAAGATATTACCATTTTATTTATTTTCACAGTTTTTACAGTGTTTGTGCAGACTCTGAATGGCCAGGTTGGATATTTTACCACCATGTATGGTTTTCTTCTCATCAGGTTATGCTGTTGGTGCCGGACACTTTCTAGATCCTCAAAGTACTGAGATAGTGGGTGGTGCTCCCCAGCATGAACAGACTGGTAAAGTAAGGGTTAAGACCACCACCATCACCATCATCTGATTATTAGCACAGACCCATTGTTTTGGAGTAGTTTAGTGTTGCAGTTCTCCAGTTTAGTTAGACTGACCGTGCAAGGAAAGCCCTGAAACAATTTTGACATGCATGCTCTTGTACACTTTGTAGCTTAATAACAATATTCTGAATTCCCCATACTGAATATCAACAATTCCAGGTGGTTGTGTATAAAATGGTTTTAGATATGAGACCCTCCTGACATCTGCTCTGTGTGGCAGTTGTGAACGGTAAATCGGTTAAACTAAACTCTTCTTCCATCTGTGCGTGAGAGGAAGTAGGTTTTTATTTTCAGATGTGATGAGTTTGCAGTGTTTATGAGTTGTATGCGTAGCGGTCTGGTGTCTAATGATTTTACCAAAGATACTGAGACTGGAAAAGGAGTTATCAGGGAGCTACCATGTATATTTGTGATAAAACTATACAAAATAGATTATACAAATCCATTGTTAGGCTGCTGTTATAGTTCCCATTTCCCATACTCCCATGTTTTTTTTTACCCCAGGCCTACATATTCAGGATTGAGGGCAACACTTTGAAAATTGTTCACGTAACCAAGGGCAAGAAGGTAAGAAATTTCAAGAATTTTAAGTGTTCCAAGGGGATGTTCCTGCTGAATTATCACAATGGTGATGTTTGTTCCTGTTCACAGCTCGGCTCTTATTATGGAGCTAGTGTATGTGCTGTCGACCTGAACGCAGACGGACTGTCCGATCTGTTGGTGGGGGCTCCTATGTTCAGCTCAGTGAGGGAGGAGGGACGTGTGCATGTCTACATAAACCAGGGAGAGGTGAGGCTGCGATGCGTAAATATATTTAAATTAGCCAAAAATGAAGGGCAGTACAGCAAATACTACAAAAAATATTTTCGTCCTCAGTATTTTTGTCTTATATTTCAGTACAAATATTTACAAATTTTTAAATCAAGATACATTTACATGAAAAGCTAAATTAAGTCTTGTTTCCTGAAAAAAGGATCACAACTATAAGTGACTTTATGCTTAATAGAAAAAATATCTGCCAGTGGGGTAGGAAAAATAAACTTAATTCAAAGGGAAAAAAGTTTATAATATATATACTTTTTTTTTTTCTAACTTTATATTGGCAGATGTTTATTTTGAGTGTAAATTCACTTAATTTTGATTTATATGTAATTTTGCTTCTCAAGTAATTGTATCTTGATTTTAAGAATGTTTAGATATTTGTACTGGAATAAAAAAAAAAGACCGAAAGTACTGAGGAAGAAATGTTTTCAGTATAGAATTTAGTTTAGCCATTTTAATTAGAAAATGTGCCTAAATGAAAATAATAATTGTAATAGTCTTAAATATCGGCTTAATTTTTAAAAAGCGTTATGAAATTCTAATTTCCCCACCCCCCTCTTTTTCTTTCTTTTTATTCTTTGGACTAAAATATGACTGGGATGTGTTTTTTTCCCTCAGGTTTTATGAGATTCACCCATATATTCTTAATTATATTTGTCATTTAAGGATTTCAACAGTCTGTGAGCTCCATTGTAATGCATGTGAGAAAAGTATGAAGGTAAATTGATGCCATAAAGAATCGCAAGCGCAGGGTAAGATTTGTGAAAGTGTACACAAGATTGCAAGCGTAAATTAAATTTGCATGCGCAAGATAAGTTTTGTAAAGGTGTACATTGCCTTTCAAGTGTAAGAAAAAAATATTTGCTGCATTTTACTGTTATTCGTAAGTGTAATTTATGTATTGTGAAACTGCAGCCTCATAATAACGCAAAATAAATATGATCTGTATTCTTCTGACATCCATTTTTCCGTGCTAAGACTTTTGACATGTTTCTTTCGCTAAGATACCGAAAAAATCATTGCACGACCGTGAACATCGATTTGCAAGCGAAAACATCAGAGTCAGGAACTGCAAAACATATTGACCGTGTAAAACCAACCTTTGTGTAAAAAAAATAAAGTGTTGCAAATGTCTAAATGACTTGTTGTGTACGTAGCAGTGATGCGCGGGTCAATGTATAAACAACCCGCACCCGACCGACGTTTTCAACTAACCCGCCCGCAACTCGGACCGCAAAAAAAAAAGAAGAAAATATTGTACCCGACCCGCTTCCTGACCCGCATTTTTTAAAAGTAGTAAATGCTCATCGTAGCTCATTGGGCCATTGAGAAAATGTTTCAGGCCCTGACGTGGTGTGCTCAGAGGTGCAGCAGCGAGAGCAGGAAGTTCTTGCGGCGGCCCATCATTTTCCATTTCAGCTCCAGATGCATATTATTGATGAACGCGATGTTTATGTTTCGACCCGGCTTGAAGAATTCATCAGCCCACATTTGGAAAACATTTGGAAAAGTGTGAAAGCCCTTAGGAGCGCAAACTGTTATTTTTCTGAATGCTGTATGATATAGCCTAGTCAAGTGTTATGTAATACAGGCTTGATTTATTCATTTATTTCGTTTAATTTTCTTAACAATTAAGATGCTGCATGTGTTTATCCAGTCTAATCGAAGTGTGCGTCTCTCCCCCGACTTTCCCAACAAAAATCCCGCCCCCTCTCAGAAAATACATAAAACTGACTTTAAATGCGTTTAAAAGTAGCCTATTAAAATGGTACAATGGCATTGCTCAGTTCAACGTTTTGGGAAATCGGGCATTTTGTCCCGCGTCAGCATTTATTCAAAAGTTAATAACGCTCAACATTCAAAAGGTAAATAAGGATTTATTGACGATCCGACCGACCGTGACCCGAATATCATTAAAAATATTTTTGGATGACTCGTAACCGCGGGTAACCGCGGGTGGCCGCGGGCACCCGCTCATTTTGGATCAACCCGCGCATCACTGGTACGTAGGGAAAAAAAGTTCCCGAAAGAAACCGATTTGTACAGTTCCGTCTTTCTTTTAGCTGTGCATAAAGTTTTGGCACGATTCTCTCACTGGCTGAGTTTTGCAAGCGTGAGGAGGAAGGCGGGTCCACCTTCTTCTGTAGCCAATCAAATGAGCTGCTCGCTGACTCTCGATTTACCCTTATCTGATTGGTTCAATAAACACCCAGATGCCAGAACACATCTTTATCTTCATTTGGCTCAGCATTCTGAGCTAGTGTGTTAAGAAAGAAATATATTCAGTGTATCCTTATCATCATCATCATGCCATGATATTAGTTTGTTATCCTGATGCTGCTAAAAGTATAGTATCTGCACTACTGCATGCATAATTTCACCTGTTTACTGATCAGGGGCGATTCCAGAATTATTATTATTATTATTATTATTATTATTATTATTAGTAGTAGTAGTAGTAGTAGTAGTAGTAGTAGTGTTAGTATTAAATTATTATTTTTCCTTTAACATGTATTTTAAGGGCATCTCTAAATTTTGCACCATTTATCATCTGTAATACAATCGTTTAACCTCTAGATGGCTGTATATCCCCATAAACATAAACATGGCTGTGTATTCCCTGTTTACTGGGTTAGTTTTCATTTAGTTCATATATATAGATATAGATATAGATAGATAGTATGAAAGACTACTCTTTGTCAAAGTTTAGTTTTTATATTGATTTGAAGTATCAGTTTTGTATTAGCCTACAGTCAAATCTGGACACAGAGAAAGCATTTTGTTATTCATACTAGCTACATATAATAGCTTGATCAGTCACACTATAGTAATCAGAATCACTAGTGCGACCAGGACGATATTTCAAAATATATAAATGAGTGTTAAAGGGGCTATATGCGTTTTTCTGAAATTTAAACTCACGACTGACACCTGTGGCCAAAAAATAGAACTGCTCTTATTTTCTGCTCGCTCTCGCAGCGGTGGTGACGTCACATCCGCAGACAGCGCGGGAAAAACCTACCCGCCAGAAAATAGGAAAAATAGGATACAGGCTTATAGGTGCACCCACTGTGAGCGGACAAGGTGTCAGTATGCTCATCAGGAGATGTTTGAGTCATAAATGGTAAAATAAAAAGTTCAGGATGAACACATATAGTCAGCCTTGAACGGTGCACAGCTTATTAAGCAACTGTGCTTTATTTATTTGTTTATTTATTTATTAACATGTATGTGTGCATTAAAAGTACAATTTCGGCAGCGAGAACGATTCTTAGCCAAATGAAGATAAAGATGTGTTCTGGCGTCTGGGTGTTTATTGAACCAATCAGATAGTCAGTAAATCGAGAGTCAGCAAGCAGCTCATTTGATTGGCTGCAGAAGAAGGTGGACCCGCCTTCCTCCTCGTGCTTGCAAAACTCAAGCGAGTGAGAGAATCGTGCCAAAACTTTAAAGCTACACTGTGTGATATTTCCCCCATCTAGCGGTTAAAAGGTATATGACCATCCAGTGAATATTAGTTTCTCTTCCTCTCAATTCCGATTTGGTTTTAACTCCTACGGTGGCCGATTTAGTCCAAGATTAATATGGCTTCCAGTTCGACCTCGTCCACATTCGAAACGGTGCCATCGAGTGTTAAAATGTGAAAGGCGAAGCTTGAATTCAAGGGTATGTCCCTCTTTGGCTGATGTACTTTCAAGATGGAGGGGCAACATGGCGACCCGCATTCGAACCCATTACCCGTATGTATTTTCAATGGCATATTATAAACTTACGAGAATACTTTATTACTTGAAAGAAGTAAATATACATTAATGAGCACATATTTTTGAAAGAACTAAGTGTTTTTAGCTCCGAATAAACTAAAAAAGTTACACAGTGTAGATTTAAGCGCAGCTAAAAGAAAGATGGAACTGTACAAATCAGTTTCTTTCGGGAACTTTTTTTCCCTACGTACACAACGAGTCATTTAGACATTTGCAACAGTTTATTTTTTTTTACACAAAGGTTGGTTTTACACGGTCAATCTGTTTTGCAGTTCCTGACTCTGATGTTTTCGCTTGCAAATCGATGTTCACAGTCGTGTAATGATTTTGGCCGTATCTTAGTGAAAGAAACATGTCAAAAGTCTTAGCGCGGAAAAATGGATGTCAGAAGAATACAGATCATATTTATTTTAGGTTAACATGAAGCTGCAGTTTCACAATACATGAATTACACTTACGAATAACAGTAAAAGGCTGCAAATATTTTTTTCTTACACTTGAAAGGCAATTTACACCTTTACAAAACTTATCTTGCGCATGCAAATTTAATTTACGCTTGCAATCTTATGTACACTTTCACAAATCTTACCCTGCGCTTGCGATTCTTTAAGGCATCAATTTACCTTCATAGAAAAGGACACATCTACATATTTTGAGCTGTCTTATCTTAATTTGTTCTGTGTAAACGGCCAAGGGCATACCAATATAACAGGTTTCCTGTTTCCCGTAATGTCAAAAATTAACCCCCTATACACCAAAAAGCACCACGCTTTTAAGACATATGACTTCACATATGACTGCTTGACTGTGACCATTTGCTGCATTGTTTTTCCTCAATACTTAAGACCTCAAACAGTAGTTTGCAAGTAAAAAAATAATGCTTTGCACAAAAACGTTTCGGTCAACAGGCTTATTTCTGTAAATGAACAGTAAAACTGGTGTAGTGCAGTGGTTATCAAACCTGTCCTGGAGTACCACCAGCCCTGCACATTTTTGCCCTGTCCCAAATGGCACCCTAAACCTTCACGGTCTTCCTCTGAGTCCGCACTTTCACAACGTAATGCCGCTTTGACTGCCGGGAAGAAGTCTGCTGCATAACCCGCACCAGTGCCATTTGGGACATGGCCTATCACACCTGTTTCAACTCATGAGCTCATAAGTAGAGACTGCAAGACCTGAATTGGGTGTGTCAGATATAGAGAGACATACTTAGGCCCTGTCCCAAATGACACACTTTATGTGCACTTATTGGTCTTGTGGACTTACAATGGCCGCTGCGTGTGCGTGTCCGTTAAGTCCACGAGACCGCAGGGTGTCCCATTTGTCATTTTAGGTCTCAGAAAGGTGCTCGCGAGTGCCCCCTTTGAGGTCGATATGCTCCCTCGATGCACACTTCTGCCGAGCTCGCACTGGTGCGGGTTACGCAGCAGACTTTTTCCCGACAGTCAAAGCGGCGTTATGTCGTGAAAGTGCGGACTCCGAGGAAGACCGTGAGGGTTTAGGGTGCCATTTGGGACAGGGCCATAGATGAGGGATGAGGGAATATGCAGGGCTAGTGGTACTCCAGGACAGGTTTGAAAACCACTGGTGTAGTGGACAAAGATGAGAGACTTTATTTATGATGAATTACAATCTAAACAATAATATACTAATAAATTACAGAAAAATGTCAGATTTGACTAATTTCAGATTTTTGCACTGATAATTGTGAATTTGCTAATATCATGCTTCTTATAGATGTAGGGTGCACCAAGTCCAGGGTTAAGGCTAAAGATGCGCTTCCCCTTTAAAAACACATTTAAATTTAAAATAGTTTAAAGTTAAGTGTCACTTCACAACCTACACATCCCAGCATAAATGCTCCCAATAAAGTATTTGTTATTGAAGTGTCTACATTCACAAACCAATGTTAGTTTTAACACAAAAGCAAGCATGCATACTGTAAAGAACTCTCCCTTTAAAATCGCTAAAAAGCTGTCACTCATCTTAGTTTATCGCAATCTCACAAAGTTCAGTTTTAACCAGTGAAGCTGACTGAACAGTGAGTCTCTTATTTGCATAATGTGTACACTTTGTTTGTTACAATGAGAGGTTTTGGGAGCGTGCAGGACTCAGTCGACTCGCTGTTCGAAAGATTTTATTCAGTGCTAACTTAAACCCCTCTGATTGGCCATTGCGTTCAAGAAATCAACAGATATGTTTGTGATTGGCTCCATGGATAAATGCTTCAAAAACACATTGTAAATAGAAACCTTTGACGTTCTCCAGAGAGCAAATACAGATACACACTGGATCGTTTGCCAAATGTGTTTCACCAATATGCTATTATAATCCTAGACCAGCAGTAATGGGCAGATTTTCCCTCTAAAAGCAGCTAGTCTCAAGTCTGCGGCCAGTGGACTTTGATGATTCTCCTGAAAATATCCTTAGTATCATTGTGTCTCTTTCTCAGGCTAAATTGAAAGAGGCAGACTTTGAATTAGTCGGCAGCGACTCTTATGCAGCAAGATTTGGAGAAACCATCACAAATCTTGGTGATATTGACGATGATGGATATCCAGGTAAAGTCTATCTAATACATCAGTGTTTGAGTATGGAACCTTTATAAACAGTTTGTATGACTAGCCAATTGTCCTAAAAAAATATATATATTATGCTTTTCTGTATTTTAAAATTGGGTGTTTGTTTGTTCCTCAAGCAAGGTTTGATGGTAAACCAAATTTTTTTCACTTCCTCATTCTGTCTCATCTTCACATTGACATTCTCTGCCATCGATGAAACCACATCTTCACTTTGGCTTTGGCTTGAGTGGTTTCACGGCCAGATATCAGTTCAGATATCTCGGACTCAAATTTGGAGTTGAGTTTTGTAGTTATAATTTCAGCGCGGTGGGTGTGGTTTAGAAACGGAACATGGTTAGGAACATGGAGACGCATTTACCATAAAACATCTGCCAGTGCATTAGCATAAATGATTTATTTCCACAACAAATTATTATATAAATAATGTTTTCATGGTTAGAAACACTTAACAGCATTTGCTCTGTTTTAAAACCTCTTACCTACATAGGTAGCTGATATTCTGTAATATTCAAATAAACCTAAAAATAAATAGCACACAAAATATTGGGCATTTTTAATGACTTTTTATATAGACTTTACTACTTTTATATACTTGTCAGTTTTGGCATGATTTTTAAGTATATTTGTAATGATTATTCTCACATTGTGAATGGATGTTTTTACTGAGCCTGCGCTGCATTATGGGAATAAACTTTTCTTTGAAGGATATATGCAATGCTACATTAGAATTTAACCAAAAGAAATGTGCACTACCGCTCAAAACCTTATTACAAAAACGTACCCCAAACTTTTGAATGGTATATTTATTTTATAAGTTGCATATCTATCTCTATATCTGTGCATGCATATCTATACAATAACAGTCTTCGTTTCCATAGTGCCTGTATGATGCCTTCAAATGTTGCATAATTAGATGTCTCACTAGGTTTTAGAGCAAAGCTAATGCAATAATACCTGTGTTTCAGATGTGGCCATTGGAGCCCCTCAGGAGGACGATCTGCATGGTGCTATATATATCTACAATGGGAGGAGAAGTGGTATTGCACGCAGTTTCTCTCAAGTACGTTCTCATCTGCTGTTTATATTGATACTACAGGCAGGGAATAATGAAACGCAGACGGGAAAGGTCAGACCTGAGTATTTGTCCCCATCCTGTGCGAACTTCCCTATTGTTTTGAGTCTTTCTTGTTCTCTGTCTACACTGGAGTAATAAGAGGAAAGCGTCCAGTCTAATTGCTGTAATTTCCTGAAATCCCTCTCTCTCTCATATAGTTTCAAGAAGTGATCAGGACTTGACAAATCCAAATCTTGAGAGTCCAGTTATAAACAAATGTTTAGGAAGAAATTCATCTAATTATATTAGGCAAGAATGATTACATACAGGATGTGTTTAGTGATTAGCTTGTAACAATACTGTGGTTTTTCAGTTAGTGTAGAAAAGGACACATCTACATATTTTGAGTTCTGTGTAAAGGATGTAGTCTGGCTTTGATCGTGACCACCAAGGACATACCAATAGAACAAGTTTCCTTTTTCCCGTAATGTCAAAAATTAACCACCTTTACACCAAAAAGCCCCACGCTTTTGCGACTGCTGACTGTCACCAATTGCTGCATTGTTTTTCCTCAATACTTAAGACTTTAAACAGTAGTTTGCAAGTACAATAACGATAATAGCTTAGAGGAAAGCGTCCAGTCTAATTGCTGTAATTTCCTGAAATCCCTCTTTCTCATGTAGTTTCAAGAAGTGATCAGGACTTGACAAATCCAAATCATGAGAGTCCAGTTATAAATGAATGTTTAGGAAGAAGAAGAACTTCATCTAATTATATTAACTCCAGGCCAAAATGATTACATACAGGATGTTTTTAGTGATTAGCTTGTAACAATACTGTGGTTTTCCAGTTATTGTAGAGCACGGCACAAGCTGTGTCAAAGGTCGTGGGTTTGATTCCCATGTAACACAAACTGATCAAATAAATACCTTGAATGCACTGTCAATTTGTGTGTCTGAAAAGTGAAAAAGTAAGACGTAATATGAAGTCATCTGATAATCAGAAAATAAACTGACTGATCAATAAATGTAAATTAAAGGCATGTAAATGTGCGAACCACAATGCAAAGATATGTAAAAGACTGCTTACATCACTCATGTTACCATTCTTGGACCTTTATATTAGTTGGCCTTAACTACTATGTACTAACATTTAAATTAATCATTTGATACAATGCACTTATTGTGTACATACATGTTTTTACATTGTACTTACATTTTAAAAATTACCTGCATGTAATTACATCTGTAATTATTAATTCCTGTAATTACATGTATAATTACAATGTTGACACTTCACTTAGACCTAACCCTACCCTTAAACTTACCCATACCACCACACCTGTCCCTAACTTTACCCATAATCCACCTCAATATCAGAAAAAGTGTTTTGCAATACAATATGAACACAATGGGCCCTATTTTAACGATCTGAAACGCAAGTGTCAAAGCGCGAAGCGCAAGTAACTTTGTGGGCGGGTCTCGGCGCTGTTGCTATTTTCCCGGCGGGATAAATGGCTCTTGCGCCCGGCGCAAATCTAAAATGGGTTGGTCTGAAGTAGCTTCATTATTCATAGGTGTGGTTTGGGCGTGACGTGAATAAACCAATCCGAGCGTCATCCAACATTCCCTGTAAAAGCAGGTGCGCAAGTTCCATTATGGATTGCTATTATTATGGTGTATTTACCAGGCGCACGCCAGGAGCGGTTCACAGCCGAGGAGACTGATGTTCTTGTAAGAGCAGTGAAAGGCAGAGAAGTTGTGTTGTATGGGGATGGGAGAAACCCACCCAAAATAGCGTCGGTTAAACAGGCGTGGGAGGAAATAGCCACAATTGTTTCATCAGCTGGCATCCCCAGGACGTCGCACCAGTGTCGCAAGCGCTACAATGACATCAGAAGACGGGGAAAGTCCAAGCTTGCCAGCATCAATCGGGCACGCCGTGTAACGGGAGGTGGATCTGCCTCTACTCAGGACCTGACGCCAGCAGAGGACATCGCTGCGTCCACCCTCACCGATTTTTTTTCCTGGTTCTTGACGGACAAACCAATTTGTTAGATGTCCTTATATACATATATGTCTTGCCAGAAGTTGCCACTATTGGGCAAACAGGTCTCCTTAATTATTAGACTACAATTAGCCTGAATAATTTGTAAGCTAGATTTATGCCTATTTTTTCACATCTTCGTGGCACACCACAATGATTTCCGTCATCTCATGTGTTAATATTTTTTAGTGTAACAATTTATGATTTGCAAAAATAACTGTTGCATCTGTGTAGATTACATGAGCAAAGTGTATGCGCGTTGTGCACGCTATACATTATGGTCAAGCATGCGCCCTTAAAATAGCATAATGAACAATGAACAACGCGCAACGCGCCACTGACTTTAGACTAGGTTTTTTCTGGTCAGTGGCGCAATTGTTTAATGGAACAGCAAAATAGCACCAGGGATTGTTTGCGCCGGAACACGCCTCCTTTTTTGCGCTGAACCGCCCAGGTAGCACAAGTTCATTCACTAGTTTAGCGACGTGCTTCTGTGGAGGGAAAAGCGCGCTTTGCGCGGGTGCAAAATAGGAATGACACATGCGTCGGTGTACAAAGTCAATTGCGCTGGGTGCAAGATAGGGCCCAATAAGTACATTGTACTTATTTTTTGATGAAAGTACATAGTAGTTAAAGGGTTACTTCAGCGATTAGAATTAAGCTTTGTATCAGTAGAAACCCGGTAGTATATTCAAATTATCGTACTTCCCCTCTCATGTACCCCTGAGACGAGAGATTTATGCATTTTATCTCTGGAAAAAAATCCTCCATATTTGCGTCATCTGAGGATTTTTTTGCCAGAGGCTAGAGACTACAGCCAGTAGTAGGAGCTAGTTCCGCATGTTTTCAACCCACCCATAGGGGTGGGATCTCACGCACAGAATGTAAATGCGCACGGCCGGTTGGCTCGGGCATTCATAACGGAGCAGTGCGGAGCAAGGCGAGTGTTTCAACTTTTCAATGAATTCCTATGAAAGTTAAGCTTCCATAGGCAAGAACTGAAAACAACGATGGGGGCGGTGTCGTGGTGGGCAAGTGATAACCAATAGCCGTGGCTTTGGGAGTGGCCTCGTTGAGCAGCGAAGCAAGTAAATTCTTGGAGATCCGCATGAGACAAAAATACTTTTTCTGTCTTTTCTCAGTCTAGAAGGCACCAAATAAAAAAATAATTTAACATTTCTAACACATAAATGACCCAGTTTAAATCAGGGCTTAAAAACGGAAAAAAAATATCAATCGGTTCACTCCGAGCAGAATTGATATTATAGCGTTTCCGTTTTTGCGTTCCTCAATTAACATTACTGTTCCGAAAACGGTTTGATATGAAAAAATACCGGTTAATAACGTTATTTTAATTTAGCCTATACTTTAAACAAATATGTATAAATAGACTTATTTTCACTCAATAATAATATAACACATGGTAATTAAACTTGAATATTTATTTCATAACATTTTTAAAACCAGAAATACATGCATTAGAATGACAAAGCATAAACAGCGGACCTGTTTTAATGGAGCGTTAGACAATCTAAAGTGGCCTCTTATGCCTAATTATTTTCAGAAGAGTGATAACATTCTTTGTACATAACTTTTTTTCAACACGACTTGTTTTAAAAATTGCATGAATAAAGAATAAATAAACTGGATAACCATTGCTCTTTTAATGCACCGTCAACTGCTAATTTCAAAGCAAACACTGCACAACACGTCCTTGCATCACATAATCAAATTCAGTCAGCTAATAAAGCTTGATCATTTAATGCAATATACCATTTAATATGAAGCATCAACCGTCTATATTGAAAACATTGACCTGTCCTGTATTGGCAATCTGAAAGACTATTGGAACAATGTTTGATAGATGCTAGTAGCCTGCTTGGACAGGCTTAAACAAAATCCATAAACTAGCCTAAATCAGTCTATTTGAGCTTAAAGTCCGTACTACTTATTTAAACGTTCGAAAAGAATGTCCTCCAATACCTGCACTTTCATAGTAGATCTCAGCGGGGAAAGAATGTACTTGAGGCATGAAAATGCGCGCTCCACACTGACTTGCGTACCGGTAGATTCATAGATGACTGCTGCGCGGGCATTTCACTCACGCTTGATCCGTCAACGTCACATGCTGTACTACTCTATTCATTATTGGTCACTGCCAAATTAAAATATTAAAGAGAACGATAAAATAACGTTATTAACCGGTTAATAGTCATTTCAAATTAACGTTTCTGTTCAGAACGATTCAAATTGATTTTGATTTCGTTTTCGTTTTTGTTCCTCTTAAAATTTCGTTCGTTTCCGGTTTTCGTTTTCGTTCCTTGAACCAGTTCAGAGCCCTGGTTTAAATACACATTCATCTTCCCAGCGCTGAAGTACCCCTTTAAGGCCACCTAATATAAAGTGGGACCCCATTCTTCCATCAAGCCCCACTTTTATTTACAGTACGTCTTTACTAGTTTTGTGTAGCTGTCTGAATGTAGCTGTATGAGTCGCCAGATCAGTTTACCTTCATCCCATTTAAGTATTAACATGATCTCATGAAGTGAATGTAAAACTGGCCATAAATAGGTTCATTTGCATGTCTCTTGGAGTACAGTACAACTCCATTGGCATATATGATGTCAAATCCTGAATCAAAATATCTTCTGAATTGCGTCTTTGTGCTTTCTTCATTGCAGAGAATAACAGGCTCTTTGTTGGGTAACAACCTCAGGATGTTTGGCCAATCAGTGTCTGGAGGAGTTGATATTGATAGCAACAATTACCCAGGTAACGCTTTTAGCTCAACCACATGAATATGATATGATTCCCCTGTGAATAGGATGAATGGATGGCAACAGTTCAACCTACACTATACATTCAAAAGTCAGTAAGGTTTAAAAATTTTTTTATACTTTTATTCAGCAAGGATGCATTTAATTGTTCAAAATGTAATACAAGTTCATAGAAGAACCCTGAAACAGAAGAAATGTTTCTTGAGCAACAAATCAGCATATTAGAATGATTTCTGGAGGATCATGTGACACTGAAGACTGGAGTAATGATGCTAGAAATTCAGCTTTGCATCACATTAATGTTTTTTTAAAATTGTAATAATGTTTCATAATATTACTCCTTTTACTATAAATTAGGGGTGTCCCCGACTAATGATTTACACATTAGAATCAGAATTGTCGAATCTTTCTATAGTCGACCGATAGTCGAATCATCTATGTGTGTGTGAATGGGTTGGGACTGGGAGGGGCACGACAGTCAGCAGGAGGGTAAAACTATTTTTATTTTATTTTTCACACTCCACACAGCAACAACTTTTAATAAAGCGACCAAAACTGCCTGCCAACTGACAGACGAACTGACAATGGCTTTCTTATTTAGGGTTAAATAAAAGGTAATGTGGTGGATAAACATTCATAAAACGTTTTCTCATAACATTTTAAAGCCGCGATCGAAATACAGAACATCACACAAATATATAAACAAACATTTTGATAAATAAACCTAAACAAAATACCTGCCTAGAGAGGAAAAGAACACACTGACTGCAGACAGGATTTGCATTTCACATTTTGCGAAATTAAATTAAATCGGCAAAATTGCTGTGCCAGCATGCTTTCAGTGCAGCGCAACATCGAGACAACGAAAAACAATAAAAAGCATTAATTTAAAGAATTAAATTAGAACAGGATATACATTACTAATAATAAAAAAGGCTGTATATAACTTAATATAACCGTACAAAAGCTGTAGTTCTGTGTGAAATTAGACATTACGTACCCCCATATTGCCAAAATGGTATGATCCTCATTTCATAACACCCGCGAAGATTCGACTGTGAGGTCGGTGGTCGAATCAGGCTCCGCATATCGATGCATCGAATCTTCGACTATTCGGGGTCACCCCTACTATAAATGCAGCCTTGCTGAGCATAAGAAACTTTACAAAAAAATCTTTAAAATATCAACAAAAAAAAAAAAAATTTGAATGGTAATGTCTGGCGTTAGCTATTTTCACTTAGTCATTAGTGTGTAAAAGAGAATGGGGTCTCTGCCTTGACATATAGTTGTTCAGTTCTGTTCTCACGCTTATTTAATGTAAATGTAGTTCTCACTCCCTGAATTAGTAGGAGTGATTTCCGTTGTCAAATGTGGTTGACACTTCTTGTAAAGAGCCAAACTGCATGCACAAACGAAGAATGGCAAGCGGATCTACAGTAGCTGCTGTGTGTACACACATGGCCAAAATCTTAACACCTCATGTTTGCAGAATCAGCTAAGTTGTGGGTGGGTCAACTGTGATGTGCTTCTTGAAAATTGAGAGGAAAAAAAGCTGCCGCAATCCTATGATTTGCTGTTGTTATTTTTCTTTTGAAAGGTCATGATCAAGTCAGATGTGTCTGAACTTCTTGTTCTCAAACTCTTAGGCCTATTTCCTGTCTTGAAATAGTACACTTTTAGAAGGCAGAAAAATATGCAAAGTACCAGATTGCAAAGTTCTACATACTGTTTTGAATAAAAGTACGATGTATACTGTGCACAGTATGCAAATATTTTGGAGCACTTTATATTTTATACTTACAAAAACTGTGTAATAACTAGACACTATCCCTTAACCTACCCTTAACCTAACCTAACCTTAGCCCATGTAGTTGCCTTACATTACCCAGTACTTTCTTATGTAAGAACGCTGTATGTACATGTAATTGCATATACTGTAAAATAAACTGCAACCAAATTTTCTGTATGAGTGAAATACCATGATTATCTACTACATTTTCTGAAGCGTGCAGTATGCAGCTAGAGCACAGTGTGTGGAATACTGTATCCCACAATACAGTGGTCGATTTGCTGTTCCATTCCAGTTTGAACAAAAACTGCAACCTATTTCTGGACTTATTTGATTGAAGTGCCAAAAGTTAAGGCATCTTGTAACACAAAATTGGATTAAAAATGCAAAATAACCAAAAAATTGTATAACTGGATGTCACTCCCTGTGTTAAATGTAGTGTTTGGTGACTGAGACCTTGCTTATAGAAATGTTTAATATTTTAAAGAATATCAGTGCACCACTGAGTTAGGAATGTGTGAAAGAATAACCAGGTCATGTGTGGTTTATGGGAATGTTATGTTCTCATCCAGATGTTGCAGTGGGAGCTTTCCTGTCAGACTCAGCTGTGGTGTTCAGGTAAAAACAGCAGAATTTTCACTCAAACTTGCTTTGGTAACTTTAAGGCTTTAAGATTTGGCATTTGCTATGGGAATTAGTTTCAATTTGTTTAAGCTAAATGTATTATATTTTCAGTTGATATTAAATCTATCTATCTATCTATCTATCTATCTATCTATCTATCTATCTATCTATCTATCTATCTATCTATCTATCTATCTATCTATCTATCTATCTATCTATCTGTCTATCTGTCTATCTGTCTGTCTGTCTGTCTGTCTGTCTGTCTGTCTGTCTGTCTGTCTGTCTGTCTGTCTGTCTGTCTGTCAACTAGCACCTGCCATCCCTATATACTGTATATGCAAACTGTTGACCTGACAATTAACCCAGTAACTCTGGTTGTTGCAGGACACGTCCAGTGGTGAAAGTGGATGCTTTCATATCGTTGCCTGACAGCTTGAACCGTTCCATTGCCCAGTGTTTTGACAATGGTCTCCCTGCCGTGTGCATCAATGTTACGGTGTGCTTTAGAGTCGGAGGGAAACAAATCCCAGGAAAAATAGGTAAGAGCGCAATATTCCATCAGATATACTCTTATGTTAATCTTAATTTGAAAGGTGTTTTGAAGACAGTACTCATGATTTACAATCCCCTGCAAAATCCACAACATCTGTATAACAGACTGATGCAAGATCCTTTGCAGCTTCATGCAGTGCTATCTGACTTTTTTAGTTGCGAAAATGTCCTCTGATATTTTGAGCTCCCCACACGTGTTCTTAGAATTGAGTACACAGAGTTCAAGGATGAATGTTTTGGGCTCGAGCTCTTTGTTTGCGAGCGGCTGTGTGTTGGCTCGTCTTATCAGCACGTGCTGAATGCAGTGGAAGTTCCGTGTTTCAGACCTCTTTCCCTGCTCTTTATCGCTGCCTCACATCCCCTCTTTTGTTGTGGCGGTTAGAGGGCTCAGGGTGTGTGTCAAGGTCTGCCTTCACTGATAGAGACAGACTAACTGAACACATAGTAAACAACAGAGCCATGCTAATTGACACATATTAATGATCTTGAAACTGATACGAAGTAGCGATGGTTGAAATCTGCCACCCAGAGGTTTTGCTATACTGTTTATACCACTGTAGATCGATACAGAACTGCTCTGCGTTATTTGCATGTGTGAGAATAAAGTGTCCCAGACAAGTCAAGATTGAGAAGAACTGTTGTAAGGCACAACACCTCATGGAGTTTAGTTGTTTTCAATCTCAACCAATAAGAATTCAAAGTCAAAACTATCCATTTCATAATAGTAATTGTACTATTTTTACCCTGATGCCACCTTATAATTGACTTGTAATTAACCTTTTAATTTGCATTCATTAAAGAGAACATTTATTACATGAGATACCTTTCATTTGTAAAGGATTTATTTGACTGGATTTTCCAAAATAGGTGATAACTAATGTTAACTTTTTGTTGAATTTGCAGAAAACTATTTTGTGATGTATTGTGATATACACAATTTTAGAGTTTTAGAGCAGGCCATGTTTAGAGCAGGTCATAGTGCCGAAACTGCACTTTTACGAGTTACCAATGATTTATTGATGGCAGAGGATGCTGGTGAATGTTCTGTTTTAGTTCTATTAGATTTGACCGCAGCCTTTGATACAGTAGACCATTCGATTTTAATTAAAACGTTAAAAACATGGGTGAAAGGCATTGGATTGGTTTGTATCTAATTTGTCAAACAGGACATTTGTAGTGTCAGTAGGAGATGAAGGTTCCCAACGTTCTGAACTTATATGTGTTCAGCAGGGTTCACTTTTAGGACCAATCTTGTTCTCAATTTACATGCTGCCATTAGGTGCTGTAATCAGAAAACATAATATACATTTTCATTGTTATGCAGATGACCTACAGTTATACTTATCATTGAGTTCTAATGATCTGAATAGTCGGGATGTCCTTCAAGCTTGCTTAACTGACATAAAAAAATTGGATGGCCTTACATTTTCTGCAGTTAAATACAGAAAAAACTGAAGTTGTGATAATTGGTCAGAGCTTAAGGAAAAATCAGATTGAGCTTGCTCTAAATGGGTTTTTTCCAAATATTAAGCAGGTAGTAATACTTGGGTGTTTATTTTGATTCTAATTAAAAGAAGCTGATTTAGTCCTGTTTTTATCAGTTAAGAAACATTTCCAAGGTGAGGCAGTTTTTAAATTTTAATGATACAGAGAAGCTTATTCATGCTTTTATTTCCTCCCGTCTTGATTATTGTAATGCTTTGTTTTCATCTTTGAACAATCGCACTTTATCTTGTTTACAATTAGTGCAAAATGCTGCAGCCAGATTACTGACACAAAAAAGATATCTCATCATATTACACCTGTTTTAGCTTCTTTACATTGGTTACCTGTTTATTCAAGGGTTGATTTTAAGATTTTATTGTTGACATATAAAGCATTAAATGGTTTGGCACCTATATATTTAACTGAGCTCCTGAGACCTTATGAAGCAGGGAGATATCTGAGGTCATCTTTTAACAAGCTGCTGGATGTTCCAAGAACTTCCAAGAACCAATTGATATTAGAACATCTGAATGCGTGTCTGTTTTTAAATGTTGTCTGAAAACTTACCTGTCTAGACGTGCTTTTAGTGTTCAGTGATGTCCTTGTGTAGTTTGGGTTTGATACCTTATATTATATTTTGTTTCATCATGTATCGTGTATAACTCTTCATTATGGATTTCAATTATTGTTTTTATTGTAATTGTTGTGTAAAGCACTTTGTGCATTGTAGTGTTAAAAGTGCCATATAAATACAATTTTACTTACTTACACTTCTGATCAAAAGATTAGGGTCAGTAAGATAATTTATTGAAATAAATTACTTCCTTTTATTCAGTACTGATGCATTAGATTGATTAAAACAGTGAAGATATTTTGTTAAAAAAAAGTTTTATATTTCAAATAAATCAGCATATTAGAATGATTTCAGATTTTTCAAAATCTTACCAACCCCAAACAGTTTGAATGGTAGTGTATACCCTTTAATTTATTTTTCAGAATCGTACAAACCCACTGCAGTTGCATCATAAAACCCTAGGGGTTTCGCTGAAAGAATGCAACAAGATTCTGAATTGTTCTGAAGACTGTTAAGTGGTTGTGATTTTAACATGTTGTCTCATGCTAACTTTGTCTCTGAACATCATACTCTTTTTTGTGCAGAACTGAAGTACAACCTAACAGCTGACATTCACCACAAAGAGGGCTTCCCTTCTCGGTTTTATTTCAGTGGAAATGGAACATCCAATGTCACAGCGGGCAGAGTCAATGCCAAGCATGAGCAGCTCACCTGCACCCCCCACCAGGCCTTCATGAAGGTGCGAGACTCTGTTTATGTTTATTATATTTGTTGGGGGATGTTACTTTTAACGCAGATTAGAGTATCACATCATTGCTTTACTGTACATAGACTGTACAAGGCAGTGGTACTATACTTCACTTCAGCTTTTTGTCATATTTAAAGTTATAAAAGTGTATGCATTACACTGACACTATAATTATTATCATCTGACACTGACACTGTTTTAGACACTACTTTTATATTTTTATATTTTCAATTTTCATTTCAATTATAGTTTGTTTTAGAAATTGTATATGCATTTGTCCTTTTTATTATCATTTAATTATTATTATTTGTATTATTATTAGTTCTAATTTATTTTAATTTCAGTTGTAGTTTTATTCATTTTAGTACTTCAACTTAACTTAAATTTCAAATTTTAATCTATTATTTATATTTTATTTAGTGCTGTCAATAGATTAAAAAAAGAATGAATCGCATATTTTTATGTAATTAATCACAATTAATCGTGCTTAATCGCACATAACATTAACATTTTTATTATAATTATATTTTTTTATTGTATAATGTCACATTGAAATGTAGAAACAGCATAAAGATGTATATTTTAAATATTTGCTTAATGGCATCTCTTTACTAAGTACTATTAATACTGCTACTGATTTTTTTCCATTTCAGGTGAAGAAATTAGTAATTATAGCCATTCAACATTACAGTCATCTTTAACATTGAATAGGCTTCTAAAAATATTTAATAACTTTTAATTTAAGTGGAGTTCACATAAACCTATTATAATAAAAGTCACATTTAGTTGTGTCTTTAATATATCAGGGCTCATCGCTAAGGATTTTTTTCCTACAGGCCCAGTCAGGCCGGTTCTGATTTTTTACCTGCTCTGCCAAAATAAATGGATTAATCCTTATTAAAGCTACAAAAGTTATTCAGTCAAGAGCTGTGAGTTATTTTATCTTTGTCTTTTGTTGTTTGTTTAACATTAATGTTAAGATGGCAGCTATATTAGGCTGCTGTCACTTTAAGACCTGACATACATTATGAGGATCTGACACACATTCGATGTTCTCATAACTCTTTACGGTCATTTAAGACTTTTTAGCTTGTTTAAGACTATGCTTACGAAGATACTCATCAATGACGGGCATTTCAACATAATTTTGTGTGTTTCTGTCCGTTCAAGCACAAAAGAGAACTCAATGCGGTACTGGGTGAGTGAGGACCGAAGAAAGTAGCTTCAGAGTTTTTAATGCACGACGTGGAGGCAAAGAACCACTTGACGTGAAGCGGAGTGTACTCAAACCGTTTAATGCACAGCTAGCCGTGGATTATCCTGCTCATACCATGGTCATTTGCCAACATTGACAACTTTAAAGCTGCTATTGATGTTTGCAGCACAATATTTGACCAGAAGGGTAAAACTGACAGTTACTTTCATCAGTTACAGCTTGTTAAATCTAGCATTCTGCCCGCTTTGAATCAGACACAGAGATAAAGTAGTGCATAAGATTACATTTATTTGAATGAATGAATGAATGAATGAATGAATGAATGAATGAATGAATGAATGAATGAATGAATGAATGAATGAATGAATGAATGAGAGCATTTATTTGAATACATTTTTGAGAGAGAGAGATGAGAGTTGCGTGTGTGAATTACCTGTTCAGCGTATCTCTATTAGCAACGAAACTGTGAGTTTAATTACTTCAAAACCAGCCATGTATCCCTCTCGTTGAAATATTTCATTTGAATCGTGCAACATTATCTTAATGTATATGTTTTTATTGTCATTAATCCCTCACCCTCATGTCGATCCCAACCTCAAAGACCTTAGAGAAGAAGAAAAATATCTTAATTTGTGTTCCGAAGATGAACAAAGGTCTTACGGGTTTGGAACGACATGAGGGTGAGTAATAATGACAGAATTAAAAATTTTGAGTGAACTAACCCTTTAACTTAAAGGACCGTGTAATGCCGTTTTCCGTACAGTAGCCTATATAAATGCTTGCACCCTCACCTTTTAATCATGCAATGCGTCAAATGTTTCTTTGTTTCATAATATAAGATTAATGTTGGGAAACTTAAACTTGTAGATAAAGTACCCTATTTGAGATTGATTATATATGAATACATCACAAAAACCCTGTGCTCTAAAGGCACTGCCATTTAATAGAGGATGAAGCGAAAGGTGTTTTACACTCTGTGATAAAGGCCTATTACATACCTAATTTAAATATTTTGCAGGAAACATAAATCTGATCAGTTATCCAGATGGTGACCACTTGATGTGAACAAATGAACGCGCTGTGTCCTGATTGACGAGCCGATCTGCTTGATCGGATCACGGTGATCGCATGTTTATGCCAAGTGTAAACACAGCCAGAATAAGTTACCTCTAGAGTAATTATTTCTGATAACAAGCAAACTAAATAACAAGTAAATTACATTAGACGCTGCTCTCGTATGCAGTCAGACTGGATATTTATGAAGCCTTCGAGGCTTTTTGGAGAGTCGCAGACACTGTTTTTGCGCAGGTGTCATGTGCGTTAATATGTATACCATGTTATCCAAGAATAGTAAGTCAAAATTGTGTTTCTACTGAGTAGTGCGCCATACTATCCACTAGCCAGACAGATAAACAAACATAGACAGGCACATAACCGTGGCAACACGCGTGCGTCTGATGAAACCGTCTATAGTTAATAAACAAAGTAGACTTGTGTGTCTTTGACTTGCAACACTGGCAAGTGTTTTACTGGCATTTGGTCATAGAGTATGAAAGTACCATACAGAAAATCACTTAGGTGCTGCAGAAAGCTCTTCCAACGTTTCAGCGTATGGATGATATGTGCTTTGTGACATTTTCTTTTTTCACCCGCACATGTGCTTTATAGACTTGAACACTCAATATGAAAATGCTGACTCAGAGTCAGGCCTGTGGACTTCACAGCTGTGATTTGCCCACGTCACTCTGCTCTTCATGCTCGAGTTAATCAGCCTCTCCGAAAGGCCCAGGTGGTGTGACTCTCTCTAGGTTCACAGCGTGCCTCCACGCAGGAGGCCGGGATGATAAAGAGGCTCATATAGATAGTTTGTTGGAGTCGATAGCAGGTTGTCTCTGTTGGAGAACAAGAGGAAGAGCCAGGCAGGACAGCATGGGGGAGGATGGTACAGATAGAAAGAGACCTAGACAGTTGATAAAGTACGGATAGATGGCTCCATGAGTATGAGTGAATGTTCCAGGTGTTTGCTGGGCCCCTCTGGACGCCTCTCCCTCTGTCTTTTGCTGTAATCAGGGCCATCTGATCCAGCTCATGTTTTACACAGTAATTAATGGAGGCGCATGTATGACTGCGCTGTTATTAATGGCCGCTGATGGAGACGATGGCCATAAACAAGTGTGATTATCTGTCAGAGGCAAACCCAAACAAGGAGGCTGCTACATTTGAGGTATTTTTAGGGCTTAATTAATGGGCAATAAGAGTAACGAATGGAACATGTAGCAGATGTGGCGGACATCTTGTGCTGTGTTTTAGGAAGGTGACAGAGGTGCTTGTCGGCCACTTATCTTTTGTGAAGTCTGTGTAAGTGTTGTATCTGAGCTTACAGTATACATATCTGTTATTCTCTTTAAAGGGGTGGTAAAGCACATTCTTTTGAAGGCTTGATTGTGTTTGTGGGGTGCACTGTAACATGTGTTCATGCTTCGTTTTAAAAAAAATTGCATTTTTCATATATTTTACCTTTATTCTACACTGCTCTGTCCCTCCTTGTAAAACGGTCTGATGGTTTCCGGGTTCTATGAAGCCAGTTCCTCAAAAATACGCGATGGGCTCAGATTGGTTAGCTGGCCCAGTGTGTTGTGATTCGCTAACCGCAGTGCACGTTTATCGGAAACACCACGCCCCTTACCTGGAGGCTGTGCTTTGGTCAGTATTAGAAACAATGGCGTCAGTAAAACCATACCAATCTGAGCCCGAATCAGACCCAGAACATTTTAGTGAAGATGATCGAGCAGAACCTGTTCAGTCCTCAAGAGTAAAGACTGCAGATCTATAGTGATCGCTACTGAATGGCACTTTTGTATTTTTAGAACGATTATAGCCAAATATCTGTGGCAAGAACTATTAACCCAAAACGAACACTAAACACTGGCTTTACTAGTAAGTTATCCAAATCACACACAGAACCATGTTTAGCATGCCTGTAGATAAATAATACATAAAAGCTCTAATCAAAGAATCATTTACACTAATGCCAAGTTCGCTGTTGAGATTTTAACGTTAGTGTTTGTAACGTTAGGTGTTCGTCGGATAACGTTAAGTATGAATGAGCATTTAACAGACTGGTTTGCAGAACAGCGTTGTCATCTGTTTACTTCCTTGCTACAACGTACAATTAACCTATTACAGGAAAACACATCGACAGAAAATAAATCAGACTTACAGGTTGTGGCCCGTAAACAGCTTCTGTTTGTAAATCCAGCTTTCAGGACAAGCCGTGGTGCAAATCCTGCATTGAACTCGCGAAGATTGTGGATGTTTTCCTCCGTGAAATGTGCAGCGGGAGCCCCGTGCGCGTCGTGCATCCACGCACTGGCAGTATGTGTCTCGCGCAGCCGACGTTGTGCGAATCCTGCATTGAACTTGCGAAGATTGTGGATGTTTTCCTCCGTGAAATGTGCAGCGGGAGGCGCGCCCGTCGCGCATGATTCACACTGGCAGTGTTTGTCTCGCTGAACCGCTCATGAATTGCAACGGACGAATATTGTCCATTATGTCACATTTTCCAGTCTTATCCTCCGACCCTGTCTGTCTCATGCTTTATGATGGGCAGCATATAGCTGAGATCTGTTCCCCTCTGTCTCAAACACACATGCATATAACATGCTGTATGTTAAACGCCCATCCCCAGACCTGCAATCCGGATGAAAATAACAGTGTTTCGTCGGCATTGCAGCAACACCACTCCTGCCTATACCAATATACCACAACAACAGCGATACAAAATGGCCTCACCTCCCCTTATTTAATATTCACGGAGGAGGGGTTTATGTAAATATTGAGGCTGGTGATGTCACCAACCCTGGAGGAATGTCTGTAGTCGCCTACCGGCCATTTGCTGTAGTCCTTAGAAATGGATTTCTTTAAAAGCAAATATCTCCCTTTGCTTTAAACTTTGAACGTTGTAACTTTGCAGATGTTGTTTATGCTCAAGCAGCAACATTACACGCTAGCTAAAGTTAGAATAGTGAAATCATGGTTTACCACCCCTTTAAAAAACTCATCTCATCTCGATGAGCTCAGTGTTGGTGTATTTCCTATTGAAACAGGAAGTTTGGGTGAACGAATGGCTTGTTCCTTTTTTTTGACATATTCTTTGTTTACACAAAAGCTAGACAGCAGCAGGTGATTTTCCTATTTTAATATATTTTAACATGTAATTTATTCCTGTGATGTCAAAGCTACAGTTTCAGCATCATTACTCCAGTCCTAAGTGTCACATGATCCTTCAGAAATCATTCTAATATGCTGATTTGGTGCTCAATAAACATTTTTGTATCAATGATGAAAACAGATATAATGTATGCTCTGTATCACAATTACGTTTGTCTTGTCTTCACCTGTTCTCGTTTATCCCTGATTAGTTGATCAACTCCACCTGTGTCTAACTAGTTCCCTCCATTACCTTGTGTATTTATACTCCCTGTTCTGTTCAGTCCTTTGTCGGTTATTGTTTGTCTACACATGCTTGTGTTAACGTGTCCTGAACTCTCTCTGCATGTTATTGCGATTTAAAGACGTTTTATGTTACCCTCATCTCCTTCGTCGAGCGCTTTCTACAGCCAGATTGTAACACTCTGTGATTTTACGTGGCCTACCACTTTGTGGCTGAGTTGCTGTTGCTTCCTCTTTGTTATAATACCACTAACAGTTGACCGTGGAATATTTAGTTGTGAGGAAATTTCACGAATGAATTTAATGCACAGGTGGCAACCTATCACGGGACCACGCTTGAATTCACTGAGCTCCTGAGAGCGGCCCATTCTTTCACAAATGTTTGTATAAGCATCTGTATGGGATCAGTTTCCCGCCAAATTTATTGCAGTCACGCATAAAAAAATAATAAGCATGAATCAAAATTTTAAAAGCACATGTGAAAATATAACGCACAAAACTGAAAAATCAATGCAAAATTAACCAGAATCACAAACAACGCAGTCACGGAAATAAAAATAATAAGCGCAAATCAAATATTTAAACAAGTTTAAAATTATATTGCTCAAAACTGAATCATGAATTCAAAATTATCCAAATCGCTCACAAAATCATGTTTTCTGCTCTTATTTTAATTTTTTGCATGTCCGTGCTCTTTTCTCCTTTGCTCTTGTTTCCACATTCTGTGCTTGCGGTTTCAAATGTTGCAGTTCAAGTTTCATGTAAATTAGGGGCGGGTCTTAGCATCACCATTGGTCCACTAGTTTTAGATTGACAGCTCATCCTCAAGCCAATCAATTGAAGAGAGAAGTTGACGTCACTCCAATGCGACTCATGCCGCAGTTCAGCCAGCCGTTGAGCTATAGCTATACGAGTATAACGTGTTCTATATCTGCAAGGAAATACATTATTGTATTGTTATAAATATAATCTTAGGACTCTCTCCTTTTGTATGATAGACGTTTTAGGGGGGTTTCCTGACAATTAAAGCAGTAAAATGAACATGATCAGGACTGGGTGCTTAAAGCTTGGCTGTGAGCGAAACGCTTTCACTATCCGTGCGTCACTATGCACGGATGGGCTTTTATTTTATCCGCAACCTTATCACAAAATCCGTCGGCCCCAACGTTTTTTGACCAATGTTCAAAGCTGCACCCACCCGCCATCCGCTGATTGTAGCTAAAGCCTTGTTGGGCGATGCTGACGCCAGCAATCGTAATGCAAGGGACTGGCCTACATTAAACCTTTAACTAAAATAGTTATTGAGCTGTTTACACTGTCATATACAATAAAAGAGCCTGCACAGCGACAGGAAAGGAAAATAACGCAAAAAACCTGCCTACCATAGCCTATAGAGCATTTGACTGAAGGAGCTCATGCACCGCTCACTGGTAAAACGACGTGCGCTCAAATCCTGCTCCAACATGACATTTCTCTGTACTGTAGCCTACTTTACTTGTTTTAGTTTCATATGTTTAAATATTATAATGTTATTTTTTTCATTTCATTTAGCCTACGTTGATTATGAAATATTATTATGATATATGTGAGAAAACATGGGGGACAGAAATGATTTCGTTTTGTATAAATTGTTTCTTCATTTTAATCAACGTTTTGTCAACCAATTTCGAGGATTTAATAAATAATAAGCAAATATAGCAGACAATGGCATGGAGGCACCAGCGCAGCACGAACGGCTTAAATTAACAACTAGGAAAAATTAAAGCAGTAAAATTAACATTATCACTTACTGACGCTTGACTTACACTTACTGCAGCCTGTTGAGCTATAATGCGTTCGCTATCACCAGTGGTGGAAGTAATAGGCTACAAATAACCAGAGACATATTGACTTTAGTAAAAGTAGAAGTACCACAATGACAACCCTACTTAAGTAAAAGAGTACCTAATTTGAAAAGTAGCCTACTTGCATGACAATTTATTCTATTAATGTCTATTCTAATAATTTTAAAAAGTTTAATTAATTTAGTTTTGGGTTAATGTAATTGTGCTTACCATCTGTGGCCCAGTTTGCAGAAAGAGCGGTAATTTTCCTCCAGAGCGACTTTCTGAAGATTTATTTAATTTCTGAAGCTCATTCCGCTCGCAGCACCCTAAACCCAGAAAGCCCTTTGTGACATGCGCTGGTTCGAATATAGGCTATCTGAAATAGCTAGGACTGCCCCCAACTAAAAAATAAAAATAAAATAAAAATTCTAGTAGCCTATTCTTCATTCATTTAAGTCGTTGTTCACACAGCGCTGGCGCCTGTCATTGTCGACTTACTCTGCTATATTTGCTTATTGTTTATTAAATCCAGGCAAATGGTTGATAAAACATTGATTAAAATTAAGATACAATTTATTTAAAACGAAATTCACTGAAAAGAAAGGCTTTCAACAAAACAAAACTTGTTTTGTCAAAAAAAAGTTGTGTCAAAATCAGTTCTGTCCCCCATGTCTTCTGACACATTGCGCATCTTATCCTGTTCACTTTCATAATCAACATAGATTAAATAAATAAAATTTTTTATAATATTTGAACATATGTGTTCTCGTTGTGCTTCATCGAGTTTTGATGTGTTTTATAGATGCAATAATGTTATTCATATGTGGTTACATTCCATTCCACCACTGGCTGTGAAAAATATTTCTTTGGAATGAGAGTGGCACTAACCAACTATTTGGGGTCATGATTAACCCCTCTAAAATGTTGATTGTGTAAATTGATATATTTAATATATTCATGATTAAATATATTTCCTTGCACAAACAGTGGGCCTTAGAGATGCGCGGTGGGTGGTTACAGCCGCGGACTCCGCGGATCGGGCGGATGACGTGACGAAAAATGATATTTTAATATTTTAAATTCGGGCGGGTGGTTCAACCATTCAAATTAATAATAAATAAAAACATATAGGCCTACATTGTTAAATATTGTTGCAGCGCCTGGTAGGCCACTAAGCAAACCTGCAAGGGAGCCCGTACAATGCCTGGGTTTTGTTTCGATATTAGTTATATCTTAAAACAGCCAGTCATTGTAGTCACTCAGGGAATAGGCATTTAAAAGAGAGAACGCAAGAGCTAAACTTATACAAATTCAATAACATCCACAGCAGAAGTGGAGGTGCTGCAAATTTGAGTTAATTTACATGTATTTATTTTTAGCATTTAGTAATTTATTTGTTGGGGAGAGCGGGGCACAACCTAACGCTTTTTGACTTTCCCAGTTTGTGTAAATCCACTTAGGGTTCAGAGTAGGCTATTTATTTTTTCCCCACATTAATTGCACACATGTCTAGTACAATTATGTGGTGTTGTTTCATTAATACAGTGTTTACTTTTTTCTTGATTTACCCCGAAAGAATGGAAGTGAAATGTGACAACATGCCCCATAGGTGGGGCACAATGTAACATGACCAAATAACTTCTTAAAATGATCAAAAAAATATACAAGACAAACTAAAATATTTTGTCAACAAAATACAATTATTAACTTTTTAAAATAAAATAATGGCATTTTTTAATCATTAAAAATATAAGCATTTTTGAGTTTGACTATAAACACATCGCTAAATACAGCTATACAGCATAATTCAAAACATAATAATAATTAATAATTTCTGAACATTAACTCTCAGACATTATTCACCCTTTTCTCATTCTCAAAAGAATTCATAAAAGTATATAATATATGGCATACTTCTAATAGGGGCTCATTGTAACGCAGTGTTAACACACACCCCATCTGCAACTGGATTTAAATCTTGGCTCGTGTCTTCTGCTGTTAGATCAGCATTAAAGAACAATAGCAACTGTTAAATAACAGATAAGATTAAAATAATATCGGATTTGTCTTATTTTAAATAAACACAAAAAAACAGAGATGAAAACTAAACTTAAGTAAGAAATGTACTTTTGCTATGGTTAAAAACATGTTCAGTAATATCTTCCAGAAATTTATTAATTTTGGCGCTATTTTTTCTCTAAATAATGTTGATATGGCAACTAGTAAATACACCAAGTTTTGTAATTCTGGCATGTGTAGAAAGGGTTAAAACATGCGCGTTACAACTAACCCGCATTAGGTTCTGCTCCCCTACACTTTACATGGCCATTAAAAAAAGGCTTAATATTTATATGTTGAATTATGTTTTTAAAACATACATGAGGTCATATTGTGACCGTTGCGGTGTGCATACAGAATAACTGAGCAGTAATATTTCCTATATATATATATATATATATATATATATATATATATATATATATATATATATATATATATATATATATATATATATATATATATATATATATATATGAAATATATATAGCTAGGGCTGCCCCCAGCTAAAGTTTTTTTTCCTAGTTGTTAATTTAAGCCGTTCGTGCTTGCGCTGGTGCCTCCATGCCATTGTCTGCTATATTTGCTTATTATTTATTAAATCCTCGAAATTGGTTGACAAAACGTTGATTAAAATGAAGAAACAATTTATACAAAACGAAATCATTTCTGTCCCCCATGTTTTCTCACATATATCATAATAATATTTCATAATCAACGTAGGCTAAATGAAATGAAAAAAATAACATTATAATATTTAAACATATGAAACTAAAACAAGTAAAGTAGGCTACAGTACAGAGAAATGTCATGTTGGAGCAGGATTTGAGCGCACGTCGTTTTACCAGTGAGCGGTGCATGAGCTCCTTCAGTCAAATGCTCTATAGGCTATGGTAGGCAGGTTTTTTGCGTTATTTTCCTTTCCTGTCGCTGTGCAGGCTCTTTTATTGTATATGACAGTGTAAACAGCTCAATAACTATTTTAGTTAAAGGTTTAATGTAGGCCAGTCCCTTGCATTACGATTGCTGGCGTCAGCATCGCCCAACAAGGCTTTAGCTACAATCAGCGGATGGCGGGTGGGTGCAGCTTTGAACATTGGTCAAAAAACGTTGGGGCCGACGGATATTGTGATAAGGTTGCGGATAAAATAAAAGCCCATCCGTGCATAGTGACGCACGGATAGTGAAAGCGTTTCGCTCACAGCCAAGCTTTAAGCACCCAGTCCTGATCATGTTCATTTTACTGCTTTAATTGTCAGGAAACCCCCCTAAAACGTCTATCATACAAAAGGAGAGAGTCCTAAGATTATATTTATAACAATACAATAATGTATTTCCTTGCAGATATAGAACACGTTATACTCGTATATAGCTCAACAGCGGCTGGCTGAACTGCGGCATGAGTCGCATTGGAGTGACGTCAACTTCTCTCTTCAATTGATTGGCTTGAGGATGAGCTGTCAATCTAAAACTAGTGGACCAATGGTGATGCTAAGACCCGCCCCTAATTTACATGAAACTTGAACTGCAACATTTGAAACCGCAAGCACAGAATGTGGAAACAAGAGCAAAGGAGAAAAGAGCACGGACATGCAAAAAATTAAAATAAGAGCAGAAAACATGATTTTGTGAGCGATTTGGATAATTTTGAATTCATGATTCAGTTTTGAGCAATATAATTTTAAACTTGTTTAAATATTTGATTTGCGCTTATTATTTTTATTTCCGTGACTGCGTTGTTTGTGATTCTGGTTAATTTTGCATTAATTTTTCAGTTTTGTGCGTTATATTTTCACATGTGCTTTTAAAATTTTGATTCATGCTTATTATTTTTTTATGCGTGACTGCAATAAATTTGGCGGGAAACTGATCCCATACATCTGCATGGTGCTAGGTTCTTATTTTATACACCTGTGGCCATGGAAGTGATTGGAACACCTGAATTCAGTTATGTGGAGAGGTGTCCCAATACGTTTGGCAATATAGTGTATATATATATTCTGGTTACTTTAGCTTGATATTAATATGAGAATGACAGAAAGGCGTATACCATTTACATTTATGCATTTGGCGGATGTTTTTATCCACATTGCATTCAAGGTATATTTTTGATCAGTTAATCTGTAAAGTGCTGTTTTAGTGGAGCAAAGTTTAAGTGCAGTCCTTTATCTCAATCAATGTAATGGGTTTGATTTCCAAAGAATGCATGAACTGGTGGAATGTATAGGGGAGCGCGGGGCACAACCTAACGCGGGGTTAGTTGTTACACACGTGGTTTAACACTTTCCACACATGCCAGGATGACGAAACTTAGTGCATTCACTAGTTGCCATATCAACATTATTTAGAGAAAAAATTGCATCAAAATTAAAATTTTGGAGATATCACTGACCATTTATTTAACCATAGCAAAAGTAATTTTCTTACTTAAGTTTCTCTTTCATTAGCCTGGATGCCAGCCGAACTTAGCCCCGCCCACAACATTTTTACTCGGGCAGTTCGGTCTGGACTTGATCGGTAGAGAAGTAATTATGCCCGAACAGAAACTGTTCGGACCAATGAAATTGTCAGGGCGGGCTTTAGACGATGATGGACAGATGATCAACAGTAACGTAATCATCCACGTCATCAAAGGCGCTTGGGTTGAGTTTGTTCTAATCCTAAACAGAGAACTTGTTCGTATATGCATTCACCTTTACTATTTCTCTCAGAAATGATGATCGTGTTGGTAAGTAAACTCTGTGTATCCTTTTTTTTACAACACCGGCAAAGATCGTTTACACTCTATTTTTCTTCTAACGTTAGGCTACTTACTCCAGCGTGCGTGCAGGTACAGGGTTGCCAAGTTTTTACAACAAAACCCGCCCACTTGCTAACGTTCCTCAGAACTAGCCAAAAACAAGCCCAATAGCTTTCCAGGGGGGGTTCTCCGGGAAAAAGGGCATTTGGGGGGTAAAATGTGTTATTTTGGCAGGGCTGGCAGCTAAAAATCGCATTCCTGGGTCTATATATCACATAATTGGGGTCGCTTCAACCCGCGGACATGGCAACACAGTGCAGTTGAGTTCTGTTGACATTTGATAACTAACGTTATGCTTCGCTCCGTTGCTCTGATTGGTTGTAGGTCTATCCAATTGAGGTCTTTCCTGGTTCGGTTGAAACACGCCCCATAATCACAGCCCAACGGAGCAGTATCAGACTCATATTCTGACTAGAATTGAGTATGACGACGTCAGGCTACTCTTTCATCTCTTTTTTTGTGTTTATTTAAAATAAGACAAATCTGATATTATTGTAATCTTATATCTGTTATTTAACAGTTTATATAGTTCTTAATTCTGATCTAACCAACAGAAGACATGAGCCGTGGTTTAAATCACAGTTGTGCAGATGGGGTTTGTTGTAACACTGCGTTACAATGAGCCCCTATTAGAAATATGGCATTATATTCTATACTTTTATGAATTCTATTGAGAAACCATGAGAAAAAGGTGAATAAAGACTTAGAGTCAATGTTCAGAAATGCTTAATTATTATTATTTAACTATGCTGTATAACTGTGTTTTGAGGTGTGTTTGGTGTCAAACTCATAAATTTGTATATTTTTAATGATTAAAAAATGCCATTATTTTATTTTAAAAAGTTAATAATTTTATTTTATTGACAAAATATTTTAGTTTGTTTTGGATTTTTTTATTTTATTAGATCAGATAACATTTTAAGCTGTCATATGTTAATATTACAATGGACCCCACACATGGGGCATGTTGTCACACTTCCATTCTTTCAGGGGAAATCAAGAAAAAAGTATACGCTGTATAAATTAAACAAAACCACATAATTGTACTAGACGTGTGAAATGAATGTGGGGAAAAATAAATACAAACTGAGAAAATCAAAAAGCGTTAGGTTGTGCCCCGCTCTCCCCTACTCTGAATGCAATGTTAGGCGCTTTGGATAAAATTGTCTGCCAAATGCATAAATGTAAATGTAAGTTTCACACTGAAAAAGAAACCACCACAAAAGTAGGATTTAGACATCTTTACAGCCCTAATAGCAAGTGTTTATATATTGAACTACTCATACTATTTGGCAAACATTAATTTCCCTTTTATCCTGCTAGTTTTCCATTGTAAATGCATTACAGAAATTTTTTTTTTCACAAACTAAGGGACGAGTTCATATTATTTGCTGTGGTAATCAAGTTTGAGTTGCATTTAACTCCTCTCCACTTTTTAAAGTGCTGTGGTCTTACAAATTTGTTGTGACATTTGTGTCATTGAGAGTTGCAACTGAGACAGGCCTGATTTTTAAAATGGAGTGCCACTTTCAGTTCTTGTTTTGAGCAAAATTAACTTGCTGAATAAAGGTGTGAAGTAAACACCCAGTCTTTCTCATGCTCATGATTAAGCCATCTACAGGTTTGAAATGTCAGTTGTCCGCCTATGAGTTTAGACACGCCAGTGACAAACTATGTGTGCGCGCACATTCGTGTATAACCGAATTCAGTGACTACATTCTGAGCAAAGGACACAAGTTCACAGCGGTGACTTTGAGTTTAGCCTTTGCTGCAGAAATTAGCGTCTCTCAGAGGCTGTTGTTGTGGATGGAGTCCAGCTCATTTACACTGGCCATGGAAGAGGCTTCCAAAACCACGGTCACACACCTCCCCTGCAGCTAAATACAGGCCCCAGAGACCCCACAGGACAACTCCCAACCACTGAGTTCCCAATTAGAGACAGCCATCACAGCTGACAGAGCAAACCTTACCTGCATTAATTATCTGCACTGAGGTGAGGAAAATTAAGATGGGAGAAATATAAAAAAGTCGAGCCAAAATCAAACACCACATACACTAGCGTTCACAGATTTGGGGTCGGCAAGATTTTGTAATGTTTTTGAACGTCTCACCAAGGCTGCATTTATTTGATCACAAATAGAGTAAAAACTGTAATATTGTGAACGTTTTCTATGTTGATATATTTTAAAATGTAATTTATTCCTGTGATGGAAAAGCTGAATTTTCAGCATCATTACACCAGTCTTCAGTGTCACATGATCCTCCAGAAATCATTCTAATATGCTGATTTGTTCTAGAAAAAATGTATTATTAATGTTCAAAACAGTTGTGCTGTTTAGGCCTACTATTTTTGTTGAATCCGTGATAGTTTTTTTCAGGATTATTTAATGAATTAGAAAGTTGTGAACACTTAAAAAAAAAAAAAAGTAAAATTATAAAATGTTTTGTTTTATGAATATGTTATATGTATATGTTAAATGTAAGGAACAATTGACGACAGGCTGTTGAATTATTTTTAAAAAATGCACACCCGAGGTAGTAATGCGGCCACCACCTCGAGTGTGCATTATTTTTCAATAATTCAGTGGCCTGGAGTCAATTATTCCGCTTATACTATGATTATCACACCTTAAAACATTGTTCAGATGATGTATATTTCAAGACATTTGTTTAGTGTTTGTCCCTTAAAGGAGCACGGTGAAATTTGGGGACTTTAGCTTATTCACCGTATCCCCCAGAGTTAGATAAGTCCATACATACCATCCTCATCTCCATGCGTGCCATAACTCTGTCTGACGCACACACCGCTAGCCTAGCTTAGCACAAAGACTGGAGGTAAACGGCTCCAGCTAGCCTACTGCTCAATAAGTGACAAAATAACACCAACATTTTCCTATTTACATGTTGTGATGTGTATAGTTACATCGTGTACTAAGACCGACGGAAAATTAAAAGTTGTGATTTTATAGAACGATATGGCTAGGATCTATACTCTCATTCCTGCGTAATAATCAATTAACTTTGCTGCCGTACCATTGGTACAGCAGGCACAATGATATTACGCAGCACCTGAAAATAGTCCCCAGCACCCTCCCTGTGCAAGCAGGTTGTCACGTTGGTTATGTTGAAGGAAGTCAGCCTATTTTCAGGCGCTGCGTAATATCATTGCGCCGCTGCACTCATGGTACGGCAGCAAAGTTCATGGATTATTACGCAGGAATGAGAGTATAGTTCCTAGCCATATCAGTCTAGAAAATCACAACTTATCATTTTCCGACGGTCTTAGTACACGATGTAACCATACACATCACAACATTTTAATAGGAAAATGTTGGCATTATTTTGTCACTTATTGAGCAGTAGGCTAGATGGAGCCATTTACCTCCAGTCGTTGTGCTAAGCTAGGCTAGCGGTGGGTGCGTCAGACAGAGTTATGGCACGCACGGAGATGAGGATGGCATGTATGGACTTATCTAACTCTGGGGGATACGGTGAATAAGCTAAAGTCCCAAAAAGTCAGCACGTTCCTTTAAAACGCTCCTGTGTGAGGGACTAATTTCTTACGCATCTCATCCCAAGCCTCGGTTGCTAATTCCAAAACATCATGTTGCAGTAATTAATGGAGAGAGAGAGAGAGAGAGAGAGAGAGAGAGAGAGAGAGAGAGAGAGAGAGAGAGAGAGAGAGAGAGAGAGAGAGAGAGATAGATTAAGTGTGTGTCCGTACTGTATGTGTGTGCGTTTGAGTGGGAGGGAGAGCGGGAGAAAGAGAGTTTGTCGTTTTTATCCTGTTGTTATTTATTGGCTTTGTCAGTGTCGCTGTGGGTTTTGGTTCTTTTGCTGTTGTAGGCTGTAAGGACCTTTGAAATAACTGAAATCATTTCAGCGATATGGAACTGTAATGCAGTCAATACCTGCCTGGAACTACTTTAGCCGTGCGTTTCCCTGAAAATAATTGCGCCTTAGAGCGTTCGCCAACCAATCAGATTCAAGCATTCAACAGCCCCGTAGTATAATACCAATTAAATGCATCCTTGCTGAATAAAAGTAATAATTTCATGGTAACACTTTAATTTAGGGTCCAATTCTCACTATTAACTAGTTGCTTATTAGCATGCATATTACTTATATATTGGCTGTTTATTAGTACTTATAAACAGCATATTAATGCCTTATTCTGCATAACCTTATTCTACATCCCATAACCCTACCCAATACTTAAACTTAACAACTAGCTTACTAATAATTAATAAGCAGTAATTAGAAGTTTATCGAGGCACAAGTCGTAGTTAATAGTTAGTTAACTTTATAATGAGAATTGGACCCTAAACAAAAGAGTGACCAATTTTCTATTTCTCTTGTATGCAGAAAGATTTCCGTGATATCTTCACACCCATCCATTTTGAGGTGAAATATGAACTTGGAGAGCACCGTGTGGCACAGAGGGACTCAAGGGGCATGCCTTCTCTCAAACCCATTCTGCAACAGAAGGATGAACAGGCCAATGTCGTGAAAAACAAGGTCAGTTTTTCTTTTACATCTCTGTTGTGTTATTGTGGTTTATTACTGTGGCCACTTTATTAACCTCAGCGTAGATCACAATGTGTCCTGATCTGAAATCTTTCTTTTTGTAGACCGTCTTCGCCAGATATTGCGCCTTGGAAAACTGCTCAACCAACCTTCAGGTTTCTGCTCATCTGGTTTTACCCCAGTAAGTTATCTCCGCGTAACCTATGCTAACTGAACGAATCTCATGGAAGTCATTAAGAAATGTCTGTTTCATATTACACCACAAAATCAAATGGAAAAAACAAATGTCTAAAGAAAATGAAGCTGGTTTTATGACGACTTAGATTTTGTGTATTGTCACGTTATTTTCCTGGCAAATACACGTTTCCCTCCCAAATCCTTTCTGTATTGCAGGAAAAAAAATCTTAATCTGATTACTTTATGTAAATCATACATAAAATTGTGTTTTTTTTAATACATTATGGAAGAATTTTACTAAATGTAACAATACAAGATTATTTGTATTACTGTATTCAGTAAAAATTACATTACATTTTTTTGCATTATGGCAATGATGATTTTGGAGAAATGTGTTTGATTTATACAACAAAACGTAATCTTAATAATCCTAGAATGCGCCTCATTAACATAAAAAAAAAAGAATTTCTTATTTATTTCTTTTTATTTTGGTAAAATCTGATCAGGATATTTATTCATGATTTACCCAAAAGTATTTTTTCACAGAGAGTGACATTTTTTGTCAATGACTGATATCAATCTTGTATAATATCAGCTATAGGGAGTGATGTCGTATGTGTATGTTGTTAAACATTTTAAGAATGCTACAGACATCTAAATATTGTAGATGTGCTGGTGCTGTTCGTGACTAACAGGAGGGTTTTTGAGATTATCTGCTCTCCTCATGAATACACCCATTAAAGCAGCAAGCACAGTAGCCAAAGCTTTATATTGAGGCATTTTATGCATCACATTTCTTGGACTCACCCAATTGAGGCGAAAGCGTGAGTGTGCACATTAGCATTTTGGATCATGTTTGCAGCCGTATGCAAACTAATTTATGGACCCCCCTCACCCATTGGTGATAATACATGATCTGATTATTCATAAGGTGTGTGTGTGTGCGTGTGTGTGTGTGCGTGTGTGTGTGTGTGTGTGTGTGTGTGTGTGTGTGTGTGTGTGTGTGTGTGTGTGTGTGTGTGTGTGTGTGTGTGTGTGTGTGTGTGTGTGTGTGTGTGTGTGTGTGTGTGTGTGTGTGTGTGTGTGTGTGTGTGTGTGTGTGTGTGTGTGTGTGTGTGTGTGTGTGTGTGTGTGTGTGTGTGTGTGTGTGTGTCAGGGAGGGAAAAGGAGTGAGGGGGAGAGTAGCTTGTCACTCTCCCAGATGCACCTGGTGCCTTTAGATGAGAAACATCAGGCTTGAGCCCTCAGTGCACAAGCCACACAAACAGATGCAGGAAAAACACTGGCTGGAAAACACACCCGTTTCCTTTCAAATCTAGCAAGATGAGTCTAAAAATTTTATTTAATTGATTGATTGATTTGTTTTGTGCTTTAATTTAAATTAAAATTTTGAAACTGAAAAAAATAGAGGAATTGGTTGCAATATATTAATTAACAATTTCATTTTCAGTTTTGTTTATGTAACCATGTCTAATATATATATATATATAAGGAAAAAACTGTTTATTTACAGACATAAAATGATTTGTAAACAAATATTATTGATAATAGTAAATTATAATACACATATTAAACATTTAAATTATTTTTAGTCCATTTATAATAAAATATATAATTTTATTAATAACAATGCAAACAGTTTAAAAATATATATATGTAATTACTAAAAGTCTATTAATAATATATATATATTTTTTTCCCTAACTGATATTGTTATTCATTCCTTTTAACTTTTAAAGTATCTTATGAAATATTGTGAAATATTTTTCACAAATTGAACAGCTTTAAATATCTGTAGTTAAGACTGTGTTGTTCAATTGCAAATTTTTTGCCAACATTTCCAGCTGTTTTTGTCTTTGAGCCTACCAAAGAAAAAGAAAAAAACTCAAAATCCAACCATCTATCCACCCACCCATCTATCCATCCATCCATCCAACCATCCACACCCACCCACCCATCCATCCATCCACCCACCCACCCACCCACCCACCCACCCACCCATCTATACATCCATCCATCCATCCATCCACCCAACCATCCATCCATCCATCCATCCATCCATCCACCCAATCCTCCCACCCACCAATCCATCCACCCATCCATCCATCCATCCATCCATCCATTGTTCCATCCATCCATCCATCCATCCATTGTTCCATCCATCCATCCATCCATTGTTCCATCGTCTTTACTTCACCTTACTGAATTATATGGACTAAAGAATGGATTTATTATGGATTAAAATCTAAACTTTAAAATCTAAATAACTGTTTTCTCAACAGATCCTACAGGAAAATGCCATATTTTGCTCTGGGTAACGGAAAAAGCATCATGTTGAACACAACAATAGTCAACACTGGAGATGACGCTTTTCTACCCAGACTTCGTCTGAGGTTTCCCAGCAACCTGCATTTCATCAAAGTAGTAGAGGTATTTTCACTTTGTCACAGTAATTCTTAGCCTGAAGCCAGACCCACATCAAGATGTTGGGTCTGGGAACTCACCATTGGCAGGGCTCAATCCGATGGGCGGGATAAACGGTTTTCTATCCAAATTCCCTCTGCACGCAATAGGATAGCGCTACAACCAACCAGAGCAACGAAGAAGGTGAAGCGGAGCTAGTTTATAGATTAAACTTTCGCTGTATCCGGTCAGCAAAACTCTGAACACATCTTCCTTTTTTAAGAATGACTTCAGTGCCGTTCTTTGTTCTTTCCTCAAAGAAAAGCTTAACTCCAAGTGTTCCAGAGTCACGGCCAAAGCCGATTCGAAAGGCCGCTGTTCTCCAGCTTCTTTGTTTACAAGTAGCACGTGGAACCGCCGCAACTGCCGTCATTATGTTAAGCCCGCCCACCGACTCTATACACGATGTGATTGGCCTGATCAGAGTTTGGTTTTTCCAGCTCACAAGCCAACGGAGAGTTGCTAGACTACCCCTGGCTGCAAATTATATTTGCTGCGCTAGGGTGCATCTAGATTTCTAGGCTAAGTAATTCTTATTCTGTCATGGATATCTGAGGTCACACAGCCAGCTTTTAGCTCTTTGTGTTGCTGATGCCCTTTAATGGACTCTTGCTTTTGACGTGCTCTAATATTGTGGCATTATTTCAGGAAGATAAATACATCAGCTGCGAAATTACAGAGGAGAATAAAGTGGCCATCGGTCTGGACTGCAATGTTGGAAATTTATACATCGCCCCTTTCTCAAAGGTAATTGTCTTTAGCAGTGGAAGTTGAATGAGTTTGTTTGTCACCATGTTGGAATATAAACGTTCTTTTCTTTCTTCCAGCTCAACATCACCTTTTTACTGGATGTGATGCAGAACAGCAGCGCGGGAGACCTTAGTATTAACATTAACGCTACGAGGTAAGAGATCCAGAGATCTCAGGAATTCATTACAAAGGATGGTTTATACAAATGCATCTGAGCCAAATGTAAACATTTGTGGAGAACATCTTGCAACTGCCTAAACTTGTAAATTGATCATCAGAGCGCAAAAGACAAACAAAGGCATTAAACAGCGTTCAAAGGTTTTGTGTGCTTTCAGTGTTACTATTAGAAACAAGAAAAACAGAGGAATGGATCTAAAGATGAATGTCTACATAGCCTATGTAATGAGTTCCTGTAATGAAATTTCAGGGTATATTAGGGTTGTTCTCCAATAATTAAAGTCATTAAACATTTCCTCTGATATACAATGACCCCAAAAAGCATTTGGACACTTAAACTGCACTTAACATGTCGTTTCACTAGATAGGACAATATCAAACTAAGTGGTGTCTGCAAACAAATGCTAATTTCAGCCATTTTCTTGCATTTACGCATCTTAACTGGTCCAGATAGTTTTTGGGGTCAGTGTACGTTCCTTCAATATTGAACATTAACCAATCATATGTGTGTTTTTCAGTGAGAACTTTGAGAACACCGATCTTCAGCACGACAACGTGGCCGTTCTCACGTTGCCCTTGAGATATGCAGTTGATATCAATGTTCACGGGTAAGTTATCCGGCTTGCTTATGAATCTGTGATTCCATAAGAGGATGTGGGAAGAATAACAGGCCAAATTATGAGACGCTTCTGTATTCCCTTCCTCTGCAGATTTGTCTCTCCGAGTTCATTTCTGATTGGAGAACAAGAGTCTGTGCCGGTCGACTGCTATCCTGAGAAGTTCAATTATACATACAAGGTATTTTAGTGCTCATCAGACAGATAACAATGTCATTAAGCACTAATGAATCATTTAACATGATTAGTTTGGTTAAAATGTCTATTAACTTACAGGTGATGAATATAGGTCCTAGTAAAGCTCTTGATGCGAGAGTAAAGATCGGATTGCCTCTGATGATGGTGCCATACAAACACCAGTTAATCAGGATTACGGATTTACAGGTGAGATTTGAATATGCAAAAATACATACATTTATACTTTTATTCAGCAAGGATGCAATCAATTGATCATACGTGACAGACATTTATAATGTTACAAAAGTTTCTAAATTTCAAAAAATTAATCAAAGAATTAATAAAAGAATCCTGAAAAAAATGATCACCGTTTCCACATAAATATTAAGCACAACTGAAAATATGAACATTTTCTGTGGCCAAAATCCATCCAGTCCACCCATCCATCCACCCAAACACCCACCCATCCATCCATCTACCCTCTCACCCATCCATCCATCCATCCATCCATCCACATCAATCCACCCATCCATCCATCCTCACACCCACATCCATCCATCCACCCAACCACCCACCCATCCACATACATCAAACCACCCATCCATCCATCCTCCCTCCCACCAACCCACCCACATCCATCCATCCATCGATCCACCCACATCGATCCATACAATCCACCCATCCATCCTTCCATCCATCCATCCATCCATCCATCCAATCCATCCACCCACATCCGTCCACCCACCCACATCCATCCATCCATCCATCCACATCCACATTCACCCTCCCACCACCCACACACACCCACCCACCCACACCCATCCACATCCATCATCCACCCACATCCATCATCCATCATCCCTAATAAATTGCACCTTAAGTTTCACTGGTGTATATTATATACAGTATACATATAAAAAATAAAAAAAACTTATTTTATTTAATGTCATTCCGACCCTTTTTTTTTTCTTTTAAAAAAAGGTGTTGGGCAGAATGTTTGGGCATCTGCTTTTCAAACAATGGTCTGTGATTTATGGTATAAGATGAAAAAAAAACATAAGTTTCAATAAAAAAAAAAAAACTAAAACATTAGTCAGGCTTTAGAGGTTGCATGGCATATTTGACATCATCGATGCCATATTAATAAACTCAAGATGCAAGTTTGCATTGGTTCTCATGTGACCAGTTGTGACGTGTCAAGTTTGAAAAACTCAACCACTAAAGATTATTAGTAGACAACGACTTTAAATGTCATCTCTTCCTCACACAAAGCTGTTGTACGACTGCAGAAGACTTCTAAAATAGCACACAAGTCATAGGCGTTATTATCCCATCTGTAGCTTGGTGGTATAAATCACTTTCCTTGTATGGAAAACAGAACTTGTTCTTATATGTTTCATAGAATAGACTGTGAACTATTCCTACTAGTCGTCTTAATAATAAGCACGTAACATAATTAGCTATAACTTAGCTTATAATTTATACATCTATAGGTACACATCTTTATCTTTACTTAAATTTATATTGTTTTTTTGTCTTGCAGACAACCCTTGGGCATTGCTTCCAGAGGAACAATTCAGTTCAGACTATTGATGACTGTGACGTCCCAGAAGCTTCCTTTATTAAGGAACTTGTATTCTTTTTTGCCCCAAAAAGCAAGCGCATAATGGTAAATGAATAGTCATAGTAATGAGTTCTGGTGTGTTTAGTGTAAATGTTATTGAAAGTTCTCATGCTCTGGTTTTCTACAGTTCTGTACTCCTGAAGATAGGACTTGTAGGATGGTGGAGTGTCACTTCGGTGACTTGGAGGTTGGAAAAGAAGTTACCATCAATATGGAGGTGGAGCTCAACCCCAGGGTTCTCCAGATGAGTCCAGTGAGTGTTGGTTAGAGATGTGGACAAGGAGATGGACCACTTGTACACAAAAATAAATTGGAAGAAATTGCCCCTCTCAAAACTTTGGCTTCCATTTAAAAGAGCCAGTTGTCCTTTTGCCTGCCTAATTGTTCTAGAATGTGCATGCACTGGATCTAAAAAGTGAAATAATCAACTTTTATTTGAAATACAACACCATTCAAAAGTTTGGGATCAAAAAGAAACTGCTTTTATTCTGCAAGGATGCATTAAATTTATCAAAAATGACAGTAAAGACATTTTTATAATGTTTTTTTTTTATTTATGTATCAACATGGTTTCCACATAAATATTAAGCAGCACAGTCAACACAAATTAAACTTACGATTGGCCAACAGTTTTTTTTATTGCACAGACAAAAACATTAACCATCTAGACTTTAATCTTGGCTTGGTTGGGCCTCCTCCAATTATAGCCAATAAATGTTCCTCATAGACTACCAGATGCAATAAATTAGTAAGGCAAACATTGTTTGACAGATGGATTACCTGAACTGTTCACCCAAAAGAGCAACTACAACACATGACCTTGATGCATGTTTATTTCCTATAGGGCAGACACGGTGTCATTATGATACGAGGCATGATTGACCTTATTTCACCAGTAAAGGAGGCAAACACCATCCTACTACAGGATGACATTTCTGCTAGAGTAAGTACAGTATTCTGAACCTCGAACACCTCGTGATGCATAACGAGATGCTGCATTTACAACCTTGTTATTAACTTGAATATTTGCCATGTTACAGGTATTCTTGGAGGCTCTGTACAGCCTTAAGCCTGTGATGGCTGTGCAAATTTTTCTAATAGTATCCAGTCTGCTTGTTGGACTGATCATTTTAGCACTGCTTGTCCTCCTCCTCTGGAAGGTATGTATCACATGACATGTTCTCCAGTATGACATAGTGACATATTCTCTTCATTCTCTGCAGGAATTAAAGGGTTAGTTCACCCAAAAATGAAAATTCTGTCATTAATTACTCACCCTCATGTCTTTCGTCTTGGCGTAGTGCTCAAAATGGGGCTAAAGTGTGCATTTCCTGGATGCCCGAACCGTGAGAAACGAACAAGTGCACGTAAAAGTGCCTTATCAAAGCCGCGAAATGAAAGTCATATTCTCGCGCATGCGTCGTGGTGCTTCCTGAGTTCACGAAAAATGCCCATGCGTAAGACATGAAATTGTTGAATAAAGTCGTTATTTGGATTTTTTTTTCGCACATAAAATTATTGTAGAACCACTGTAATGAGACTTTTTAACAACATCTATAGTACCTTTTATGAGTGCAAATTACATTGCTGCCAATGGAGGCCTTTCTGAGCCATCGGATTTCAACAAAAATATCTTAATTTGTGTTCCGAAGATGAACAAAGGTCTTACGGGTGTCGAACGACATGAGGGTGAGTAATTAATGCCAGACTTTTCAGTTTTGGGTGAACTAACCCTTTAAGTACTAAGAGCATAGAAATCATTTAATTTACAAAAGCTAGACCTGAAATATCTGAAGATATTACTTTTTAGTGATGCATCATCGCATAGAGGGTTGAACAGCATGCTGGGCTTTACCGCGGTAAAACTACAGTGTATCTGTTACTGTCAGTACAGTAAAAATCTGTTGGAGAAGCCATTTAAGCAGTGTTATAACTCTTTCCCCACCATTGACGGAAATTTCCGGCTATGTGTTTTCACTATTGTACGGTAGTATGTGCTTCTGAAAGAGCATAGAATCTCTAGATCAAAACACAGGTGAAAAGAAGCAGAAACAAGCGATAGCATATGTAAGCAGATGCATGTGTAAAATAACACGATCATAAACATTAAACAGCATATCAAAACGACCTAATGTTACTGAATGAAATGTCGTAATGAAAACTCAATCTACTCCATCTATGTGTGGTGATCGTCGTTCTGAATCTGATCTGGATGTAGTCTTTGACATAAGCACACATTTCTCAGCTTTTCGCTCAAAAAGTAGCTTTTTTATGAAACGTACCCATATTCAAGTGTTGGTAAAATGCATTATTGATGCTTTTTTTGTTTTTAAAGCAGAGGGTCTGTTGTTTCTTTTGTTATATTGCATGTTCAGATATTCAAACAACAAAAACAACTTTTGTGAAAATGATCAAAAATGCTGGCGCTGGCTGGCAACTTCTTTTTAAACCCGCTGGCTGGGAAAGAGTTAAGAAACCTGATTGGTTTCTGGTGGACCTGCACCAGCCCTAAACAAGCTCAATTAAGCTTGAATAGTCATTCAGACAATCTACCAATTAGTAGATTTATCCCTGTAAAGCAAATATATCAACAAATCTTCAAAACGAGGCTTGTTGAGCTTGAAATTGAGATGTGCTTTTGACTTACTGACAATAATACACCCTCTTCCTTTTATTAGTTTGGATTCTTTGAGCGGAAGTTGAAGGAGGAGAAGTTTAGACGGGACAGTTGGGACTATGTACCAAAGAAAGAGAGCACGTCATAATATGGGATTTACACCACATACAAAAACTATCAGAATGGAAGGACTACGATGATGATAACCTACGGCTGTTTACCGTAATGGTTGAAAACGCTCATCACAAAGTGATGAAGACTGTCAAAAGAGACTGTCAAAGACTCAAAAGAATCAGGATTTTCTGTCAGCAGGATGAAGCCAGTGCACTTTAGAGTATGGAACATGCTCGTGTGCTCACTGAAGCGCTCCGGGGCTGTCGTGCCGAGGGAGAAAAGGACTTCAGAATGTACTGTCGCTATAGAACATCACGGCTCTGTTCCAAAACCTTGTGAGCAGTCTATGTAGGCAGCATTTTTTAAGTGTGAAGCTTGTTCCGAAAGGTAGGAAGCATAAAGAGACCTTCTTCTAAGGCAGTATGAGAGAATGTTAATTATGAATATAATTTATTCCACACCAAAAAAATCAATCAAATTAAAATATATATTAAGATATGTGCACTACCTTTCAAAAGTATGAGAACAAGAAGATTTGTCATGTTTTGAAAAGAATACTCTTATGCTCACCAATGCTGCATTTATTTGATCAAACAGCAGTAATATTGTGAAATATTATTACAGTTTATCAAATGTTATTTATTCCTGTGATGCAACACTGAGTTTCCAGCATCATTCCTCCAGTCTTCAGCCACGTGATCTTTCACAAATCAGTCTAATATGCTGATTTAATTTTTGAAAAATATATTTTTTAGTGCTGTCAAACGATTAATCGTGATTACATATATTTCGTTTACATAATATGTGTACTGTGTATATAATTATTATGTATATTTGAATACACATACACACGTATATTTTTAAGAAATATTTGCATGCATATACTGTATATAATATATATTATATATAAATATTTTATATATAAATATAACACCTTTTTCTTAAATATATATATATATATATATATATATATATATATATATATATATATATATATATATATATATATATATGTATATATATATATGCATATTTGTGTATTTATATATACATAATAATTATACACAGTACACACACATATAATATATAAACACATATTTAATCGTTTAACAGCACTATTTTTTTTTTTTTTAATATTTGTGCTGCTTAATATTTTTGGGAAAACCATTTTTTTAAATGAATAGAATGTGCAAAAGGACAGCATTTATCTGAAATAGAAATCTTTTTCAACATTATACTGATACTTTTTTATCAATCCAAACTCCAAACTCCAAAGTTATGTATTTTTTTTATGCTTTTTTGACTTGCTAGCTTTAAAATCCAATTGAAATCAATTGTGAGCCGAATCTCAACTATGGTGGTCATCTGTAATTTATGGCGTTTTGATGCCGTCTTAAAAAACAGCTGCCTATGTAGGCTGCATAGATGGCGAGGCAGCTCGCTAGGTTTCGGAACAGAGCCCAATTGTTTCATCCCAGGTTTGCCTACAATCACTGAACATATTGGCTATTGGCCTGCTGTTAAGAAGAAACTGCACTGCTGTAGCTTTTCTTTGCTCAGGTTATGCCTGTGTATATATCCGAAGACTTTTTTACACCCGCAAGTTAGTACACCCTCCACAGAGGTGACACAGGATCTTCTGGCACTTTCCGTCACCCTTCCCGAAGCAGAACATTGCTGCGATAGGGGTTTTCACACCTTTGCATCACTGCGGTATCGGTTCTCCTTGCAATAAAAAAAAGGAGGAAATGACACGCATTCCCTCTCCTCCCAAACTCTCGCTGCTGAGTAGAAGTTTGAACGGAGACGCCAGATGGAAGGAGCGAGTGTTTGCCGCGTGCTCTGGCTGGGTGCCATGGAAACGGAGCAAAGGAGGCTGCTGTTGTGTGTCTGTACCGCGCTACAGAAGAGGGACGAGATTGGCATGTGTCTGGCTTTCAGCCATTGCTTAAGTGTGTGTGTGTGTTCATTCTAATATGGCACAAATACACACAGCACCATCACCTTTCACTCACACGCAGGCCTACATGGATTCTGCTCGCGCCCGTCATTCAAAGATCAACTCATCCCCAGCCCTTTGTCTGTTCAATTAGGAAATGCTAAGTGTGTTAATGAAAATGTTTACAAAAATAGCATCGCAAAATAATTCATTCAATAATTCGATAAAAAATGGGAGTTTGCAGATCAATGGAAACTAAGCTATAAATGTGCACTGAAATATAAATATAAGAAAATTTGTTTTGGTATTTTCCATCAACGTTGGATGGTCGGATTTAATTTATTTACAAAACCTGATTATCATGCCAAATATGTCATCATATGCTGAATGATTTTTGGTGCTGTGTTATAAGGATCAAAAATGAAATCTTACTGAAATTGTATGAATAAAAATGTTTTAAAGATACAAAAAAAACCTGAATTGAATAAAATTAGTGGCATTTTTCAAATCCATTTTTCCCAAAATCTGTGTTTAAAATGGGGAAAAGTCAGCTGATTTTGCTCACAAGTGTGTGTTGGTGTATGACAGAGACCTGAAAGGATAAGAACAAATCTAAAAGCTAAAAATGTGTTTCGATTTCGAAAACCATATCGGATGGTTTGCTTTTTATGACATAAAAGATGCAAGGTCCACAAAAAAACCCTACTGTTCAGGGAATAGCACATTGCCTTTTTTTTATCAGTATTTTGGTAACACTTCACAATAGCGTCTCATTTTATTAACATTAGTTTATGTATTAACTTACATCAACTAACAATGAGCAATAGTAGCCTACATTTGCTACAGTATTTATTAATCTATGTTAATGTTATAAAGCTGTTCATGTTAGTTCACAGTGCATAATGTTAACAAATAAAACATTAGTAAATGTTCAAATAAACATGAACTAACATTAATAAATACTGTAGAATTATTGTTAATTCTTATTGTAAAGTGTTACCAATATTTTTAATAGGTCTTTTTTTTCTTTTCTTTTTTTTTTTGTGTGAAAAAATTGACTTTTAATTTAAATTCTTATGCACTGGAATGTACTGCGTGTCATGTTTTTGCTCTGACATAAAATGTTCTATATATATATATACACGTTAAAGCTTTGCTTTGTGCAATTTGTTCGTTCGGTTTCTCTTAGCTTCCATCCAGCAAAAGTGGCTGTGTGTTCAGATACAGCTGCATTTAACCGGCGCCTCCTCCGCCTCCTCCACGGCGGCTCCAAAGAGTGTGAGGAGCTGCGGGTGAACCCTGGAAAATAAACAGGGCTGTCAGTACATTTAAACATTACAAGGATTTATCTGAAACACGCACACATCCCTCCCTTTTTCTTAGAACCTCACACTGTTCTGTTTATTCTTCTGACACTCTTTCTGCGGCTTTAAGAAGACGAATTGGGAATTTTCTTATCAAGTGCTGCTCATATAATGTTTGTAGTGCCTTAAAACAACACAGCCTGCGCTTACACAGGTCACGTGAAGTTCAACATGTGAACGTACACAGAGGCTATCTTGACTACTGTTTTGCAAATAAATAGGGATGTGACTTACTCAGTGTTATAGACCTTACGCGGCAGAGAAACAAGCGTGCAGCCATCCCAAGTACTTAGTTTGAACTTCCGCTTTTGCGGTAGCTCTGTATATTTCTATGGCATCGCCGTCAAAGAGTAATTATCTGATGAAGTGGATTTGCTTATTGTAGCGTTAACGACAGTTATCATGAGCATTATAATGTTTGAAGCGAATGTGTTAACAAATGTCAGGGAGGATTTTAACGGAACACGTTAAAGCATGAAGGTAAAATCTTGCGGATTTATGAATGAAACGTTCATGTGACACTCAATTTTTTTTTGAAAATAGGCTCATTTTCCAAATCCCCTAGAATTAAACAGTTGAGTTTTACCGTTTTCGATCCATTCAGCCAATCTCTGGTCTGGCGGTAGCACTTTTAGCATAGCTTAGCATACATCATTGAATCTGATTAGACCGTTAGCATTTCGCTCAAAAAAATTACCAAAGAGTTTCAATATTTTTCCAATTTAAAACTTGACTGTAGTTACATCGTGTACTAATGCTGTGTTCACACCAAATGCGAATAGAGCGCCAGGAGCGAGTGATTTCAATGTTAAGGCAATGGAAAGATGCGCGTCTGGAAGTCCTGCGGCGCGATAGACGCGATTTGTGCGGCGAATTTGACACGAATTGAGCGCCTTGCGCAATACGGGCGAATGGTGCTTTTTGTGCATTCACGCGTTTGAAACGAATTTGCGTCTGACGCCGAGTTGAAAAATGTAAACTTTGCTTTTGCCGCGTTAACCAATCAGGAGCCTGCTTGCTGCTGTCACGTGGTAAAGTGACGTGATGAGAAACCCTGCATAATTTAAAAATACTACTGTGTCGCAAAATTTAGTTTTAAGACTTTTTCAGGTGAGAATGTAGTTGTTTAAAGCTAAAATCTGTGGTTTATTTATAAAGAGAGTGCCTATTTAAAAAAAAAATATCTTGTGTTTTTGGAGTTGTGAGATCCAGACGATCAACTTTATTTTTATTATTTTTTAAGGATATTTAAATATACATGCATGCAGTGAAGATAATGTAGGATTTACCTGTGTGGCTATTAATATTTAATATATATTTTTAATGAAAATGAATAGAGGCAGAGTGGTGTTTTATGACATATTTCTCCTGGAGCGCCTTGAACGTGCATCTATTTCACTTCAAACGCTCAATCTATACGCGCGTCCAAATCGCTGTGGACGCACGAATGGATTCAAAATGTTCAAGCGTCCAACTAGACTAGGTAGACGCTATTTTGACGCTCTATTCGCGTTTGGTGTGAACGCAGCATAAGACCAACGGAAAATTAAAAGTTGTGATTTTCTAGGCCGATATGGCTAGGAACTATACTCTCATTCCTGCGTAATAATCTATGAACTTTGTGCCGTACCATGGGTGCCGCAGGCGCAATGATATTACACAGCGCCTGAAAATAGTCCCCAGCACGCTCCCTGTGCAAGCAGGTTGTCACGGTGCTGCGTAATATCACTGTAATATGTGCTATCCCCAGACCGGCTGAATGGATTTGAAAACGGTAAAACTCAACTGTTTACCTCTAGGAGAGTTGGAAAATGAGCCTATTTTCAAAAAAGTGGATTGAACATTTCACTCATAAATCCGTAAGATCTTACCTTCATGCTGTGGAAATGGTGCTTTTGCCCTTTTGGGTTTTTGAATTTTTGTGTCTTTTATGATATTACAGTATGTGCAACCTAAAAAAGCAAAGTTGTGTATTACAGTGAATTTCCTACGGTTAAGAGTCGCTTTCTGCAGATAATGGATAAACTGCACTAATGTAGTAAGTATTACATTATTATTGTAATAAAATTTTCATAATGTAATAATTTTCTAAAAACGTCATAAAATCTTGAGCTCATAATGTAATAATTTTTACATTATGAGAAATGTATTACATTATAAACTCACTAAAAACATATATTTTCCGTATTGTAATTGCTTTTAAAACATAAAAATATTAGTATTCCCTTACAGTAATTTTTATTTTTATTTTATTCCAGTCTTAAACTACCTGTGAAATGCAACATATTCAAATATCCATGCTATTAATAATAATCATTATAATCATAATAATAATACTAAACAAAGCATTGGTGTTTCTTTACATTTTTAAAATATAAATCCAGTTTTAAACTGCCCACAAAATCCACCAGATTACTGATACTACTACTACTACTAAAGGTGCAAAAGTTCTGATAAATTTTATTTATCTGGATTAGAATTTTAAAATGTACTGTAAGGGAATACTGTAACACTTTACAATAAGGTTTCATTTGTTAATATTAGTTAATGCATTAATTAACATGAACTAACCATGAGCAATACATTTGTTACAGTATTTATTAATCTTTATAACATTAGTTCATACAAATCCAGCTGTTGATGGTTTGTTCATGTTAGTTCACAGCGCATTTACTAATGTTAACAAGATTTTAATGATGCATTAGTAAATGTTGAAATCAACAAAGATAAATAAATGCTTTATAAGTGCAGTTCATTATTAGTTCATGTTAACTAATGAACCTTATTGTAAAGTGTTACCAGGAATACCAATGCTTTAAACATATAATAATAATAATATTAATTGCATGAATATTTAAATCTTGCATTTCACAGGTAGTTTAAGGGTTAAGTTTACTGGATTTAGATTTTTAAAAATGTACTGCAAGGTAATTGTGACATAACTGCAATACACAACCTCTAATAATGGATCGCTGCTGTACATTTGTCTTGAGTGTCTCACCTGATCAGGAGTTCAGATGGGACCTCCAAGAGATCTCCGTCAATGTTCCAGGGGAATGTTCCTTCAGAGGAGATGATAGGCGTCGTTTTTGAATCGCTCTCCTCGTTCTCCTCCAAGACGTCGTCGGCCCAGCTTGCCTGAGAGCGCGGCCGCAGCCTCACAGCCTTTACAGTGTGTGTCTCAATAAAAGAGAAGCCAAACTGCAGGAGGATAAAGAAGCATTATAGAAGTCGTCTATATGATATATATCTCTCAGAACTCTTCTGTCTGAGCTTTTATCATGCGTTTTGTAATATGCAGCTGTTCGCACTATTTATTTGAATTTGTCAATAACACTTTACAATAAGGTTTCATTTGTTAACATTAGTTAATGTATTAACTAACATGAACTAACCATGAGCAATACATGTGTTACAGTATTTATTAATCTTTGTTTGTTGTTCATTGTTTGTTCATAGGTCACAGTGCATTAACTAATATTAACAAATACATTTGATTTTAATATTGACTAAGATTAATAAATGCTGTATAAGCGCAGTTCATTATTAGTTCATGTTAACTAAAGTAGTTAACTAATGAAACCTTATTGTAAAGTGTTACCAATGTCTTATTAGAGGCTGTAGTTTAATGTATGTCCACAAGGAGGCAGTGATGAACAACTGATCCTCATCAGCCGCTTCAGTCCTGTGTGTGTGACCTGGAGTGAACCTGGATACAGAACCAGGCCAGGCCTGGGCTTCCAACTCAACTCATCACATCGCATATCCTTTTATTAAGATTAACCGGGTATATCTGTCAAAATCTTGCTTAGCAGCCATTATAATAGGCCTACCTCACTGCAGAGATCTTATGTAAGTACTATTTACTTTTTTCTTACTAAATGTAAACTATGTATATTACCCCTAGTATACTGGCGGAGTAATAATGGCTCTGACCCAGCAGTCATGACGTAAAGCTTGACCCAGACAATGTGCATCATCTGCATGACTCTTTTTTTCTGTTCTGTGTTTTTGTGTGGTGATGAGTTCACAGACAAATTGATTTGATAGTAAATCTCACAAAAACATGTCCAGGTCAAATTTCACCCATAAAAATAAGAAATTGCATTTTGTATAAAAGTTGAGCCTGTACTTAAACAACTATCTATCTATCTATCTATCTATCTATCTATCTATCTATCTATCTATCTATCTATCTATCTATCTATCTATCTATCTATCTATCTATCTATCTATCTATCTATCTATCTATCTATCTATCTATCTATCTATCTATCTATCTATCTATCTATCTATCTATCTATCTATCTATCTATCTATCTATCTATCTATCTATCTATCTATCTATCTATCTATCTATCTATCTATCTATCTATCTATCTATCTATCTATCTATCTATCTATCTATCTATCTATCTATCTATCCATCCGTCTATCTATCTATCTATCTATCTATCTATCTATCTATCTATCTATCTATCTATCTATCTATCTATCTATCTATCTATCTATCTATCTATCTATCTATCTATCTATCTATCTATCTATCTATCTATCTATCTATCTATCTATCTATCTATCTATCTATCTATCTATCTATCTGTCTATCTGTCTATCTGTCTGTCTGTCATCTGTCCGTCCATCTGTCATCTATCTATCTATCTATCTATCTATCTATCTATCTATCTATCTATCTATCTATCTATCTATCTGTCTATCTGTCTATCTGTCTATCTGTCTGTCTGTCATCTGTCCGTCCATCTGTCATCTATCTATCTATCTATCTATCTATCTATCTATCTATCTATCTATCTATCTATCTATCTATCTATCTATCTATCTATCTATCTATCTATCTATCTATCTATCTATCTATCTATCTATCTATCTATCTATCTATCTATCTATCTATCTATCTATCTATCTATCTATCTATCTATCTGTCTGTCTGTCTGTCTGTCATCTGTCCGTCCGTCCGTCCATCCGTCTGTCATCTATCTATCTATCTATCTATCTATCTATCTATCTATCTATCTATCTATCTATCTATCTATCTATCTATCTATCTATCTATCTATCTATCTATCTATCTATCTATCTATCTATCTATCTATCTATCTATCTATCTATCTATCTATCTATCTATCTATCTATCTATTATCTATCTATCTATCTATCTATCTATCTATCTATCTATCTATCTATCTATCTATCTGTCTTCTGTCTGTCTGTCTGTCTCTCTGTCTGTCTGTCTGTCTGTCTCTCTGTCTGTCTGTCTCTGTCTGTCTGTCTGTCATCTATCTATCTACAGTTAAACAAAATCTCCCCTAAATTTGGATTATTGTGACGCATAAAGATGTTTTACATTTCAGTTTTTTTAAAATCCCATTATTATCAATGATGAGTTTCATTAGATTCTCATTACTGTACTATAGTACTTTTTACTGTATTCCATTTACTTAAATGCCTTAGAGAAAAGATTTATTTTATTTTTTAGAGAAATTTTTATTTCAAATTCTCATTACCGTAATTTATCTTAAAGCAATTCCCATTTTACACAATGCTGATCGTCATTGATTATTTCAGTGTAACTCAGCGTAAAACGATGTATAAACGAATACTACCATGATACCATGATATATACAGTACATAAATAGTTTACCTTTGAAATAATACAGTATTTTTTTTCCATATTACAGTAGTGAGATTTTTTTCCGCAATGGGCTAGAAATAGCCTATTTTCTTAAGCAAAATGTCTTACATCTTTCTTTTGATGTTGAGGCCAAATATGACCCAGACTCTTTTTTTGCGAGATTCAACCACTGTTAAAATGCACTCGACTTTCTACATTGCTTTCTTCATGTAAATGAAGTGAACACACACACAAGCTCTTTCAAAATGGCCAATAAAGGCCCAATAGGACAGCACAGAGAGCCTGAAATTGACACAGCTTTGCTCTGCGGCACAATGACACGAGAGTGAAGTAGCAGTAGGTCAACGCCGCAACCTACACAGATTATTTATAGAATGTGGGTTAACAAACAGCTCTAGATTGGATTGCTTAAGAAAAAAGAAGAGACAGGCTCTGAAATGGGCTAATCTGTATTAGCCTGAAAAGTGTTTTGTGGAAAGCTGACAATCAGCGACTAATTTGACTTGACAGTATGCTAATTCTGCTTAAGCTGTGGAGGTTGTTAACTCTATTTGCGTGGGCTGGATTTCCTGTGTATCAGGCTGATGTAAATTAAGTAAGTTATCTTGGCACAGGTGACCTCACCTGGTTGTTTGTGCTGCTGTATCTCTTCAAGTGCTTGATGAACTCTGACCTGGACGTGTTGTCAACAACTATCAGTGCCATGCTGCCATTGTTCAGCCTGTGGTAGACAGAAAAGCTTCACATTTACAGGGCTTAGTTGTAACATTTGTTAATACAAACTATTACTTACTGTACGTGCCTGTCATGTATGGAGAGTCCGTGGCAAACATCATGACGAGAGAGCCAATTCAACATTATAATAAGCCCATATACTCTTTTCATAGAGGTAATGAGAATTGTATAAACCAGTTTCTATTCTATTTTACAACACGGGTCTATGTGGCACACACGTAGACTGTTATATATATATTTTAATCGAGAATGGCAGTTGGAACAGTCCAAGCGTGTGCCACATCTATTTATAGACCTGTGGTAAAACAGGATATATATATATATATAGTTATAAGAATAAGTATGTGAACCGCTTGCAGAATCTGTGAAAATGTGAATAATTTTAACATTTTTTTTTATTTAGAGCTGTCCTGAATACCATATTTTACATAAAAAATGTTTTACATATAGTCCACAAGACACAAAAATAGCTGAATTTATTAAAAATGACCCGTTCAAAAGTTTGAACCATTGATTCTTAACACTGTGTCGTTCCCTGGATGATCCACGACTGTTTTTTTGTTTTGTGATGGTTGTTCATGAGTCTCTTGTTTGTCCTGAGCAGTTAAACAGTCCATTGTTCTTCAGAAAAATCCTCCAGGTCCCGAAAATTCTTCAGTTTTCCAGCATCTTTTGCATATTTGAACCCTCTCCAGCAATGACTGTATGATTTTGAGATCCATCTTTTCACACTGAGGACAATTGAGGGACTCAAACACAACTGTGTTTTACCTTGATCTTCAAATTCAATACGTTTTCACCCCCCGGCTCTTAATGCGTTGTGTTTCCTTCTGGAGAATTAGTGAACGTTTGAACCTTTTTTAATAGTTGTGTTTGAGTCCCTCAATTGTCCTCAGTGTGAAAAGATGGATCACAAAATCATACAGTCACTGCTGGAGAGGGTTCAAATATGCAAAAATGCTGGAAACCTGAAGAATTTGCAGGACCTGGAGGATTTTTCTGAAGAACATTGGACTGTTTAACTGCCCAAGGAACGACACACAGTATTAAGAGAGAGATTCCATACAAAGTAAAAAGTGTCATATTTAGCTGAGGCAGTATAGCTATTTGAAGTTCATTTAAAACCGAAAAAATTATCATCAAAACCCTTTAATTCAAAATATATTCTCAGAAAGAAAGTCAGTAACACTTTATTTTAAGGTGACGGGGTTACTCGTTACTACATGTACTTACTATAGTAAATTATGTATACAGGGAGTGCAGAATTATTAGGCACATTGATTTTCTGATCATATTTTTTTTCCAGGCACATTTGACCAATTCCAAACCACAGTAATCCTAATAACTACTATTGATTTAGTATTTAATAATGTATAAGTGATATATAATTGTTCATGAAGGCTGGAAATGAAAATCACCTTATATTCAGGTGTGCAGAATTATTAGGCATGTTTTCTTTTACAGATAAATTGAGCCAAAAAAGAGATTTAACTCAGACTGAAAAGTCAAAAAGTATTAAATGCCCATGAGAAGGATGCAATACTAATGCAATACTAGACATTGCAGTTAAGGCGTGACCATTGGACAGTGAAATGCTCGTCGGGTCAGCAGGATCTGACAAAAACAGGTGGTGAAGAAAAGACACCTATTAACTGCAAAATAATGAAGAATTAAGGTGAAGAATTAAGGGTGAAACCATCAGGAACCCTTTAGTCTCCAGCGCCACCATTTTCCAGAGCTGCAACCTACCTGGAGTCTCCAGAAGTGCAAGGTGTCAGGATCTCAGAGACTTCAGTTAGGTAAAGAATCCTAAAAAATGACCCCCACTAGATAAGAATCACAAGCTGAAGTGTTGTAAAATACATGAAGAAGGTTTTTTTATAGGCTTTATGGACAGATAGGTTGAGAGTGACTCTTGAAGGACCAGCACCACATCCTCTAGTACCACTGTTTGAAGAATTCATCTTCCAGAATCTGGCAGTACGTTTTGGGAGTTCATTTTTAGTCAGTCTCTGCAAAATGGACTTCAGGATGGACTAAAATGAACTCCCAAAACGTACTGCCAGATTCTGGAAGATAAATTCTTCAAACAGTGGTACTGGTCCTTCAAGAGTCATTCTCAACCTATAAAACCTATAAAGCCTATAAAAAAGCAGGCTTCATGTATTTTACAACACTTCAGCTTGTGATTCTTATCTAGTGGGGGTCATTTTTTAGGATTCTTTACCTAACTGAAGTCTCTGAGATCCTGACACCTTGCACTTCTGGAGACTCCAGGTAGGTTGCAGCTCTGCAAAATGGTGGCGCTGGAGACTAAAGGGTTCCTGATGGTTTCACCCTTAATTCTTCACCTTAATTCTTAATTCTTTTGCGGTTAATAGGTGTCTTTTCTTCACCACCTGTTTTTGTCAGATCTTGCTGACCCAACGAGCATTTCACTGTCCAATGGTCATGCCTTAACTGCAATGTCTAGTATTGCATTAGTATTGCATCCTTCTCATGGGCATTTAATACTTTTTGACTTTTCAGTCTGAGTTAAATCTCTTTTTTGGCTCAATTTATCTGTAAAAGAAAACATGCCTAATAATTCTGCACACCTGAATATAAGGTGATTTTCATTTCCAGCCTTCATGAACAATTATATATCACTTATACATTATTAAATACTAAATCAATAGTAGATATTAGGATTACTGTGGTTTGGAATTGGTCAAATGTGCCTGGAAAAAAATATGATCAGAAAATCAACGTGCCTAATAATTCTGCACTCCCTGCAATTACAAGTAACTAACCCTAAACCAAACCCTAACCAAAACTCTATAGTAAGTATGTTGTTAATTAATGTTACTATGTCACCTAAAAATAAAGTGTGACCAGAAAGTCTAAATATTCTATGCAATCAAATGATTACAAATGAGAACCCTGTGACCCCCACTAAAGATAGTGCTTACGAGAAGCTGAGCTTAACTTGTGTCGCTCTTTAAAGACAGGAAGGAGAGGGGGCTGTTGAGGCCCGTGGACAGATGCTCGGTCCTTAAGTCTACCCAGCCACTCCCTTTAATCAGAGTAATTATGTGCTGATTAGTCCAGTTAGGTGGCTTTGACCTTAGGAGTCTGATCCAACCACTGATTCCAATCTTCAGGATTACACTTGCCTACTCTACCCGGCTTCACACACGAAACGCCCACGACGCGGGCCAGAAAACAGTCAGGAGACTCCATTGGCCTTGCATGTTGCTGACACACTGACCTGGTCTCAAGGTTTTACAGTCCACACAGACATCAGCTACTGAGCCCATCTTACTTTCTTTTAGGGCATAATAGTCTGAAGGATTGAGGGCAGTGCTTAGTTTGTTCATTATGAGGTCTCAGAACAAGATTTGGTGACAGATTTGGGTGATCGTGGAACATAAACTGTGTTTATCACCACTGAGAGCGTCATGACATGAACTAACAATGCTCCTACTGTATTAAAGGGTTATTTCACCCATAAATACATTTTAATTAAATATTAACTACTCACCCTCATGTCGTTCCAAACCCGTAAGACTTTAGTTCATCTTCGGAACACAAATGAAGATCTTTCTGATGAAATCTGAGAGCTTTCTTTCCCTCAGTTGACAGCTACACAACTGACGCTTTGATGCCTCAAAAAGTTAATAAAGAGCTCATAAAATGAATCCATATAAATTCAGCGGTTTTGTCCAAATTTTCTGAAGAGACTCGATATTTGTATATGATGAACAGATTTAATTTAGGCTTTTATTCACATATAAACATTGATCAGCGAACATAAACAGAAGCTCAACTGCAAGAACAAACCTCATTGGTTCTTGCAGAAGCTCAAACGTGGTGCGTAAAACCAGAATGAACCTCATTGGTTCTTGAGGAAGCTCAAACGTGCTGCATAACACGAGAATTAACCTCATTGGTTCGTGAGGAAGCTCAAACGTGCTGCGTAACACGAGAATGAACCTCATTGGTTCTTTAGGAAGCTCAAATGTGCTACGTAACATGAGAATGAACCTCATTGGTTCTTGCAGAAGCTCAAACGTGCTGCGTAACACCAGAATGATCCTCATTGGTTCTCGCAGAAGCTCAAACGTGCTGCGTAACATGAGAATGAACCTCATTGGCTTTTGAGGAAGCTCAAGCATGCTGTGTAACATGAGAATGAACCTCATTGGTTCTTGCAGAAGCTCAAACGTGCTGTGTAACACGAGAATTAACCTCATTGGTTCTTGCAGAAGCTCAAACGTGCTGCGTAACACCAGGATGATCCTCATTGGTTCTCGCAGAAGCTCAAACGTGCTGCGTAACACCAGGATGATCCTCATTGGTTCTTGCAGAAGCTCAAACGTGCTGCGTAACACCAGGATGATCCTCATTGGTTCTCGCAGAAGCTCAAACGTGCTGCGTAACACCAGGATGATCCTCATTGGTTCTCGCAGAAGTTCAAATGTGCTGCGTAACACGAGAATGAACCTCATTGGTTCTCGCAGAAGCTCAAACGTGCTGCGTAACATGAGAATGAACCTAATTGGTTTTTGGACTTGCTGAAGCTCAAACGTGTTGCGTAACACTGGTGAATGCATCATGACTTTTTCTTTTAAGCGATACTGCAAGTTATTGATGAAACATTTGCAAGTCAAAGCTTTTTTTCTGAAGACTAGTAAAATTTATATTTTAAATAAATGCAGTATGTATATATGTATATATGTGTATATATATATATATATATATATATATATATATATATATATATGTATATATATATATATGTATATATATATATATGTATATATATATATGTATATATATGTATATATATATATGTATATATATATATATATATATATATATATATATATATATATATATATATATATATATATATATATATATATATATATATATATATATATATATATATATATATATATATATATATATATATATATATATATATATATATATATATATATATATATATATATGTGTATATATATATGTGTATATATATATATGTATATATATATATGTATATATATGTATATATATATATGTATATATATATATATATATATATATATATATATATATATATATATATATATATATATATATATATATATATATATATATATATATATATATATATATATATATATATATATATAATGAATTTTGAAGGATCATGTGACACTGAAGACTGGAGTAATGATGCTTAAATTTCAGCTTTGACATCACAGGAATACATTCATTAAAAAAATAATAATAATTAAAATAGAAAATAGTTATTTCACAATATTATTGTTTCACTGTATTTTTAATCAAATAAATGCAGCCTTGGTGAGCATCAAAAACAAAATCATACTGACCCCAAACTTTTGAACAGCAGTGTATACAAGCAAACCTTGCCATATGTATCATGTTATTTATCATTTATCATGATGAAAGTAAAATGTGTTGACTTGAAATGTAAAGCATCTGGATGTTGTCAGTTTGCTTATAAGTGGATTGAGGTAGTGTGGAAGAGGATCTGACCTGGTGTTTGGAGCCAGGCCCCTGGGGGCCATTGAACACAGGCAGGGAATAGCCATGATGCTGATATTCAGGTACAGGCCATGTCTGGTCTGCCAGGAGCCACCCTCACCTGTTAACAGAGAGAGGATTTCCATGTGTACAGTACTCATACTGTAGGTGCACTTGAATGTTGTTAATGTGAAAGCAGATCATAGAATGGCAGTTTGCGTGGAAGAGGTGGTCCTTGAGCAGCGACCTGGATGATTGTTCTAAATGGTCAGGTATGATGACGCTTACTTTTTGGATTACATTACATTATATGCCTATTGTTTTTAATGATGATTGCCTTTGAACTATTATATGGCTAATCATTTTTGTATTACTTTTTTTGTCCAATACAATACAATAGGTGACACTTTATAATTCGTTTCCTTTGGTAACACTTTACAATAAGGTTGTATTAGTTAACATTATTTAATGCATTAGATAACATTAACTAACCATGAACAACACCTCTGTTCAGCATTAGTTAATCTTTGTTAACGTTAGTTCATAAAAATCCAGATGTTCATGGTTTGTTCCTGTTAGTTCACAGTGCAATAAAGGGTTAGTTCACCCAAAAATGAAAATTCTGTCATTACTCACCCTCATGTCGTTCGACACCCGTAAGACCTCAGTTCATATTCGGAACACAAATGAAGATATTTTTGTTGAAAGCTGATGACTGAGAAAGGGCCACAGTGTAAATGTACTGAATGCCAATGGAGGCCAATCTGAAGCCTTTCTAAGCCATCAGCTTTCAACAAAAATATCTTCATTTGTGTTCTGAATATGAACGGAGGTCTTACGGGTGTCGAACGACATGAGGGTGAGTAATTAATGACAGAATTTTCATTTTTGGGTGAACAAACCCTTTAATAATGTTAACAAGACTTTAACAATGCATTAGTAAATGTTTAAATTAACATTAACAAAGATAAATAAATGCTTTAAAAGTGCAGTTCATTATTAGTTCATGTTAACTAATGGAGTTAACTTATGAACCTTATTGTAAAGTGTTACCGTTCCATTTGTTTATATTGGTTAACTACATTAATATGAACCAACAATAAAAAATACTTCTAAACATTTATTCATCTTAGTTAATGTCCTTTCCAACATTAAATAATACATTATTAAAAAACAAAAGTTGTATCTGTTAATATTATATAATGGATCTGAGCTAACATATACTAAGCTAACACTCAACAGTTGTAAATAATATTAACAAAGATTTATAAATACTGTAACAAATGTAACAAAAGTGTAACCATAATATATGACATTATATGCCTTTTTTTCCCCAGTGAACTGCATTGTCATCCAGACTACTGCTGAACTGATATGTACAAGCAGTGGAAAATGTAACTTTTCAGTACTGATGGAGATGGACCATATGGACCAATCACAGTCATTTGTGGTTATTTTTTTTAGCAGTTTTGGAAGCTTGTTTCCACCATGGAATAAAAAATGTAAAAGATAAATGTGACCTTTTATCTCACAATTCTGACTTTTTGTTTTCAGACTCTCCAATTCCGAGGGGGAAAAAATACATTCTTTTTTTTATCAGAATTGCGAGTTTATATCTCACAATTCTGATTTTATAACTTGCAATTGCAACTTTATATCACGCCATTCTGACGTTATAACTTGCAGTTGAAATCGCAATTGAGAATTGTGAGATGTAAACTCGCAATTACGAGAAAAAAAGTCAGAATTGGGTAGTCTCGACTGACGGCAGAAGGTCTGGACTCTATCGCAGCTTTCATTAGTCGAGGGCCGCCCAAGAGAATGTTTGACTGACAACAACGCAACCAATCACAGTTTGTTTTGTTCCGCTTCATGTGAAAATGTAAAGTCGATGTCCCTGTGTGGCGAGGTGGACGAGTGAGAGACATGGGAGGAGCGAGCGAGACCGGTGTGCCTCGCAGGTGACGCTCATTCTCAATTACGCACACCGATCTCGCTCGCTCCTCCCATGTCTCTCGCTCATCAACCTCCCCACACCCTGCAATAACAGACCGGCGTGCATATATTAATTCAAGAACGCTGTGCAGATTTACTGCAACAATGGAGCCACGAACTTCACATACTTTGGAAAATCCATTTAGTTGATCCTGGTAAGCATTCATTGTCACAATTGTAAACATGGCGGCGTTCTTCTTCCACAAGGGAGTTTGGCGTCACGGCATTTGTTTTGAGACGGGCCATTAAAGAACGCGACATCCTGTAGAATTCAACCAATCAGATGACGACTTCGAAACTCCTGAAGTGTTTCTATATAAGTGTGCCATTTGCATCCGACATTCAGCCAATTCAGGCTGAGAGATAATTGTGAGCAATAACCTTTTTTATTTTTTATTCAGTGACGGAAATAAGCTTCCATAGGGTTGTGTTTAAAAGTCCAATCCCAATGGAAAATTCAGCTTTTAGATCAGCCGGTAAACACCCCCTTGAGGAACAACCCCTTTGTTTCTCATAGGAAACACTTTTAGCCGAGAGCTGTTTTGCTGCCCAATGAAGCAGATATACGCAAGCTATAGCGGTGCAATATCTTCAGAATTTTCTCCTAATTTAGCTGTACTCACAAATGTCTCCTCCATCTCTGTTTCGCTCAGCTCTGTGTTAAAGAAAGAGATGTTTTTTAGTGCAAAACCATTAACAGCATTTGAGTAATAATGGAGTTGTATGGGCTCCTCACAGTGTGGGGCAGCCTGCCTTATTAGCATTAGCTGGGTGACCTTCAGCATTTCCAGCATTTTGATTTCTTTCCAATGGCCAATTAAGCAGGGGGTGGTTTATTTAAAATAACATTCAAATAATTATGCTGAAAGTTGGATGGGGATAAGGGGCAAGAAAACCTTAAAAAAAAATTGCTTTAACACACTTTGTCTGATCCTCGGCTCCTCTGCTGGTTATAAAGGACAGTTCACAGTCTTCAGGTCTTCACAGGCACCATCGGTCAGTTGGGGAGGGACACAAGGAGAGAGAACAAACACGTTAGATGGAGTGTTATGATAAGGATTTCTAAGAGACAGTGCCCATGTGTGCTGTGCCAGGCTGGTCTGACACTAATCCCAGATTTGATAGAGCACCAGCCAGTCCCTTGGAACCCACCAGATGAGAGACAGCTACAGCTGACAACACAACTGAGAAAGAGAGACCGCTTACTTGAGGTTTGCCAGTGTTTTAATGAGAGCGAACTCGCGACGCTGGCTGGGTGGCATCCAGCGGTGTCTCTCTGCCAGTGCGAGCGTCCGCCCACCGAAACCAAACATGGCAGAGAAACCGAACCTCACCAGACGACCCATACAGCTGAAGCTGCACACGTCCACAGGCTGATGATGACCTAGAACAGCAACGTAACAATGTCACTATGAGGCATTAGGTATAAGATGACACTGCCATAGAAAGAGTACAAAATCACTAGGAACAGAGGACACAACAGACACACAAGGGTGGTAAGATCCATTACAAATGTAGATTATAGCTCTGCTAAATCTTTCCCCGCCATTGACAGAAATTGCCGTCCTTTATGAGACAGCGCTTCCATGCCATTGACGGAAATGTTCAGCTTTCTGTGTTTTCACTGTCATATAGTAGGGGACGCCATTAAAGGTAAGGCTTTTAAAATAAAGGCGAAAAAGAAGCAGAAACAAGTGATAGCATATGTAAGCATATTCATATGTAAAATAACACAATCATCAACATTAAACAGTACACTGTAAAAAAAAAAAATCAGGTCTCCAATTGAAATTTTTCTAGTGACCGATCACATCTAAATTTTTTAGTTGGCCAAATTGAATTTCCTAAATTTTAATTTAATTGAAGTGCATCAATTCACAGAAATTCAATTTGGCCAACTGAAAAATTTTGATGTGATCGGTCACTAGAAAATTTTCAATTGGTGACCTGAATTTTTTTTACTGTGTATATAAATTAATTTTGTTACATTTATATAGCGCTTTTCTAGGCACTCAAAGCGCTTTACATATAGAAGGGGGATTCTCCTCAACGACCACCAATGTGCAGCATCCACCTGGATGATGCGACGGCAGCCATATTGCGCCAGAACGCCCACCACACACCAGCTGATTGGTGGAGAGGAGACAGAGTGATGAAGCCAATCTGTATATGGGGATGATTAGGAGGCCATGATGGAGAGGGGCCAATGGGCAAATTTGGCCAGGATGCCGGGGTTACACCCCTACTCTTTATCGAAGGACATTCTGGGATTTTTAATGACCACAGAGAGTCAGGACCTCGGTTTAACGTCTCATCCGAAGGACGGTGCTTGTTACAGTATAGTGTCCCAATCACTATACTGGGGTGTTAGGACCCACACAGACCACAGGGTGAGCACCCCCTGCTGGCCTCACTAACACCTCTACCAGCAGCTACCTGGTTTTCCCAGTTGGTCTCCCATCCAGGTACTAACCAGGCTCAGCCCTGCTTAGCTTCAGTGGGAAACCAGTCTTGGGCGTCAGGGTGATATGGCTGCTGAATCATAACTGCCTAATGTTAACGAATGAAATATCAACCCAGGAAGAGCGATAAGACTGTGCAAGCTTTGGGAGTGTTGATAGACTCAATCTACTCCATCTATGTTTTGATCATTCTTCTGAATCCGATCTGGATGTAGTCTTTGACACAAATGTGATTTTCTCATCTTTTTTCTCAAAATGTTGCTTTTTACCCACAACAAAAAAATAATGCATTAAGTTAGAATATGAACAAGTGAAAATGATCAAAAATGCTGGCAACTTTTTTTAAAATCAAGTAAGTACTCACGAATATATAAATATATTACATTCGGTACCGAAATGTATTAAAAAAAGTTACATAAATTAAAATGGTTGATTTTATCAAATTTGTACTATTTTACTCCAATATATGCTCTATTGAAATTGTCAGTCGTATATCCCGTGCACATTATGTGAGGAGCGCTAATTTGAAGTTGCTTATAAATTAAATTGATCATTTATGAGGTGTCAATTCAGATACTGTCTCAGAAGGTAGCTGCCTATGTAGGTAGTAGACAGTGATTTTTTCAGAGCCATTGAGAGCATGATAATAACAGATGCAAACAATAATGCATCTATGTTTATTAACGATATCCAGTTTATTGCATGTGAAAGTGTATGTATATATATATAACATATTATAACATTATGATAACAATAACATATGACCACTGACAGGTGAAGTGAATAAAACTCTGATTATATCTTCATCACGGCACCTGTTAGTGGGTGGGCTATATTAGGCAGCAAGTGAACATTTTGTCCTCAAAGTTGATGTGTTAGAAGCAGGAAAACTGGGCAAGCGTAAGGATTTGAGTGAGTTTGACAAGACAGACTTTGACTACAGCTCTTGTGAGGTGTTCCTGGTCTGCAGTGGTCAGTATCTCTTAAAAGTGGTCCAAGGAAAGAACAGTGGTGAACCGGCGACAGGGTCATGGCCGGCTGAGGCTCATTGATGCACGTGGGAGTGAAGGCTGGCCCGTGTGGTCCGATCAAACAGACAAACTACAGTAGCTCAGATTGCTCAAGAAGTTAATGCTGGTTCTGATAGAAAGGTGTCAGAACACACAGTGCATCGCAGTTTGTTGCATATGGGGCTGCAGAGCCGCAGACCAGTCAGGGTGCCCATGCTGACCCGTCCACTGCCGAAAGCGCCAACAGTGGGCATGTGAGCTTCAGAACTGGACCAGGGAGCAATGGAAGAAGGTAGCCTGGTCTGATGAATCACGTTTTCTTTTGCATCATGTGAATGGCCTGGTACCTGTGCGTCGCTTACCTGGGGAACACATGGCACCAGGATGCACAATGGGAAGAAGGCAAGACAGCGGAGGCAGTGTGATGCTTTGGGCAATGTTCTGCTTGGACACCTTGGGTCCTGCCATCCATGTTGATGTAACTTTGACACGTACCACCTACCTAAGCATTGTTGCAGACCATGTACACCCTTTCAAGGAAACGGTATTCTCTGGTGGCTGTGGCCTCTCAGCAGAATAATGCTCCCTGACACAGAGCAAAAATGGTTCAGGAATGGTTTGAAGAGCACAACAAGGTGTTGACTTGGCCTCCTAATTCCCCAGATCTCAATCCAATCGAGCATCTGTGGGATGTGCTGAACAAACAAGTCTGATCCATGGAGGCCCTGCCTCGCATCTTACAGGACTTAAAGGATCTGCTGCTAACATCTTGGTGCCAGATACCAAAGCACACCTTTAGGGGTCTAGTGGAGTCCATGCCTCGATGGGTCAGGGCTGTTTTGGCAGAAAAAGGGGTGACCAACCCCCTTTTAGGAAGGTGGCCATAATGTTATGCCTGATCAGTGTTTATTATAAAATGTTGGGGTTGATATAATTTTTGCATGTATTTGAAAGAAGTTTTTTTCACCAAGACTGCATTTATCATCACAAATACAGACAAACAGTAATGCTGTAAAATATTATTACAATTTTAAATAACTGAACTTAAATAACTCAAAATAAGAATTTTAATATATATTAAAATGTAATTTATTCCTGAGATGTCAAAGCTGAATTTTCAGCAGCCATTACTCCAGTCTTCAGTTCTAATATGCTGATTTGGTTCTCAAGAATTTTTTTAAATTATTGTCAATGTTGAAATTAGTTGTGCTGCTTAACATTTTGATGAATTATGATACTTTGATGAATAGAAAGTTCAAAAGAACGGCATTTATTTGAAATATTTTTTTCTAACACTCACTTTTATCAAGTGAATCCATCTTTGTTGAATAAAAGAATACATTTCTTTCAAAAACTTTTGAACCGTAGTATATAATCAATATCTATATGCATTTATGTATGCATGTATATGTGCATTATGTAGATGTAAATGTGCACCATATAGGCTAATCAACAAATGTAATTCAAGTCCATAAGAAACAATAGAGTCATCTATCAAGTGTCAATGTGACATCTCTTGAGTTAATTCATTGCATATGTCGGAGTGAGCAGGAATGAGTGGATCTGGTGGCCCATTGGTTGAGTCCAGTCCCCGTAGCCCGGCACATTCCTGACCTCCTTCTGTCTCCCCATGCATACGCTCTCCCCGCTCATGCATTATTCATTGGATCCTTCCAAATCCCGCCAGTTGGCCTTATTCACATGCGTAAATATTGCTTAATTAGAAATGAACAAGCCCTATATTGGCCTTCCTAAATAGGCATTACGCTCTCATTCGTGTCAGGTGTCTTATGTGCCGTTGATGTTTCTCTTTTGCCTTGCAGCAACAAAAGCCAGACACTTTGTGTAGTAAAGAAAGGGGAAAACGTGTTTTTTTTTTTTTTGTTCGCTTAACACAAGACGCCTAATGCCTGGCTGTAGGAATGTCTTCTAAGGAAAAGCTGTCTTTTGCTGAGCGAGTGCCTACACTTAGCTCAGCGGTTCGTACAGAGAGCCACAATGTTTTGATGGAGCAATTAATCACGACGGTACGAGGACGTTTCTCAACGAACCTGCTGAGATAGCGAGTGTACCGCGGTGCACAGAAAAGGTGCCAATCTCGGCGAACAAAAGAAATTCACTCGTTCTTAAAACTCACACCTCCCTTTAGTCAAAAGCTATGAGTTACACTACCATATGGCTCAATTCTGAGGACTTAATGATGAGACGCATTCTCTCACACGTGGAGGTCACATCGGGGTTAATCATCCGAGTCTGCAGCCAAGCGAGAACAGAACTGGGCCGGAGAGTTTTAGGCACACCAGTTTTGAGGGTTTGTCATCTGATATTCTCACACAATCCAGTTTTGTTATTTTAAAGGGATAGTTCACCCAATAAAGTACATTCTGTTGTCACTTGCTCACCCTCATGTTGTTCCAATCCTGTATTACTTACTTTCTTCTGTGAAACACAAAAGATGACACTTTTAACAATGTTTCAACTGTTTTTGTCCATACAATGAAAGTCAATGGGGACCAAACAACATTGGACTCCATTGACTAACTTTGATTGCATGGGAAAAAAACACCATATTCTTCAATATATTTGTGTTGGTGTAGGTTGTGTCATAGGTATGTGTCATGGTTTGACATTTTAGTCTTTTCTTCACAAGCTATCATACGACTTAGTGCAAGAGTCATATGGATTAATTTTATAGTGCTCTTTGTGCCGTTTCTGTACATTTTGAAGCCTGGTGGTCAATGTATGGAAAAGAACTAAGTGAAAATTCACCAAAAAAATCTCTTTTTGTCTTCTACAGAAGTAAATAACACCATACGGCATTCTGGAATGACATGAGGGTGAGTAAACTATCCCTTTAAATTTCAGTCTGTTATTCATGCAAAGCTATCATATGACTTCAGAAGTCTTAGAATATAGTGCACAAGTTATATGGACTAATCATATGATGTATTTTAATTGTCATTGTATGGAGAGGAACTATGTGAAGATGCCATAAAAATTCCCATTTTGTCTTATACACAAGTAAAAAAAAAAAATTCATTTTCATTTGTTCTTCACATAAAGCTATTACTTAATAAGAATTCTAATATAGTGCACGAGCCATTTTAACTACTTTTTATTGTGCTTTTTATGCTGTTTTTTGTACATTTTTAAGTCTGATTGTCAAATGGAAAATAACTAAGTATATGAAGGTTCCCTAAAACATCCTTAAAATACTTGTTTTGTCTTCTAAACAGAGGTAAATCAACAGTATGTACAGCATTCTGGAATGACATGCAGGTGAGTAAATCATGACAGGATTTTAAATTTTCATGTAGTTTTTGAGTGAACTATTGATTTAAAAATCAAGTTTTTAATGTTGTTTTTGTTTAACTGTCTATGTGGTGTTTTTAATATGCTTTAAGACAAACCATGTGCAAATCCATAAGTCAACACCATTGCTGAGTATTTTCTCTTAAAAACTGCAGTTTACCATAGTCTCAAAAAGATGTGGTTGGAAATCCCCCTTGTTCTCTACATCACAAATATGTTGTAACCAATCACGTCAACAAGCGGTGGGCATTAGCATATCATAGAATATCAGCAGGGGAGTCTCAAGAGAAGCCATGTTATCCTGGTATATTTTTCTGTTGATAAGAAAAATCGGTACTATATTTAGCAATATAGCGGGTGAATTATTTATATGATGTATATTACGATGTTATGATGAATTATATGCCTTTCTTCACTGATGTTCTAAGTTGTTTCTAGTGTTTCTAAGGATACTGATTTTTAGAAGGCAACTTGACTGTGAGATGGCAAACGAGAACATGCTTTGTGTAACATTAGCTAAACATTATTAGCTGTTTGATAACGTAGTCAAGCAAAAGGCTAATGATAATAATTACCATTATGTGTCCGACGTTGTAGAGAGGGTTACATAAAACTCATTGCCATTCTGATACATCGACTTTTAGATGAGCCTGTATTTGTATAATTCACTCTTCCACTTTTTCTTCTTAATCCGTTTCTGGTTCAAACATATATATGGCTGAATTAAACCAGTATTTCCACTTGCCATTGTGCAGTGTAAACTACAGTAAAGTTGAGCGAGTGGATCTCTGAGCTGGTGTGAGTGAGTGGAGGCGGGGATAATTTGCATATTCATGGGTGTGCATATACTACACGAAGCAAGTTACATTCAAGCTATTTTAAGGCATGACGATTCTTTTTCCACAGGAAAAAAAAACGTTTAAATATGTCATTTTTGGTGATCAAAGATGAGTTTTAAGGGATAAAATGACTACAGGGGGACTGGAAAACAAAATATCACCAAATTAAAAAAAATCAGTAATCCACATATAACGTAGCAACAAAGAACCTAATTTACTCGAACACAACTGATTCTGTAATTCTATTGTGCGGTTCTGATTGTGTTCATCCCAATTGTAATTCAGCTATAAAGCAAAATTTTTGCCAGTATGTGTTCTCTCTCTTTTTTTGGAGGATGTGAGCTTAGCTTGTGCGTGTAATCCCCTGACACAAGCCAAATCCGCTTGTCTGTTAAGCTAAGCCCAGGAGAGCTTGCACAGTCGACACAATGGCCCAGACATATTGGTGCTAACTTCAAAAACGCCTCACAGACAGACAGACAGATAGGAACATGCAATACTAAAGCCAAAGCGAACACTGCCAGCCAGAAGTAACACTTCCAAAGACGGCCCACAGCCACGTCAAAGAAGCTCTGCGTACGTGGCGGGACGGTACGGGTGATTGACGACAGACGTATCTCCACCTCTCCCGGGACTGTCTCTCGTTCCATGGGACCTGTAAACCATGATCTCCAAAGCTGGAGAGGCAGAGCCCGCGTGGGGGGTTTGTCTTCTCTCGGCCCCCATAACAACAGCCTGTGCACTCTAATTAAACAACAGATTACAGAGAACCACCGCACACTCCGCCATTGGGATGCACGGAAAAGAGAGAGAGAGAGAGAGACTTCCAAAGGGTGAAAAAATAAAACCATTGCCCCTGCACACATAACTCAGTGGAATTGAAAAGTAAATACGAAACCCATTTACATATTATTATTATTATCATGTATATTTGTGCTCCGTTAAGTCCCGTGGTTCCTCAAGGCCTTACTGTAAGCGTACAGGCGGCTGTAAGGCTGGAGAATCACTAGAAGCTCATGCATGAAGGAGAGAAAGAAACCGAGATAAATACCCATGATGATGTGCAAGGCTGCAGTCACGGCGCGTCTTATTCCATGCACAGAGCACGCCACCACGTCAGTAGAACCTATGGAAGGATAATTACACACATTTGAACACTCTTTAAGGAATAGTTAGTGAACAAGCTCCAAAAACACAATAAAAGAACCAAAACTTTAGTTCACATTACTTATGAACTTGTCTTAATAGTCCTAAAAATGTGACACAAAATATGCTATAATACAAGTCTTAAAGGGATAGTTCACCCAAAAAGGAAAATTAGCCCATGATTTACTCACCCTCAAGTCATCCGAGGTGTATATGAAATTCTTCTTTCAGATGAAGAAATTTGAGTAATATTAAAAATGTTCTGGCTAATCCAAGCATTATAATAGCAGTAATAGTTGCTCTGTTTTTGAAGTCCATAAAAAAAGCATCTGTCCGTCAAATAACGTGCTCCACGCGGCTCCGGGGTGTTAATAAAGGCCTTCTGAAGCGAATCGATGCGTTTGTGTAAGAAAAATGTCCATATTTAAAAAAAAAAAAATCATCAGCCGTCCCCGCACCATCACTTCCGGCGAAAAAGGTCAAAATACATGTAAAATACTGGTGCGATCATATGTATATTCATAGATTCGAATGAGGCATCTACGTATATATATATATCTTTGATCGCGCCAGTATTTTGACCTTATTCGCCGGAAGTTATGGCGCTGGGAATACTAGATGACATTCCTCTGATAAGAGGTAAAAAAATTACATAAATACTGTTTTGTTTCTCGCAGAAACCGATCGTTTCGTGTCTTAAGACATCTATGTGTCGCCACGAGCCGCATGGTTTAATAAGGATTCGTATGTCTGTGTTTTTACTCTCATTGCTCTCATACTCTAAAATATCCCCATTGACATGCATTATACGACTATCACACTGCAGCGGTTGGAGTTAAAAATCTTTATTTGTGTTCTACTGAAGAAACAAAGACACCTACATCTTTTGGATGCCCTGGGGGTAAGCTAAACATAAAAATTTTTTTGGGTGAACTATCCCTTTAAGACAGATACGTAAAAATTACATAAATGTTGTTTGTCACACAAAGTTATTGTATGGCCTCAGAAGACTCGGAATCAAGCGCATGAGACAAACTTCATAGCACAAGGAGTTGTGGGCAATGTTAGGGTGAATTTTACAAAACCTGTCAAGAAAGGGTTCTATTTCCCCCCAAAATCAAAAGAAAAGAATGTTATATTATAAACAAATATTATCTTACAGAAATGCTCAAAAGTGATGTCCAGTCTATGAAAATTGACCCTTTCTCTTCACCCTTTATTCAAATATTATTTTTTTTTTTGAAGATTTAGCATATTGCGTAGTTGTTTTGTTTTGTCATAACGCAATGAAACATGGAAAAATGTGTGGACATAATTTTTTCGCTAGGCTGTCATACAAAGAAATTGTGAGCAAGAAACAAGAGAGAACCAATGAAATATGATTATGTTGTAGTCAGTGTGCTTTTTCGCGTCAGCTTTTTGTTTTCTTATGCATTTCTATATTACCCTATAGCTGTAGTTTGCCTTTTTTCCCGAATAATTTTGTCAGATTATTACCTTAACCAAGTTTATATTTATAACTATTTTTATAACTACATTTTCCTCATATTTTGATGTTTTAATTGAACGTGTGGGGTCATTAAAAACAAATATCCTCTCCTGATATCACTTTTGGCCACTACTATATAATTAATATTATATAAATATTTATTATATTATACTGAATGAGGTATTTCTGCATAATTGTCTTAATGTTTCTAAAAATGCAACATAAAATCCACTATATTCCAAGTCTTCTGAATTCATGCGGTAGCTTTGTGTGATTATCAGTGAACAATGACATAAATTTTGGTCTGTTTGTCACACAAAGTTATCATATGACTTCAGATGACTTGGAATATAATGCATTTTATGTTGCATTTTTAGAAACATTGAGACAATATTAAGAATATTTACATGACAATTATGCAAAAAAACCTTGTGAGCTTGAGTCATTTTTCCACAAACATAGCATATGGATTTGCATTTTGGGTGAATTGTTCTCAACTGGACTTGTGTATTTCAGAAACAAGCAGCTTTTCTTTTTGGATCAATTCTGTTCTCCGCACAGGTGATTTTGTGATAAAGCTTTTTCTCGTTAGACACACGCTGATGCTGATGCTATGAGACCATCTGAATGCTGTGGCATATGGTCCCATGATGTTTGCTATAGTGTGTATCCCTGCACAGACACTGTTTACTCTCAGTGAGTGATGAGATTCCATTAAGAATGGCTACAGAAACGTGAAAAAATGTAGCTTTGCTTTATTATAGTAGACTCTCTCCCCTGCATATCAATGTTCTCAAGCACCTGCTACAGAGGACAGAATGGGAACCTTTCCATTCAATTTCTATTCAACCAATCACGGCTCACTTAAAGTCCTCAATAATCAATGCAATTTATATGCTCTAATTATGCACACTTCTTTCTTTAGCATGTTTCTTTTCAGAGCATGACAATGTTAAAACATGGATTTCAGTTTTATCTATTAAATGAGTATCTATACTACACTAAAACTATGTACTTCAGGAAAGTGCATACTTGTGAGTGTGCAGTGAGACAATATGCTACTGTTGTGACATACTGCAAAGTATTTTTGTAGACAAAATTCATAGGACATGGAGTAGTGGGAAATATTAGGGTGAATCTTACAAAAACTGTCAAGAAATTGTCATATTTTCCATTTATATGGAAAAAATTATATGATAGTATATGATATTATATGATATATTATATTATATTATATGGTCTGTCACATAGAATTATCATATGGCACGTCTTTTTTTTTTGTTGAGTTGTGGAAAGAAAAATATTTATTTCTCTTTTTGTGTTCCACAGACAGCATATGAATTTGGAACAACTTGAGGGTGAGTAAAATACTTGCATGGCCCGTGTCAGAATTTGTCTTTGAATAGAACGCGTGTGGGCGTGGCCACATTAGCAGATAATGAGGAAGTTCGCGAACGACTGACATCTCTCCGTTTTCAAACAGATTACATAAACAAAGAATATAAACCTGACAATTCAAAGTTTCTTTAGACATATGTCTCATGTTTGTGTGACAAGTACTCACTAAGTTACAGTTAATTATCTGCAAAGTATCAGAATGGACTTCGTTGAGAGAGAGGCGGCAGATCGCGCATCATGTTTGCTTTCTTTATTTTGCAAAAAGCACAACATTTTGTTTTTATTTCGAGTATACACAAATAAAAGTAGACACTTAACAGATTTTAATGATGTATAACACACCAAAATTGACGGAGTATTTTGAGTCTCTTTCGCACTGACAAGAAAAAAAGTGAGGTGGTATCGCTGGTGCGGGGTTAAAGCAGGGGTGTCCAAACTCAGTCCTAGAAGGCCACTGTCCTGCAGAGTTTAGCTCCAACCTAACTCAATACTCTTGACTGGAAGTTTCTACTATGCCTAGTAAGACCTTGATTAGCTAGTTCAGGTGTGTTTAATTTGGGGACGGAGCTAAACTGAGTCAGAATCCGAAATCGCCCCCTATACCCTCAAATAGGGCATTATTTGAAGGGACAGCCATTTATAGTGGTGTCCGATACCATAGTGGACTTTTATTTCTAAATTCTGACATTTTTTGATGTAAAAATCATACTAACAATATAAGTACACCTCAGGAAACATTATAAAATAATAGAAAAATTCCATGCCATGGGACCTTTAAGTGCACTCATTCAATCGCACCGCGATAACGAGTGTATAGCCGATGTACACTCAACGGCTGTCCGAATTCACTCACTCATTTTCATTTACTCCTTTAAGTGAACTATATTAGTGGATAACGTTGCAAATAGTGAATGAGGGTTTAGGGGGCGATTTTGGATTCAGCCTGACAGTGGCCCTCCAGGAGCAGGATTGGACACCCCTACTTTAAAGGGATAGTTCACCCAAAAATGAAAATTCTGTCATTTACTCACTCAAGTTGTTCCAAACCTGTATGAATGTCTTTCTTCGGCTGAACACAACAGAAGATATTTTGAAGAATATGAGTTACCAAACAGTTGGTGGGCCTCATTGACTTCCATAGTATGGGAAACAATATTATGGAAGTCAATGGGCTCCATTAACTGTTTGGTTACCCATATTCTTCAAAATATCTTCTCTAGTGTTCAGCAGGAACAATGAGATCATGAGATCAGCAGGACAATCAGCTATGAGATCATCTGAATGCTGTGGCATGTGGTTTTTAATTTTGTTTATTCAAAATAGAATAGTTTTCTAAAGATTCACCCATCAGGCACCGTTGGAACACTGTTTTCAATGTACTCTGCTTTGGAAAACCCTAGTTCTTGTCTTGCACACTGTTTAGGACTAGTATGTGAGTTGTGATGCAGCATTGATTTAAAAACAGCAGCAGCTTTGCCCATCTAATGAGTGAGGTAAAGTTAATCATTACAGGATGAGGACTTTGTTAAAGGGCATTAATTTAAGTTAATATCGCCTTGTGCCAATTAAGGCGGTTTACCTTGCTGGCAGCTTGCGAAGGGAGAACAGGTGTGTGTATTTGTACTGATTACTACAAGAGACAAACAGCAGAGAGAGGCTTGTCCTTGTCGGGTGAGTAGGCATTTCCTTTCATGCAGTTATCTGGCCAGTGTGTTTGCTCAGATCAACAGGGTATGAAAGCAAATGTCTGTAAATGAGAACAGGACGGAGGTGTTGGATGAAACCGTTCCCTCCCTTTCTGACAGTGCTGGACACACACTCACACTCCAACCGAATTTGGCTGCGAGTAAATGTGCCTCTTCCCACCTACCAGGTCACTGGTAATGTAGCCCTCCCTCACACACACACACATCCACAATGCTTCCTGGCCTCTCTGGGAGTTTCCATATGTTGTGATGATTTCAACACAAAAGCTCAGTAAAGGTAACAGCGTCTGGCGGACTGAGTTCCAAAACCTAGAGATCTGCCTTACTACTGCTGTAGCTACTATGGCCATTTTAATTATTTTGTTTACTCGAGTACAAGCAGATTATTCAGATGAGCATATACTTTATGAAGCAGACTTTTTTCACCATTGCATCTTGACGGTGAACGTGATTTCACCAAGTGCAGCCAATCAGATTTGAGGGACAAGTTTAGGCTTAAAAGCAGGGTTAGGTACTTCTACGTCAGTGTTATTCACCAATTGTTATGGGTGGGGTAGGGTTAGGGTTAGGGTTAGGTTTAGGGCTGGGATTGGGTTAGGACTGAATTTTTGGACAAGGATGTTGTTCCAGGATCAACAAAATATGTTGATCGAGGAACATGTCTTGGCAAAATCCCGGTGACTGCATCTTGACACTGCTTCTTTTTTTTTTCTCAAGCGTCTTGTATATGATTATATGCCCTGTTAAAAGCTAAACAAAAGTCAAAACATAAGTAATCATGTTTTATTATGAAGACTCATTGGCAAACTCAAAACTGCTCAGAAAGCAAGTTTATCTGAGATTTCTGAAAATTATCATAATGTGTGCACAAATATATTAGCCCCATATTAAATTAATACATTTAATTTAATATAATCCAGTTAATGGACACGTGTTCAGTGGACATTTTCATGACAGTTAATCAAATTTGTTACATTTTCTGCCTTTAATTTAAAATAAAATGTGTCCATCATTTTATTACAGCGTCTGTAAGAATAAAAGTAAGAACTAGACTTTTCCTCCATTGCAGTAATAATAATAATGAGATTTATTGTACTGTGGTAATGATGATTTTGGATTTTGGGTATTTTATCTATTTGGATTTTCATTTTTATTTTAAATACAATCTACCCCCAAATTATGCATTTTTATTTTTAAATTATTTAAATGTTATTTATGTCGTTTTATTGTTCGTAATATGCTGGTTTAAAAAAATTTACGTAATGAAAATGGCATTATGGTAATTATTTTGTGCTTGTTTTTAATCAAATTTCTGAGACATTTCTCTCACCCTGTGCACCATCTTTTTTTTCAGTTCTTTGCAATGCATTATGGGTTTGCCTTTTCAGCAAGTATTTACATGATGATGCTTTAGAATTTGGCCTAAAGAACTTAGTTTCTTTCCTTTTGAAACAGCTTCTCATCAGGAGTGTGCATCTGATGCCTTAAAATACTGTCTACGTAGGCAGCTCGCTAGATTTTGGAACAGAGCCGACTCGCTCCCTGTCGTAAATGGCAAGCTGTGGCTTTGCTGTGTTATAGCAAAGTGAGTCCTACAGGGATAAATTCTGGTGCAAGGCTTGTGAGAAACTGTAATATAAGGAGTGCTTGGTGTACCGCCAATTAAAAGAAATATAATGAATGCGGTTACTTAACAGTCTCAGTGAGTGTGATATTAAAATCTCATTATCTGAATGCTAAAATTACCATTTATTGCACAGATCTGATAAAGCCCACTTGAGGTTCGCTTGAGTTGGTGAACAGACAATGGCTGTTTTTTGGTGTTTTGGTGTCGAAACGCATTGATCGTTTTGTTCTTTTGTTGTTCGGCGGGGTCTGTAGTGCCGCTGCCGCGCGGTAACTCTATATTTCAAGCGTGCATCTGCCTTTCCCGCAAGGCTCAGAGCAACAGCCTGTGCCAACATCATCGGGACTTCCATATATTAGCCATCTCCATTCCAGAACCTGGTGACGAATGGTGCTAGCGCCTAGATATTAGAGTAGGGGGGCGAATAGGAAGGAAGGGGGCTTTGAAAGAGCGAGAGAGGGAGAAAAAAAATTGTCCTTGGAAGTGCGAGCACTTCTGCAGAACAATTAACTTAATTAAGCAGACAGCATGAATATTCATAAGGCAGTTAATGTCTCCCTCATCCAGGCAGATGAATGTGATGCAATGACTCGCTAGTCAAGCATGTCTAAGAGTCTCGTGGAAACTGCACCAACATTTTGGTTCTTTGCCTGGAATATCAAAGAAATTAACAGTCCCCCTGAAACCCTTAAAAGCAGGCAAATTAATTAGAAGCCTGCAATTTATATGCTATACGTACCGAGGTGCATATACTATGGTGCATAGAGAAAGCCTTTAATTGGGCAGGGCAATGTTTATCCTGCATCATGTAAATAAGGTATTTGAAACACTCTTTGTAATTAGCTTTATCTTTCGGAAAAACTTGAATGTTTGCTCAACTTGAGTGTATTTATTGACAGAAAGGAGCATAAAAATGACAAATTAAAGCGTTAAAGAAACTAGTCTGTTTTCCTGCTAAGATAATTAGACGTCAATGTAGCTGCTATATGCGAGGGCATTTCATGTATATTTTATTGGTAATTACTCGCGGTAAATCACAGTAGTTGATGCAATACATGAGTGGTTTTGCAAAGCTGTAACAAAGAGAGTGATTTGACTCCATTTCCTCCGTCCCTAAGGATTGACCTGGGTCTGATGTCACACATCCAAACCTGCGCAGGGAAACGCCAAAGGCGGGGGGTCGTTTTTTTCCCCTCCGCATTTGTGACATGAAACTGTTTACAAATACTCCCGTGGGATTCGGCACTAATGAAGAGAAACCATGACCCCGGTACGGTCAGTTTGCAGCGGGTGCGGAGTTGGAGGGCTTCCATTGCTCCTAACAACAGCACTCCATTTTGCTGCGCCTGAAATGACAAGTGAAGGTCAATCTCTTGGACGAAAAAGTAGGGGCCGCTACCGAACCAATCTACCCTGCTCTCCCCTCCTCTTTCCACCCCAGTTTGGCAGCTCTTTGGGGTTGGTTCATGCCACAATCCCGCAAAAAAGAGAGGAAAATATCTCAGCTTAGTCAGTCCTGGACAATACGCAGGGCTCTGGGCCGCTGATCCAAGGCCAGTGGAGCCTGTTTCAAAGGCAAATCGAGGATGCTCCATTTCAGACACTCTTGAAGGCAATTAACTCAGTGTGCGAGGAGGCCATTCAGAGGCCTGACTGTGATTAAATCAATTTGATAATGATACACTCGCTTGCTGCTGTTATGAGCTGCCTGTTTGTTTTCGCTAGAGGAGTTTCAAAACACAATCAAACTAAATCATTCTGACAGCACAGAAACTAGACACCGAAATTACTACAGGGTTTGGTTTTTAATTGGCAGCCCGTCTCTGATTGTTTTAGTGCAGGAATGAAGCATAAAACGTCACACGGTTTATCCACAAGACTGTTGCTATACATTATTTTACTACTAGTCACATTTTGACATGCTGTGATTTATCATATAAGTTTGTTCACTTAAATAAATCATGGAGTCAAATCATGGTTTTAGTCCATGTCTGCTTGTATATAGGATATAGGATATATAGGATATTAATTTTAATTTAATAATTTAGATAGTATATAATATAGTATGTGTGCTTTCGAAGTAAATAATATGTAATAAATATACAATATGTAATTAATATATTTACGTAATTTTATATATATATATATATATATATATATATATATATATATATATATATATATATAATGAAATATTATATGTGCCTAAATTTTTTTTTTAAATCATTTATGATATGATATATAGAATAATACATTAAATAATTACTTGTTTTTTTAACTAATATAGTATAATAGTATAATATCTAATTTAATCTGTAATTAAAACATAGATCTCTCAACATATCTCTGGCTTTTTCCAGATGATGTCATCACAAATATGACTCTTCAACCCCTCCCCTCAAACCACCTGCCTCCATTCTAGTATGCAACACCCACTTTCCATGAAACAAATGTATTTCAATACATCAGGGCCGTAACCACCATGGACAAGTCCCCCCCAATATTTGAAATTCTTGCACTGCACTTCATTACACAGCGCTCTGTATGTTAGGGTGACAAAAAGTTTTTAGTCTGGTCTGCCTCAGGTCTAACCCTCGTCAATGTCAAAATGATTGAGATGGCCATTCAAATCAAAGTAGGCGGGGTTTACATTCTCTTTTGACTCGTGCACAGACGAACGCGTCAATCTATCGCTTAACGCCAATGCAGGGACTCTATTCTTTCCGGGGACATCACAAAACAAAATGCAAACAAACGTTTCCATGCGCTTAATATACAATCACTAAACATCTTTGATTTTAGTTAAGAAAAAAAAAAAAAAAACGATATGAGGGCGGGTTAGAACCTGTAACCTTCGACACGGTTTACAAAAATTCTAGCACCAGACCACTAAGGAATTCAAGAATCAAAAGCAGTCTATGTGTTTATTCACTAACGATATATTTGATGCAAATGTTATTTGCAAATAGTCCCAAAATGATTATTTCCACACTAGAATTAGACCTAGAATATCGTTCACTGTTCTGTTTCTTTATGCTTTATAAAAATAAAAATAAATGTTCCCCCCAATGTTCAAGACATGGTTACGGTCTTGCAATACATAAATAGCTTGAAAGCAATTTCACTTGCATACTTCTGTGTGAAACAAGATATACAACAAGAACAACCTTTGGGAAATTCATTTATTGTTTTGTGAAAAGTGGGTGTTGCATACTAGAATGGAGCCAGGTGGTTTGATGGGAGGGGTTAAAGAGTTATATTTGTGACAGTATCCGGAAAAAGACGGAAATGTGTTGCTTTAAGTTTACTAGGATCTGCACGGGATGAATTGTGCACAGTAAGACCAGAAACATGTATAAAAGTGAATTGGGTCAAGTAAATTGGGTCAATTTTGAATTCATGTTGACTCAGCGAGGACTGAACGCTCATTCGCACACTCTCCTGAGACAAGCTGGACATTTTGGGCTGTACTGGGGACAGCTGCAGGAGAAAGAGATACACCACCCCTGATCCTCACCTGCTGGTATTATGCCGAGAGGAAGTGCTGCTTGGACAGGCGTGAAGATAGAATCTGTGTCCCTCCCAGCGTCCATCTGGGCTCGGAGAAGCAACCCGTGGGCCACCTCAGCCACAGAGCCATCTCCCCCAACACATACCACACTAGAGAGAAGGCAAACGGATGGGCGGTGAGTCATGTGACCCAAAGTCATGGCCAAGGGCTGGCTAACACACATGTAACAATTAGGCTGTTGTTCACTCATGTGGATAAATGTAAATCCATATGGGAGAGTATTTGATTGAATATACAGATTACACATGGCATAGTTATCCCTTAAATATGATTAAAAATTCCTACTAAGTCTTTATTAGAGGAATCCATTTCAATTAATGGAAACCATAATTCCCATTACGTTGTATTGAACAATAGATTAAACCGTGGAAGTGTCGAGAGGGAGGCATTCTAATTGGGAAATGTCCTTTTTTTTTTTCTAGAATAGCGGAAAATCTGTCAGATCTCTGCAGCAAAATAAATCATTAAAAATGGCTGAGCCCACTAATCTGCTTTAAGCACATTACTAATAAATGAACACAGCCTAGTAAAGCTGATTACATTTAATTCAGAAATGCCCTTTAGCAATACTGTACAATCTCACAAATAGACTTGTTTAGCAGACACGGCCAGCACTAATAGGCAAGTAGTCATGCCACTCACAAAATGAGTTCTGTGACCTTGCAGTCGCAGGTGTTTGGGATAAATCTGCCTGCAATATTTTGATCCGCCATATATGTTAAGCCTCGAAGGACGCTGCGAATCTACCAAATCAGGAGAGTAAATATTAAGCGATACATCAAAGCTCACCTATTCACCTATGGGTTATTTTATGAAGGGGTGGGAGGGACGAACCGTGTTAAAACATTTGATGCTTTTCACAGGTGTCAGAGACTGTGCCTTATCTTCATCTGTAGAGGTTAAAGCTTCAACGGAGAGGCCTCACCAAACACACAGTGTGCCGAGACAATGCAGAGCTTTATGGGAATGACGGATGGGGTCGAGATGAACAAGCCTCATTCCACATTAACCAATGTTCAGTGCTGAAGTTAACATGTTGCGTGTAGGGCAGTCGACTGATTAAAAATGCTAACCAGATTAATTACATGATATACCGATTAATTAAATAAAAATTGATGGCATATCAATATTTAAGAGAAGCCCCCAAATGAAGATGATAAAAAGATATTTTTGATAAAAAAGATGTTTTATTTCCTTATTTAACATATGCTCATCATTAGGCCACAGTAATCCATTTTTTTTTTATATCCGTCCATTGAGTCTGACACTTCTGCTGTCCGTAACTTTTTTTGGTTAAGAATGATCCAAATTCAAATTGAGCGAGTACATAACCAGCCAGTGTCCCCTTACCCCTTAGCCCAATACACGACAGTAAGCTTGTAATAATGTGTAATAATTTGAGTGGTACTGGTGGATTTACGCGGGAAATTCGAGCGTGTCTTTGTGTCATTACGTCACGTCTGTATACATAAAGGAGTCCCAGAAGTTCCTCACTGAAGCTGGAATAATTCAATTTATCATTTTGATGGCGGATTGTAATCTAGAAAGGTCCAAACGACAATCATAAGTGACAACTGGAGATTCACCTGTATTTAAAAGTCAAAAGATTAGACTGTCCAGAAATTCAAATCTAAAGGTAATGCTAATACACTTAATACTTGTAGTCAATGCTGATGTTGTTAACGATTAACAATTTGAGAACGAGGTATAACAATACTAATGGTTTGCATGGTTTGATGTGTTATGAGCCAATCGATCGTTAGATTTAATCACCGTTGGTAGGTGATTTATTGTTACATTATTCATGCTTTTTTTTCCTCGGTTGGTAAGAACAAAAGTGGCAGACATGTTACTTACTTGTTCAGATCACATTTTCCGGTGAAACGTATTATTTTGGTCATACTTCCAAGATGTAATATAGTATGTGTGATTCCGAAGTACATGATCCACACTGGTGTGGTGACAGCCTACACATATTACTCCTCAAAACATTAGATTCATCCATGCTGAGGAGCCGTGACGATCCACAACCCAAGTAAAGATAACCATTCAGCAACTAACTGCAATTCCAGATTTCAAACAGAGATGGCGACAAAGAGGCAACTTTCGGACTGCAGCCTTAAATTATTTGACTATATACAGATGTGTCTTTGGCATTTAGTTTTGTCACGCTGTGAGTATCACGTTTTGTCAAGTTAAAACTAGTTCTAGTAATTTTGAAAATGTTTAGACTTGCATTTTTTACTTGGGGAAAAACGTGAAAGTGAAAAATTCTTACGCAATTCTTTATACTATTTACAATAGAAGCTTTTCTTCTCAAGTTATACATTGTATAGTAAAAATATACTTATAAAGGCAGTATTGAGGCGTCCCAGTTAAAAAATTCCTTCTGGGAACTAGCAATTCCCCACTTCTGAGGACAAATGAAACGCACCAAAAATAACCATTGTAGGAGTTATTGCATCACAAGCATGATGGGTATCGCAGTTTTAGCGATTGTTACCGTTATCAGAGATGTACAGAGCATGACTATTTTCTTTCAGCCCACAATTCTCAAACTTCATGGTTAAAAAAGACACATTTTGTTCAAAAAAATTGTGACATTAGGGTGTGAGATGCATTATAGTGTGACACACTGCATTACAAAATCAGGAAATGGTCTTTTTCCAATCATAGCTTGTATATCATGTTTGAGGAAAAGTAGCCTTTCCAATGTTAGCCAATAATAGCTCTACAACTCTAACGGAGAGAGAGTCTCTGTGAGCTGACGGTGAGGAAAAGTAACGCACTACTTCCATACATTTAACGTTCCCTAATGTGTCACGTCAGTCTCATTGTGTGGCACTTATCTCACTTCCCATCTATCAGCAGTCAATGTGGTGGCAGTAAAAACTGCACAAATAAGGTCTTTTCATTCAGGGTGCTGATAATTAACATAAATGTGTGAGGGGAATAATTGCATCCATCGCTGATGTGCCATCACTTTAACGTCTATTGTGTGTGGCACAGCGCGTGACTTAATGTGAGACGTAACTGAAATAGCACCGTTCCATTTAAACCGGAGGAAGCATCAGTTGCCGAAGTAATTAATGAGTGATGATCTATTAATGAAAAAAAACGTGTGATTAGTATTACCTTTGCAGAATTAATTCTTCAGAAGTTAATTAATCGAGTTCAGAGGAATAAGGACAGGGGACTTAGTTTAGAGCGCTTTAACACGTTTCCTCGACAGAAAAAAAAAAAAGAAAAATGTGGAACTATGCAAGTCTCTTTTCTTCTGCTTTCGCTGAGGTGTTAAAGATGGTGTGTTTTAACATTTTCTTTCTAATAAAACACCCTATGGATTGTTCTTGACAAGTTGTCAGCTATTTAATGTAACATCAGCATTAGTAGCATTATCACCGTGTGTATGTGTGTGTGTTTTTTTGTGTGATTTATAAGGACACAGATTTGTATAATGACACGGGTATTACACTGGTATTACAGCGTAAACATGCAATATGAGGACATTTCATATTGAAGATAGCTTTAAAACATACTAAAATGTTTTATTAAAAATGTGGAAAACCTATGGAATGTCCTCACTAGATAGCAAAACAAACCTGTGTGTGTACACTGAAAATGTAATAAATATATTTCAAGTTTTGTATTATTATTTATTTTTTAAATACGTTTTGGTTCATACAACTTTTTTGTAAGTCATAATGGTTTGGAGCAACATGACAGTGAGTAAATGACTATTTTCATTTTTTTTAAGTGAACTATCCCTGTAAAGACCCCTTTCCATGACTCTATTGTGCGATTTGAAACGTACCCCATGAGGCTGTAACAATAGTACTGACACAAATTCCCTGCTTGAAGATTATCCTGTTTAGCAAACAACAGAAAGAGTGATCTTTTTTTTCTCTTTTTCACCCGCCGGGTTAAGTAGCTTAGATATCCTCAGTGATTTGTCATGCAGACAGAAAATTAAATTTCAACAAAATCATCAGAGCATCTTTTCTATAATCCTCGATAGAGAATCAGCTTTATGAAATTGGAATACACAGACAGACCATGACTGATGCCGAAATTCCACACAGATATTATCCTCAGCGTTAAGTCTTGAGTCTCACTGCTGCGCTGTACAGGAGCAAGAGAAATCTATTATCTATAATGACATCTATTACCTTAAGTGCAAAGATATGATGCATGATCCCACAGGGTCTTTCATTCCAGTGTTGAGGAGTAACCAAAGCAGTAATGCTTCTAATTTAAAGGTGATGGGTCTAATTATTTATTTTATGAAAAATGTTCATGTTCAGATAATACAGGCATAGCAATTGCACACTTCAACTTTAAATGCCTTTTTAGAAGTATTACAGAGTTTTATAGTGTATATTTAATAATATTAGAACAATATGCAAGAGTGATGAAAACAAACCTGTGATTTTAAATATAGATTTATTTTATTTTATTTAGAACCATTATATAATCTGATTCATCTCAATTATACACTACCATTCAAAGGTTTGGGGTTAGTAATAAATTCATACATTTATTCAATAAGGATGCATTGAAGTCATCAAAAGTGACGGTGTAAAGATATTTATAATGGTACAAATTATTACTATTTGTTCATCAATCTTTCTATTCATCAAAGAATCCTGAAATAAATCACGTTTTTTATGAAAATATTAAGAAGCACAACTGTTTAAAACATTGATTTCTTGAGCAGCAAATCAGCATATTAGAATAATTTCTGAAGGATCATGTGACACTGAAGACTGGAGTAATGATGCTGAAAATTCAGCTTTGTCATCACAGATATGTACAAATACTCACTAGAAAACAGTTATTTTAAGTTGTGCTAATATACCACACGCATCAGTCTCTTCTTCACTGCATGCTTGACCGCGCGTCTGGGTCTGAACGTAGTAACTGAGCATTGCAACGTTAACTGTTTCATTACGTCAAAAGGCTTCGCGGTCCGGATTCGGACCGGAGTCCGCTAGTTGGCGACCCCTGGTTTAACTGCACTATAGGCGGAGTCCTAGTTTACCTTGCATGTGCACTTTGTAATTTTATTTTGTATCACCCTGTTTTGATCCCTTAGAAAGGGCTGTTGAAGGGGCTGTTTGTGCAACAAAGTATTTGTTTCACCCTTTTATTGATGGGCAGTGTTACATTGTGTGAGCGATTATTTGCTCCAAGTGAGAATGTTGGTGTGAAATCGAACACTAAAGTATGCCAATGTTGTTTTCAATAAAACAAACATTTGAACAAAGCAAGCCGATCCACTTTTCTATGTTGATAAGAGCAATAAGAAAAAATAATGGGACAAAAAGAAATCAAGGGACATTTAGAATAAATAAAAATGTGCGATTAATTGTGATTAATTGTGAGTTAACTATGACATTAATGCGATTAATCACGATTAAATATTTTAATCGTTTGACAGCACTAATATATATATATATATATATATATATATATATATATATATATATACATATATATATATATATATTAAATAAGTGCAGCTTAATGAAGATGAGACTTCTTTCAAAGACAATTAAACCCCAACATTTTAGTAGTACTGTAGTGTAAAATTAAAAAATGCTTTAAATATCAATGTAGTAAAATAGTTTAATAAGGTGCATTCATACCATGCCGTAATTACCTCAACGATTCTGAACTAAAAAAAAAAAAAGCCTGCCTTCACGTGTTTGTAAAACTTGTAATTACTGTTTATAAACTCGCAATTTTCTGAGGGCTACGACTTGTAGTACCTGACCACTGCAGAAGCTGGGCCTGTAGTTCAGTTCTTTGTTCTTTTGGTCCAGACCAAAAAATAAAATGATACATTTAGTCCTGGTTCGCTTAAAGTTTGCACCAAACCTAAAGATAAAAAAGGCTTTTATGACGTATAATTTGTGATGGAACTTGTCGAACATCCAAAACAATGCTGTGTGCTGGGCTAAATGTGCTCGCTGTCACACATATGACGGAGCTGACAACTCGTGAAGAGCTTATAAAATGTGTAAAGGACTCAAAACAGCGGCAGGAATTCCTCCGTCACACACACAAACAAAGATCTACTGCGAGGAGACGCGGTTCTGATGCCTGTACCGAACTGTGATGGGCAACATCACGACTATAATGAGAAAAAACTGTTGTACTTGATCATTCTGCCCTTTTTAGGGACATATCTTGTGACATCATGTCCTGCTTTTGGTACGTTTACATGTCTTTGGTTCGTGTTGCGTTCATATTTCAGTCAAACCGCACCAGAGTTTGTTTGAAAGTGGACTGAGACCCATTGGATACCAGTCATGTCTAAGGTCAATGTAAACAGGCGGGCCAAAAAATCTGATCAAAAGATTGGATCTGTGCATTAAGACTTGCAGTTTAAACGCAGCCTTAGTCCTGGTTCGCTTAGTGTTAACACTGTCCTTTTTAACACCAAATCTAAAGATAAAAAAAGGCTTTTATGACGTATATTTTGTGACTGAACTTGTCAAACATCCAAAACAATGCTGTGTGCTGGGCTAAATACACTCTCTTTATGTGCGTACATATGACAGAGCTGACAACTCATGAAGAGCTTATAAAATGTGTAAAGGACTCAAAACAGCGGCAGGAATTCCTCCGTCACACAGACAAACGAAGATCTACTGCGAAGAGACGCGGTTCTAATGCCTGTACCGAACTGTGATGGACGACAGCACGACTATGACAAGAAAAACAGGTGTACTTGAGCATTCTGCTCTTTTTGAGGACACATCTTGTGACATTATGTCTTGTCATGTTGCGTTCATATTTCAGTCGAACCGCACCAGTTTGTTTGAAAGAGGACCAAGACCCATCTTTTCTGCAGTCTTGGTCCACTTGTTTGATGCGCACCAGGGTTCGGATGGAAGTGTTCACAGTTATCCAAATGAACCGCACCAGAGTTTGTTTTAATCGAACCAAACCTGCCAAGTGTGAACACACCCTTAAATGTGTTTGACTTAAAAGCGGTGCTGTGCAGACCGATGACAGCAAAGTACTGTGAGAGCGATTCCCACTTTGTATTATTTTCACATTGCTTTGTTGCTCTCACATATAAATAATGTAAAGTGGTCCTGCACTCATATCATCGGTGAATATACACTCACCTAAAGGGTTATTAGGAACACCATACTAATACTGTGTTTGATCCCCTTAATTCTACGTGGCATTGATTCAACAAGGTGCTGAAAGCATTCTTTAGAAATGTTGGCCCATATTGATAGGATAGCATCTTGCAGTTGATGGAGATTTGGATGCACATCCAGGGCAAGAAGCTCCCGTTCCACCACATCCCAAAGATGCTCTATTGGGTTGAGATCTGGTGACTGTGGGGGCCATTTTAGTACAGTGAACTCATTGTCACTCATTGGTTCAAGAAACCAATTTGAAATTATTCGAGCTTTGTGACATGGTGCATTATCCTGCTGGAAGTAGCCATCAGAGGATGGGTACATGGTGGTCATAAAGGGATGGACATGGTCAGAAACAATGCTCAGGTCGGCCGTGGCATTTAAGTGATGCCCAATTGGCACTAAGGGGCCTAAAGTGTGCCAAGAAAACATCCCCCACACCATTACACCACCACTACCAGCCTGCACAGTGGTAACAAGGCATGATGGATCCATGTTCTCATTCTGTTTACGCCAAATTCTGACTCTACCATCTGAATGTCTCAACAGAAATCGAGACTCATTAGACCAGGCAAAATTTTTCCAGTCTTCAACTGTCCAATTTTGGTGAGCTTGTGCAAATTGTAGCCTCTTTTTCCTATTTGTAGTGGAGATGAGTGGTACCCGGTGGGGTCTTCTGCTGTTGTAGCCCATCCGCCTCAAGGTTTTGCATGTTGTGGCTTCACAAATGCTTTGCTGCATACCTCGGTTGTAACGAGTGGTTATTTCATTCAAAGTTGCTCTTCTATCAGCTTGAATCAATCGGCCCATTCTCCTCTGACCTCTAGCATCAACAAGGCATTTTCGCCCACAGGACTGCCGCATACTGGATGTTTTTCCGTTTTCACACCATTCTTTGTAAACCCCAGAAATGGTTGTGCGTGAAAATCCCAGTAACTGAGCAGATTGTGAAATACTCAGACCGGCCCGTCTGGCATCAACTACCATGCCACGCTCAAAATTGCTTAAATCACCTTTCTTTCCCATTCTGACATTCAGTTTGGAGTTGTCTTGACCAGGACCACACCCCTAAATGCATTGAAGCAACTGCCATGTGATTGGCTGATTAGATAATTGCATTAATGAGAAATTGAACAGGTGTTCCTAATAATCCTTTTGGTGAGTGTATTGTGATACTGCCCAGTCCTAGGCCTCACAGTAGACACACTTTGAAATCGTCCTATCAGACCCAGTGATCCTGAACCCTGTGATTTTATGTTAATAAAGATTTTAAGTTCTACTTCGACCTCTTACAGTGTCGGATCTCTTTATTTCTAGATTCACAAGAACCCGGCCACCAAGCCCTCTTACCACCTTCATACACCAGATTAATCACCATTCAACATGAATGTGTTCTTCGCTCGGTGCTTGCCCTTGTCCTTTTGTCACTGCCGTGAACCTGCACGCTGTGTTTTTAATCAAAGACCACTGTGCCAGACCCAGCACGTCCCCTCCCACCGAGCCCAGAGGATGCAGCGGAACAGTAGGGCGGCAGTAACGGATGAGCGTTAAGCCGGGGCCGGAGATATTTAAGAGGAGCTAATTGTGAGAAGTACTGGAGCACGTGGAGAGAGACCGTACGATGTGGTGTGAGCGATGCCCCGCACCCGCGGTCGACTGGATGGCGGTACTTCATCACTGCTTCCAGAACAGGTAATTAAGGAGCCACCTGCCGAGCCGCACCGGAGAGACCTGCTCTACCGGAGAGCTCCGCACTGGGCCCCACGGCACGCCGCTCCAATCAAAGTATTATCACTCATTTTGTAAAAGTCCACCTCTGCCTTTCTCTCTCTCTCCTCCCTCTGTCCCAAACACTACTTTATTTATTAAGGCTAAATGTCACCTCAAGAGAGGCATGGGGATGTGAGGGAGAGGCAGGATTACTCTGTCATCTGGCTTTGAATCCAAGCCATCTTCACTCGCATCATAACGCGCCTTTTAAAGGGATAGTTCAGCCTTCAAATGATAGTTGTCATCTTTATGTTGTTCAATGACTTCTTCTTTGCTTTCTTAGGAGAATGTCAAGACCGCTCTCTTCCATACAAAGAATATTATGAATACATTATTCACCGAAAATCTTGCATAGCCTTGGTCACCATTCACTTTCATAGTATGTAAAAGAGCAGCATGGACGTTTTACTACAAATGACTCCTTTTCTTTTCCACACAATGACTAAAAGTCATAGACAAGAGGTTGATGACAGAAGTTTCATTTTTTGGTGATCTATCTTTTTACTTTTGCTACTCTTATAGTTCAGCACATTTTAGCATTTGTTCAGACAGTCCAGTGGTATTTTAGTATCATTGATACTATATTATAGTTTTTATTAAAGGCTCACTATGTAGTTTTTCGACGCTAGAGGTCGCCTATTCAAAACAAAGGCGTAGCTTGATGACGCAGAGAGTGAGCGCAGAATCTTTGGAGTTGTAGTCTTCACCTCACAGCCGGTGGAAAAGAATGGGTATGGGACGTCAGAAATCATTTTCATGAACGAGATTATTAACGTTACTTTAGTATGAAGCAGAGCAGGGCCGAGTGCTGTGGGAGCTGAACGAAGTCGAATGATTGCTAATGAGAGATGAGCGTGACACACGGCTCAACAGCAACAGAACTTTTATTATGCCACGGTCGCCGTTTCCGCTTCTTCCGGTCAGGCGTATGCGGGATAAACAGCACAGTTTTTTCATTTGAGACTATTTGAGTGTTGAAAATTATGTTATAACATTACTCTGTGCGTTCGCTCCACGGCTGGTATGAGACACTTGCTGCACACTGCAGTAAGCTAGCTCGATACTAGAATATCATATTAATAAATGCTGCATGGCTTGTGTTGTTAAATGGCATAGAATTAATTTTAACGGTAAACGGTGCTGTATTACTGTACAATAATTTGTTTTCTGTCAATAAATGTCTCCAAACTGTTGTTCCCTTGTCTAATAAAACATATAATATATTAAAGCGTCTTTGGTGTTTATGGGGTTTCTACAAAATAAAACTGGAAATTGAGGGTAACGCTGGTATGATGTCATTGATAGGCGACACACGGACATGGTCAAATTAATTTTAAAATTGCTTATTTCTCTGGATTTAAACATTCTGTTCTTTCTAGTTAAACATTCTGTTCTTTCTAGTGTTTTTTGGATATTTTAATCCAAAAATCTTACATATTGTGCCTTCAATAGTTTAGTTTACTGTATATATATATTTATATATATATATATATATAATATTTTTTTTTTCATAATATTAATATGTTTGTGTTTACATAGGTTTTCTTCATTTTTATTTCAGTTTTAGTTATTAGTACATCACATTAAACTGACTGAAAAATAACGGTAACATTTTACAATAAGGTTGTATTAGTTAACATTAGTTAATGCATTAGTTAACATGAATTAACAATGAACAACAGCAACACCTCTGTTCAGCATTAGTTAATCTTTGTTAACGTTACTTAATAAAAATCCAGCTGTTCATGGTTTGTTAATGTTAGTTCACAGTGCTCAACTAATGTTAACAAGATTGTAATAACGCATTAGTAAATGTTGAAATAAACATTAACAAAGATAAATAAATGCTTTATAAGTGCAGTTAATTATTAGTTCATGTTAAAGGTCCTGTTCTTCGTGATCCCATTTTTCAAACTTCAGTTGGTGTGTAATGTTGCTGTTAGAGCATAAATAATACCTGTAAAATGATAAAGCTCAAAGTTCAATGCCAAGTGAGATATTTTATTTGACAGAAGTTCCCTTTCAAAGCCTACAGCGAACGGCCGGTTTGGACTACATCCTGGTACTTCCTGCTTTAATTACGTCAGTAGAGCAGTTTGTCGACTAACCTCCGCCCACAAGAATACGTGAAAAAGGGGGCGTGGTCTTGTTGCTCCCTCGTGGAGAAGAGGAAGTGTTGCGTTCGGTTCGGTTCGGTTCGGTTGCGTTTGTCGCCATGTCGTTCAGACGCTGTTATTTTCATCCCGGAGTCAAATCACCTTTGTTTGGCCTTCAGGGGCTGTAGTTTGAGCGCGTTCATCTCCCCGTTATGGTAAGAGGCGTGACCTTCCCGGGCAATGTGAGCTAAGCTGCTGTCGAAATCACAACACGGGAATCGCTGGCACAATCAGAACTCGTTACGTATTTCTGAAGGAGAGACTTCATAGAACGAGGAAATTCTCAGGCCGTTTTGAGGACAGTGAAAACAGCGGTATACAGATAAGTAAATTGTGTGAAAAATACTGTGTTTTTTTACACATGAAACATGAACACATGTTATATTGCACACTGTAAACACAATCAAAGCTTAAAAAAAAACACGAAAAACGGGACCTTTAACTAATGCAGTTAGTCAGTCTAATCAAAGTAACCGTCACCACAACACAAGAACCGCCTCTCCATTCATTCGATTGGACAATGAGCAGAAAAGTGCCCAACGTCATTCACGTTCTTTTCCCAGAGTTCTTTTTTATTCCAACTTCAGGTACTCAGAGCGCTCCTACAAAAACGTGAGGCGTGAGGGGCGCATAAACAGCGTGTAAAACACTCACTGCCAATAGAAAACTATTTAAAAAGGCGCCTCTCACTGCAAAAAAACTACAGCAAATATTGTGAAAAAAAATTAGCTTTACTGTAATATGGAGAATTTTGAAGCAATATTGAAATTATGGGTGGGGGGCAATCAAACGCTCTCCATTGACTTTGCATTGCGTGAAGCGGCATCCTTGTCATTTCGTACTTATAACAAAAAGCAGAACAATGTCTAAAAGCTGATATGCGACAAAGTGTACAGCAAACAAGCTAAACAGAACCCAGAACCAAAAACCCAGCAGTTTTTATAAGCTGTTGACCCAAAAAACAAGCGTTTAAGGACACAAAAGTGGATACAGGCCATTGAGACACGACATATTATATTACACTAACGAACTACACCGCCTGGAGGGGAACGTAATAAGCGACAGGAAATATAATATATAAAACTGACATTTGGATATTTGACTTAACAGTGACAAAATGTCATACTGAGTGTCAGGATCCCAGAATTTACCCAATCTTCCTGCTCAAGCATCACGTTTTACTGCCTTTATCCACTTTTGTCTCCTTAAACGCACATTTTTTTTGGGTCAACAGCTTATAAAAACGTATTTCTGTGTTTTTTAGCTTGTTTGCACACTTTGTCACATATCAGCTTTTAGACATTGTTCTGTTTTTTGTTATAAGTCCGAAATGACAAGGAGGCAGCCTCACGCAATCCAAAGTCAATGGAGTGCGTTGGATTGTTTTCGCCCCCGGTGTGGGCGTGGCCTAAATACGCTCTGTCTCTTTGCAACACAGGCACCTCCCCCCTAATGAGTGTATAGGCCCCTTACTGCTGATTGGCTACAAGTGTGTTTTGCTACATTCTGATCCTTTTTTAACAGCGTTTTTCAGGAGTGCTTACTGCACCTTTAATGAATTTGGAGTTTAGTAAATGTGGAAAGTTTTACTAACCCACTGTAGAAATGCTTCATAGATTGAATCAAATATTTGAAGCTTTTTTTTTCAACACATGTAAAAAACAATGAAGTATACATACCCATCATATTCTTCCAAGCTGCAGTCTTTCAGAATGGACAGAGCGTGGCCCTTTCGCTTAGTGACTGTGGAAAAGAAAGAGTTAATGTTTTTTTTGTTTTTTGTTTTTTAAGGAAAGCTCTCCAAACTGCCTTTAGTACCCTTTTCCAGGCATTGGCAAATGGCTTAAGCCGAACATATGGTACTGGCTGTAAAGCAGAATTTATACTTGCATGCTGTTTGCATTTTTAATCAACATTATGAGTTGTGGTACAAAGAGGCATCCGCTCTTGTGTTCGGCTTGCCCAAGCTGCACAAAACAAGAATTTTCACAGCATTCACTGTGTGGTTTGCTATTTACATTACAGTACTGTTATGTAATTTGGGTAACAAGGTAAACAAAGGGTCATGGGTCAAAAAAAAAAAAGGGTTAGATGTGGTCAGCAGAGTTTGTTGGATATAGGCTTGATCCAGTATAATTGTCGATTCAGGTTTGGCGTAGTATGGCAGAAACCCCTGGCCTGTGTGGTACGGGAAAAGACCACTGAATGCGGGGGAAGAGGGGTGGCATGCCGCAGATGGCATTGTGCACGCCTGTGCCCCACTTAGCATTTTCTGGGGCACCTCCGCCACAGAACGGGTCCCAGCTGTGACCACCCATCAAAGGGCTCACCGTGGCTGATGTGACACTTGCAGATGGATGTTTTTTTTCTGTTGTTGTTGTTGTTGTTGTTTAAGAATGTGTTTTATGATGTACACAGAGATGCAAGTGTGCCTGCTCATTATGACATACTTGGCTATCCCTGGTACCAGCCCAACTAGTACAGATGCATATGACAATGGAAAATGCAGACAATTGTGGGGGCAGAATTTCATGTGATTATAACTTTTTTCTGCAACATTATGTGTTTTTATGTTTGGTAAGATTTTTTTTATATTTCTTAATTGTGAGATTCTTTGATTAAAAAGTTCAAAAGAATAGCATTTATTTGAAATAGATTTGTTTTGTACAAAGTAGCAGTTTTTGTCAATTTAATGTGTCCTTGCAGAATATATATATATATATATATATATATATATATATATATATATATATATATATATATATATATATATATATATTTTTTTTTTTATCACATTAATTATTATTATTATTATTAACCATCATTAACTGCTCTTGTTAGGGGTTAATGGACATGTAATTATCATCTTGTAAATAAAAATGAAATGATAATGATGTTATTTACACTGCTCCACATATTCTGCAGAAATAGAAGTACATTAATATTCCAGAGCTACAGTAGCCATAGACTCTGTTATGAGTTCAGTTCTTAGTGCAGAACTGTAGGGGGAGCACTTGCAAATCAAAGTGTAATTAAAGGATCACATGGCTCTGACCTTGTCAAATAAAACCACAACACAGGCATATTTTTCATATCTCACTGATTGAAAATTCTGGCCTGAGCTGTGCAATATCATTAGTTAAAAATCAAACTTAGATTTAAAACCGTGATCAATCTATAGAGCACCAGTCTAAGCACATAAAATGCTAAATTAGACTCTTAAATGACCATGTAAATGCCAAAAACGACATTTCCACATACAAGTGTTGGTTATCAGTAAATAGCTGTGAATTATACACTGTAATTGCTTGTCTTGAGCATGACATTTCACAAACGCTGCCCGTGCATCTCACAGTCTATAGAGCTAATTCGATCATATATATTCTCAAAGCTCTGCGTTCCAAGCGGCAGAATGAGATATTTAATTTCTATTAGGTAAAATGTTGTTTAATGGCTCCACCTCGAGCTCTCAGCCTCTGCCCTCGGGAGCAAATCATCAGGAAACGGATTCTATTACTGTTCAAATGGCTTCTGGAATCAGGTACCCACATTCATTACAGCACAGATTGCGGAGTCTCCTTCCCAAAAGCAGGGGGCGCCTGGTGAGTGCTTGGGGGTGTGTGTGTAGTCCGTGGTTGTATAGTACATATAGTATGGGGTCCTGTGTGTGTGTGGGAGGAGGTGGGTAAAGGGGAGGAGGGGGGTGGGGGGGGAGTCCCGCACAGTGTTAGAACAGATGGGTGCAGTCCCTCCCCCTGGGTCAGGTTACTGACGGAGGATACACTTCTCCTGTCATTATGAGTGTGAGATGCATTTAGAACCATCCACAGCAGTGTTGTACAGCTGCTACTTCCAGTACAAGCACACACACATACACAACCTCAAGCACACAAACACACTGCTGACAAATAGATATCGAGAGATTATGAAGAGCGTGTATTATCTGGCAATGTTTTTGGAGTTGCTCACAATGCTCTTTTACAAACTATTTTACAAAGAGGTGGTCCGTGTTGTGGGTAATGAATTACAAGGAACAGAAGTTAATCAGATTTCGTTTTTCAAGTAACTAAAGTAATGCGTTATTAATTTGCAAGAAAGTATCTGAGTTATTTTTTCAAACAAGAAACGCAAGTTACTTTGTTTACCCATTTACTGACTGACACCTCTCCTGTCCCCATGAAGAGACATCAGGCGCAGAAGTGTACTGTAAACATGATGGTAATTGTAGTTCTAGACTAAATGTGAGCATGCATTTACTCATCTCACTTGCTCAAAAACAGATTGAGTATTCCTCAAAATTAATATAAACATTAAAATGCAAACTCAAATATTACACAAACTTGCAATAATTAAATGTTAAATAGCACATGGACTTTATGTATTTAATCTCACTTTATTAACCAATGTCTTTGCAACTGACGCTGGTGGGTCACATGAAAATGGCAACATGGCGGATGTGGTATGTCCAGATTACATTCATACTACACACATTCATACTATATAGAACATACTTTTTTAGCTGCTGTGAAGTAATTACTTATTCAAAATAAGCACCTACTCAAGAGAGTATGTGATTTCAGATGCAGCCAGTGTGTGGATTAACTACTGCCATGATGTTAAAGAGTTAGTTCACCGAAAAATGAAAATTCTGTCATTAATTACTTACCCTCATATCATTCGACACCCGTAAGACCTCCGTTCGCCTTCGGAACACAAATGAAGATATTTTAGTTGAAATCTGATGGCTCTGAAAGGCCTCCATTGGCACAATGCACGGTTCACTCTCAAGACCCTTAAAAGGTACTAAAGACGTCGTTACAAAGTCCATCTCACTACAGTGGTTCTACAATAACTTTATGAATCGGCGAGAATAGTTTTTGTGCGCAAAAAAACCCTAAATAACGACTTATATAGTGATGACGATTTCAAAACAAGGCCTCATGAAGCTTCGAAGCGTTATGAATCAGTGAGTCGAATCATGATTCGGATCGCGTGTCAAACCGCCAAACTGCTGAAATTTGGCGGTCCAAACTGCTCATTCGACTCACTGATTCATAACGCTTCGAAGCTTCATGAGGCCGTGTTTTGAAACCGTCATCACTATATAAGTCGTTATTTACGTTTTTTTTGCGCACAAAAACTGTTCTCGCCGATTCATAAAGGGATTTTAGAACCACTGTAGTGAGATGGACTTTGTAACGACGTCTTTAGTACCTTTTAGGGGTCTTGAGAGTGAACCGTGCATTGTGCCAATGGAGGCCTTTCAGAGCCATCAGATTTCAACTAAAATATCTTCATTTGTGTTCCGAAGATGAACGGAGGTCTTACGGGTGTCGAACGACATGAGGGTAAGTAATTAATGACAGAATTTAAATTTTTGGGTGAACTAACCCTTTAAGGCCTGTTCACACCGGGACGATTTTCGCGCGCGTTTATTGCCGACTTTTAATGCCTCGTGACAAAACAAAGGGCGCCAATGTGAGTGTGCAAACCGACGCCCAAAAACGCCAGGCGTAAAAGCGGCATTTAAAAAAAACGCCCTGGGTTCGTTTTTTTTTGTTTTGACAAGGCGTGTTAAAAACTGGCTGACCAATGAGATCGGCGCTTTTGTTCACGTGCTTGGAGCTGCTGAAGTTACAGTAAAACACGACTTGGTGGCGCTCAAGCACAAAACGGTCTTGCCGAGCACACATTTATACGACGGAGAAGAAGTAAGTAGACAAAGAAGAAGATGAGCTGCTAATGCTGCTTGCCAGTTAGCAAAAACAGTTTTTTTGCAAGCACGTAAATACTGTCTCTCTTCTTCTTTTGTGTGACAAGTGAGTGTCAGAAGCGTAAAGTGGCGCAGCACCAGCTTGTATACTGGGAGCGCTATCTACTGAATTTGCACGTTCACTCTGCGCATCGTCAGTGAAATCGCTTGGGTGTGAACACTCAATTCGTGCCGAAAAAGGCTGGCGATAAGTGGGCGACATTCGTCCCGGTTTGTACCGGCCTTTAGGGTGCTGTAAAGGTTCTTAGCATGATGCTATGTGGTCGTATGTGGCTAGGTGGTTTCTTGCTGGCCCAAGTTGAAAAGAGCCCGCCCTTAAGATTCTACACTGCTGAAAATCCAAATCTTAACTCATTTTCTAGCCCAATTTTCTAGTTAAAATATTTAAAATTTCTTGAAACAAGATACATTTACTTAAAAAGCAACATATTGCCTAAAGTTTTTGGACGCCTCCCTTTACATGTACATGAACTTTAACATCCCATTCTTAATCCGTAGGGTTTAATATGGAGTTGGCCCAGCCTTTGCAGCTATAACAGCTTCAACTCTTCTGGGAAGGCTTTCCACAAGGTTTGGGAGAGTGTTTATAGGATTTTTTACCATTCTTCTGGAAGTGCATTTGTGAGGTGAGGTGAGGAACTGATGTTTGATGAGAAGGCCTGGCTCGCAGTCTCCGCTCTAATTTATCCCAAAGCTGTTCTGTCGGGTTGAGGTCAGGACTCAATGCAGGCCAGTCAAGTTCCTCCACACCAAACTCGCTCCTCCATGTCTTTATGGACCTTGCTTTGTGCACTGGTGTGCAGTCATATTGGAACCGGAAGGGTCCATCCCCAAACTGTTCCCACAAATTTGGGAGCATGAAATTGTCCAAAATGTTTTGGTATGATGGAGCATTAAGAGTTTATTTCACTGAAACTAAGGGGCCAAGTCCAACCCCTGAAAAACAACCCCACACTATAATTCCCCCCTCCATCAAACTTTACACTTGACACAATGCAGTCAGGCAAGTACTGTTCTCTGGGCAACCGGCAAACCCAGACTCGTCCATCGGATTGCCAGACAGAGAAGCGTGATTCGTCACTCCAGAGAACACGTCTCCACTGCGTGCTTTACACCACTCCATCCAACGACCCCGCTCTGTAATTTTACGTGGCCTACCACTTCGTAGCTGAGTTGCTGTTGTTCCCAATTGCTTCTACTTTGTTATAATACCACTAACAGTTGACAATGGAATTTTTAGTAGTGAGGTAATTTTATGAATGGACTTAATGCACAGGTGGCAATCTATCACAGTACCACGCTTGAATTCACTGAGCTACTGAGAGCGGCCCATTATTTCACAAATGTTTGTAGAAGCGTCTGCATGCCTAGGAGCTTGATTTTATACATCTTTGGCCATGGAAGTGATTGCAACACCTGAATTCAATGATTTGGATGGATGTCCCAATACTTTTGGCAATATAATGTATTGAAAACCTGTTTTCAGAGATCTGTAATACCACTGTATTTTATCTTACTGCACTGGTTTTTTTATTTTCTTTTTTTTTTCACTTGTTTTAGGTACAACAACAACCAAAAAATCTGTGAAAAAATCTGCCAGTGCAGTAAGATCAAATAGATTTAAATTCAAGATACTATGAATCTATGAAAACATGTTTTTTTTTTTTTTTTTAAATCATATATAGTGTTGCTTCTCAAGTAAATCTATTTTGTTTCAACGATTTTTAGAGTTGTCAGTATAAGATATTCTGATATATATAATTAGTCATCTAATATTTTTTCCTCTAAATGTTGGTTTTTAGTATAATGCATGGAGAGTTGGCAGTTAAAATGGTAAACAAGATAAATTTAGCTTTTAAGTGTGTATTCAAATGATGCATTAACATAGGAACCTTGACATTCTTCACCCTAAAATATTGATTTCCTATGATCCACTGCCAATGCCTAATGGCGTAAAGCACCATCTTGTTAGCATATAGGGAATTGTTGAGCACTGAGGGATGAATCCTATGAGCGAACAGACCCTGAGGGCAGACGTTAATGCACTTCGACCTCGAGTGAGGCCTGAGGGGGCGGCAGTCACCTGTGCGTGAAGGCTTCAAGCTGAACCTGAGAGGAAAAGCCACCAATGTAATCGTTTGTTATCCCGTACAGTGCAGATGTGTGAGACTTACTGGTGACGTCGGCTTGTATGTCAGCGAGCTTGAAGAGCGGGGCCACTTTGTCCAGGTAAATCTGGTACGCCTCTTTCTTGTGGCTGATGGGGTTCACAAAGACTTTGAGAGATTTCGGACGGTTCTTGAAACCTGCAGAGCAAAAAAACAAAAGAAACAAAGAGCGGGAAGTTTCATCAATCCCCTTGTGTCATGAATCCCATGGGCATTCATTTAAGTGCTTGAAACTCATCCAGTTTATAAAGTGCACATCTGCTAATGTGAGCCAAAGCCCCTGTCCTTCATAATAATGATTTCTTGTCGTGAGTTCAGCTTTTGTCTGCCACCCTTGCTGCAGAATGGCTCTCGCACAGCGTGAGTTCAGTCTTCAAAAATTGAAAAGGTCAGATCAGTGTCTGTTGTTTACAGTGTCTGAATGTCTGCCAAGAACGAGAAGAAAGCTTGAATAAATACACCATGTAGGCTCTCTGATGCTGAATTGTTGCCCAAGAAACATTGTCTTATTATAATCAATGCTGAAAACAATTCTGCTGCTTTATATTTGGGGGGGAAACAGTGATACTTTTTTCACTGCACAAGCATTTATTTGAAATAGAATATTTTGTAAGATTATAAATGTCTTTTCATTCTCTTCTGATCAATTTAATGAATCCTTACCGATTATAATTAAAAAAAAATTTTTTTTTTAAATCACACTGATGCAATTCTGACTTTATAACTCACAATTCTGACTTCATAACGCAACTCTGACTTTATAACACAATTCTGACTTTATATCACGCAATTCTGACTTTATATCTTACAATTCTGACTTTATAACGCAATTCTGACTTTATAACACAATTCTGACTTTATATCACGCAATTCTGACTTTATATCTCACACAATTTGGATTTTATATCTCACAATTCTGACTTTATATCTCGCAATTCTGACTTTATACTGGGTAATTCTGACTTTATAACTCACAATTCGGACGTTATATCTCGCAATGTTGACTTTATAACTCACAATTCGGACTTTATATCTCGCAATTCTGACTTTATAACGCAATTCTGACTTTATAACTCACAATTCTGACTTTATAACACAATTCTGAATTTATATCACGCAATTCTGACTTTATATCTCACAATTCTGATTTTATAGCGCAATTCTGACTTTATAACTCACACAATTCTGACTTTATAACTCACAATTCTGACTTTATAACGCAATTCTGACTTTATAACTCACAATTGCGAGTTTATATCTCGCAATTCTGACTTTATAACGCAATTCTGACTTTATAACTCACAATTCTGACTTTATAACACAATTCTGAATTTATATCACACAATTCTGACTTTATATCTCACAATTCTGATTTTATAGCGCAATTCTGACTTTATAACTCACACAATTCTGACTTTATAACTCACAATTCTGACTTTATAACGCAATTCTGACTTTATAACTCACAATTGCGAGTTTATATCTCGCAATTTTGACTTTATATCTCGCAATTCTGACTTTATAACACAATTCTGAATTTATATCACGCAATTCTGACTTTATATATCACACAATTCTGATTTTATAACTCACAATTGCGAGTTTATATCTCGCAATTCTGAGTTTATATCTCGCAATTCTGACTTTATATCTCGCAATTCTGACTTTATACTGGGTAATTCTGACTTTATAACACAATTGCGAGTTAATATCTCGCAATTCTGACTTTATATCATGCAAATCTGATTTTATAACTCACAATGCAGACTTTATATCTCGCAATGCTGATTTTATAACTCACAATTCGGAATTAATATCTCGCAATGCTGATTTTATAACTCACAATTCGGACTTTATATCTCGCAATTCTGACTTTATAACGCAATTCTGACTTTATAACTCACAATTCTGACTTTATAACACAATTCTGACTTTATAACACAATTCTGAATTTATATCACGCAATTCTGACTTTATATCTCACAATTCTGATTTTATAGCGCAATTCTGACTTTATAACTCACAATTCTGACTTTATAACGCAATTCTGACTTTATAACTCACAATTGCAGGTTTATATCTCGCAATTTTGACTTTATATCTCGCAATTCTGACTTTATAACACAATTCTGAATTTATATCACGCAATTCTGACTTTATATATCACACAATTCTGATTTTATAACTCACAATTGCGAGTTTATATCTCGCAATTCTGAGTTTATATCTCGCAATTCTGACTTTATATCTCACACAATTCTGATTTTATAACTCGCAATTCTCTCTTTATAACGCAATTCTGACTTTATAACTAAAAATTGCGAGTTTATATCTTGCAATTTTGACTTTATATCTCGCAATTTTGACTTTATATCTCCCAATTTTGACTTTATATCTCACAATTCTGACTTTATAACTCACAATTGCGAGTTTATATCTCACAATTGCGAGTTTATATCTCGCAATTCTGACTTTATATCTCACACAATTCTGACTTTATAACGCAATTCTGAATTTATAACACAAATCTGACTTTATAACACACAATTCTGACTTTATAACGCAATTCTGACTTTATAACTCACAATTGCGAGTTTATTTCTCGTAATTTTGACTTTATATCACGCAATTCTGACTATATAACGCAATTCTGACTTTCGGACTTTATAACACAAATCTGACTTTATAACTCACAATTTTGACTTTATAGCGCAATTCTGACTTTAAATCTCGCAATTCTTACTTTATATCTCGCAACTCTGACTTTATATCACGCAATTCTGACAATATCACGCAATTCTGACTTTAAATCACGCAATTCTGACTATATCACGCAATTCTGACTTTATAAAACAAATCTGACTTCATAACACACAATTCTGACTTTATATCACGCAATTCTGACTTTATAACACACAATTCTGACTTTATATCTCGCAATTCGGACTTTATAACACAAATCTGACTTTATATCACGCAATTCTGACTTTATATCACGCAATTCTGACTATATCACGCAATTCTGACTTTATAACACAAATCTGACTTCATAACACACAATTCTGACTTTATATCACGCAATTCTGACTTTATAACACACAATTCGGACTTTATATCTTGCAATTCGGACTTTATAACACAAATCTGAATTTATAACTCACAATTCTGACTTTATAGCGCAATTCTGACTTTATAACGCAAATCTGACTTTATAACTCACAATTCTGACTTTATAGCGCAATTCTGACTTTATAACACACAATTCTGACTTTATATCTCGCAATTCTGACTTTATATCTTGCAATTCTGACTTTATATCTCGCAATTCTGACTATATCATGCAATTCTGACTTTATAACACAAATCTGACTTCATAACACAATTCTGGCTTTATATCTCGCAATTCTGACTTTATATCACACAATTCTGATTTTATATCTCACAATTCTGACTTTATATCACACAATTCTGATTTTATATCTCACAATTCTGGCTTTATATCTCGCAATTCTGACTTTATATCACGCAATTCTGAGAAAAAAACTCATCTGATATAAAAGGTTGTAATTATCTTTTAAATTATTTTATTCTGTGGCGGAAACAAGCTTCAATAGAATGCTGATCCTCGCTGTCCCCGTTCGAATTTTGGTACTCAAACTCAGTGAGGTTTTTTCCACTGCAACCTTGCTGCGCACCGTCTCATTTTATTACATCAACACAACAAAAGATGTGATGGGCTACTTCAGAACATGCAGGTAAAAAGGCATGCAATTTATTTAATCATACCATGTCAATTAATATTGATTTCAGTAAAAATATCACTCGCAAATTAATATTTTTTTATTATTGCATTTTAATCGCAGTCTGGAGCCCTTGTGCTGTCTCTCCTCCCCATCACTCTTTCTGACAGGCTCTATACTTCCTTCTTTGCAGGGAGAACCCAGTATTGAGTAACAGTGGATCATAATTAGCAGAAATTAGGGAGCTGCTTTCTCTTCTGGCCTTCCTGGAGTGCCTGAGATCGATGGAAGCTGAGGTGAAGCTCAACACTCTCTCTCCTTCCTCCACCATCCTCCTCATTACTCTAATCCGGCCCCTGAAGCTCTCGACCCTCGACCTGCTAACGAGTCGCTACCCTCGGCTTGCCCTCCGCCGTACCCCCTGCTGACATCACAGCGCAAGAGTTCCAGGGGGTGCCCAAGGTCACAGTTCAAATAGACACAAAACGTGCGCGCAAGTAGATGCAGGATGTTAGGTGGGGAGGCTGGGGGGGATTTGGGATCTTGAAAGAAGATTGCGAGTCTCGCTCAGCGTGGGGATGCTGATCCAATCTCCCACTATGTGGCTCTTGGGGGCCGCAGTGCCGGGACGCTGGGGTCCACGGGGGGAGCAGGTGCAGGGGGGCGGCACCACCACTGCTGTTATAGCTGTGAATGGGGCTCAGGAGGCTCAGCAACACTCATCCTCACCGAGGGGGCTTCAGGCCCACCGCACGACACATGAAAACAGCGTTGTGAGGCTACGCTCATCTATTGCATCAGATTTGGTGAGCACATTTGCGTCACTGCTTCATGAAGATGCAAGAGTATCTCCTTTTGGTCTCTGGTTTTCCCAAAATACTCTAGCTCTGTTCCAAAACCATGTGTGCTATATATAGACAGCATTATATCATAATTACGAGGCAATAGCTATGCTAAAAGGTAGGTAGCATAACTATAAGGCTCTCTATTATGCAAAATTTATACCTCATCTAATAGAGAAGCCGATCCCAGAATGCAATGCAACAAGGTCAGTATAAAAGTTTCCTGACAAAACAAAGAACAATGTTTACCATAGATGCACATACCGGTCAAAAGTTTTGGAAACATTACTATTATGTTTTTGAAAGAAGTCTCTTATGCTCATCAAGCCTGCATTTATTTGATCAAAAATACAGAAATAAAACCCAGAAATATTGTGAAATATTATTACAATTTAAAATAATGGCTTTCTATTTTAATGTAATTTAAAATATCAAATATTTCTGTGATGCAAAGCTGAATTTTCATCAGCCATTACTCCAGTCTTCGGTGTCACATGTTTTTTTTTTTTTTTCAGAAATCATACTCAGTTTATTATTATCAATGTTGAAAACAGTTGTTCTGCTTAATATTCTTTAATAATCTGATACTTTTTTCAGGATTCTTTGATGAATAAAAAGTACAAAAAGTACAGCATTTATTTAAAATAGAATTTTTTTGTAACAAAATACACTACGGTTCAAAAGTTTGGGGTTGGTAATTATTTTTCTTCCGTTTTTTGGTAAAATGATAAAAAGTGATAGTAAAGACATGTTTTGTTTGAAAAGATTTCTATTTTGAATAAATGCTGTCCTATCAATGTATCCTGAAAAAAATATCACAGGTTCCAAAAAAATATCAAGCAACACAACTGTTTCCATCATTATCAAATCATTTCTGAAGGACACTGGAGTAATTGCTGAAAAAAATTCAGCTTCGCATCACAGAAATATATTATATTTATTTAAGTAGCCTATATTAAAATAGAAAACTCCTATTTTATAGTTTTTTATATAAAATGTTCAGTTTATTAGAGTTTATCATATATTTTAGTTTTTTAGAGTATTACATTAGTCCAGCAACACAAGGACGCCAAAAAAAGTGTTCCAAATCAGTTACTTATGAGGTTCTCTTCCAGTTAAGATCCTGTCTTAGAAGGTAGCTGCCTATGTATGTAGGCAGTAGGCAGCAAGACAGGTCACTTTTGGAACAGAGCCCTCATATCGCATTAAATCATTACACTGAAATGGGAAACTATGTTTCTGTTGTTTAAATGATCATATCTGAGCTGGTGTTCAGGATAAATCTAAACACCACAGAGGGGAGAGTGGGGACGTAGCCTGCTGCCTGCATGCACAATACCGTGTTACTATGGCACATAATCCCATGTTTGTGTGAGCGATGCACGGTGGCTCCCAGGAGCTCACTGAAAGACAATCCAGACGAGGGGGCCACACTCAGGTTTCACCTCCATGAGCCAGCCCTGTTTGTGTTCCCGCAAAAGGCCACTGTGATTAGCAGACTTCAGAGAACCTGCGTTCACACGTTAATTATAACCTATTGGGGATACCAGACGACTCATCTAAATATTATGTTCTTTAATCACTTTTGTAGTCAGCTTTAAGGTAAAGCTGTAAGCCATTTATTCATATATTTCGCTTAAATGGATGAATTTCACCAAACCTGTTTAGAACAAGTCTGTCATATTTAACTAACAAAAAATTATAAATAAATGATAATAAATATGTTATAACAGAATACATTTTTATAACTATTTACTGTACCGTAAATATATATTTATATCGCCAATAAGACATAATACTTATATTCAAGATGCAAAATATGAAACCAAGTTTTAATATCATATACACAGTCTACAAAATGTTTTGTGTTGTTTCTTATGTTTTTTTATGTTTTCGCGACATTCACCCACATACCCTTCATGTAAACAAGTTGGTTCTGTTTGCCCTCTCAATAGCTTTGAAGTGACGTCCCCATTTCATACACATTTCCCTGCCACCTGCGGACATTCCATGAGGTCAGCACGTACTACAGCGATGCAGCCGCCCTGTGACTCAGAGGCTTAAGGCTGTTTTACCCCTGAGGGCTATCAAGACCGGCTAATGTCTCACAACACAGTGACTACATCTGTCTCTGTCCAGCCCCCATCTCAGGGCACAGAGGGTGCTGATGGGAAAGGTAAGGAGCATCTGAATGGTGTGGCTGAGGGTCTCCCTGTGGAGAAGATGATTCGGCACAGGGGAGCACTTTTCCCATAATCAGGGGTAAATTACCTGAGAGCGGGGTCAGGTTACACATTGATTTCAGAGACAAACAAAGCTCCAGGACTGCCCGTAAACACTCGCCCACTGCGCTAATGAGAGGACTGACCATGCAGTCCAGTCATGCTTTGATTGCAAAGCATTAATGCTTCATGTCAGGGTTATGTGCTATTCAGAATGAAAATGCCTTTTAAATTTCAGTTAAATTCTTGAATTTGAATTAAAAGGGTCATGAACTGGCTTTTTACATTTTTTTATACTGTTGTCTGAGGTCAACTTAAGACGTTCGTGTGGTTTTTACATTCAGAAACATCATAATAAATAAGTAATAGGCTTTCTGCCTTGGTTTTGAGGCTCTCTGAAAAACGGTCGGTTTTGATGGGCGTGCCGCACTGAAGACTTGGAAGTAAACGCCCACGGCTAGGATTGGATAAGATTTGCATATTTAATGAGCTTCTGCTCCCCTTGTCAGTGACAGTGTGTGGCAAACGGCAACCGGAATGAATCGCCCAGCCCACAGCCAGGGCTCGCAAAATGTCTTTATCAAACAAACACAATGATTCATCTCTCATCCACCCGCGATTGATTGGAATGTTAATTTTGTATCATTTTGCCCGATCATCAGTGAATATGACCGTGAACCGTACACACACGCGCGTGCACGCCTGACCGGTGATAGCCCGTCTGAAAAACACATAGCCCTAGGGCTTTGCGAGCTGGCGTTACAAGTCCGAGTCTGATCACGAATTAACCAATAACACCTTCTCCAGCCTGTGACAGCGTAAATGCAAAGCATTTGTGAAGCCACAACACGCACAACCTTGAGGCGGATGGGCTACAACAGCAGAAGACCCCACCGGGTACCACTCATCTCCACTACAAATAGGAAAAAGAGGCTACAATTTGCACAAGCTCACCAAAATTGGGCAGTTGAAGACTGGAAAAATGTTGCCTGTTCTGATGAGTGTCGATCTCTGTGACATTCAGATGGTAGAGTCAGAATTTGGCGTAAACAGAATGAGAACACGGACCCATCATGCCTTGTTACCACTGTGCAGGCTGGTGGTGGTGGTGTAATGGTGTGGGGGATGTTTTCTTGGCACACTTTAGGCCCCTTAGTGCCAATTGGGCATCGTTTAAATGCCACGGCCGACCTGAGCATTGTTTCTGACCATGTCCATCCCTTTATGACCACCATGTATACCCATCCTCTGATTGCTACTTCCAGCAGGATAATGCACCATGTCACAAAGCTCGAATCATTTCAAATTGGTTTCTTGAACATGACAATGAGTTCACGGTACTAAAATGGCCCCCACAGTCACCAGATCTCAACCCAATAGAGCATCTTTGGGATGTGGTGGAACGGGAGCTTCGTGCCCTGGATGTGCATCCCACAAATCTCCATCAACTGCAAGATGCTATCCTATCAATATGGGCCAACATTTCTAAGAATGCTTTCAGCACCTTGTTGAATCAATGCCACGTAGAATTAAGGCAGTTCTGAAGGCGAAAGGGGGTCAAACACAGTATTAGTAAGTGTTCCTAATAATCCTTTAGGTGAGTGTAAAAAAACATGTTTTACTCACATAAGTGTGTTTTGCACCGTTCCTGTCGGATCCAATATAGAAGGCACAGCATTGTTTTAATCTCAATATGTCTGCAAATCCAGTCTCGATCTGTATTTTGTTTACAATCGATTCCTTGGTGAACTGAAGTGAACGGACGTGAGCGGGATCCGGCATTGTTTAGCTCCACGAGTCGGTGGGCGGCCTTGAGGCGGTGCTTCTGCGTCCTAATACGTCAATGGTCGACATATTGTGAGAGCTCTCGTTTGCTGGGCCTGGTGTCTATAAAAGCTTTCCTTTGACTAACAAAGACGTTTTCAGCTCTGAAACTTACAGGATATTCTTTTATCATGATGAACTTTTATATACCAAAGGCTCAAAGGAAAGTTGATTTCTCAATGCATCACCCCTTTAAGGAAGAATTAAGGAGTTTTTTGCAGTCGCTTTGGTGTATTTCTCAGATCACAACTGAAATTCTCAAAACTACTTGTGCATCTTATAAAAGCGATTTCTCATTATTTTGAACCTGCTTTGGTACATTCATCCAATTGATTATGTACAGTTATCTGTTGTTTCCTACATTATCAATTGCTTATGTCATGTTGATCAAAATATATTATACTGGTTCCCTATTGAATAGTATCACCCCTCAAAACATCTAGGTATTAGTTCCTTGCACAAGTCATTATATACAAAATGATTGAACTAGTTGTCATAACTGTCAAGCATATTTATTGTCAAGGTAAAACAGTGGAAGAGGTAGAAGAGGCTAAGATAGTAGACATGGTTTACAATAGTGGCCCTAATTTCATCAGAAACATGTTCTCAATCATGACCTTTTGGCTGAGGAGGGTCGAAAAGTGCAGCTAAATGTTGGGAGAGCAACCGTGTCCTCAATGATTCAAATGTTTGTAGACAGAATCAGACAATGTTCACTATACTGTAATACTGTATACTTACTATAATGCTATATTACAGTAGTCCACTTGCATTTTGCATATTTTACAGTAAAAATACTTTATAGAGACACATAGAGATGTGTGTGTGTGTGTGTGTGTGTGTGTGTGTGTGTGTGTGTGTGTGTGTGTGTGTGTGTGTGTGTGCGTGCGTGCGTGCGTGCGTGCGTGCGTGCGTGCGTGCGTGCGTGCGTGTGTGTGTGTGCGCGCTACAAAATCGTAGCAATAGTTTACCTCTGAAAATACTGACACTGTTGTACACTGTTATATTGACAACGTGACTAAATATTTTGACTAGCTTGTCTGATGGCAATGATATGTTGACATAAATACTTAATTTTGAGAGATAAACTAAGTATTTTGAGCAAGTTGCTGGCTTTTACAGGTAATTCATTGTGTGGTGCTGTTTGTACGAATTGCAAATCTTGACGATGATTCGAGAAATGTACCAAAGCAACAGAAAAACTGTAAATGTAAGGAGATAGAATTCAAATAAATTTTAATTCAAAGACTTAAGTTCATCAAGATACAATCTTGAAAGATCTAGGAGGAGTTACTTTGGAGACATTTTGGTTTCATGTAAGGGATTTAAAAATTTAAAAATAAAAATAGGCAAATAGAGGACAAGAGAGTCACAACATACATAACACAGCCATCAAACTGCACTTAAGTAACCCATAGACCGTTCCACTCGCTGAGCCCACAATACCCAAACGGGCTTTCTGGGGTGCACAGAATATTTGCTAATCCTCAAGAACAGATGTCTTATTTTTGCCCTGAAATCCCTGGCTGGCTGGCGAGGGGAGTGAGCCCTCCAACAGATAAGCCTAGATTGGGGCCTTGCAGTGGGAAAGGTCAGGATCGGAGAGGAGCTGGATCCGGCAGGCCCGAGGGGAGGTAAGCGATCTGGGGGCCATACAGGAGATGGAACGGGTGAGAGAAAAAGAGCGTCACTGTCCTGTGCCACTTTCCTACCGGCCGTGAGATCTCCATACGGGGGACGAGTGCTTCGACATTTCCTTAGATCCTCTGCCAAGAGCAGAGCATCTGGCATGGTGTCAGGGACTGGCATTAGCGCGCATTAGCAGTGGGGGAGACCCAGCCCTCTCCAGATTTGTCCCCTCCAGCAGGGGCATCACCAGGCAGGAGCTGCTCCAACCGCTAGACGAGGTGGGGAACTGCGGCGGAGGTTTGGGCTTCAAATCAATACACTCGCTTTCATTGGAGCAATTAATTCACACAGGCGCCATATAATGAGAAAAAACGCGTAGAGGCTCAGAGACTAAAATTAAGTGTGTAATGCATCCTATTAATTATTCCATGTTAAAATGTGGGACGCACATGCATATTGTTCAATTAGAGCCATTGTAGTTCTCGGTGTGGACAATAACACCTTTCCTAATATTAGCCAGAGAGGGGAAAAAACAGCACCATGTGTTAGGTGCCTCCATTATGTCTGCGTACACGTCTATCCGGGGGTGGGTGTGACAGACAGAGAAATGGGGAAGATCCGTTGGGAATTTGCAGAAAAAATCCACAAGCAGCACTTGGTGAAAGTGATACTGCAGTCGTACCTACAGCAGAGTCCACGGGAGCATCTGTCCATCCTGAGACGTCCCAACAGAGCACCAGATACCTCTCATGGTGCCGTTTAGGGGTGGGAATCTTTAGGCACCACGAGATTTGATTTGCTTTTGACACGCTCAGAAAAAATTAGCAAAATTGTACCTTTAGGGTTACAACAGCTTGTCACTGGAGCAGCAGCCTTAATGGGACATCTTTGTACCTTATTTGCCCCTAAAAGATTCATAGTAGTATGTTAAGGGTACATTTTACTACTCTATACAAACCTTTAGAATCAGAATGAGCTTTATTGCCAAGTTTACACAGGAATTTGTCTTGGTGACAGGAGTTTCCAATGCAGAAGGTACATCTAGATACTGTCCCAATGATAGGCTGTACTGTTGGACCCCTAAAGGTATCATTTTCACATTTTTTGTGACGTTGCAAGAAAGCAGATAACAGTTTATGAGCAACCTTAAACATTCACTACAAAAAGAAAAAAACTTATTTAACTAGATTTTAATTAATTGAATTTAACAAGTGGATCGCCAATAAGACATAGTACTATTTAAGATGCAATATGTGTAACCAAGTTTTAATATCTTATACACTGTTTACATACATTTTTTATATTGTTTCAGGGATTTTTTAATAGTTTAAGTTAATATATATATATAGATATATAATTATAATTTTTTTTTTTTTTTTTAAATAAGTACCCATTAGCTGCATATCCTTTACCCTTTAAATTGCACAATTTCAAGTTGCGATTTGAAAATATGCCCAATGCAAACACGTTAATTTCGTAAAAACAAAATTCGAAAAAGGAATATTTTGCAAAACTGCAATGGAATCAGGAATCAGGAACCTTTAAATGAGGAATTTTTTTTCCTCATTTAAAGGTCATCTGGTAAAAGTCGATTATTCTTTATTAAGCCTCCTATTCTTTCTATCTTTGTGGTCAATTTGATGCCATTCAATGTTTAACGTCTGTAAATACACGATTGACATAATTTTTTTTGCTTCAGATTGAATGACTTTTCCTAATTTAATGGGGACAACGCTGTAAACATAAAATTAACATGATGATATTTTTCCAATGTCCTGTACAAATTTTGTAGCATCGGTGTTCTTTGTGGTCAGTTTGACCCCCGGCTCTTTTAGCTGTATAAAACATAAGAAGTATCACAATTTTACACACATTTGTCTTGGTTGCTTTATTGAGGTCACTATAACATGCAATAATGTTATATATTCAATATAATATTCAAACAACTTCCCTATGTTTTAGGGCTCTAACCTAATCTAACCATACATGTAGTATTGCGATAACCATTAGTAGTTCACGTTATTATGGTCCCGCTCCCCACTTGAACGACAGGGTAGACATAATGCATTAATGCTAATGTCATCAAAATGGTTCCAAGGCCCACCAGATATGATGCCAGCCATAAATGACCTGAGACATAAACCTTTGTAAAAAAAAAAAAAAAATCATATTCTGGAGGTTTAAGCTGCTGGGGTCAAATTGACCCCAGTGGGTAAAAAATGTTACCAGATTTGAGGGTAACAGGAGGTTTAAACTCATAAAAGACAAAAGAATTATGGGAATACTGGATTCCAAAAAACAAAGAAATGTCACAATCTATCAAGAATTTGAAGCAGATAGGAGGGAGAAACACCCAGAAACACCTCATACATGGCCGTTCCCAAGTTTAAGGGGCTTTCCTTGCCATTGATTCTTGATCCTACATCTCCGTCGATTAAAAATAATGGCTAGTGCGGTGGCCATGGTTTTTTGGAATGACTTATCGTGAGAAGAAAAAAACAAGTTTTAGTCGCATAACATCGGTTAATGGAAATGCCGTCATTGCGCAATAGTTTGTTTATCGACATTAAGAAAATATCGCAAACGTTTTTTGCAAATATGTAATGGAAACCCAGTTATTGAGGATAGGTTATTTTCCAGCATTGTCAATTAGCATCTTGTTTTGTGTAGTCATGCATGATCAAGATCAACTTTTAAGTGAAGCCTTTGTAAATACAGTGATGTGCTACATTAACCATAATTATAAAAGGTGAAGTGTGTCATTTTGTTATGCTACTAGTGGCACCAAATGGAATTGCAGTCTCTTTGAGCAACCAGATGAATGGCCCTATCATACACCCGGTGCAATGCGATGCCAGGCGTGACGCAAGTGTTTTTTGCTTGTTTCAGCCTGATGCAGTTATCATTTTCACGTCCAGTGCCACATTGTTTAAATAGCAAATGCACTCGTGCAGACTGGCTTGTCTGAAAACGAGGTGTGTTCAGGCTAGGCATGTGCCGGTATCAAATTTTCATGTTGCGATTAATTGCTGAAGCTTTTATCACGGTATACGGTATTATCACGATATTTAAAAAAAGTTGCAAAAAAAGTGTTGTCATACTATAACAGGTTTAAAAACTTTATTATAACAAAAGAACCAAACATTTAAATACAATAAAGCAATACACAAAAATGTATAAAGTAAACAAATATTTGAAACAGATTAAAGTGCTAAAGAATTATAAAGAACAATAGGTAACACTTTACAAAAATGTCTCGCCAGTTAATGCATTAACATTAACAAAGAGCGAATAGCTACATTTTTACAGAAGTTATTCTGCTTTGATAATGTTAGTTTAAAAAAGCAACTGTTAGTGTAAGCTCAGGTCCATTAAATAATAGTTCGCTGTCCTATTGGCGAAGGACGCGATAGAGCCGGTCCCTCAAGCCGATATGAGGTCCGGGTTCTACAGCCCGTACTTCATTGTACCCAAGAAAGGCGGCGGGTTACGACCGATCTTGGACCTGCGATTCCTGAACCGGTCCCTTCACAGGCTGCCGTTCACGATGTTAACACAGAAACGCATCTTCAGGTGCATCCGTCCCCGAGATTGGTTTGCAGCGATCGACCTGAAGGACGCGTACTTTCATGTCTCGATTCTCCCTTGACACCGGCCCTTTCTGCGCTTCGCGTTCGAGGGACGGGCATATCAGTACCGCGTCTTACCCTTCGGCCTGTCCCTGTCGCCCCGCGTCTTTACGAAGGTTGCGGAGGCGGCCATTGTTCCCATGAGAGAGCATGGCGTTCGCATCCTCAACGACCTCGACGACTGGCTGATTCTTGCCCAGTCGCGAGAGCAGTTGTGCGAACACAGGGACAAGGTGCTCAGTCACCTCAGCCAGTTGGGACTTCGGGTCAACTGGGAGAAGAGCAAACTCTGTCCCACACAGAGGATCTCTTTTCTCGGTATGGAGATAGACTCGGTTGCTATGACAGCGCGCCTCACCGAGGAGCGCGTCCAGTCAGTGTTGAACTGCTTGAATTCGTTCAAAGGCAGGACAGCGGTACCACTGAAACATTTTCAGAGGCTCCTGGGGCATATGGCATCCGCAGCCGCAGTAACGCCGCTCGGATTGCTTCATATGAGACCGCTTCAACGCTGGCTACACGATCGAGTCCCGAGATGGGCGTGGTACAGCGGTTCCCTCCGTGTCCAAGTGACTCAGAGATGCCGCCAAACCTTCGGCCCGTGGTCGGACCCTTTGTTTCTCCGGGCGGGAGTTCCCCTAGAGCAAGTGTCCAGGCACTCCGTTGTCTCCACGGATGCCTCATCCACGGGTTGGGGTGCCGCGTACAACGGGCTTGCAGTTTTCGGGTCTCTGGACGGGGCCTCAACTGCAATGGCATATCAATTGTCTCGAGTTGTTAGCAGTTCGTCTTGCACTCAGCCGCTTCAAAGTGCCGCTCAGAGGCAAGCACGTTCTGGTCCGGACGGACAACACTGCGGCCGTAGCGTACATCAACAAACAAGGTGGTCTACGCTCCCGTCGCATGTCGCAACTCGCCCGCCATCTCCTCTTATGGAGTCAGAAGCATCTGAGGTCGCTTCGTGCTGTTCACATTCCGGGCCTGCTCAATTGTGCGACGAGCTGTCACGTCAGCAGGTACTTCCGGGAGAATGGCGACTCCATCCCCAGGCGGTCCAGCTAATCTGGAGTCGTTTCGGGGCCGCACAGGTAGACCTGTTTGCCTCCCCAGAGATGACCCACTGTCAGTGGTTTTATTCCTTGACCCAGGGGAACCTCGGGTCGGATGCCCTGGCCCACAGCTGGCCCCGGGAAGAACGCAAGTATGCGTTTCCCCCAGTGAGCCTTCTTGCGCAGACACTGTGCAAAGTCAGGGAGGACAAGGAGCAGGTCCTGTTGGTTGCTCCGTATTGGCCCAACCGGACCTGGTTCCCGGAACTAGTGCTCCTTGCGACAGCACCTCCCAGGCCCATTCCTCTGAGACAGGACCTCCTGACTCAGAGACGGGGCACCCTATGGCACCCGCGTCCAGACCTCTGGAAACTCCATGTCTGGTCCCTGGACGGGACGCGGAGGTTCTAGGTGACCTGCCACAAAGGGTAGTTGACACCATCACTTCCGCTAGAGCCCCCTCTACGAGGCGCCTCTATGCGTTGAAGTGGAACCTGTTTGTCGATTGGTGCTCTTCTCGCCGAGAAGACCCCCGAAGATGTACGATCGCATCTGTGCTTACCTTTCTACAAGATGGGTTGGAGCGAAGGCTGTCTCCCTCCACCCTCAAAGTCTATGTTGCCGCTATCGCTGCTAATCATGAGCTAGTAGATGGAAAATCTCTAGGTAAGCACGATCTGATCGTCAGGTTCCTTAGGGGAGCGAGGAGATTAAATCCGCCTCGTCCTCCCTCTATACCCTCTTGGGACTTAGCTCTGGTGCTTACTGCACTACAGAGAGAACCCTTTGAGCCTCTGCAGTCAGCTGAGTTGAAAATCCTGTCACTAAAGACTATACTCCTGATTGCGTTGGCCTCCATCAAGAGGGTAGGGGACCTGCAGGCATTTTCGGTCGACGAATCGTGCCTGGAATTCGGACCCGGTAACTCTCATGTGATCATGAGACCCCGGCCTGGATACGTGCCCAAGGTTCCCACTACTCCCTTCCGGGACCAAGTGGTGAGCCTGCAAGCGCTGCCTTCGGAGGAGGCAGACCCAGCCCTAGCTTTTCTCTGTCCCGTCCGTGCTCTCCGGACTTACGTGGACAGAACGCAAAGCTTCAGGACCTCAGAGCAGCTCTTCGTCTGTTACGGAGGACAGCAGAAGGGAAAGGCTGTCTCCAAGCAGAGGATGGCCCACTGGATAGTGGATGCCATCGTCTTGGCTTATCGGTCCCAAGACGTGCCCTGCCCGCTCGGGTTAAGAGCCCACTCCACTAGGGGTGTTGCCTCTTCCTGGGCGCTGGCTCGTGGCGCCTCGCTGACAGATATTTGTAGAGCTGCGGGCTGGGCGACACCTAACACGTTCGCTAGATTCTATAGCCTCCGTGTAGAGCCGGTATCTTCCTGTGTGCTCACTTCCCATAGTCAGTAACACCGAAATGCCTGTTCTAGTGTCGGCTTGCTGCGCCATTCCCTCCCCTATGGTAGACGGATGCGTGCGCTTATTCTGCTCCAGTCGAGTTCCCCGAACGGCAAACCCTGTTGAGTCCTCCGCAACCCACGGCAGTCGGACGTGGCGGAGCGTTCGACGCCAGGTCTAACACTCGTATGCATTGGTGGAACTTGTGTTAGGCTGGGTTCCATATGTAGTGACCCCCACGGCGGTCCCATATGTGTATTCTTCCACGGTACGGCTCCCTGCGGCGAGCCCGTGTCTTTCCCTCGGCAGAGTGTCCTCTGCCGTTCCAGGTACGTGTTGTTCCCCCTCCACTAATTGGCCGGGGCCACCCCTGGGACTTCCGTATGTTGTGCTGCCCACGGTCAGCCCATACGTGTATTCTCCACATGTTAACTCCCTCTGGGCATGATGTGGCTTCCGCAGCTGCCTTCACAGGCACGCTTTCCCAGCGTTATCCAATACAGTCAGCTGAATGGGTCTTGCGGAACAGCAGCTTTGACTCTCCCTGCGTGAATTCCCGCCCGCATCAGATCGGGGTCTGAAGGGCTCATCGCTGGGCGCTGGAAGTGGTACTTTTAGGTAAAACTATGGCATTTTCCATAAGGGATCCCAATTCGTCGGTACGTCCGACGTACGTCGAACGTGACCGACTGAATGGGAACGTCTCGGTTACGTATGGTAACCCTTGTTCCCTGAAGGAGGGAACGGAGACGTACGTCCCGTCGCCACAGTTGCTGTACCATCACTGCAGGTTGAGCCACTACGTTTGGCTCCTCAGTGAAAAACAGCGTGCATTCGCTCTCGCTTCCTGTTTATACCCGCAGTGCGGGGCGGAGCGCGAGATGCAAATCTCGCACGCCAATTGTTCATTGGCCGGTTCTAGATAGCTCGAAGCTGATAGGGGCTCCCAGAAGTGATCCCAATTCGTCGGTACGTCCGACGTACGTCTCCGTTCCCTCCTTCAGGGAACGAGGGTTACCATACGTAACCGAGACGTTTTTGTGTTATTTAAAGGGCGCGTTAGTAATATGCGCCTATAAGCAGGTGCACAATGCGCGTACACTCTGCTTATTACACACACAGGGACACGCAGCAGTACACAAACATTTTTAAATATTAAAAATAAAAGGATTCCTCTCTGGAAAACCGTTGTCCGCTTGCAAATTCCGCCATGTAAATAGCGAATCCACCATAGCGCAAACACAACTGGCTTTTAAAGGGAATGGGAGATGAGACTCTGATTGGTTTATTGCATGTTACGCCCCAAAACACACCCATGACTCATTAAGGGCCCTATCTTGCACCCAGCGCAATTGACTTTGTACACCGACGCATGTGTCATTCCTATTTTGCACCCGCGCAAAGCGCGCTTTTCCCTCCACAGAAGCACGTCGCTAAACTAGTGAATGCACTTGCGCTCCCTGGGCGGTTCAGCGCAAAAAAGGAGGCGTGTTCCGGCGCAAACAATCCCTGGTGCTATTTTGCTGTCCCATTAAACAATTGCGCCACTGACCAGAAAAAACCTAGTCTAAAGTCAGTGGCGCGTTGCGCGTTGTTCATTATGCTATTTTAAGGGCGCATGCTTGACCATAATGTAGGCCTATAGCGTGCACAACGCGCATACACTTTGCTCATGTAATCTACACAGATGCAACAGTTATTTTTGCAAATCATAAATTGTTACACTAAAAAAATATTAACACATGAGATGACGGAAATCATTGTGGTGTGCCACGAAGATGTGAAAAAATAGGCATAAATCTAGCTTACAATTGATTCAGGCTAATTGTAATGATTAAGGATAAGACCTGTTTGCCCAATAGTGGCAAGACATATATGTATATAAGGACATCTGACAAATTGGTTTGTCCGTCAAGAACCAGGAAAAAAAATCGACTGAAAAACTGAAAAAACTGAAAGACTGAAAAAAAAAAGACTGTGAAATCACCTTTACCATAATGTACAACATTACAACTTCATTTCTCTGTCTTTCACTGCTCTTACAAGAACATCAGTCTCCTCGGCTGTGAACCGCTCCTGGCGTGCGCCTGGTAAATACGCCATAATAATAGCAATCCATAATGGAACTTGCGCACCTGCTTTTAAAGGGAATGTTGGATGACGCTCGGATTGGTTTATTCACGTTACGCCCAAACCACACCTATGAATAATGAAGCTACTTCAGACCAACCCATTTTAGATTTGCGCCGGGCGCAAGAGCCATTTATCCCGCCGGGAAAATAGCAACAGCGCCGAGACCCGCCCACAAAGTTACTTGCGGTTCGCGCTTTGACACTTGCGTTTCAGATCGTTAAAATAGGGCCCTAAGAGTCTAAGTACAACCCTTTTAGACCATGCACCTGGTAAACCGTCCATTTTTTCCATTGTTATACTAGCAAAAGTGGATTCGGGCACGCCCTAAGTGCAGCTGCACCATGCGCTTGAGACCATGCGTTCAGATCGTTAAAATAGGGCCCTATGCCTCAAATAACAGTAGTATTGAGCTAGAAACCAACTTGTCTGAACAATGGAAGGGTATGAAATTAAAGAATGGAATGGAACTTGTCATTTTCTCTTTGCCGATGCTTGTGGCCTAGATATTATAACTTTATTATTTAACTTAAGTTTTCAATATTAACATTTTAAATAGTAATTTTATGAAGTTTTGTTGCTAAATAAAAATAGAAAACACTTCTTGAAACACTCGAGTTTGTAATGAAATGAGGGTGAATAAATGACAGAAATTAAATTTTTAGGTCTTTAACTTGGTCACTGTAGACTTGAACTGCAACTTTTTTTTTATTTTGTGTGAAACAGAATCAAAGTACCCTACTTTAACAAGCATATACACAGAGTTTGGGCTGGCCAGAAAACATCCCAGCTAAAGTAAGAGCGCTCCAGTCAATAAGATACACAGACTGATCCGTTTCCAAGGAGCCAAGGGGAAAGAGTCACCATGGATACGCAGGTTGACTTAATGGAAAACCTGTTAATGTGTAACATTATCCACTCAGCTATCGAGCTATTGTACATCAGCTCATGTAAATGCCGCGCAAGCTCAGCCAAAGGCCCAGCTTCCTTCAAATGTCGAACGCATTCTTAAAATCGCGTTCCGAGGGAGATTTTGCTTCCCTATTATCTTGTTAAACAACTCAAAGCAATTTCATGCACTGCGCACAATGGCAACTGTTGTGCTTTATGCCAAATGCACATATGAATTCAGATGGGTCACAAAAGCCTTTGGAGGAATGAGATGGACCCGGTGCTTGACCCTTGAGTCAAGCACCTCTCTCTGTTTGTCTTTTCTCCTCCCTTTAGGTCTACAACAATAAAGTCCAGCTTGACGCAGGAGTGTGACCACATGCTTTGACAAGAGCACCAAGAGCACATTATGTGTCCGGAGTGGAGCGCCGAGGGCTTCCCGGGCTCTGATTGACCTGCCTAGACTAATCTTTCAAAAGAGGGTTTAAGGACACAAGGAGTCTATTCCAGTTCAACTCGACGACTACATTGGACCCAAGTAGACTGTAGTACAGGTGCTACTATTGTTGCCGGTCGTCTCCCCGCACGTTTGGTCTGTGGCCTGGCCCGACCGCTTGCTCTCTGACCACAGGGTTTAATCTGTCAGCTGGGCGGCCGCACCTCATGTGTCAGTGCACATCACATGGCTTGTCAGAAAAACACGCCGATGCTGCGTATGGCATTCAGAGCTCACCTTGAATAAAATCACATCAGGGATTGAGGGTCTGGGGGTTCTTTACGGACCGTTCACCTTTTGTGCTGAGTGTCAGCTGGGACACACCCTCCATTGTGCCGCCTCCCTGGGAAACACCAGGCCGGGATCCGCTGGGCTGCTGTAACAGGTGAGCACCCCTGTAATCCAGCGTGCCCGCTCTCATCCCCCGAGCCAATGATTCGGCAGCACAGCCGATAAAATAACAGAGATAATCCACCTATGGAAAACATGCGTCTGTGTGCGTGTGAGAGCATGTGCACGCGATGAAGGGGGTGGGGTGGACATTTCCACAAGGACCAAACAAACTGTCATGCTTTATTAGCAACTTTAAGAGTTTGTGAAGGTTTAAATATAGCAGGTGATCATGAACAGTGACGTGGAAGCTCATGTAGCACATGACAACTATTTATCATAACTGCATTGAGAAGGTTATTAAGGGCCCTAATCAGTGATCCTTTATAACATCTATAGGAGAGAGAATGTACTGAAATAAGGACAAGCTGATTCATCAAACACTGAAACACTGTACTTACACTGTAAAAAAGAGCAAATATTGCTCATTTAAATAATCAGATTTTACTAAAAAAAAAACTCTCTCTCTAAACTCTATGTATGGCATAAGAAATCAAATTCTTGATGATCTCATAATTTTATGAGTGATTTTGTCATAGCTATGGAGTTTACATATTTTTTAAGAAGTACTGTGATTTTTTTCTTTCAGATTTACTGTGGTTGAAATCAGAAGAGTATACTAGTTTTATAGTCTAACTGTTTTTGCCTAAGCTATTTGTTAATATGCTATTTGCAACGGCATATTAAGCTAATATGCTATTCAGAATAGTATAAAGCATACTCTTTCTGTCATATCTTTAAATGGCAGAAATAGTAAGAGTAGTACGCTATTGCAATCTGTTTGTCTGACCAACAGCAATCTGTCGTTATATATCACCAAAATAATTTTATTAGCAACATTGCGGTCAATTGACCTTCCTTATAGGCTATACAAAATATTTTTGTGATAACACAAGTTTGAGCAGTTAAAAAATTAAATAATAAATTGTCTTTCTGTGTTGTTTATGCTTTGCTGAAATTACGTTAGGTGTAAATTAACTATTCAGTAAAACCCTATTTATTATTTGATCTGCTGCAAAATACCTAATCCTGATCTAATCTTCTGGTTGAGAAATATAAAAATTTACTTCCAAAGCAACATTGCTTAAAATATTAAGATTTATAAGCCTGGTTTCACAGACAGGGCTTAGATTAAGCCAAGATTAGGCCTTAGTTCAATTAGTGCATTTAAGTAGCTTTTATAAATGTTCTTTAGAGAAAAACATTACTGGTGTGCATCTTTTAAGATATGCCAGTGCAAGTTGCTTTCAGTTTAAACAGCTCAATAATGCATTTTAGTCTGGGACTAGGCTTAAGCCTTGTCTGTGAAACCAGGAAAATGTGTTTTTAAGCTAATTTTAGCTTCCAGTGTGGTATAACATCTTAATATATTATGCAGTGGTACTTTTTAGGTACATTTATCTTATTTTAAGATTGTTTAGATATTTTACTTAAATTTTATCGGGTTTTTTTAGAAGTAATTTTTTGCAGTGTGTAAAGTGTGGCTGCTTTTTTAAGTGTATGAATATCATCATTGCTGACAAAATTCCTTTGAGAGGAAAATAACCAGGTTTATCAGCATTACAAGGTCATTAAGCTGGAAGACATGATGAAACTTTACACAGACAAGGTCCGCAAGTGATTCTAATTTCATGCCAAAACATCCATCCATCCATCCATCATGTCTCAATGTACTTCCATTGTAAGATGCCACAATGAGTCTCATCTTTGTGTATTAATTTTTCTCCTCACAGCACTAAATAAGCATGTCCTCTCTCCTCCAGGCTCCCTCAAGGCATATTCTTTAATTATGTTAATTAATTCATGTTCTGCCCAAAGTACACGCAGTCCTCACTCACAATTACCCGCAAAAAGCCAGCATTTCAATCTTTAAAGTGCTACAGCTCAGAAACTCTTTCGTGTGAAGAAGTTATAGGGCCAAAAGATTCACTGAGGTGGGGGAAGGGCTTGATAGTATAAAGTTGTGAGGCCTGGACAATCCCCTCCCTAATTCCCAGTGAGTAATGCACCTCCTGAGCACTGCTGTTACATCACCTCTTATTCAGTGCTGTAACTGAAAATTCCAGGGATTAGCTGGCGTTAATACAGCATTATGACTAGGCCCTCATCGGACAAAAACACTTTCCAGAGATTTCCCCCACACCATTATCTAGTCCTAAACTCATATCCCATATCCAATCCAGTTTTAACTGTAGTGTGTTCTTTACCGTGTTCAGCATTTATGTGGGCAAAGAAGGATTTCTAAAATTGAACTTTCAGCCTAAATGTGAGGCTAGATTATATCAGCGATAATGTGCAGTGCTGCGTTCTCTGCAGACCGGGATTAACAGAGATTACGCATTCACATTTTCACAAAGGCAGCGTCTGAATGCTCAATGCTCATTTAGCTGACAAAGGAAGTTTATAGTAATGCTTATGAAAGAAGAAATCATTTTGTTGGTCCTTGGGAGAGTCTTAGACTGGGTTTTTACTGAGTCCCCCACTATTAAATCTCCTCCTTGCATCCCTCCCCCAGGTTTTCGAGAAGCAGAGAATGAAGAGTTCTGACGCATTTGGAAGGACACCTGTCTCCCGTGCAGCACAGCGAAGCGCTAGGCAGGCCGCTGGCCTGTCTTGGCAGTGAACGCTAGCGAGAGGAGCACAGATAATTACAAACTCCAGGGAGGCCGTAGGACCAACCTGTTCCTCCAGTCTGATCCAGCAGGTCCTTGCGGCCAACACCACCTCTTTCAAGACCCCCTCCGACCCCCCTACCATCAGGCACACCACATAATGATATGGTCATCACACAAAGGAGATGGTGCCCCTCGGCTCTCTCAACAATCGTACCTTATAATCCAGACCGTGGAGTTTATTCATGACTTTTTTATGCAGCCTGGATGTTGTTGACACACCTAAAACATCATAGATCTGACGCATACTTGAGAAATCATTTCATTATGATAAAAAGGCTCTGTTCCAAAACCTAGTGAGTTGCCTTGCTGTCTTCTCAGGCAGCATTCTGACTGAAATAGAATGATTTACATGAGTTATACAAATAGCTCTATCAACTTGACTAACAATTGACTGAGTTTGGGGTTTTGCTAACAAAGAGCAGTAAGATTATGCTCACTAAGCCTGCATTTATTTGATCCAAAATACAGTAAAAACAGTAATATTGTGAAATGTCTAATTTATTTGTTGCTGAGTTTGTAAGACAACACTGCTCAATATAGGAGAACTTTTGATAACGATTCTTAGTTTGAGACATCACTGTTCTAACCGGACAAAGCTGCAAGCTCTTCAACCCATCCGAACTAGAATAGAAAAGGTTTCAGTTTCACAAGTCATTTTGGATAGATATTTTATCACCAAACTTTTTACAATGCATTATAAGATTGCCTTCTCTGCAAAAGATACATGCTGCCACATAATTTGGCAAATATAAAGTATCTTAGATGCTGCTTACATCTTGAAGAGCGCACTTAAAATGCTACACTCACTAGGTTCAGGAACAGAGTCATTGTGTCTAATTCATTACCGAGTTGGGCACTCTTTATTCAATGTATGTCAGCAAACACAATAAAATATCAAATGAAGCAAATGTTGACCAGGTTAATGTTTGCACGTCATAAATGTATGTCATAAAATTCACTGAGGCTCCAAGATAAAATAATTCTAAAGTGCTTAAAGGATTAGTTCACTTTAAAATGAAAATTTCCTGATAATTTACTCACCCCCATCTCATCCAAGATGTCCGTGTTTTTCTTTCTTCAGTCGAAAAGAAATTACGAAAATTACGAAGGAAAACATTCCAGGATTTTTCTTCACACAATGGACCTAAATGGCAACCAAAATGTTGAAGGTCCAAATCAATGTAGTTTCAAAGTGCTTTGAAGGGCTTCAGAGATTCTGCACGATCCCAGCTGAGGAATAGGGTCTTTTCTAGCGAAACCATCGGCCATTTTCAAGAAAAAATAAACATTTATATACTTTTTAACCTAAATTGCTCTTTTTGCGCTGCTCTGCGACGTGCCACAGATTGCGCAATCACATTGGAAAGGTCACGCTAGACGTAGGTGGAAGTACCAGCCTGAAGGGAACGTGCGAAGACTAATACAAACGCCCTTTACAAAAAAAACCTCCATCACCAACTTCAAAATCATCTGACATCGTTGTTTAAACTTTTTTTACTAAAGGATGTTTGTATTCTTCGCACGAGCGCTTTGTAAACATGGGGGCGGTCCTTCTGCCTACGTCTAGCGTAACCCTTCCGACGTGATTACGTAATCCGTGGTGCAGAGCAGTGCAAGATGAGCAATTTAGGTTACGTTTTTTAGAAAATGACTGATGGTTTTGCTAAATAAGACCCTATTCCTCAGCTGGGATCGTGCAGAGCCTCTGAAGCGCTTTGAAACTGCATTGATTTGGACCTTCAACATTTTGGTTGCCTTTGAGGTCCATTGTGTGGAGAAAAATCCTAAAATGTTTTCCTCAAAAAACTTAATTTCTTTTCCACTGAAGAAAGAAAAACATGAACATCTTGGATGGCACGGGGGTGAGTAAAATATCAGGAAATTTAAATTTTGAAGTGAACTAATCCTTTAATGATTGATTTGTGATATTTTTTCAGTGTCTGGTGGGTGTTCAACTGTTCTGATGTGTGAACATACCGCTGAGGATCTCTTTAAGGCTTTTGAACCAAGTCTCACAGTGGTCCACGCTCAGGTTGTTGAGGTGGATGGGATGGTCCTTGAGTTTGAGCCCTTTCTTCTTGCACTGGAAGAGTGTGATGCCCAGCAGAGTTCCGCCCGTCTGCTGCCCCACGGAGCGTCGCCGCTTTACCTTCACAGCAAACACATCCTTTAGCTCTATATACTCCTCCTGCGTCTTCACATTACGGTCAGCTAAAGCAAACACACAAGAGATATTAAAGGCAGGGTAGGCGATTTGTTCCAGAAACATTTTTGTAATGCTGGTTGAAAATCTCTTCACATCCTGATAGCAATTATTAAGCTAAGTGGTTTATATGTATTTATATGTATATATATCATCTGTGGAAGGCGTAGGACCATAAGATGTTCGGTCCGAATCCATGTGCTACGATGTCCTACCTGCCTGTCAACCTATGTATTTTCATACCTCCGTACACCTGCTTATCACACGTCATCAGCGCGTTTCATGCTACGAGTTAGACAGACAAATACTCTGAGTGGTTTGTGACTCTAATGTATGCGTTTCAATGGCAACACTACCAATGCCGAAATGAATGTGCAGCAGTCAGGTGGTACAGGTCAGTGCTCTTTAAGTTGTTTATGTTCATTATTATTGTAATGTTGTGTGCTTTGATACATGAGGTAGTTTAACACCGTCTCTTGTCTCGTGAAGCTTTGCAAACTCTACTGTACGCATTCATGTGTTTTGGAGGAGGCGTGGCTTTGGAGACGCTCTGAAGGGAGGGTGGGACCTTATGCTTTTAAAGCTAGCTCGCTATTGCTAGCCACTCTGAAAATTTGCCTACCCTACCTTTAATGTTGTAATTAAAGTTTTTTTCACCTCTTGACAACTTGTAATGTGTTTTTTTAATGCCAAAAATTTTTTTTTTATCATTTCACCCTATTTGACCCTTAGAAGCACAGAAGTAATAAAATGTCCTGTTTAATTGAAAGACTTTTCTGCACAAATTTAAAGGGATAGTTCTCCAAAAATATGAAAATTGACCCACCCTTTTGTAGTTCTAAGCCTACAGAGCCCCACAGAAACTTTGACGTCGCTTGCAAAGAACTCAAAAGGTTTGCGAGCGAACGCAATGTTTCTGGTGAGAGAACACAAAAGCATTGACTTATATTTTTTTTTTATCACCATGTCCCTTTATGGGCTCCGTACAACCTGAATGAATTCCAATACCATTCAAAATTTTAGTTCCATTCAAAGTCTCTCATGCTCACTAATTAAGGCTGCATTTATTTGATCAAAAAAACAGTAAAAACATGCATTTTGTGAAATATTATTACAATTTAAAATAACCGTTTTCTATTTGAATATATTTTAAAATGTAATTTATTCCTGTGATGCAAAGCTGAATTTTCAGCATCATTACGCCAGTCTTCAATGTCACATGATCCTTCAGAAATTATTCTAATATGCTGATTTAATGCTAAATACACATTTTTTATTATCATCAATGTTTAACAGCTGCTTAATCATTTTTGTGAAAACCATGACGTCCTTTTTTCAGGATTCTCTGATGAATAGAAAGTTCAAAAGAACAGCATTCATTTGAAATATTAATGTTAACGTTAATGTCATGTTTGATCAATTTAGTCAGTCTTTGCTGAATAAAAGTATTAATTCCTTCAACAACAACAACAACAAAAATCTTACTGACCCCAAACTTTTGAACTGTTTTTCCCCATAGAACAAAAGTCAATGGCGTCCAAAACAATATCAAAACCCTTTGATATTAATTGTATGGACAAAAATATGTTTACAATTTCTTATGATTGTGTTTTACAGAAGAAAGAATTGCATACACACATTTGGAACCACATAATGATGATTAAATGAGAATTTTCATTGTTTAGGGTGAACGATCCCTTTAATTCCTCTGTCTTCTATGAGAACTAAAACAAACAACGAAATCAAGTTTTAATGGGTGAGAATTCAGACTTTAAAAGCACCGCACTTGATACCCCAGCGTTATGATGGGCTGCGAGTTTCCTGTTCTCCCCTAACCCCCGCTGTAAATGATTACCCACAGGCAAACTCCAATTAAACCGCACTGAAATCTGTCGCCGAGCCTTAAGATGGACCGAGTTCTGTAGCTGCCTCTCTAAATGACAGTCTCTCTCCTTGTGTGAAAGCTTTTCTTCATTAGGAGCACCCCAAGCCGCACCTCCACGTTTCAGAACATTAACTGCCCTCTCACATTACTGCGCAAGACACCAGCCGCCATCTGTTCCTACTCAGGCTTCTACTCGAACCTCTCTATACCTCCACCACTCTATTTATTTAACTCCGGAGCTTCGTTTCATTGTGGTCACTCTACAAAACCCAGAGTCAATTGAATTAGTGGGAATAGGAGATAATCTCTCCCGGCAGAGTTTTCCTTGAGCCAGGGCAAATGACAAAGTGGCCCGTGTTAACGGCCGTGTACAGGAAGCTGCCTCCGAGTGAGCGAGGGAGGGTCCTGAATGGAATAGGGGAGAACGGGACGAGGCCAAAAAGGGGGGCTTCTCCCCTGCTACATTACAGTAAGCCGGCACCCTGTCCGAATCAATCTTGGCACATCTGCCTGATGCCGACCGTAAACAGGATTAAAGAAGGACTTATCTGCTTGATGCTAATTGTGTTGCAGTTTTTGCACATGTCCACTCTTAATAATAAAGAGACTCCAAAAGCTGCTGTACAACTGCCCTTTTCAGGCCGTGGTTGTCAGCATGTGCACAGCGCTAGTCAGGTTGGTCTGGGCTCTGATGTTCTAAGGCTTTGGCAACAGGACCTAATTAGTCCCCCCAATTAAGAGCAGGAAAATTGAGTTTAAATGAGCTGCCCGCTAAGTAGAAGCAATGAGATGTAGATTGAGATACTACACCTGGTAAAGCACGAGTCTGACTAGCGTTTTCCTGCTGATCTGCTCAAAAACAGGCCACACAATTGGAACTTTACTTTTTGCTAATACTGTGCTCTCTCTATTTTTGGGAGCTCATAAATTCTTGCTTACGCAAACCTTTTTTTTATATCTCTATTGTTTTTTAGCCACTTTACAGGTCCACACTTGCTAATCTATTTTTAAGGAAATAATGATGCAACTTTAACAACTGCATTAAAATTGGCAGCAAAATTAATCTCTTGACGTGGCTTTGCTGATGCAATTAGAAAGCTAACGCAGGTATTAGAAAGCTGATGTAAGTTAAAATTATGCTAGAAAGAAAAAAAACTACCGAGGTCATTTGCTCATGACTGATTGTTCCCATTTTTTTTTTTTTTTTTTTTTTTTGCGATGAGAACAGGAAGTGTCATAAGGTTAAGCAATAAAAAGGACTGTTTTATTCCATTAATAATTGATTTAAATTTGGTCATATTCCCATTATGTATGCATCATGTGAAGGTGGTTACTTGATTTCCCTAATCCAAATACGACTATATTCAAGCTACAAGATCGCTGAATAAGACAGCTGGCATCAGCCTGTATTAATAGGAATGTTGAGTCACGTAAACACCTTAAACATAATTTCTATTTCAAATAAATGCAGTTTTTTTTCCCCAATTCATATATATATGATATATATATATATATATATATATATATATATATATATATTCACATAGAAAACAGCCATTTATGTTGTAATAATATCTCACAATATTACTGTTTTTACTGTATTTTTGACAGTAAGCAGACTTCTTTCAAAAACATATATATACTGTATATTTTTTACAGTATACATACATACATGAAAATGTATAGATAATGATAGACTTCAAATACACACACACACACACACACACACACACACACACACACACACACACACATATATATATATATATATGAAAATGTATAGATGATAGCTTAAAAATGTATTCCTCGTCTTATGTTCCAGGGGAAAGAAAGACTAAATAAATACCAGTTTTGAGCAACATGAGGGTGAGTAAATGATGACAGAATCTTAACTTTTGGGTGAACTATCCCTTTAATTGGAAAATGTGGTGTCCATGTATTTTAGTGCATTACCTGTGGCATACATTCACAAGTTCAAACTGTATATAACCTAAATGATTGCATATTGCAGCTGTTCAAAAGGCAAAACACACCTTTAAGATGCATATACAGAATATATGTAGATTTCTTGTAAAAGCCGTCACACCTCTTTTGTGTGATCTAAAAGGGATTTGAGAGTAATCCATACAAAAACTCAAAGCTGGGGTTAGAGAAGGGGGTTGAAGAAGATTTTTGCTGCTGGTGCCTCTGCTGCAGGGCACACAAGTTCACAAATAAGAAGGGCCATATGTTCAGGGTCATTGGTCTAAAGGGGCTGCAAAGGGCCAAATCAATATGACACGTCTGGTAACACGCGAGGTCATATAACACGGAGCCCTCCTGAAGACTGCCTATGGATCTGTCGTCTCCGGAGAGCTCATCTCTCTCATTGACAATTACATGCGTCTCTGTGTGTAGACACCACTCACAGCCGGCGCTGACACACACATGCACATGCTATCATCACAGCCTGTCGATTCATGTTTTCTGGATTACATGAAATCAGGCTTGATGAAATTAAGTTCAGTGCAGTAGTAGGACGAGTTGTTGCACTTGTTTAGCCTAAAGTTTTGCCTCAAACATCCATGAGACATCAATTATCTGTAATGTATAAATTAAATTGATTTAACTTGATTAACATAAAATGTAAATTAGTTTGCAAAAGTCAATATTGTCAGTTGCAAGTTGATATGATATACACTATATTTCCAAAAGTATTGGGACACCCCTCCAACTCATTGAATTCAGGTGTTCCAATCACTTCCATGGCCACAGGTGTATAAAACCAAGCACCTTCTACAAACATTTGTGAAAGAATGGGTGCTCTCAGGAGCTCAGTGAATTTAAGCGTGGTACTGTGATAGGTTGCCACCAGTGCAAATTTCCTCCATTCATGAACTTTCCTCACTACTAAATATTGTACGGTCAACTGTTAGTGGTATTATAACAAAGTGGAAGCAATTGGGAACAACAGTAACTCAGCCACGAAGTGTTAGGCCACATAAAATCACAGACCCGGGTCAGCGCATGCTGAGGCGCACAGGGTGCAGAAGTCGCCAACAGTCAATAGCTACAGACCTCCAAACTTTGTGTGGCCTTCAGATCAGCTCAAGAACAGTGCATAGAGAGTTTCATGGAATGGGTTTCCATGGCCGAGCAGCTGCATCCAAGCCTTACATCACTAAGTGCAATGCAAAGCGTTGGATGTAGTGGTGTAAAGCACGCCACTACTGGACTCTAGAGCAGTGGAGACGTGTTCTCTGGAGTGACGAATCACGCTTCTCTGTCTGGCAATCCGATCGATGAGTTTGGGTTTGGCGGTTGCCCAGAGAACGTTACTTGCCTGACTGCATTGTGTCAAGTGTAAAGTTTGGTGGAGGGGGGTTATGGTGTGGGGTTGTTTTTTTTCAGGGGCTGGACTTGCCCCCTTAGGTCCAGTTAAAGGAACTCTTAATGCTTCAGCATACCAAGACATTTTTGGCAATGTCATGCTCCCAATTTTGTGGGAACAGTTTGGGGATGGCCCCTTCCTGTTCCAACATGACTGCGCACCAGTGCACAAAGCAAGGTCCATAAAGACATGGGTGAGCGAGTTTGGTGTGACTGGCCTGCACAGAGTCCTGACATCAACCCGATAAAACACCTTTGAGATGAATTAGAGTGGAGACTGTGAGCCAGGCCTTCTCCACCAACATCTGTGCCTGACCTCACAAATGCGCTTCTAGAAGAATGGTCAAAAATACCCATATACACACTCCTAAACCTTCTGGAAAGGCTTTCCAGAAGAGTTGAAGCTGTTATAGCTTAACTTTATTATTATTAATTTATGACTTCAATTAAAGCTATTTATATATTGCCGAATAAAGCTATATATATACATATATATGTATTTTGCACTGTGTGTCATTATTTATAAGAACAATTATTTAAAAAATAATTTAAATTAGCTCTTTATGTTAGAAGTTGCTGTTTTGCATGCTAGGAAATTAGTTAATTAGTTGAAAATACCAATTCTGTTGAACCTCACAGGGCGGATATCCAGAGAGCAGAAAACAAAGCAGGGAACAACGAGAATGTGGCCCCCAGCGTGGCAAGTGTCATATTCTGGCGCACATGAGGCTGATTTCAGATGACAAGATGGGAACAGCCCTTCATTTGAGGCACAGTAAGACACTGGGAGATTAAATAAAACTGTGCACTCTTCTAGAAAACTTTATTGCTTCCAGATGGATACAAGCTTCCTCTCAGCAGCGCTCCGGCAAAGGCGAGACGCAGGGGGCCCGACGTCATGTCATCATGCAACTAATGTATGGACAAAAAGAATCAATTCTACACCGGGAATGATTTGAGCTGCTAGACTTTGTTCCAGTGAGATTTCAATATGCATGTTGTCGGATGCATATGCAGTGATTTTATTAGTGGTGCTTGAAGCATCACCTTTAGCATTGCTCATACTTAAGATTAGTGATTTGAACAAAACCTTAAAACTGTAAACTTCAAAATCAACTGTAATCCTGTACTGTATGTGATTCAGAAATAAATGAAACCTGCAGCCAGTTGAGGAGAAGTGATTAGACTAACAATTGTTGCAAGGTAGATAATAAAATGGCCAAGATAATCTCATAGACTCGCATTGAAGGAGGGACCATAGCCATTTCTAGATACTCTTGCCAGTATAAGCATATGGCACTCTGTAAAAATGTCAACAAGAGATTTTTTGGAGTAAAATATCTAAAAATGTACTTAAGAAACAACACTGCATAACATATTAAGACTTATACCTTGGTCTGTTTAAATACTCAATTCTGATTGGTTGGAAGGTGTGCAGTAAAACCGTTTAATGCACAGGTAGTTCCAGTCAGTTTGATTACAATTAATCCGCCACTATAAACATTGGTAGCACAGTTACAATTGCAAACAGAGTGAGAGACATATATTAAAATGTTTGTTTATTTAGGTAGGCTAAATGGATGATTTTTGCATATTGTTTAATTTGTACGGTGCATTTGGCAATTTTGAGAAATGGGCCCAGGCACAAGACGAAATAGAAGACTTGGAGAGACTTGGAAGACTTCCGCTTCTCGTCGGGTGGTTCTTCGCCACTATGTCGTGCATTAAAATCCTTTAATGCATGGCTAGCCGTGGATTATCCCTTACTTGTTTACAACACCCTAGTATCAAGTTTTTTTACAGGTAAGCACCACTCCTTCAATCTAGTTATTTCTCCATTTACTAAATATCATGAATGTCTTTTAAATCTTCACCTGCATTCACAGGGTTCGGTCTGGCAGAGGGTCTCTTTGTCTCATCTTCTCCCTACTCGTTGTTGATGCGTGCAGCGCTCTCGCAGATGAAACTAATACCGTGGTTTGAAAGGGGTCCAACTGCGGAAAGCCCGTGCCAGGTCAGCAAGCCACTCTTTGCCCCCATGTTGTGTGGGGCCATGTGGTTCCCAGCATGGCGTCCGAGAGCATATTTTCCACCTGTGCCTGTGGAAGCCTGTGTGCCCAGACCCACACACCAAAACCCAATATTTACATTTTTATATTGCCGTATTCAAGCCCCCAGGATGCAAACAAAGGAGGCAGCGTCTGTTTGTTCCCTGTGTGCAATTAGACTGTGACACTGTATATCCCTATTGCAATACAGAGGGGTCACACACTTGAACTTTGACTGTGTTCGGTACATATGCCAGCTGATTGGCGTGCACAAGACAATCTGTTTGCTCAATTGCATTTTAAAGAATCTATAAAACTAAAAAACTGCATATTACTGTATCATTTTTGGTTTTAGTCAGCCCACATATACTCTGTGCATGCAGATTTTCATAATTGTACACATCTCTTGCTCTTTGCATGTTTGTTAATTAAATGTAATATATTTTGGCTAAATTATGCATTCAGCTACCAATAAGAGTATAGTACTCACCACTAGAACTTTTTTCATTTCATTTTTTATTTGTTTTTTGTTTCGTCTCATTTATGGAATAAATGTCCAGAGTTTTTTGGACTCCAACATTCTTTAAAATATTCTCTTTTATGTTTGTTTTCTTTTGTTTCATCTTGTTTCCTTTTGTCTCGTTTATGGGGTCCAGTGTTGTTTGGACTCCAACATTCTTTAAAATATTCTCTTTTATGTTTGTTTTCTTTTGTTTCATCTTGTTTCCTTTTGTCTCGTTTATGGGGTCCAGTGTTGTTTGGACTCCAACATTCTTTAAAATATTCTCTTTTATGTTTGTTTTGTTTCGTCTGGTTTCCTTTTGTCTCGTTTATGGGGTCCAGTGTTGTTTGGACTCCAACATTCTTTAAAATATTCTCTTTTATGTTTGTTTTGTTTTGTTTTGTTTCGTCTTGTTTCCTTTTGTCTCGTTTATGGGGTCCAGTGTTGTTTGGACTCCAACATTCTTCAAAATATTCTCTTTTATGTTTGTTTTGTTTTGTTTTATTTTGTTTATTTTGTTTTGTTTTGTTTTGTTTTGTTTCGTCTGGTTTCCTTTTGTCTCGTTTATAGGGTCCAGTGTTGTTTGGACTCCAACATTCTTTAAAATATTCTCTTTTATGTTTGTTTTCTTTTGTTTCATCTTGTTTCCTTTTGTCTCGTTTATGGGGTCCAGTGTTGTTTGGACTCCAGCATTCTTTAAAATATTCTCTTTTATGTTTCTTTTTTTTTGTTTCGTCTTGTTTCCTTTTGTCTCGTTTATGGGGTCCAGTGTTGTTTGGATTCCAACATTCTTTAAAATATTATCTTTTATGTTTTGCAGAATAATGAAGTTCATACAAGTTTGGAACAACATAAGTGTAAGTAAATGACGATAGATTTTAATTGTTTTGCTTTGATGTTTTTGTATTGTCTTGTGTTTTCTTGTCTTGTTTTGTTTTGTTTCATTTCGTTTCATTTTGTCTCATCTCATTTATGGGGTCCAGTGTTGTTTGGACTCCAACATCTTTAAAATATTTTATTTTATGTTTTGCAGAATATTCGAGGTTCATACAAGTTTGGAACAACATAAGTGTAAGTAAATCAAGATAGATTTTAAATTTTTTGCTTGGATGTTTTTGTCTTGTCTTGTCTTGTCTTGTTTTGTTTCGTCTCGTTTATGGGGTCCAGTGATGTTTGGACTCCAGAGGTGTAAACAGTGCCGCCGCTCCCACCACGCGCTGCGCGTAGGGCACCAAGTGCTCAGGGGGGCACCCCAAGAAAATGCTCTCTCTACCCCACCCCTACAAATTCGCGACCGCTGCCAACCGCGGACATCATAAAATGATCGCTTAGGACATCAAAATGGTCAGCGGTGGGACTGGGTGTAAAGAGTACCTGAAAACAATACTTGAGTAAAAGTACAGATTCCTTACAGTGAAAATGACTCCATTACAGGTTACAAGTCACCAATTCCAATACAACTTGAGTAAAAGTCTTAAAGTATCAGATTTTAACAGTACTTAAGTACTAAATATAGGCTCAATAATGCACTAGTCCTCGACGCCTGAGAGACATACCAGTGAAAATAAGAAACAATTGATTTGTAAGATCAAAATAAAACTGAACCCCTCAATACTGCAATAAATCAAGTCTCTTGAAACATCTACAAACTCTCAAGTCTCAGTTAAATTCAAGTGCACAAACAGGTCATAAGTAAACCAATATCCTTCAAAAAGGTCTCGTCAATATAGTGGGTAAATAAAATAATGTTAAGTAAATTTAAATAGTCAAAGCGTTTCTTGCACTGGATGTGCTGGTTTCAGCCTCATCACCTACTGCAGTCAGGACCTCATCTCATAAATCAAAGACTTGCGATTCATCAACTACCTGCTAATGCACTCGCATTCATGTAAAGTAGTCATGTTGACATGTTTGGGTGAGTAAAGGCAAAACGCACAAGATATAGTACCTTCAATGCCCTTAGATGGCGATATCGCTTTTTTAGAGCAGAAACAAACTGCTGCAGAAAAAGTTAGGTGCCATGCAAAATGTAATGTGCAATTGCATACTCAACACAAATGTATTGGAGTAAAAAGTACATTTACTTGTTCAAAAGTGTAGTCAAGTAGAGAGTAAAAGTTGCTAATATCTCTGATACTCAGTACAACTACAAAGTAGCCAAAAAGATACTTAAGTACAACTAATTACATTTACTTAAATACTTTACACCACTGTTGGACTTCAACATTCTTTAAAATATTTTATTTTGTGTTTTGCAGAATAATGAAAGTCATACACGTTTGGAACAACATAGTAAGTGTAAGTAAATGAAGATTTTTTTTTGTCTTGTCTTGCCATCCTTTTATTTTAATAAACGTTCTTGTGCTTAAATTGTCCCGGTGAAAAAACTGCAGATTAACTCAGGTGTATGGCAAGAGGCATTTCATGCGATGCAAAACTGTTCTTATGCTGTCATACAGTTTTGAAATTGCGTACGGCTCTCTCTGTGGGTCTGTTACCAGAGGCTCCTACTCCGAGTCTCAGGTGTTAGTAGAAGAGCTGAGCATGTCTCAGCATAATGACTCATTATTGATGCTAATGATGTTCTGCTCATTATTTTTAAACAGGCTCTAGAAATAAACAATTAACATCACCTACTTGTCATTATGCTCCCAGCCAAAATACTTTGAGGATGTGAAGGGGAGAAAATGTGATCTGTACGACTGGATAGCTTAAATAAGTAACATAACTTAATTAATGTGGCTAAATTACTAAATTAATTGTTGTATCTATAGTTGCAGAACATGTTTTTTGTATGTTGATTGATGCTTATCGGAGAGTATACAGTTATTTAGCACTGATGTTGACTGATGTGACACTGCTGAACGCTTGTTTCTGCACTGCATTTTTCCATGCGGAGGACAGAGAATGTGTCTTGACTAAAAAATGTCCCCCTTCTGTCCCTCGGTACTGTGAAATGGGATCAGATAACCTCAGCGGTGCAATTAGCCTTAGAAATCTGAGGCTGAGCCAGTCAGTCCAGTTCCAGAGAGCTACACTGGGGCAGATGCTCCATGCTGACCGCAATGGTCAACCAAAGTCCTCAGAGTTCTGGGAAAAACAGGTCATTTTCAAAGATCTAATAGTACCACAGCTTGTGTATGGTAAACCATCTAGCATTTGCACGCATGACATGCTCGTTCAGTTCAGCGCCCATATAAATGGCTAAAGTGATCGATGAAACAAAAGCTGAGAAGTCAATATTTTAGGATATGATCTGAAGCAAAATCATTTTAAAACGCATATAGAAGAAGAACGGCTTTGTGCATCTCTCATCTAATGTATTACTCCCTCTACTCAGAGATAAGTGAGCATGTATTCAGGATATACTCTATAAAGTAATTCGATTCTCTACTGTCGATTCTCTACAAGGTGGACAGGTTCATCTCCAAGCCATCATTTAAGCCGTGGAGTTCAGTGCAAACATTTTAGGTGCTTTTCAGCAACATGCATCGTCTTCCTAAACTGTTGCCTTCTGTATCCAGTTTTATGATTAAAAAAATAAAAAAATAAAAGCACACATTTGCAATCTCGGTCCCATGAGCTTTGTTTTTATACGTTTACAGAGCCAGAGGTAATAGCAGCGCACACATGGCATGAACCCACCAGAGTGATCTAAATGATTTGCGTGGACTGGAGGCGTGAACTGCTCTGGCACCCACATCAAATCACGGTGGTTGTACGTTCAACAGACAAACTGAAGTAAAGCCAAGGCCAATGCTAAGCAAATTCAGGGTTCAAAAAGTCAAACCCAGATCCCTTTGGCAAACAACCCCAGTCTCCCGTGCGCTTCTGTGATTGCGGCTGAATATGAGGCCAATTCAGCGGGCTCTACTTTCATTTTTAAAAGGTGAGCTAACTCTCATGTTTACTCATGGTTAGGCTGTAGGTGATGCCTCGTGAGCGGTATTTTAAAAACATACAGTACAAATAGCACTGACCTCTAAAAAAAGAAACTCTATATATAATTTACAGTTTGTCCTTTTGTCAGCCCTGGCTAGAGCTGTCTTAAAGGGATAGTTCACACAAAAATTTAACTTCTGTCATCCTTTACTCACCCTCATGTCGCTCCAAACCCATATGATTTTGTTCTAACAAATGACAAAGAAGTGTCGCAAAAGTACTTAAGGACAAACCTAATGATGCCATATTTGAATTAAAGTTATAATCAAGGGCAAGATTTTCAGTGAATAATTACTACATTTTCAGTTGTTCATCAAAGAAAGGCTTCAAAATACTTTGGATATATGGTAGCACATGACATAGTCAAGTTTTCTTTGCACTGTTTAAAATAAAGGTTCCAAAAAGGTTTATTTGCAATAGAAGAACCGTTTTGGCAGAACCTGATTTCGCCAAGTACAACATGTTCCTGGATTAACATTCCATTCAACCAATCAGATTTGAGGGTCAAGTTTACAGTTTATGTCAAGTTTAGGATTACAAGCAGGGTTAGGTAATTCTACACCAGTGTTATTCACCTTTCATTTTCCTCTGATTTTAGAGATAACGTATGGGCAGGGTTAGGGTTAGGTTTAGGAGTAAGGATAGGGATGGGGCTAGGACTAAATATTCAGACAGGAATGTTGTTCCAGGATCAACAAAATATGTCCACCCAGGAACGGATCTAACTTCAGAACATGGACCATTGCGTTCCTTAAAGCTGCACTATGTAAAATTTTTTCAGTAAAATATCCAAAAACCACTAGGCCAGTGTTATATATTTTGTTCAGTTGAGTACTTACAATAACCCAAATGTTTCCAACTATTTGTAAATAGTGAGAAAATTGCTATTTTAACCAAGGAACCGGGACGTGTGAGGGAGTCGCCTGTCGATGGCGTCATATCTGCGTTCCCCTCGGTTTCCAGTTTATTTTTGCAGAAACGCTTTACTCTCACTGCAGTGTCATAGCAGCCGCCGAGCGAACGTAGAGTAACGTCATAACATCATTTTCAACACACTCAGATGTATCTAATATGATAAACAGAGCTGCGTTACCTCATAATCATGACCGGAAAAGCAGAAATGGCGCCGGCGACTGTGGCATAATAAAAGTCCCGCTGCTCGCGAGGCGTTTGTGTTGCCTTCATCTTATTAACAATCGCTCCAGCAGCCTTGCTCAGCTCCACAGCACTCGGTCCTGCTCTGCTTCATACTACAGTAACATTACTAATCGCATCACTTTTTAGGGAGGCTTCAGCCTTTCTAACATATGAAACTGGCTGGAGGCTTCGGCTTCGTCACGTTTTTTAATCTGTGTTAATCAGCATGCTCTTCAATCCGCTGTGGCGGCGAATAGGCCGCACGTCAGAAGCAAAGGTGTGTGCGTTGATCTGAGCCTCATTGGTCTGTCACCGCTCATCAATGCCAAAATATTTAAGAAAACCAATCAAATCAGAGTAGGCGGGCTTTATGTTCACACAGAAGCTGCTGAGGCGGAGCACGAATTTTAGCAGCACGACCTGACGTCAAGTGCGAGATATGTAATAGCTAAACTAAACTTTTCATATTTGACAGCTGCTTCTCAGTCAGAAATGTTAAACAAATGACAAAAATATTCAGCCAGATTAATAAACTTTTGTCTAATTTCGCCATTTTGAATTTCGCCATTTTGAATTGAAATAGGTAATGTCATTTATAATATAATTAACAAACAAGAAATATTAACAAAGCCATTTTCTTCATATTAGGCATAAGATTAATAGTAATTAATGAATGTGTGCATATTGTAAATTAATAATTCCATTTGTAGCTCTCAGTGAAAAAAAAGTTCCGCTTTTTTCAGCTTGTATTGGGCATAAGATTAGTAATGAATGTGTGCATATTGTGAATTAATTTAACAAATTTAGCTTTCCTGTTAGCCTTCGAAAATGATTCATAAAACATATAAATATCAGTTAAACATGTGTTTACTTTCTTCACTGACAAAAATGGAAAAACTTTATCAGTCATATCTGCCCACTGACATGGTTTTCAAGCTGTTGTTATCAAATTTTTTGGCGTTCAGAACATCTTAAAATGCACATATGTAGGCATATGGCCATGCCCCCGAAAAGAAATAATAAACAGCCAATATCCTAATATGCATACTAATAAGCTACTAGTTAATAGTGAGAATTGGACCCTAAACTAAAGTCATTTTTTTTAAGTCAAATTTTTTTTTCATACCCTCACTGGGGGCTGAGCCCCCCTAAAATGAAAATCCTAGAATCGCCCCTGATCGCATCCATGAACATGATTTCTGCCAGTGTCCTATCCCGATTCTTTTCAACCGGCAGAGGTGAAGACCACATCTGCGCTCATCCGTGGCGTCATCAAACTACGCCTTTATTGTTAATAGGCGACCTCTAGCAGACGGAAAAGTTACATAGTGCACCTTTAAAGAACCATTCAGTGATCATTTCACTGAAGAACCATGTTTTTCTTATAGTAAGAAGAACATAATGATAATCTTTTTCCACTATAAAGAACCTTTTGTAAAAGACTCCATGGATGTGAAAGGTTCTTCATGGAGCCATCAATGCAAATAAAGAACCCCTTTTTTAAAGATTTATTTTTGGTGGGCTTTTTATTTTTTGCCTTTACCATGCTAGGACAGTTAGCAAAGTGTGACAGAGAGAGGGGGACGGGATCAGGAAAGGCCCCCGAGCCAGGACTCCAACTTGGGTCGCCCAAAGTGCAACAGTGCTATATGTCGGCGCACTGCCCATGAGGCTATCACCACCGACAAGAACCTTTCTTTTTAAGAGTGTAGGGTGCTTTTTTGATCATTTTGAAGCTTGATGGCTCTGGTCCTCATTCACTTTGATTATATGGAAAAGTCAGAATATTGTCCAAAAAAATCTATTTTGTGTTCCAAGGAAGACGAAAAAAGAAACATCAGAGTGAGATCTTGCAACATTTAGTCCTTTATACTCACCAAGGTTGCATTTATTTGCTCAGCAAAACAGCAATATTGTGAAATATTCTTACAATTTAAAAGAAATGCCTATTTTAAAATACTTTAAAATGTAATTCATTCCTGTGATGGCAAAGCTCAATTTTCAGCATCATTACTCCAGTCTTCAGAAATCATTCTAATATGCTGATTTACTGCACAACAAACATTTCTGATTTCTAATATTTTTGTGGGAACTGTGTATATCACCATTGTTTTTGTTTTGTAGGTCTAAAGCATATGACAAGGCAAATAAAATGCATAATCAGAAATTAAGCAACGGGAGAGGTAAACAGAGGTATCAAATCATCACTGAAATCCAACACACAGTGTTGTCATAGAAACAAGCACTGAAATGCCACATTGCAATCATGTAATTTGATATTGTGTTTGTCTGCTGGTTAATGTCCTCCAATCTCTCTCAGTCGTCTGTATTGAGGGATCAGGGGCAATATTCTGATCTGTTATCCCTCGGCGGAAAAAAAGCACATGAGCTTCAAATAGAGAACCCCAGTATATCGAGATCTCGCTGTCATTTTTTGGCATTTTCAGGAGAACATTTGGTAAAGGCCATAGGGGGTTATTAGATGAATGCTTTCTGTGTAATGAGAGCTCTGGCTTAATAACATTAGCTTGGATCACAGATGAAAAGTACTGTCTATAAAGCTTACGCTGACTGAAAGTCTCTCTTGCACTCGGCAGCGCTCATGCTTTAAAGTGCCTGCACAAAACAACAGCCAAAGACAGGAAGTACATGCCTCAGCTTCAAACTGCTGGGCGTGTTTCAAAATAGTTTCATTTTCCCCATGTGGTTTTGCTTCCTGATCAATGAAACAGCGTAAATCAGGAGCCCGCTCTCCAAGAGCAAATTTGGAGGGCTTTTTTAAATGAATGCCTCAATGATGGAAATGAAAAATCATAAGCATTTGTGCACTTTATGCTTGATATGCTTCAAAAAGTTCATAAAGAGATCACACAATGAATCCATATGAATTGAGCGGTTTAGTACAAATTTTCTGAAGAGACACAATCACTTTATATGATGACCAGATTGAATTTAGGCTTTTATTCACATATAAACATGCATCAACTCACACATCAGTTGTGGTAAACGGAAGCTCAAGCATGTTCACTTGACGTGCGAGAACCAATGAGGTTGATTCTCGTGTTACGCATTACGTTTGAGCTTCCTCAAGAACCAATGAGGATTGTTCTTGTGTTACGCATCACGTTTGAGCTTCAGCAAGAACCAATGAGGTTCATTCTCACGTTACGCAGAACGTTTGAGCTTCCTCAAGAACCAATGAGGTTCATTTTCGTGTTACGCATCACTTTTGAGCTTCAGGAAGAACCAATGAGGTTCATTCTCATCTTACGTATCACGTTTGAGCTTCTGCAAGAACCAATGAGGTTCATTCTTGTGTTACACATCACGTTTGAGCTCCTGCAAGAACAAATGAGGTTTGTTCACTTGTGATGCAGCACGTTTGAGCTTCTGCAAGAACCAATGAGTATTGTTCTTGTGTTACGCAGCACGTTTGAGTTTCTGCAATAACCAATGAGGTTAATTCTCGTGTTACGCATCACGTTTGAGCTTCAGGAAGAACCAATGAGGTTCATTCTTGTGTTACACATCACGTTTGAGCTCCTGCAAGAACAAATGAGGTTTGTTCACTTGTGATGCAGCACGTTTGAGCTTCAGCAAGAACCAATGAGGTTCATTCTCGTGTTACGCATCACGTTTGAGCTTCAACAAGAACCAATGAGGTTCATTCTCAGGTTACGCAGCACGTTTGAGATTCTGCAAGAACCAATGAGGTTCATTCTTGTGTTACGCATCACGTTTGAGCTTCTGCAAGAACCAATGAGGTTCATTCTCAGGTTAAGCAGCACGTTTGAGATTCTGCAAGAACCAATGAGGTTCATTCTTGTGTTACTCATCACGTTTGAGCTTCCTCAAGAACCAATGAGGTTAATTCTTGTGTTACGCATCACGTTTGAGCTTCCTCAAGAACCAATGAGGTTAATTCTTGTGTTACGCATCACGTTTGAGCTTCAGCAAGAACCAATGAGGTTCATTCTCAGGTTACGCAGCACGTTTGAGCTTCAGGAAGAACCAATGAGGTTCATTCTCATCTTACGTATCACGTTTGAGCATCTACAAGAACCAATGAGGTTCATTCTTGTGTTACACATCACGTTTGAGCTCCTGCAAGAACAAATGAGGTTTGTTCACTTGTGATGCAGCACGTTTGAGCTTCAGCAAGAACCAATGAGGTTCATTCTTGTGTTATGCATCACGTTTGAGCTTCTGCAAGAACCAATGAGGTTCATTCTCGTGTTACGCATCACGTTTGAGCTTCAACAAGAACCAATGAGGTTCATTCTCAGGTTACGCAGCACGTTTGAGATTCTGCAAGAACCAATGAGGTTCATTCTTGTGTTACGCATCACGTTTGAGCTTCTGCAAGAACCAATGAGGTTCATTCTCAGGTTAAGCAGCACGTTTGAGATTCTGCAAGAACCAATGAGGTTCATTCTTGTGTTACTCATCACGTTTGAGCTTCCTCAAGAACCAATGAGGTTAATTCTTGTGTTACGCATCACGTTTGAGCTTCCTCAAGAACCAATGAGGTTAATTCTTGTGTTACGCATCACGTTTGAGCTTCAGCAAGAACCAATGAGGTTCATTCTCAGGTTACGCAGCACGTTTGAGCTTCAGCAAGAACCAATGAGGTTCATTCTCAGGTTACGCAGCACGTTTGAGCTTCTGCAAGAACCAATGAAGTTTGTTCTCACGCGTCAATCAGGTTCGTTTGAGCATCTGTTTATGTTCGCCGATCAATGTTTATATGTGAATCAAAGCCTAAATTAAATCTGTTCATCATATAAAGCGATCGAGCCTCTTCTAATTTTGGACTAAACCGCTCAATTAATATGGATTAGTTTTTTGATCTCTTTATGAACTTTTTGAAGCGTCAAAGTGTCAGTTGCATAGCTGTCAATGGAGGGACAGAAAGCTCTCAGATATCATCCAAAATATCTTAATTTGTGTTCTGAAGATGAACAAAACTTTTTGGAACAACATGAGGGTGAGTAATTAATGATAGAATTTTCATTTTTTGGAGAAAAAATACCCAAAGAGAAAAGCTACACATGCCTAGGGTTTCACTGAAATCTGATATGCAAATCAAATCCTCCTAAAAAGTCATATGGTTATCTTCTTAGTGTAATGATGCAGATGGTAGTTTTGAGTATCATTTACTTGGACATTTGCTAACTGTCCACAAGACTGACAGATGCCCTACTTTAGGTGGTCACAACAGTCAGCCGGAGTCCATTACCAACACAGCTGTTACACATGAGTTTCTGGCAGAACTGACATTACCCCCTTTTTCCCCCCTTTATTTGGACTGCTATATTGTTGTAGCCCTATTTGCTTGTGTAATTATTACAGTAGGGTACAACAGAGCTAAAGGTCCGCCCACAATATGCTTATTTTTGGTTCTGATGTTTATAACAATCAAAAATATGTTCTTTTACTGAATACTGATGGAGCAGCACAATATTTGTGAAAAGCTTTAAAAAGCATTTAAATGGGATTTTTTGCTATAGTGGACTTGTTTAATGTTGCAACAAAGGGACTTTTTTTTTTTTTTTACCTCAAATACTATCCCTTGATTTATAGGCCTGGTTTCACAGACAGGGTTTAGATTAAACCAGGATTTGACCTTAGTTCAATTAGGACATTTAAGTAGCTTTTATAAATGTTCTTTAGAAAAAATCACTGGTGTGCATCTTGAGACAAAACAATGGCAATGATATATTTAAAGATAATATCATAGCACGTTGGTTTCAGTTAAAACAGCTCAAACATGCATTAGTCTGGGACTAGGCTTAAGCTTGTGAAACCGGGGATAGATAGTTACTGAAAAACTATGGATTTAATCGCCTTGAACAAACCTGGAAACCGTAAGCAATTCCAGTAGCTCAAACAATAAAGCAATGCCAATTATGAATGCAATGAATTTTAAAATATATGTGATAATTTGTGTGATTCTCATAAACTACTTATAGTATCTGGAACATTTACTTGGATCAAATGACCTCAAAGGCAAACGTTTGTCATTGAAGCAACGGACGAGGTTAGGTCACTTTGTTGTTGTGCATGCGTGCATAGTGGCAAATGAGTGTTTGGTGGAAGAATCCATATATTTCTGAAAATGCCACTTTCTTGTTGTGTGAGCTTGCGTAATTGCATTGTAATTGTGCATCACGTGTTTGTATTAATGTACAACACAGAAACATAACTATAAATAACCAAATTAGGAGAGAGAACAAATGTTTACAGTCTGTATGTTTTCTCTATGTCGTGCTCTCATCGAGATAAACACGATAAATAATAAACTGCTTGCTAATATGACTTTGAGCTCGAGACACACAGGAAGTAAACATGAGTAGCGTACAATCACCATGGAAACGGAGGCAAACACAGCTCAGCGCTGCTCACCTGTAGGGGTCTCGGGCTGAATGGGCGTCCATGTTACCCGCGTTGCCGTGAGAACCACGTCGTGGCTCTTTTTCCCGATTTGGAAGATTCCTCTCACAATCGGTTCGTCCGGCCTATATTTCGTTTCTTTTCGCTCCTGGTCGTCGTCATCGGTGCACAACTGAGGGGCCGAGACGGAGCGTATCTCGCTTTGCTGCTCTTTTCGCTTTTTCTTTTTTATCTTAACTCGCTTTCCCGTCCCGCGAGGAGGAGACGCCGGTTGCGTCTCGCGCAACTCTTCCTGACTCTCCGACCACGCGTTGAGGACGTTTATCGATTTACACGGGGATTCGAACATAATTTGAATGTGTGCGGGGCAAACTCGCCTTTGTGTACTAATTTACCGGCTCGGGCGCGCTCCCGGTCGCTAGGCTCCTGAGGAAGTTCCTCGTCTCCATTCACCTCTCGAGCGCGCGCGCCCGCCCGCCGGACTTTCTTAACCGAGCACGCGCGCTGCCCTCACACACATATGGTCTATTATTACTATTTCAACAAATCATTCCAAAATGTGCAGTTATATGAAATAACGACAAGCCGTTTTAACATGTAGTAATGTTAGTAACAAAATGTTATGAATAGTTAATGAATAGTTAGCCTACTAGACAATGAAAAATATAATATTCACTTTTGGAAAAGCTACTTGAAAAGTAAAAAATATATATATACTTATTAGTAAAAGGAGTTAGAATACATGAGCCTAGCTACTTACGTTATACACGAATAGCTGATATTTGAATATGTCCCTACATACCTAAACGTCAAAAGTCTTTATTGCGTTAGTTATTAGGGATCTTAAACTGCACTGCAAATGGATATTAGTTCGTTTGTAGAAAATAAACGACGGCTTGCAATAGAGAAGTGAACACAAATCTTTTCATTTTGTCAGACATTAATGACACTCAGATTAAAATTGTTTAATGTCAACAAATCTGCCTCAGACATGCACGCCTGAATTTCTTTTCATATGTTTTATGACTATAGGCCTGGATTATTTGGTGTGCTAAACAATTAGCCATCATACTAGGTGAACGGGTGTGGAAAAGTCTTCCTCAGGCAGCACCTTGGACAGTTCCTGGATCTGGCCAAAGCTTCTGAGTCCCAGTGGACGTTTCTCCTTCTGTGCCAGCTGATTTTATAAATGTTTTGTCTAAATGCAACAGTCTCTATGGTAGGCTATAAAGTCGAATGAATTAAAACAAATTTAAAAGAAGGACGTTAGTCGTGATTTCCATATTGTTCTACAGCCTTCAAAAATCTTTCACCCAGCGCACGTGCCTATTTTACAGGAATTCACATGATTTTATATTTTATTTTAGTTTTATCTGTAAATAATTTCATCCTCATCGGCATAAGATGTATTTTTGTGTGGGGGTATTTTAATAACTCCCTTTTATAGCTACTTTCTTGTCTTCATTGTAGTCTATATTTTGCGTGAGTAGCCTAACAACTTGGACTATAATAATGGATAATAATATATTTTAAAAAGATAAAAGATAAAAAGATTTAGTTTGCACGACAGGGACGAAAAGTTGTGGATTAGACGACTCGAGGACAAATTAATTTACACTAATGTATGGTGTGAAGTATTTAGAGATACACTGTGTAGAAGTTTCAAATATTTTTGTAGATGAAAACCTCTTCTATACGAATGTGAATATCTGCGTAAAGGCGATGATTAAACTCTCCGCCGATTTGAATGCTTATTACGCGGGATGCCTTATTTTGAGGAGACTTTTACCCCTATCTGGTTTTAAATAAACCTGGGTGATGTCACAATTTTGGAGGTGCATTTATATCGTGCTGGTTTAATATTTATTTTGGCTGCAGGCTATGCATTCAGGTAAGAAACACCCTTATTGCGCACTAAAGGAGCAAATCGATACAGCATTTTAAGATTATGTTAAAGCCTACCGACGTCCTGTAGGGCAGAATATGATGTGTTTAATAATATTCAAGGGTATACATTCATGACCTTGAGTTTTCATATTAATATATCTAACAGATTGTTTTCTCTTTTTTAACCTATACAGCATTTATTGTGTTTCTTGCTAGTAATCAGATTAGGACAAGTATGTGTGTTAATAAAATAAAAAGCACAATATGGTAAATCGTTATTCTAGAGGGGTGGGCGTGGTGCGTGCATTTTACATAAATGATTGTAATAATGTTAAATTCAAAACCATCTGTTTTATTTCTTAAACCTCCATCGTGAACCGATACACACATACAACAGTCTCAAGAATCACTTTTAAATCAACCTCTTTTTGGTCGCACCTTCGTTGTTTGTTCTTTCGTCACAGCCAATACAAATTCCAGTCGAAAACACCCGAATAGTTTGAGCAGACTAATTCAGTCCATTATTTATTTTCCATCTTAGAAAGACAGGCCTCTCGATCAGCTTTTACACAGGGTGAGTTTAAAAGGTGATAGTCAAGCTTTTATGTACAACACTGAGACTCTAACACCGAATTTTTTTTCCTCCCCATTACTCAAGCAAGTCGAAATTCCACAAAGGATCACTGATTGAACATGACATTAACGGGATTCAGAGGATGGGATTTGTGCAACTCTGCATGATTTTTACAGTAATTCATTGCTAAGGCAACATTACAGATTTTGAAGCACTTGCCTGCTGGTTATTACTAGAATGAGTACTGTTTTATATAAACACAGGAGATAAATCAGTTTTATAAAACATTAACATGGGGGTTGCATGGAATGATGCAAGGATTTGACTTTATAAAAATTAACAATTCTATACAAAATCACAACAAAATAATTCAGTATGGGATAGATAAGTAGTAAAATGTAATAGGTTGAAAAATATATCAATCTCTATTCATTTCTATAATTGGCCCAGTATTAGATTAAAAATTGCATAGTTTCCAAATTATTGCTTGTGATTTTGTAGCATGGATAATTAACACATTCTGAAGAAGGTCACGCCTATTCCCACCTGTGTGTGTGACCGCAACGTAGAAGCGCTATAGAATACAATACATAAGGTGAACGAGAATCAACGAATTCTCTTTTCTCCTAAAGGCAGTAACAACAATAAATACGTACATAAGATTAAGCATATAATGTTGTTGCTCTTTTTGCATCAGCCATAACAGAATACCGTGTCGAGCAGTCTCACAAATGTCCATTAGAATCACGAGTCGTGAAATATCGCGTTCAGCTGGGCGTTCATGACCCGCTCGTGGTGAGAGTGCCCGTCGTACGACATAATGTTCTCCATCGGTATATCACAGCGCTGCGTAGAGCCCGCGTAAAGAGACGCGTGTCCCTGCCCGCCGGCCAAGCCCGCCGCCTGATAGTGCATGGTAAAGGCGTAGTTCTTCTCGAATTCCGAAGAACCCTCGTGTTTGAAGGAAAAGTTCCCGTTGACGCTCAAAGGTGGGCTAAGGGGCCCGTCAAACGAGGGGCTGGTGCAGTCTGTAAGCGCGGTGTCAAAGAACGGCTCCAGCGCGCTCCCGTACGCGTGCGGCTTGACGTGAAAGATGTGAGAGCTGTCCATTGTACCGTACGGAGGGCTGGGAAGACCGGGCGTCTGGTAGGAGTAGGGAAGAGCGGAAAAGGAAGCACTTGCTGTTTGCATATGAGGGGCCATCTCCTGGCTCTGCTCGGGCAGAAAAGTTCTGGGGTTCAGCTGGAGGCATCCTGCGACCAAATTGGTCGTCGGCTGGGACAAGCCCTTGCACAAGGCCTGCACAAACGACATCAAATCCGGGCTCTTGCCCGACCTCAGGATTTCCGAAAGAGCCCAAATGTAGTTTTTGGCCAGTCGGAGCGTTTCGATCTTGGAGAGCTTCTGCGTTTTGGAGTAGCACGGCACAACTTTGCGCAGGCTCTCGAGCGCATCGTTGAGACCGTGCATGCGGTTCCTCTCCCGGGCGTTCGCCTTCATGCGCCTCATTTTGAACCTTTGCAGACGTGCCTTTGTCATCTTCTTCTTCTTGGGCCCTCGTCTTTTCGGCTTGGTGTCATCTCCGTCTTCTTCCTCCTCCTCTTCCTCCTCGTCATCCTCATCTTCGAGTCGGTTGAGTCCCACATCGTCGTCGTCGTCGTCGTCGTCCTCCATGTCCTTGTGCATGGGATCGTTGGTCTTGTCCATGTCTCGCTCGTCTTGGGAGCTGCTGTGACACTTGTCGGTCCAGTTTGTGCTGGTTTGAGACTCCAGCATCATGCTTTCCTCAGTGTAAGACTTCGTCATGTTGGAACTCTGCAAATGATATAACATTTAAATATTCATTCATATTTTTTTCTCAGTATTGTCTTTCATAAAAGAGTCATGCGACACTTAAAGTATATGAAATGCACTGAGCACCTCCAAAATGCAACAACACGTCACCTGTAGATGAATCATAGCTGCTTATGCTTTATGCAGCTTTATTATGTAACCGTGTTTCCTAATCAGATAGAGCCCTTGCTGGTGCACATTTTGAAATAAAGAATGAAGGAATTTAGGATTGTGCTCCCTACAGTATGATGCATAGTTTGTGTATAGTTTTAAGAAAACTATAAGAAGTCTTTTATTAAGCACAAACTAGCCTACTTTCTGGCCCTTTATAAGAACAAGATTTTTTGCTAAATCTCTGAACCATTGAAAAATTGAAAAATTAGTTTGATTGTTTGAAGTAAATTGGTATTGCCTTTTTGCTTAACGCGACTGAACAAGATATATCCTAACTTATTCCTAAAAACAAATATTGTACCGTATATCAGATAGACGTTTAGAAATTTAGAATGTATTCATTAGTCCCTTTCGTGTATGAATGCACTTTATGTAACAGCAATCATTCATTCCTTTTATTTAAACTTTTACTCTATTTTCCTCAACAGAAATTAAATTCAAAGTAATGAACTTATCCGTGCAGGTTGGCACTTCTTCGCCAATTTAAAGTAGCAAAGAACAAATTTCAGTTATAGTGGCTTGATTTTTTTCTTCTTGTTTCAATATATAGGCTATGCTTTATCATAATATGCATCAATACATGCCCTGAAATGTCCGTTACAACAACGCAATCATCTTCATCATTAGAATGATTTCGAGCTGATTGTTGAAATAGTTCATCACAAGTGAGTAAAATACAGAAGAGAGAAACATCACATACCTAGGATTTGTTGAATGTCTTGTTATGATAGTTTCATGCCCCTCGTGGTGTGGGAAGTCCTGCGGATTGAAGTGGATTGAATGTGGCTGCGCCGATGTGATGCTCCGGTTATATAGCGGTGCTGCTGATGCTGGAAGATGCGAGTGGATGTCTGTCTGCGGCTGCCTCTACAGTCCCACCCTGCGCCCGTGATTGGCATCTGGCCCCGCCCCTTCCCCCGGCACGCGCCATATGGCCGACTACGTCAGGAAAACGGCCTCAAGCGTCACGTGATCTCTTCCATTTGTATTCGCCAGAGCTCCGTATTCCGTCCCTTTGTGGCCGAAAGAAAGTGGCCATCTGTCGCCAGTTAGAGACTCCGTGGACCTGTTTGTACCCGCAGGATGGATTAACCCTTTCAAGCGTGGGACACATTCAATCACGACCGACTCTTTCTCTAGCCACATCCCGTTGTCTTAATGCGGACAATTCTTTATGCGTGTCCATAAATTAGCTCATAATCACCGAGTAGTTTTTTGTCACTAATTATCAGCGCTGTCTAAAAGAGTGGGACAAATAACCCTAAGCCTAAATTATTATTATTATTGTTATAATTGTGTTATTATAGTTAGTCCTGCCTAGGCTATTTAAAAATAGCCTAAAACAATCGAATTAGGAAAAGTTATAACATTCACGGTTTTGTGGTTTGTCCGGGAGATTTGTTTGTCGCTAATCTTTTACAGATATCTCGTGCTATTGAATAAACAGTAATTGCAAAGTCTGGCTCGAGACCCCGGTAATGAGTCCCCCTCTTTTCAACGCTGGTCGTTCGGCACGCGAGTCGCACGCGCACTGACAAAAAGCCTGTTTCACGGCTCACTAACCTGATCCAACGTCCGAAATCTGCTGTTTTCTATTCAATTTAATATCATCGCCCTTCCAACCCCCTAAAAAAAAAAGATAGACCAACGCGATGACCGTTGAAAAGGCGAGTAGGCTATATAAATGAGGGAATAACTAATGGCATTTAAACACATGGAGCGTGCATTTGTGCAAATTAGACATTTTTTCTGGAATTATTTAATATCAACAGGAAAACATCTGACAAGTAGCCTAACACAACTTTCGATCTAATCATGCATTAAATAAATAATGACTTTAGTTTTGGGATAGGATAGTTTTAATGTCCAATGTATCCAGACATTGCTCAACTTCATAAGAGCATATATAGCTATTAAAGATTTTTGCAGGTTTCACGGAATTTTTTCTTCTCGGTATAGGCTAGTGCAATTATTTTTGTTCTATCTAAGTGTGAGTTGAGCGTTTCGGCTATATCCGCATGCTGTTTGTTCATGCGTGCAAAATATTTCATTTCCATTGTTTGCTTATCTGTGCTTATCTCTCCCGACATCTGTTAATGGCCCACCGCAGACATTTGATAACCAGGTAACCGTGAATTGTCCACGGACACTCAGGGGCTCTGAGTGCTGCTAATCTTTCTCATAAAAATCGACAAGTTTGTGCTGGTCAAAGGTCCGATAGGAAGCCGTCTGTTTGCGTGTGTGTATCTCACCGTTGCCATGCAAACCAAGAGACGTGAGGAGAGTGATTTCAGCACCACTGACAGCAACTCAGTGTCACTTTTAGTTCATGCTTCACTTCTGCCTTTCTCATTTCTTCAGCGTCCCACACATTGACACTCTTTATTTTATGTGGTGGTGTTATATTAGTCCATAAATTACAGGCATATAAAAATATACAGGCTCATGATGATGTCATATTACATTGAAAGACATTGCACTGATTTGCTCTGGCGTAATACTGGAACGAGAAAATAAAGAGCTACAGTTAAATAATATTTTTTGGGGTTATAGCTATTTATTAGTATTTCAGGCATTTTTATGACTTTAAGGGTTGATAATCTAATTGAGTTCGTCTCACGCCCATAACAACTATCTCAAAGTAATTGTTTCAGCTTTCGTGGTTACTGACACGTTGTGTGTTTGAAAAACGTAGGCTAATAATAAAAAAAAAAAATCATAATTCTAAGTACCGATACCAAAGGAACAGAAGTAGGTCGCTTAAGCTTTCTTTAACATTAAGATGTTCCTCTCCCTCCCAACACAACACAATATGAGGTCATACCAATGATATTTATTAATTATATGACCTTTAACACCCTCTGCTTGAACCAACAGAGCTTTCCTCCGACTGAAACAGTGAATCTCTCTCAGCTTGAATGGCTCTCCCGACTGAATAAATCCCTATCTCCTATTTCACTGCGAGTTTCGTTGCTCTAATTACTTATGCAAAAATGCAGATTTGTATTAATTAGTTTGTCCGCTGATTAGTTCTGTGGTATTTTGGCGCAATAAATCATGCAGAGGCACTCATTTTGGCTGGTGACCCATCTGCGCGGCTCTGTGGATGCGGGGTTTCTGTAGTTCAAGGGCTGGTTTGGGTTGCAGGTAAGGCCACCTGCTGCATATGGGGCCAGGGCGGCCTCGAGAGGCCGTCGACATCATTTCCAACGGATGACTCTTTTAATTCAGACTCATTTAACAATAAAATAAACGGGTAATAAGGGTAAATAATTTCCATTACCAAGTCGTTAAAATTATATAGAGTAATAAA